>NC_091286.1:445014806-446214806 GCF_032444005.1 Ranitomeya imitator | reverse complement strand
GCTTTATTTTCTATTGCTAGGGCTAGTTAGCTATTAGGCTGTGAAGAGGCGTCTAGGCCGTGTTAGGTACGCTCCACGGCTATTTCTAGTTATGTGATAGGATTAGGGGTTCCGGTCAGCAGAGTTCCCACTCCCCAGAGCTTGTCTTGTGTGAGTTTAACCATCAGGTCGTTCCTGGTGCTCCTAACCACCAGGTCCATAACAGGTAAACTGTCAAAGACCTGGGCCAATTTCATGATACCCTCTCAGCATTCCATCCCTGATGACCGAATATTTTTGACAAGGATGGAAGTTTTTGAAGATGGTCAAGCAATATCTATTTGTCAGAGCCAGCACGACTCCCTAATTTCTCTACAACATTCCACTATTGGGCCTCAAAGATGAACACCTGGCATAAGTTGTCTCTCTATACCTTGTTATGTTGCCCTGCCGCTAGTGCCTTGTCTGAGCAGGTTTTTATTGCCGCCGGGGGTCAAAGCAGACAGGCACTTTCGCCTGTCAACAGAAAATGCTGACAGGCTCACTGATAAAAATGAACAAGCCAGGATTAGCCCCAACTTTTCCACACCACCAGATGACAGCAGCACATAAAGTGTTTTAAATCTGCAATACTTTAATTAGGCCCTCCAATTGTTGACTTCAAGGCCGTTTGGATGACCTTCCTTAAAAGTTTTTTCTTGCTTTGCACTGTGTGCAGAGCCTTTATGAGTGTTGAAGTACCAGAACTACACTTTCTTATTTTTTTTATGAGGCACTCCAGTTGGTGACTTCAAGGGTGTATGCATGACCCTTCTTAGAATTTTTTATGACTTTGCACTGTGTGCCTTCAAGGGTGTATGCACTATGTGCAGAGTTTTTATGAGTGTAGGAGTACCACAACTACAGTTTGCTCACAATATTTGAATGTGTTACTACAGTTGATGCCTTGATTGGTGTATGGATGACCTTGCTTGTAATTTTTGTCAGGCTTTGCACTGTGTGCAGAGTTTTTATGACTGTAGGAGTACCACAATTTGAACAGAATATGTATGAGGCCCTCCTTTATGTTAGTATATCTGAGTCCCTCTTCCATCAAATTTTGGGCAGTTCTTACTCCTTCATAAATTACACTGACATTTCCAATTTTTTAATTAAAATTTAAATTATATATTTTAAATCCTTTTAAAATTTTGCCTTACATACAATTCATTATGCTGGAAAGAATGTTTCTTTGCATTTTTTCCTGTAAACTCCGATTTTTGTTTGACTTTGAATGTTTTATTGTCATTCTTTCAGTTAAAGGAAAAGTGTGATACCATTGTTCTCAGCAGCAATCTTGGAGTCAGAGGTGCTTCCAGGGGTATCAATGCTTTTCTCCATCTATTCAGCACTTTTTCTATCCATGAAACATTTTCACTGTCCCCCAGACCTCCTTGTAAGATCTGGCAGAAAAATGCTTGGATTTCCCATTGACTCCCATTATACTTGCAACGAGCAGCCGAGCATTAGGAACTGCTCAGTTCAAGTATTGTGCATCCAAGCATTTTAGTGCTCGTTCAACCCCAATTGTGATATATCTGCTGAATGCTGTTTTTTATTGGAATCTTAAGTGTTTCTATTAAATGAAAAATTATTAGAATCATTTATTTAAACTAGATCAACGTAGTAAAAGCAAATAAATATTTTTTGACAGACAGTCACATTGCCAGAGACACAGCAAGATCAATACACACATTAAGCAGATTTGCTATCCACCTTATCATAGAAGAGTTTTTAATGAAATGGCTCAATGATAAAATGCTGCCAAGTTGAATGAAAAATACTAATTACATAGACAAATACAAGCCTCTCATCACTTAATCACAAACACAAAGAGAAAAAAAACATTAGTATAAAAAGCCAGCTTTGGAAGCTCACCATCCAAGATCAAATCATCAGAACAATATGTGCGAACAGATGTTCCTGTATTAAATGTGTGTGGAAGTTAATTTTGCCTGGATCAGAAAATGACCCTTAAATTGATGATGTGCAGAAAGTGATTGAAAGATGTGCTTGGAAACGTTTTCCTCTATTAGGTAATTGTTTTTACATGCATGTATCTATTGTATCAATGCATTGTGCGAATATAACATCTGGTATTTCGCAATCAGATGTTTTTCATTTTAGACACTAATCGGACTACAGTCTTATGAATTGCTAAGGACCATTTATACTGCAAGAATATTGTGAATTTTCATTTGTATTAATGCTTGTTTCAAAATAATAGTTCAGTTTAAACAGGATGTCGATTACCCAACAAACGAACTAAGAAAATTCTCGTGGAGTGAAATGATCTTTTGGTTTGCACAACAGATTATCGTTCTCGGCAGCATATCGTGTAACCAATACCTGTGCTTCCGAGAACAATGGCAGCGTATAGACACTGAACAATCTATTGCAGTACAATCTAAAGGGGTCAGCCTGTGAAAACAGGCTACTAAATGACATGTTGTGGTGGTTATGTAATGCTGTGGCAGATATCCAGCCACATTAAGGGTATGTTTCCACGGTCAAGAAACACTGCGTGTTTGACGCTGCGTAGAGCGGCAGCATCAAACATGCAGCATCCAGATGTTACAGCATAGTGGATGGGATTTCCTGAAATCCCATCTCCACTATGCGTTAAAAGACGCAGGAGGCAGACCCGCGTAAACGGACATGCGGCACCTCTTTCCAGAACGGTAAAACCGCATCTAATGATAAGTCACATGTGTAGTAACTGCGTAAAAGCAGCTTACTACGCATGTCTACCAATTTAAATAATCTCTTACCTGTCACACCGCCGGAAGTCAACGTCCACTGCTGTTTTCACGATAACTTAGCTTACCGCGAGAACTGCCGTGCACGTGACTGGGGGTTATCTCCGTTCAATAGGCTGGTTCTCACAATCAGCTGATCAGCTGATTGTGAGAACACTGCAGTGTAGGTGATCGCTGGAGAGTTATCTCCGGCGGTCATCTACAAGCTCTGCTATGTTTGGATGTCAAGCATCCAGATGTAGCAGAGCTGGACTTGTCGTGGGACACTCGTTATTAAGGACTACGTCGGACACAGGGAGTATACTGTTGGTTTATTTTATTTTATTTTTTTTCAGAAGATCGATGGCTTTGCTTGGATTACCAGTGTAATAAAGATGGCAAAACTGTGTGGTGTTTTATTTCATTAAAATACTTTATTCTGCATGTGTGTGTGTTTTATTAACCCTTTACCAACTATAGGAATAGTAAGGGTAGGTATCTTATTGACGCCTCTCCATTACTAAGCCAGTTAATGTCATTTTACAAAGGTGACATTAACCCCTTATGACCCCATATGCCACCCCAACAGGGCAGTGGGAAGAGAGAGGCTAAGCACCGGAATTGGCGCATCTTACAGATGCGCCATTATTGGGGTGGCTGGGAGCTGGTATTTGTAGCCGGGGGGCAATATCCATGGCCCCTCTCTAGGCAATGAATATCAGCCTGCAGCTGTCTGCATAACCTTTCTGGCTATTAATTATAGGGGGACCCCACATAATTTTCTTTGGGGGGGTCCCCCTATTTTAATAGCCAAAGATTAAGTATACAGCTGCGGGCTGATATTCATAGCCTGGGAGGCTCCATGGGTATTAACCCCTTCCCAGGCTACAAACATCGGTCCCCCAGTCAATGGCTTTCCCTCTCTGACGCAGAAAATTGCACAGGAGCCCACGCCATTTAAAAAAAAAGTTTTTAAATTAAACAGATATTGCATTTAAGGCCGGGGTCACACTTACGAGAAACTCACACGAGTCTCTCACATCAATACCCGTCACTGCCGCCGTCACTTGGAACCAGAGTGTTCAGCTACATAGAAATACATGCAGCCGCACACTCCGGTCCCGAGTGCCGGCGGCAAGTGTGACCCTGCCCTAACGCAGATTTCGTGTGTGTGTCTTTATTTAAGGCCGGGATCACATATGCGAGAAACTTGGATGAGCCTCGCATCTTAATAACCGGCACTGCCGCCGTCACTCGGGAGCACACTCCGCTCTCGAGTGCCGGTGGCAGCGTCGGATATTAAGAAGCAAGACCCGTCTGAGTTTCTCGCATGTGTGATCCCGGCCTAACTCTTTATGTACCATTTTATTATATTTATTACTAAACATCGGGCTTGGTATTATCTATCGTATCTATCTATTGTATCTATCTATCGTATCTATCGATATATCTATCTGTTATCTATCTATCGATATGTCTATCTATTATCTATCTATCGATATATCTATCGATAGATGTATCAATAGATAGATATAGCGATATATAATAGATAGATACGATAGATATAGCGATAGATAGATAGATTTATCTATAGCTATATCTATCTATTATCTATCTACAGATGTATCTATCTATCTATATTTCTATCTATCTCTATAGATCTATCTATCTGTGTGTGTAAACATTATTCTTCAATGGAATATGTAAAAGAAGAGGTTGGACAAGAAAATTACATCACAATTCCTTTTTTATATATATATCTTTATTTAGCTTACAAAAACACAAATCCACATGAAAAAACGCATGAAAAACGCGGATGTACGCAGCATCCAACTCGCAGCATTTACTGACCGTGGGAACATATCCCAATATATTTGCAAACAGGAAATCACTTTTTTTTCCTTCCCAGAAGCCAACTTTCAATTAGCTGTATTTAAAGTGACAAAAAAACGCATGCAATGAAAAAACGCATAAAAAACACATCAAAAACGCAGGTAACCTCAGATGCAGATTTGGTGCGGATATTTCCTGCGTCAAATCCTGAGCAAATACTGAGCCATTCCTGACCATGGAAACATACCCTAAGATTAATTGTGGAGGAGATACAAAAGCTAGCTCTCGACTATCGTGGAGGTTGACGGTGCAAGTGAACGGAGCCTGAAGTCCCATCAATAGTAGGATAAACAAACACTGCACTCGTACAGTTCAATGAAATTGCTTCAGGTGAAAAATGTGCTTGAATATGGTGAGGAAGGTGAAACAACAGGCAATTGACGTTTCGGCCAACCAGTGGCCTTGATCACAATATTGCTGAAATAAACAGAAAAATATATACAATGAAAAATATATACAATGAATATTCATACATATAATCTCATTAACACATATGTACAATATATTTACAATTTAAACTTGAAAGACAAATTTTTGAAAAATATGTCAGGGTAATCAGGAAAACTTCCCTAGGATAGCGATCTACATTTTTTAAGAGACCTATGATGCAAAGGACATTCAGGAGAGCAGGGGTAAAAGATTTAAAAGGCTAGAGCAAAAAGTAGAATAACAGATTCACATACTGCGGGGAGTAAGACAGATGAACATACCCTTTTGAGCGGTTCTTTTCTAAAATAGACGTACGGTGTTTATAGAGTAATCAAATGAGCAGTTGGTAAAGTCTCTTCCTGTTGGAGGTGATAGGAGATAGTAAAAAGTAGTAAGAGGTAGCAATATTTGGCAGGCACAAATTTTTTAAACACTCATGGTCAACTATGTATAAACATATGTATTCATATGTATGGATATACAGTATCTCTATAACGCAAAAATATAGGGCAGCTCAGGTTCAAAAGTGCACTATAATAATAATAATAATCTTTATTTTTATATAGCGCTAACATATTCCGCAGCGCTTTACAGTTTGCACACATTATCATCACTGTCCAAGATGGGGCTCTCAATCTAAATTCCCTATCAGTATGTCTTTGGAATGTGGGAGGAAACCGGAGAACCTGGAGGAAACCCACGCAAACACGGAGAGAACATAAAAACTCTTTGCAGATGTTGTCCTTGGTGGGGTTTGGACCCAGGACTCCAGCGCTGCAAGGCTAACCACTGCGCCACCGTACTGCCCATGACAATAGACTTGCAGTGAACCATATCAAGGTTTTGTTATAGCGATACCTATAGAGATGTGAACACTGAAATGTAGGATTTACCACAGTGCTGTGTGTGCCTGCTCGTCTGGGGGTAATACAGGTACTTATATCTGTGGAGGAGGAAAATGGAGTACATCTTAGGGTATCTAGATCTAAGCACTAGGTGACTTATCTCATAGGTCCGGTCAGCTCACATTCATCAGTGGCACAGCGGGAACCACAATCCAGATCCTGGGAGCCAGCATTAGTGGCTAAGTGAGGGGAGCTGACACAACATGTGTCTTAGCAGGTGGGCGTCTGTGGCGAAGAGCGCGGTGCCGCTGTATAAGTGCCCGGTCAATCATGTGACCAGATGTGATGGAGAACGCCAGCGCAGACCTCAGCGGTATCAGGGATTTGTTGTGCTGATAGTCAGAGCAATATGTGGCGCTTGCGTGGAGAGAGGGATACCGGCGCATGCGCAGGAGTAGCGGTTGTTGTGTCTGTTGTCATAGCAATGCCCAGTGCTTCCAAAATAGGGAAGAGACCACAGTTTATATTATAGCACAGCTCCGAGACCTTTGTCATTCAAAAGTTAAACAATTAAGGCAGAGTTATATAGCCTTTTGGATTGATAAAATAGATAATAGGCAATGCAAGGTGTACAATTGACCTCCCCTGGCTGCAGGGGTGCAATTGCCCCGAGTAGACTGGTAGACACGTATGTCACACTACAAACAAAGCACCGGAAGTCGCGCTACTAATGAGGCGCTGCACTGATACGTGCTAGAAATGTGTACCCCCTAAAGAACAATGCTAAGAACCTAAATACAAAAAGTAGATCCCTTACCGTGGGTAATGAAAATGAGCACCCTCCGCTGCTGATAGATGTAAATGCGGCTGTGGTACAGGTCGTGCAAATGGCGATGCCCAGAGGGTGGGCGTACAGGAGCAGGGTTAACCCTGATGAAGAAGGGCGTTCACCCTTCGAAACGCGTCGGTTTACCTTTTTGGTCCTTGGGTGCCTCCGTAGGCCCGTGACGTCACACGCTGCGTGTCAGCGTCGGCCATCTTTGTTTTCCAGTGTAACCAGGGACGCCTCCGGCCGGGACGTTCCCTGGCTCTGCACTCGGTAGCGGCGTTCTATACCGCTCTCGTCCGCACGTGCTCCTGTACGCCCACCCTCCGGGCATCGCCATTTGCACGACCTGTACCACAGCCGCACTTACATCTATCAGCAGTGGAGGGTGCTCATTTTCATTACCCACGGTAAGAGATCTACTTTTTGTATTTAGGTTCTTAGCATTGTTCTTTAGGGGGTACACATTTCTAGCACGTATCAGTGCAGCGCCTCATTAGTAGCGCAACTTCCGGTGCTTTGTTTGTAGTGTGACATACGTGTCTACCAGTCTACTCGGGGCAATTGCGCCCCTGCAGCCAGGGGAGGTCACTTTAGTAACCCAAGCGCGGTGCCGTTTGTGTATATATATTGCTTTGGTCTTTACAGAAAGTGGCACATGTTCTGTGGCTACCAGCAGCTGGGTTATTGTATTAGGTTATCCCCACTTCTTGTAGTGGGTTTAGGTGCTGAGCGCCGGTGACAGTTTGTTTTATACCTTTAAAGGTGTACAAGTGTACACGTAATCAATGAAGTAGGAGTCCAAACTACATATAATTTTGTAATAATGCATAAAGATTAAGAGCAAGATGACAGATGAAATTAATTAAATGTATAATTAATTGGGAATAATAGGAAAAAATTCAGAGGAAAAATAAATATAAATATAAAATGAAAATAAAAATAGAGATAAAGAATGAAAAAAATGCAAAAAATGAAAACAAGAAAAAAAAGTAGAAATAAAAATAAATGTAACTGAAAATAAAAAAGTAAAAAAGTAACTAAAAATACAAAAGTAAAGATAAAATAAAAATAAAAATCAATATAAAATAAAAATAATAATAAAAATAAATAAAAAATAATAAAAATAAAAATAAATATAATAATAGGGGGATGTAAATGAAACTTACACCGAACCTAAGGGGGTAAGGGTTTTACCATCCCGTGTATAAAAATGCTGAATCTACAAGTGCAGTCAGTCAATATGCCTAGGAAAAACAAAAGATGGTTATAGTAGCCTATCGAGTTCTCTATTTAGGCCTCTTGGATGAAGTGTATCAAGCATGTAAATCCAGAATGTCTCTCTCTGTTTCAGCAGTTGAATATGGTTACCACCCCTTCTAGGATGCAGGACCTTCTCGATGACCTGAAACCTAAGTTGGGCTACATTGTGTTCGGCTTCCTTGATGTGTAAAGGGAGGGGTAACCATAGTTTCTCACACCTGATGGTAGACTTATGGCTAGAGATGCGATCTCTAATAGCCTGGGTGGTTTTGCCCACGTATAGTAATCCGCACGGGCATTTAATGACATATATTACAAAATTAGACTCACAGGTACTGTATAGTAGTCTTTTATGGGAAAAGATTTCCCAGTGCGGGGATGTACCACTTCATTACCCTTTATTATGTTAGAGCAACTCATGCAGCTCAAACATGGAAATGTGCCTGTCCTTCTTTGTCCTGTTAATGTCCTATGGGGAGATGGTTTTGATGTGCCTAGATCAGCTCTAACCACTCTATCCTTTAAGTTCTGTGGTCATCTCATGCACATTAGAGGTGGGTCCTTAAAGATTTGGATATGTGGGTAGGCCTTGGTTAGTAGAGGCCAATGGCCACAGATAAGGTTATGTATTCTGTGCATGGTGGGGTGATGGTTATGGACATATCCTCTGTCTCATTAAGGGCTCTGGTGGACTCTGCATTAAGGAGTTCAGTAGGATAGTTGCATGCCCTGAATTTATTGGCCATTTCTTGTATTCGAGTTCCTCTGGTTGTTGGGTCGGAGACAATTCTGGTTATTCTCTTAAATTGTGATCTAGGGAGACTATCCCTGATGGATTTGGGATAGCAGCTATTATACAACAGTAAGCTATTATAGTCTGTTGGTTTGGTATATAAGTCTGTGCTTAGTATACCTTGGTTATTCTTAGTGACTCTGGTGTCAAGGAATGAGATCTCCTCCTGATGGTGTATTAATGTGAAAGATAGCACTGGTCTGACAATTAATGTTGTTAAAAAATTCTTGAAGACTAGTTTCGTCTCCATGCCAAATGCAGAAGATGTCATCTATGTATCTGTACCATGTGAGTCAGAATAGACATGTTTGCATTCAAAATGGTCCATGTAGAGGTTTGCGTAGGCCGGAGCTGTATTAGACCCAATGGCGGTCCCACATCTGTAAAAAGAAGTCGTCCTCGAAGAGAAAGAAGTTTTCCCTGAGGACCAGGTTGAGTAAATCAAGACAAAGTGTCTGGGTACTACTGTCAATGTTGGCCTCTTGGAGGGTTAATGATACAGCTTCAATTCCCCTGTCGTTGGTGATGGACGTGTATAAACTATTCACATCCAGGGTGCAGAGGATGCTGTCAGGTGGGATGTTGTTGATCTTACGGATTTTGTTTAGGAAGTCACTCGTATCCAGGATATAAGATCGCATCAAGCGGACATGTGGTATGAGAGCTTTCGTCTCCCTGCCAAATACAGAAGATGTCCTCTATGTATCTGTACCATGTGATTTTCATTTTCATTTTATCTTTACTTTTTTATTTTTAGTTACTTTTTTATTTTTAGTTACATTTATTTTTATGTCTACTTTTTTTCCTTTTTTCATTTTTTTCATTCTTTTGCATTTTTTTCATTTTTTTCATTCTTTATCTCTATTTTTATATTCATTTTATATTTTCCTCTGAATTTTTTCCTATTATTCCCAATTAATTATAAATTTAATTCATTTCATCTGTCATCTTGCTCCTAATCTTTATGCACTATTTCAAAATTATATGTAGTTTGGACTCCTACTTCATTGATTACGTGTACACTTGTACACCTTGCATTGCCTATTGTCTATTTCAGCAATCCATAAGGCTATATAACTCTGCCTTCATTGTTTAACTTTTGAATGACAAAGGTCTCGGCGCTGTGCTTGAATGCAAACTGTGGTCTCTTCCCTATTTTGGAAGCACTGGGCATTACCATGACAACAGACACAACAACCGCTACCCCTGCACATGCGCCGGTATCCCTCTCTCCACGCAAGCGCCACATATTGCTCTGACTATCGGCACAACAAATCCCTGATACCACCGAGGTCTGCGCTTGCGCCGGCGTTCTCCATCACATCTGGTCACATGATCGACCGGGCACTTATAGAGCGGCACTGTGCTCTTCGTCACAGCCACCCACCTGCTAAGACACATGTTGTGTCAGCTCCCCCCACTTAGCCACCAATGCTAGCTCCCAGGATCTGGATTGCAGTTCCCGCTGTGCCACTGATGAATGTGAGACGACCGGACCTATGAGATAAGTCACCTAGTGCTTACATCTAGATACCCTAAGATGTACTCCATTTTCCTCTTCCACAGATATAATACCTGTATTACCCCCAGACTAGCAGGCACACACAGCACTGTAACTGTCATCCTCACTGGCCCTATTAGACTCTACACTATATGGGCAAGTACACCATAGTCATTCACTAAATGGTTTTAAGCTCTTTACGTATAAACACTAGTATAAGTACTATTTTTCTGACAATTTATATGTTACAGCAAGTCTTCTTCTGGTTACGTGGTGCGTATACACCGACTCTGACGCTCTCCATTTGGATTGTTGGCCATACAATTTCCCTACGTGGTAAATCCTACATTTCAGTGTTCACATCTCTATAGGTATCGCTATAACAAAACCTTGATATGGTTCACTGCAAGTCTATTGTCTATAGTGCACTTTTGAACCTGAGCTGCCCTATATTTTTGCGTTATAGAGATACTGTATATCCATAAATATGAATACATATGTTTATACATAGTTGACCATGAGTGTTTCAAAAATTTGTGCCTGCCAAATATTGCTACCTCTTACTACTTTTTACTATCTCCTATCACCTTCAACAGGAAGAGACTTAACCAACTGCTCATTTGATTACTCTATAAACACCGTATGTCTATTTTAGAAATGAAACGCTCAAAAGGGTATGTTTATCTGTCTTACTCCCCGCAGTATGTGAATCTGTTATTCTACTTTTAGCTCTAACTTTTTAAATATTTCAACCCTGCTCTCCTGAATGTCCTTTACATCATAGGTCTCTTAAAAAATTTAGGCAGCTATCCTAGTGAAGTTTTCTTGATTACCCTGACATATTTTTCAAAAATTTGTCTTTCAAGTTTAAATTGTATATCTATTGTACATATGTGTCAATGAGATTATATGTATAAATATTCACTGTATATATTTTTCATCGTATATATTTTTCTGTTTATTTAAGCAATATTGTGATCAAGGCCACTAGTTGGCCGAAACGTCAATTGCTTGTTGTTTCACCTTCCTCACCATATGCAAATACATTTTTCACCTGAAGCAATTCCATTGAACTGTACGAGTGCAGTGTTTGTTAATTCTACTAAGATTAATTGTGGTCTGACCTCAGGAAACGCAACTAATTCTATGGGTACAAACACACATTGGGTATTTGCAACAGAAATTCTGCCACCAAAAAAGCATTTCTTGGCAAGAAAAATGCTGCATAAAATAACCATGGTTTTTGCATGAATTTTTGGTGCATTTTTTTCATCTCTTCCCATGTATTTGAATGGATGAAAAATGCTGCAAAAATTGACATTCCTCAAAGTTGAAACTGCTTCAAATCTGCAAGGTAAAAATAATCAGCATGTGCATGAAGTTTCAGAAATGTCATTCACATTACTGGTATTGTAAATTGCAGTATTTTTGGTGCAGCTTTTTTGGTATACAAATTTCTGCTGCAAATACTCAACATGTGCACAGAAGATAGATTCTGTATCTAGTTCTTATTGTCTGAACTATCTCTGCTTTCAGTCATCCTGGACATGTGAGGATCACATCTGTGTGCTTGGCTTGTTACAAGAAACAGCTGTCGGTATTATCAGTCCTGCACCTTTGTGTCCAAAGTACAGATTATTTTCAACTGGAATGAATATTCCTGTTAAACTGCTCAAATAGTTTTTGAAAACTGCAAGCATTTACAAGATTGTCCCCATTTAGAGCAAAAACTGTTTCTGCTACCAAAACAGCACCATTATTTCTTCAGGTAGGTTGTGGCAATGCAACAGAGTACAAAAGAAATATAATGTCATAAGTCTGGGTTTGAACCCTTGAGCCTGTGCTTTGTGGTCCGGTTCTCTATCTGATGAACCCCAGCAGATTGTCTGTTATCCTGCTTTAGTCCTTTTAGGTTACTAAGTGCTTTCATTTATCTGCGCAATCTCGTTTCGGGTGCGTCTATATATATACACTTTACCCCTGCTGGCATTTCCTGCTGGTGATATTCTCATTTGGATATTCAGCCATACTGCCATTGTTTATGCCAGTCAGTGAAAAAAACAGCTAGGGTTTATCTCTCTGCTGATTATGCTTTTAATCAGGGTTCACAATGTTTCAAGCACCGCCATATATATATACAGTTTGCTCAAAAGTTTACAAACCCCAGCAGAATTTTTGGTTTCTTGGCCTTTTTCAGAGAATATGAATGATAACACCAAAACTTTTTCTCCAATCATGGATAGTGGTTGGTTGAAGCCATTTATTGTCAAGCTACTGTGTTTTCTCTTTTTAAATCATAATGACAACCCAAAAAATCCAAATCACCCTGATCAAAAGTTCACATACCCCTTTTCGTAATACCATGTATTGCCCCCTCTAACATCAATGACAGCTTGAAGTCTTTTGTGGTAGTTGTGGATGAGTTTCTTTATTTCCTCAGATGGTAAAGCTGCCCACTCTTCTTGGCAAAAAGCCTCCAGTTCCTGTAAATTCCTGGGCTGTCTAGCATGAACTGCGTGCTTGAGATCTCACCAGAGTGGCTCAATGATATTGAGGTCAGGAGACTGAGATGGCCTCTCCAGAACCTTCACTTTGTTCTGCAGTAGCCAATAACATGTCGACTTAGCCTTGTGTTTTGGATCGTTGTCATGTTGGAACGTCCAAGTACAACCCATATGCAGCTTTCGGGCTGATTGTGAATTTGCCTTTAGTATTTGCTGATAACGTACTGCATTCATCTTTCCTTTAACTTTGACAACGTTTCCTGTGCCTTTGTAGCGCATACATCCCCAAAACATCAGCCATCCACCGCCGTGCTTTACAGTAGGAATGGTGTACCTTTCATCATACGCCTTGTAGACCCCTCTCCAAATGTAACATTTATGGTTGTGGCCAAAAAGTTCAATTTTGGTCTCATCACTCCAAATTACCTTGTTCCAGAAATTTTGAGGCTTGTCTCTGTGCTGTTCTGTGTATTGTAGCTGATATACTTTGTTGCATTTGCGCAGTAATGGCTTTCTTCTGGTAACTCGACCATGCAGCTCATTTTTGTTCAAGTACCTTCTTATTGTGTATCTTGAAACAGCCACACCGCTAGTTTTCAGAGTTCAGTATTTCAGCTGATGTTCTTTGTGGGCTTTTCTTTTCATCTCGAACAATTTTCCTGGCAGTTGTAGACAAAATTTTTGTTGGTTTACCTGACCATGGTTTTGCTTTTACAGAGCCCCTGATTTTCCATTTTTTAATCACAGTTTGAACACTGCTGACTGGCATTATCAATTCCTTGGATATCTTTTTGAATCCTTTTCCTGTTTTACACAGTTCAACAACCTTTTCCCGTAGATCCGTTGACAATTCTTTTGCTTTCTCCCTGACTCTCATCCAGCCACTGATGTTTCTGGATTCTAAGATGCAAGCATCTGTCTGGATACCAGAAGCTCACTCAGCTTTTATGCACACACACTGATTACAAGAAAAGAGGTCACAGGGGAGGCTGTTACCTTTAGTAGCCATTCAAACCCATTTGTGTCAACTTTTGTGCATGTTATCAGGCCAAAATCACCAGGAAATATGGACTTTTGATCGGGGTCATTTGGATGCTTCGGGTTGTCATTATGATTTAAAAATAGAAAACACAGTAGTTTGAAAATAAATGGCTTCACCCAACGACTAACCATGAGTGGAGAAAAAGTTTTGGTGTTATCATTCATATTCTCTGAAAAAAGGCCAAGAAAGCAAAAATTCTGCCAGGGTATGTGTTATGACCTGGTGGTCAGGACAATAATGGACCTGGTGGTTAAAGGGACACTGTCACCTGAATTTGGCGGGACTGGTTTTGGGTCATATGGGCGGATTTTTCGGGTGTTTGATTCACCCTTTCCTTACCCGCTGGCTGCATGCTGGCTGCAATATTGGATTGAAGTTCATTCTCTGTCCTCCGTAGTACATGCCTGCACAAGGCAAGATTACCTTGTGCAGGCGTGTACTATGGAGGACAGAGAATGAACTTCAATCCAATATTGCAGCCAGCATGCAGCCAGCGGGTAAGGAAAGGGTGAATCAAACACCTGAAAACTCCGCCCATATGACCCAAAACCAGTCCCGCCAAATTCAGGTGACAGGTTCCCTTTAAGAGCACACGGAATGACCTGATAGTTACTGATAATAAAGGACGAGCTCTGGGACGTGGGAACTCTGCTGACCGCAATCCCTAATCCTATCAAACACACTAGAAATAGCCGTGGATTGCGCCTAACGCTCCCTATGCAACTCGGCACAGCCTAAGGAACTAGCTAGCCCTGAAGATAGAAAAATAAAGCCTACCTTGCCTCAGAGAAATTCCCCAAAGGAAAAGGCAGCCCCCCACATATAATGACTGTGAATAAAGATGAAAATTACAAACACAGAGATGAAATAGATTTAGCAAAGTGAGGCGCGACTTACTGAACAGACCGAGGATAGGAAAGGTTACTTTGCGGTCAGCACAAAAACCTACAAAAAGACCACGCAGAGGGCGCAAAAAAGACCCTCCGCACCGACTCACGGTGCGGAGGCGCTCCCTCTGCGTCCCAGAGCTTCCAGCAAGCAAAACAACAATAAAAATAGCAAGCTGGACAGAAAAATAGCAAACCAAAGAAATACAAGCTGGAACTTAGCTTCTGCTGGGAAGACAGGTCACAAGAACGATCCAGGAGTGAACAGACCAATACTGGAACATTGACAGGTGGCATAGAGCAAAGATCTAAGTGGAGTTAAATAGAGCAGCAGCTAACGAATTAACCTCGTCACCTGTGGAAGGAAACTCAGAAACACCCACCAGAGGAAGTCCATGGACAGAACCAGCCGAAGTACCATTCATGACCACAGGAGGGAGCCCGACTGTTGTGAATTCTGTGGTCGAGCTCCCTCCTGTGGTCACAAGTGGTACTTCGGCTGATTCTGTCTATGGGCTTCCGTTGGTGGATGTGAGTGGTACTGCGGCTTCTGAGTTTCCTTCCTCAGGTGATGAGGTTAAGTCGTTAGGTGCTGCTCTATTTAACTCCACCTAGTGCTTTGATCCTGGCCTCCAGTCAATGTTCTAGTATTGGTCATGCTTCCTCCTGGATCGTTCCTGTGGCCTGTCTGCTCAGCATAAGCTAAGTTCTGCTTGTGTTACTTTTGTTTGCTATATTTTTCTGTCCAGCTTGCTATATTGGGTTTTTCTTGCTTGCTGGAAGCTCTGAGACGCAGAGGGAGCACCTCCGTACCGTTAGTCGGTGCGGAGGGTCTTTTTGCCCCTCTGCGTGGTTGTTTGTAGGTTTTTGTGTTGACCGCAAAGCTATCTTTCCTATCCTCGGTCTATTCAGTAAGTCGGGCCTCACTTTGCTAAATCTATTTCATCTCTGTGTTTGTATTTTCATCTTAACTCACAGTCATTATATGTGGGGGGCTGCCTTTTCCTTTGGGGAATTTCTCTGAGGCAAGGTAGGCTTATTTTTCTATCTTCAGGGCTAGCTAGTTTCTCAGGCTGTGCCGAGTTTCATAGGGAGCGTTAGGCGCAATCCACGGCTACCTCTAGTGTGGTGTGATAGGATTAGGGATTGCGGTCAGCAGAGTTCCACGTCTCAGAGCTCGTCCTATGTTTTTAGGTTATTGTCAGGTCACTTTGTGTGCTCTGAACTTCAAGGTCCACTGTGGTTCTGAATTACCTATTCATAACAGTACTGGAGGCCTAAAGTACTATGCTTCTCAATAGAGGGGAAAAAGAAGTTCTGAGACCATTTTGTTTTCTTTGCACTGTGTTTTGCCTTTTTTTTCCCCTAGACATTTGGGTGGTTCAGGACACAGGTGTAGTGATGGACATTAAAGGTCTGTCTTCATGTGTGGATCATCTCACTGCAAGAGAACAAAATATTCAAGACTTTGTGGCTCAGAATTCTATGTTAGAACCAAGAATTCCTATTCCTGATTTGTTTTCTGGAGATAGAGCTAAATTTCTGAGTTTCAAAAATAATTGCAAACTGTTTCTGGCATTGAAACCTCGCTCCTCTGGTGACCCAGTTCAACAAGTTAAGATCATTATTTCTTTATTACGTGGCGACCCTCAAGACTGGGTATTTTCCCTTGCGCCAGGAGATCCTGCATTATGTAATATTGATGCGTTTTTTCTGGCGCTCAGATTACTGTACGATGAACCTAATTCAGTGGATCAGGCAGAGAAAAATTTGCTGGCTCTGTGTCAGGGTCAGGATGAGATAGAGATTTATTGTCAGAAGTTTAGAAAGTGGTCCGTGCTCACTGAATGGAATGAATGTGCGCTGGCAGCTATTTTCAGAAAGGGTCTCTCTGAAGCCCTTAAGGATGTCATGGTGGGATTTCCTATGCCTGCTGGTCTGAATGAGTCTATGTCTTTGGCCATTCAGATCGGTCGACGTTTGCGTGAGCGTAAATCTGTGCACCATTTGGCGGTATTATCTGAGCATAAACCTGAGCCTATGCAGTGCGACAGGACTTTGACCAGAGCTGAAAGGCAAGAACACAGACGTCAGAATGGGCTGTGTTTCTACTGTGGTGATTCCACTCATGCTATCTCCAATTGTCCTAAGCGCACTAAGCGGTTCGCTAAGTCTGCCACCATTGGTACGGTACAGTCGAAATTTCTTTTGTCCGTTACTTTGATCTGCTCTTTGTCTTCCTATTCTGTCATGGCATTTGTGGATTCAGGCGCTGCCCTGAATTTGATGGACTTGGAGTTTGCTAGGCGCTGTGGGTTTGTCTTGGAGCCCTTGCAGTGTCTTATTCCATTGAGAGGAATTGATGCTACGCCTTTGGCCAAGAATAAGCCTCAGTATTGGACCCAGCTGACCATGTGCATGGCTCCTGCGCACCAGGAGGATATTCGCTTTCTGGTGTTGCATAATCTGCATGATGTGGTCGTGTTGGGGTTGCCATGGCTACAAGTACATAACCCAGTATTAGATTGGAAATCAATGTCTGTGTCCAGCTGGGGTTGTCAGGGGGTACATGGTGATGTTCCATTTCTGTCTATCTCATCATCCACCCAGAGGCGTAGCTAGAGCTTTTGCCGCCCGGGGCTGTTCCCGAGTTTGGCGCCCCCCCCCCCCAACCCCTCCCCAGCTCAATACACACAAAGGTTACCAAAAATGGTTTTCCTGTTTTGTAGAACTTAAACTGGGCCTAATGGTGTCACCCCCACATGCCACACCTGTGACTTAATACCACCACACCATGACCAGGCCACATAGTGACCGAATAATACTACATACAAGGGACAAATACCACCGCACCATTTCCAGACCACATATTACCACCACATAGTGACTGACTACTACAATACTGATCAGTAATAAAAAAAAAACCACAATACTATCACCATAAGTGCCAGTATTCACAGGAGATCTGTACTTAGTATGCAGTGTCTGTGTAGAGGTAATACAGAGATCACTGGTGACATTATACACAGGACCTCTATATAGTATACAGTGTATAGTGTCAGTGTATAGGTAACACTGACTCACCAGTGACGTCTCTAGGTGAAGTCCTTCATCTTTCATCCAGCACAGACCGCCATCATTCCTTCCAGCCAGGACTCGTTTCTGCAGGAAATAACACAGTTATCTCGAGCTCCGCTTGCAGAACACATTACTTAATTTTTCACAACTTCTACATTACACCACATGAAGAAAAAAAGGTGATATATTGTCACTCTGCACAGTAACAGGACCGCCCCCCCATTTAAAACAGTATACTCAAAAAATAAAATAAATACATCACTGCAGTAACAATATCCCTTAATTATCCCCTATGGTAATAATATTCCCCACCCTGGCCCCGTTTATCTCATTCCTGGCTCCAGCCATATGTTGTCGTATCTTGCCCTCATGAGTATCCATTCTACCCCATATGATCTCCCCATCCTGCCCCACCAGCCTCCATCGTATCCGTCCTGCCCCATGATCCAATCCTGCCCCGTGTCTCCAATCATGCCCCGTATCTACATTCTGCCCATGCCTCAAGTCCTGCCCCCAGTGTGTCCAGCATATTACCCCCATGTTGTCCAGCAATCTGCCCCAGTGTGTCCAGCATATTACCCCCAGTGTGTCCAGCAGTCTGCCCCAGTGTGTCCAGCATATTACCCCCAGTGTCCAGCATTGCCCCAGTGTGTCCAGTATATTACCCCCAGTGTGTCCAGCAATCTGCCCCAGTGTCCAGCATTGCCCCAGTGTGTCCAGAAGTCTGCCCCAGGGTCTCCAGCATTGCCTCAATGTGTCCAGAAATCTGCCCCAGGGTCTCCAGTATTGCCCCAGTGTGTCCAGCAATCTGCCCCAGGGTCTCCAGTATTGCCCCAGTGTGTCCAGCATTCTGCCCCATAGTCTCCTGTACTGCCCCAGTGTGTCCAGCATTCTGCCCCATGGTCTCCAGTATTGCCCCAGTGTGTCCAGCAATCTGCCCCATGGTCTCCTGTATTGCCCCAGTGTGTCCAGCATTCTGCCCCATGGTCTCCAGTATTGCCCCGGTGTGTCCAGCAATCTGCCCCATGGTCTCCAGTATTGCCCCAGTATGTCCAGAAGTCTGCCCCAGGGTCTCCAGCATTGCCTCAATGTGTCCTGAGATCTGCCCCATGGTCTCCAGTATTCAGTGTGTCCAGCATTCTGCCCCATAGTCTCCTGTACTGCCCCAGTGTGTCCAGCATTCTGCCCCATGGTCTCCAGTATTGCCCCAGTGTGTCCAGCATTCTGCCCCATGGTCTCCAGTATTGCCCCAGTGTGTCCAGCATTCTGCCCCATGGTCTCCAGTATTGCCCCAGTGTGTCCAGCATTCTGCCCCATGGTCTCCAGTATTGCCCCAGTGTGTCCAGCAATCTGCCCCATAGTCTCCTGTATTGCCCCAGTGTGTCCAGCAATCTGCCCCATGGTCTCCTGTATTGCCCCAGTGTGTCCAGCAATCTGCCCCATGGTCTCCTGTATTGCCCCAGTGTGTCCAGCAATCTGCCCCATGGTCTCCTGTATTGCCCCAGTGTGTCCAGCAATCTGCCCCATGGTCTCCTGTATTGCCCCAGTGTGTCCAGCATTCTGCCCCATGGTCTCCAGCATAGCATTGCCCCAACCCCAGACAGTCAGAAATAAAGAAAAAAAAAAAAAAGTAAAATCCTCACCTCTCCCGTTCCCAGCGCAGGTCCGGTGCAGTCAGCGTCTCTCCAGCTCTGCGACGCTCAGGACAGAGAGGCAGAGCGGCGCGCACAGTAGTGACGTCATCGCGCCCTCTGCTCTGAGACGTCGCAGAGTCAGAGGACGCTGAAGCCGCAGGAACCAGGAGAGGTGAGTATTAGAGGCGGGGGCGGGGGCGGGACCCGGGGGTGGGGGGAGCTGGCCCTGGTCGTGGCGGCGGACGGCGCCGCCCGAAGATTTAAAGGGGCGTCTTTTTTTTTTTTTTTTATCTTCTTCTCCTGCAGCGCCGGCCGCCCCCAGCATTGTGCCGCCCGGGGCGGACCGCCCCCCCCCGCACCTTTTCCTACGCCACTGCATCCACCCCTTCTGAGGTCCCAGAGTTCTTGTCTGATTACCGGGATGTATTCGATGAGCCCAAGTCCAATGCCCTACCTCCGCATAGGGATTGTGATTGTGCTATCGAGTTGATTCCTGGTAGTAAGTTTCCTAAGGGTCGACTGTTTAATTTATCTGTACCTGAGCACGCCGCTATGCGGAGTTACGTAAAAGAATCCTTGGAGAAGGGTCATATTCGCCCGTCGTCATCGCCATTGGGAGCAGGGTTCTTTTTTGTGGCCAAGAAGGATGGTTCGCTGAGACCTTGTATTGATTACCGCCTTCTAAATAAAATCACGGTCAAATTTCAGTACCCCTTGCCGCTGCTATCTGATTTGTTTGCTCGGATTAAGGGGGCTAGTTGGTTCACCAAGATAGATCTTCGTGGTGCATATAATGTTGTGCGTATTAAACAGGGCGATGAATGGAAAACTGCATTTAATACGCCCGAGGGCCATTTTGAGTACCTAGTTATGCCATTCGGACTTGCCAATGCTCCATCAGTATTTCAGTCCTTTATGCATGACATCTTCCGAGAGTACCTGGATAAATTCCTGATTGTATACTTGGATGATATTTTGGTCTTCTCGGATGATTGGGAGTCTCATGTGAAGCAGGTCAGAATGGTGTTCCAGGTCCTGCGTGCTAATTCTTTGTTTGTGAAGGGATCAAAGTGTCTCTTTGGTGTTCAGAAGGTTTCATTTTTGGGGTTCATTTTTTCCCCTTCTACTATCGAGATGGACCCTGTTAAGGTCCAGGCCATTTATGATTGGACTCAGCCGACATCTCTGAAGAGTCTGCAAAAGTTCCTTGGCTTTGCTAATTTTTATCGTCGCTTCATCTGTAAATTTTCTAGTATTGCTAAACCATTGACCGATTTGACCAAGAAGGGTGCTGATGTGGTCAATTGGTCTTCTGCTGCTGTGGAAGCTTTTCAAGAGTTAAAGCGTTGTTTTTCTTCTGCCCCTGTGTTGTGTCAACCAGATGTTTCGCTTCCGTTCCAGGTCGAGGTTGATGCTTCTGAAATTGGAGCGGGGGCTGTTTTGTCGCAAAGAGGTTCTGATTGCTCGGTGATGAAGCCATGCGCCTTCTTTTCCAGGAAGTTTTCGCCTGCGGAGCGAAATTATGATGTTGGCAATCGAGAGTTGCTGGCCATGAAGTGGGCATTCGAGGAGTGGCGTCATTGACTTGAAGGAGCCAAGCATCGCGTGGTGGTCTTGACTGATCACAAGAACTTGACTTATCTCGAGTCTGCCAAACGGTTGAATCCTAGACAGGCTCGTTGGTCGCTGTTTTTCTCCCGTTTTGACTTTGTGGTTTCGTACCTTCCGGGCTCTAAAAATGTGAAGGCAGATGCCCTGTCTAGGAGTTTTGTGCCCGACTCTCCGGGTTTGCCTGAGCCGGCGGGTATTCTCAAAGAGGGAGTAATTGTGTCTGCCATCTCCCCTGATTTGCGGCGGGTGCTGCAAAAATTTCAGGCTAATAAACCTGATCGTTGCCCAGCGGAGAAACTGTTTGTCCCTGATAGGTGGACGAATAAAGTTATCTCTGAGGTTCATTGTTCGGTGTTGGCTGGTCATCCTGGAATCTTTGGTACCAGAGATTTAGTGGCTAGATCCTTTTGGTGGCCGTCTCTGTCGCGGGATGTGCGTTCTTTTGTGCAGTCCTGTGGGATTTGTGCTCGGGCTAAGCCCTGCTGTTCTCATGCCAGTGGTTTGCTTTTGCCCTTGTCGGTCCCGAAGAGGCCTTGGACACATATCTCTATGGATTTTATTTCGGATCTCCCCGTCTCTCAAAAGATGTCGGTCATTTGGGTAGTTTGTGATCGCTTCTCTAAGATGATCCATTTGGTACCCTTGTCTAAATTACCTTCCTCCTCTGATTTGGTGCCATTGTTCTTCCAGCATGTGGTTCGTTTACATGGCATTCCAGAGAACATCGTTTCTGACAGAGGTTCCCAGTTTGTTTCGAGGTTTTGGCGAGCCTTTTGTGCTAGGATGGGCATTGATTTGTCTTTTTCCTCGGCTTTCCATCCTCAGACAAATGGCCAGACTGAACGAACCAATCAGACCTTGGAAACATATCTGAGATGTTTTGTTTCTGCTGATCAGGATCATTGGGTGTCCTTTTTGCCATTGGCTTAGTTCGCCCTTAATAATCGGGCCAGCTCGGCTACCTTGGTTTCGCCGTTTTTCTGCAATTCTGGGTTCCATCCTCGTTTCTCTTCAGGGCAGGTTGAGTTTTCGGACTGTCCTGGTGTGGATACTGTGGTGGACAGGTTGCAGCGGATTTGGACTTATGTAGTGGACAATTTGACCTTGTCCCAGGAGAAGGCTCAACGTTTCGCTAATCGCAAACGCTGTGTGGGTCCCCGACTTCGTGTTGGGGATTTGGTTTGGTTGCCATCTCGTTATATTCCTATGAAGGTTTCCTCTCCTAAGTTTAAGCCTCGTTTCATTGGTCCGTATAGGATTTCTGAGGTTCTTAATCCTGTGTCTTTTCGTTTGACCCTTCCAGATTCATTTTCCATCCATAACGTATTCCATAGGTCATTGTTGCGGAGATACGTGGCACCTATGATTCCATCTGTTGATCCTCCTGCCCCGGTTTTGGTGGAGGGGGAGTTGGAGTATATAGTGGAGAAGATTTTGGATTCTCGTGTTTCGAGACGGAAACTCCAGTATTTGGTTAAGTGGAAGGGTTATGGTCAGGAAGATAATTCCTGGGTCTTTGCCTCTGATGTCCATGCTGCCGATCTTGTTCGTGCCTTTCATATGGCTCATCCTGTTCGGCCTGGGGGCTCTGGTGAGGGTTCGGTGACCCCTCCTCAAGGGGGGGTACTGTTGTGAATTCTGTGGTCGAGCTCCCTCCTGTGGTCACAAGTGGTACTTCGGCTGATTCTGTCTATGGGCTTCCGTTGGTGGATGTGAGTGGTACTGCGGCTTCTGAGTTTCCTTCCTTAGGTGATGAGGTTAAGTCGTTAGGTGCTGCTCTATTTAACTCCACCTAGTGCTTTGATCCTGGCCTCCAGTCAATGTTCTAGTATTGGTCTTGCTTCCTCCTGGATCGTTCCTGTGGCCTGTCTGCTCAGCATAAGCTAAGTTCTGCTTGTGTTACTTTTGTTTGCTATATTTTTCTGTCCAGCTTGCTATATTGGGTTTTTCTTGCTTGCTGGAAGCTCTGAGACGCAGAGGGAGCACCTCCGTACCGTTAGTCGGTGCGGAGGGTCTTTTTGCCCCTCTGCGTGGTTGTTTGTAGGTTTTTGTGTTGACCGCAAAGCTATCTTTCCTATCCTCGGTCTATTCAGTAAGTCGGGCCTCACTTTGCTAAATCTATTTAATCTCTGTGTTTGTATTTTCATCTTAACTCACAGTCATTATATGTGGGGGGCTGCCTTTTCCTTTGGGGAATTTCTCTGAGGCAAGGTAGGCTTATTTTTCCATCTTCAGGGCTAGCTAGTTTCTCAGGCTGTGCCGAGTTTCATAGGGAGCGTTAGGCGCAATCCACGGCTACCTCTAGTGTGGTGTGATAGGATTAGGGATTGCGGTCAGCAGAGTTCCCACGTCTCAGAGCTCGTCCAATGTTTTTAGGTTATTGTCAGGTCACTTTGTGTGCTCTGAACTTCAAGGTCCATTGTGGTTCTGAATTACCTATTCATAACACCCGACAACAGAATTCACAACAGTACCCCCCCCTTGAGGAGGGGTCACCGAACCCTCACCAGAGCCCCCAGGCCGACCAGGATGAGCCAAATGAAAGGCACGAACCAGATCGGCAGCATGAATATCAGAGGCAAAACCCAGGAATTATCTTCCTGACCATAACCCTTCCACTTGACCAGGTACTGGAGTTTCCGTCTCGAAACACGAGAATCCAAAATCTTCTCCACCACATACTCCAACTACCCCTCAACCAACACCGGGGCAGGAGGATCAACGGATGGAACCACAGGCACCACGTATCTCCGCAATAACGACCTATGGAACACATTATGGATGGCAAAAGAAGCAGGAAGGGCCAAACGAAATGACACAGGATTGATAACCTCAGAAATCTTATACGGACCAATGAAACGAGGCTTAAACTTAGGAGAGGAAACCTTCATAGGAACGTAACGAGACGACAACCAAACCAAATCCCCAACACGAAGTCGGGGACCCACACAGCGCCGGCGGTTAGCGAAACGTTGAGCCTTCTCCTGGGACAATGTCAAATTGTCCACCACATGAGTCCAAATCTGCTTCAACCTATCCACCACAGTATCTACACCAGGGCAGTCCGAAGACTCAACCTGCCCTGAAGAGAAACGAGGATGGAAACCAGAATTGCAGAAAAACGGCGAAACCAAAGTAGCCGAGCTGGCCCGATTATTAAGGGCGAACTCAGCCAACGGCAAAAAGGACACCCAATCATCCTGATCAGCAGAAACAAAGCATCTCAGATATGTTTCCAAAGTTTGATTAGTTCGTTCGGTTTGGCCATTTGTCTGAGGATGGAAAGCCGAGGAAAAAGATAAATCAATGCCCATCCTAGCACAAAAGGATCGCCAAAACCTCGAAACAAACTGGGAACCTCTGTCAGAAACGATGTTCTCCGGGATACCATGTAATCGAACCACATGCTGGAAAAATAATGGCACCAAATCAGAGGAGGAAGGCAATTTAGACAAAGGTACCAAATGGACCATCTTAGAAAAGCGATCACAAACCACCCAAATGACCGACATCTTTTGAGAGACGGGGAGATCCGAAATAAAATCCATAGAAATATGCGTCCAGGGCCTCTTCGGGACCGGCAAGGGCAAAAGCAACCCACTGGCACGAGAACAGCAGGGCTTAGCCCGAGCACAAGTCCCACAGGACTGCACAAAAGAACGCACATCCCGTGACAAAGATGGCCACCAGAAGGATCTAGCCACCAAATCTCTGGTACCAAAGATTCCAGGATGCCCAGCCAACACTGAACAATGAATCTCAGAGATAACTCTACTAGACCATCTATCAGGGACAAACAGTTTCTCCGCTGGGCAACGGTCAGGTCTATCAGCCTGAAATTTTTGCAGCACCCGCCGCAAATCAGGGGAGATGGCAGACAAAATTACCCCCTCTTTGAGAATACCCGTCAGCTCAGGAACACCCGGAGAGTCAGGTACAAAACTCCTTGACAGGGCATCAGCCTTCACATTCTTAGAGCCCGGAAGGTACGAAACCACAAAATCAAAACGGGAGAAAAATAACGACCATCGAGCCTGTCTCGGATTCAACCGTTTGGCAGACTCAAGATAAGTCAAATTCTTGTGATCTGTCAAGACCACCACGCGATGCTTGGCTCCTTCAAGCCAATGACGCCACTCCTCGAATGCCCACTTCATGGCCAACAACTCACGATTACCAACATCATAGTTATGCTCAGCAGGCGAAAATTTTCTAGAAAAGAAAGCACATGGCTTCATCACCGAGCCATCAGAACTTCTTTGCGACAAAACAGCCCCTGCTGCAATCTCAGAAGCATCAACCTCAACCTGAAACGGGAGCGAAACATCTGGCTGGCACAACACAGGGGCAGAAGAAAAATGACGCTTCAACTCCTGAAAAGCCTCTACAGCTGCAGAAGACCAATTGACCACATCAGCACCCTTCTTGGTCAAATCAGTCAACGGTTTAGCAACAGTAGAAAAATTAGCGATGAAGCGCCGATAAAAATTAGCAAAGCCCAGGAACTTTTGCAGGCTCTTCACAGATGTCGGCTGAGTCCAATCGTAAATGGCCTGGACTTTAACAGGGTCCATCTCGATAGTAGAAGGGGAAAAAATGAACCCCAAAAATGAAACCTTCTGAACTCCAAAGAGACACTTTGACCCCTTCACAAACAAGGAAATCGCACGAAGGACCTGGAACACCATTCTGACCTGCTTCACATGAGACTCCCAATCATCTGAAAAGACCAAAATATCATCCAAATACACAATCAGGAATTTATCCAGGTACTCTCGGAAGATGTCATGCATAAAGGACTGAAATACTGATGGAGCATTGGAAAGCCCGAATGGCATAACCAGGTACTCAAAATGGCCCTCGGGCGTATAAAATGCTGTTTTCCATTCATCGCCTTGTTTAATATGCACAAGATTATACGCCCCTTGAAGATCTATCTTGGTGAACCAACTAGCCCCTTTAATACGAGCAAACAAATCAGACAGCAGCGGCAAAGGATACTGAAATTTGACTGGAATTTTATTAAGAAGGCGGTAATCAATACAGGGTCTCAAAGAACCATCCTTCTTGGCCACAAAAAAGAACCCTGCTCCTAACGGTGATGACGACGGGCGAATATGGCCTTTCTGCAAGGACTCCTTTATATAACTCCGCATAGCGGCGTGCTCTGGCACAGATAAATTGAACAATATGCCCTTAGGGAACTTACTACCAGGAATCAAATTAATTGCACAATCGCAATCCCTATGAGGAGGTAGGGCACTGGCTTTGGGCTCATAAAATACATCCCGATAATCCGACAAAAACTCTGGAACTTCAGAAGGAGTGGAAGACGAAATAGACAAAAATGGAACATCACCATGTACCCCCTGGCAACCCCAGCTGGACACAGACATAGATTTCCAGTCCAATACTGGATTATGAACCTGTAGCCATGGCAACCCCAAAACGACCACATCATGCAGATTATGCAACACCAGAAAGCGGATATCCTCCTGATGTGCAGGAGCCATGCACATGGTCAATTGGGTCCAGTACTGAGGCTTATTCTTGGCCAAAGGCGTAGCATCAATTCCTCTCAATGGAATAGGATACTGCAAGGGCTCCAAGAAAAAACCACAGTGCCTAGCATACTCCAAGTCCATCAAATTCAGGGCAGCGCCTGAATCCACAAATGCCATAACAGAATAGGATGACAAAGAGCAAATCAGAGTAACAGACAATAGGAATTTAGACTGTACCGTACCAATGGTGGCAGACCTAGCGAACCGCTTAGTGCGCTTAGGACAATCGGAGATAGCATGAGTGGAATCACCACAGTAAAAACATAGCCCATTCCGACGTCTGTGTTCTTGCTGTTCAGCTCTGGTCAAAGTCCTATCACATTGCATAGGCTCCGGCCCATGCTTAGATAGTACCGCCAAATGGTGCACAGCTTTACGCTCACGCAAGCGTCGATCGATCTGATTGGCCAAGGACATAGACTCATTCAGACCAGCAGGCATGGGAAACCCCACCATGACATCCTTAAGGGCTTCAGAGAGACCCTTTCTGAAGATTGCTGCCAGGGCACATTCTTTCCACTGAGTGAGCACAGACCACTTTCTAAACTTCTGACAATATATCTCCGCTTCATCCGGACCCTGACACAGAGCCAGCAAGATTTTCTCTGCCTGATCCACTGAATTAGGTTCGTCATAAAGCAATCCAAGCGCCAGGAAAAACGCATCAACATCACGCAATGCCGGATCTCCTGGCGCAAGGGAAAATGCCCAGTCTTGAGGGTCACCACGTAACAAAGAAATAATGATCTTTACTTGTTGAACAGGGTCACCTGAGGAGCGAGCTTTCAAGGCAAGAAACAATTTACAATTATTTTTGAAATTCAAGAACTTAGATCTATCACCAAAAAAGAAATCAGGAATTGGAATCCTAGGCTCTGACATCGGATTCTGAACCACAAAATTTTGAATGTTTTGTACCCTTGTAGTGAGATTATCCATCCAAGAGGACAGACCTTGAATGTCCATGTTTACACCAGTGTCCTGAACCACCCAGAGGTAAAGGGGAAAAGAGAGACAAAACACACTGCAAAGAAAAAAAAAATGGTCTCAGAACTTCTCTTATCCCTCTATGGAGATGCATTAGTACTTTGGGCCACCTGTACTGCTATGACCTGGTGGTCAGGACAATAATGGACCTGGTGGTTAAGAGCACACGGAATGACCTGATAGTTACTGATAATAAAGGACGAGCTCTGGGACGTGGGAACTCTGCTGACCGCAATCCCTAATCCTATCAAACACACTAGAAATAGCTGTGGATTGCGCCTAACGCTCCCTATGCAACTCGGCACAGCCTAAGGAACTAGCTAGCCCTGAAGATAGAAAAATAAAGCCTACCTTGCCTCAGAGAAATTCCCCAAAGGAAAAGGCAGCCCCCCACATATAATGACTGTGAGTAAAGATGAAAATACAAACACAGAGATGAAATAGATTTAGCAAAGTGAGGCCCGACTTACTGAACAGACCGAGGATAGGAAAGGTTACTTTGCGGTCAGCACAAAAACCTACAAAAAGACCACGCAGAGGGCGCAAAAAAGACCCTCCGCACCGACTCACGGTGCGGAGGCGCTCCCTCTGCGTCCCAGAGCTTCCAGCAAGCAAGACAACAATAAAAATAGCAAGCTGGACAGAAAAATAGCAAACCAAAGAAATACAAGCTGGAACTTAGCTTTTGCTGGGAAGACAGGTCACAAGAACGATCCAGGAGTGAACAGACCAATACTGGAACATTGACATGGAGCAAAGATCTAAGTGGAGTTAAATAGAGCAGCAGCTAACGAATTAACCTCGTCACCTGTGGAAGGAAACTCAGAAACACCCACCAGAGAAAGTCCATGGACAGAACCAGCCGAAGTACCATTCATGACCACAGGAGGGAGCCCGACAACAGAATTCACAACAGGTATGTAAGCTTTTGAACACAATGTCCTTTTGTCTGCCCTTATTCACACAATGAGGTCAACTCTGACACATGGTAAGGTTTTTAATATTAGACAGCATAGGACTGTCTCGATCAGGGTCACCTTGTCGACGCTGGGATGGCCTTTATGATATTTTTATATCAAAAACAGTTTTACTAAGAACCCTGTGTTATTTATATGCACTTTTGCTTTTTACTTATTTAGTTACAGCAGCAGGGTTTTTGCCCCTTCTGTTTTTTTGCAGGCCTTGTATGCTTTATGGCCAATGTGACATGTGTTTATGTGCTGCATGTGCACCAACTTGAATCAAGCTCAATCTTTGTTTTCTTCTATATAGTGTGTGTGTGTATGTATATATATATATATATATATATATACAGGATACAGTATACAGAATATATGTATACAGAATACATATGTACAGAACATATATACAGAATATATGAACACAAACAAGGTAGGCTAGGGTGAAATGCTAACCAGGCCATGTGTTCACCTTAGGCTACTTTCACACTAGCGTTTTTCTCCGGGCGTCGAAAAGCGTCGTTTTGGCAAAAAAACGCATCCAGCAAAATCTCCCGACGGATGCGTTTTTTTCCCATAGACTTGCATTACAGACGCATTTCGACGCATTGACCTGCGTTGTGTACGTTTTTGTACGGATGCGTCAGAATGTGCAGACACGTCGTCTGGAAAAAACGTTGAGTGTAACGTTTTTTGTTTGCGCAGCAAAAACGTGTCGCGACGCTTCCTTATTAATGCGTCTTTGTCTATAATGGCGGCCTATGAGCGACGGATGCGTCGGAACACGTTTTTTGACGGAATGCAGCGCTGCAATGCGTTTTTTTACACTGGGCATGCTCAGAAGCTGAATTTGTAGTCAATTTCACCAGACATCACCAAACCTATATAAACCAGGCCTGAGCCTTAAACCACAGATGCCAAAGACTGAAGAACTGAAGACACAAGAAGCCAGCCTGCCTGCCGGCCAACATCTCCACAGCCAGTGCCAGAAGCTCAGCCAGCCTGCCTGCCTGCCAGCCAACATCTCCACAGCCAATGCCAGAAGCCCAGCCAGCCTGCCTGCCTGCCTGCCAGCCAACATCTCCACAGCCATTGCCAGAAGCCCAGCCAGCCAGCCTGCCTGCCAACCAGCCAGCGTCTGCCCAGCTTGCCATCCGGTGCCAAGCCTTCTGCATCATTCCAGCGTGAGTATACATACTGCCATTTTTTCGTGTGTGTGCATGTGTTTGTGACGTACAGAATACAGTCAGAGCTATACCAGAGCTAAAACCTGAACCAGAGCTAAAACCTGAATACAGCCAGAGGCCTGACATCGTACTGCACCAGCCACCGTCCTCCAAGAGTCCTGCTCCAGCCTGAGGCCTGCCCTTGTGAATCCAGTCAGCTGAGCTCCAGCCTGATTACTGCCATTTTTGCGTGTGTGTGTGTGTGTGTGTGTCTGTTTGTGCCTTGTGCTTTTAGCTGGCTGTGTTATATTGTGTGTGTGCATGTGTTTGTGTTTGCGTACGGATGTGTTTTTTGGTGTGTTTGTGCGTTTTGCCTGCACATATGTCCTTTCGTGCATGTGTCTGTGTGTGCATGCGTCCATGCGCGTGTTATTTATTTATTTATTTATTTTGTACTGTGATATATTTACCAAGTTGTGAGATTTGTGCAGCCTGTGGTTAGTTTGACGGCGTGTGTCAGCATGTGTCAAGCGTGTGTGAGCTTTATATTAAAATATATATTTTGTGGGGTTTTTTGTGGAATTAATTTCCATGTGATGTACTTGTATTTCAAATAAAGAGCAGTATCGCTCCTATTGTGCTGATAACACACTAAAAAAATTTAAAAACAAAAAAAATATTAATAAAATGTTTATGAAAAATCTCCGTTGTATCATTTCACTAAGGTAAATTTGTAAATGGTGTATGTACAAATGTACACACAGGGTAAACTTGTGTTGTTGCTGGGTTATTTTTTTAAGAAGGGAAATTAAATCTGGTTCATTTGGATCTTTTAAGATCACATAAATATTTTTAAATGGTGTGTAGGCCTTTAAAGCTTACTTTTTTTTTCTTTCTTTTTTTTGGTGGGGGTGGGGGTTGTTGGTTTTAAAGGTAACACATACAATACCATTATGGAGTTCCGCTCTGACTGGAGGGCCTTTTATTTTTGGAGGCATTTTTTACCTCCAAACTTGAACATTGCTCTGAGAATGCAAGCAGGGTAGTTATGACATCATTTAAATTTTGGACTGTGGTGGTTTGTTTCTAACAATATTAACTTGTTTATACTTGCAGAGCCACTTTGGACCAGTGACGAGGCCCACCCACCCAGGATCACCGCCAAACAGGGACCACAGCCCCCCCCGGAAGGGACCCCCGGGACCACAGCCGCTTTGACGATGTAAGTATAAAGTCCCCACAACTACAGCTTCAACTTGAATGTGTATAGTAGATTACAAGGGATTTTATACTTGCAGAGCCAACTGGAACCAGTGAAGAGGTCCACCCACCAAGGATCACCGCCAAACAGGGACCACAGCCCCCCCCGGAAGGGACCCCCGGGACCACAGCCGCTTTGACAATGTAAGTCTAAAGTCCCCACAACTACAGCTTCAACTTGAATGTGTATAGTAGATTACAAGGGATTTTATACTTGCAGAGCCAACTGGGACCAGTGACGAGGCCCACCCACCCAGGATCACCGCCAAACAGGGACCACAGCCCCCCCGGAAGGGACCCCCGGGACCACAGCCGCTTTGACGATGTAAGTATAAAGGCCCCACAACTACAGCTTCAACTTGAATGTGTATAGTAGATTACAAGGGATTTTATACTTGCAGAGCCAACTGGGACAGAGACATGTCGAGAACAATGTCTTCTTCTGAGAGCCCTTCTCCACAGCGGGAGCGCGTTGCGGTAATTATCGATGTTTACATATGTTGTAGCTGCACGTATACATGTTTTCTTACCACTATATGCCTTTATTCTTTTTCACAGGAAGCTGAATCTGCTGAGGGACTCTCAGAAGAAGACGAGAGGGGTGGAGAGACCCAAGGAGAAGGCGCACAGAGTGTAAGTGTTGTTGAAACAGCTTCACGCATCACTGATCAACCAACACATAAAAACCATAACATAAATAACAGTACACATACATCAAATGCAAAACTTTAGCGTAATTCTTTGTAATGTTTTCCAGTCTGCTGCACGGGAAGAGACTCCCCGCCGCTCCCGGAGCCGACGTACTCGTGGCCGTGGTCGCCGTCAGGTGTGTGTTTTTGTTTTCATTTTACGTCAATTACAATATCTTTTGTAATCTGTGTAGTAATGTTCTTTGTATGTTTTTTAATAAATATCAACAGGGCGCTGCCGATTCAGACACAGAGGACATGATGGGCATAGATGTTGATCGTCTAAATGAGGAGGTCCGTGAACGGCAGCCGCTCTGGCATATGGGTGACCGCCGCCATGCAGACACATATGTGACACGTCGGCTTTGGGAGGAAGTATGCCATAATGTTCTGCCAAGGTGGGAGGATCTTGATCCAAGCCAGCAGAATAAAGAATGTAAGTATGAACTTTACAGTTATGTTTTGAACAGAATGTAATGCGTTATAACTTACTTGATTGTATTCTTGTCTTTATAGGTGAAAGGGTTAGGAAGCGGTGGCGGTCACTGAGAGATCGCTACAAGAGGGAGTTCAACAAGGAGATGCAGGCACCGAGTGACTCAGGACGCCGAAGAAGGACTAGATATAAACATAGGCCGGCCCTGTCCTTCCTACGTGAGAGCATGCTGCAAAGAGTGTAAGTATTCAACAGGCCATCGAATGACCAATTGAACTTGTTTGGTTTCAGTCAGGGCTTTGTCTCTAATCAATATTAATTGTTATTTTTTTTGGCTTTTTCACAGCACCTTCTCCAGCCACCGTGCGCCTGCAACAACCTCGGACCCCTCTGTAGCGATCTCTCAGGAGTCCGTCACCGAGGGCCACGTCGGTAGGATACATCCCTCTGACCCCTCAGCTGTCTCTTACGGTACCTCTGCCCCATCCACATCCACAGCCACCAGCAGTGGAGCAGCATCGCATCCCTCGGTACTTGTTTCTGCTGGTACAGACGTAGCGTTCCCTTTACCACACCCCTCTGATCTTGCCACCTCTATACCACCGTTAGGTTCGTGGCGGCAGCGACAGAGGGGTCCGGAAAGGAGCTATGCTCCTGAGTTCTTGCATCTGAATGCATCCTTTCAAAACTCGTTCAAGATTTTGGGAGAGCAAGTGACTGCTGGTTTCAGCATGGTGCAAACACGCATTAGTGAAACCCACACTGAAACCAGCAGTCGCTTGGATAGGCTGCATTCAGATGTAAGTCAATCACCGGCCAATCTGTTTTTCCAATCAATGCTCAGGAGCATGGAAAAGCTATCTCTTGACCAGCAGATGCAGGTAATGCACGAATGCCATACTGCTCTACTGCGGGTCATGACCCACACTCCCACACCTCCCCACACTGGCACTACAAATTTCCCACCGCAGTCCCAATACCAACCCCAGTCCCAATACCAACCCCAGTCCCAATACCAACCCCAGTCCCAATACCAAACCCAGTCCCAATTCCCATTCCGGCCTCCAAGATCATTGTGTTCCCCAATGTTTTCCTCGACTGGCTTTCCTTCCCCGTTTACTCTTCCTACCCCTAGCCCTACAACACCCTCCCCAGCTCGGGCTACAGCATTTTCTCCCCATCAATCCGCCCCACCAACACAGTCCTCACCTATCGACGTGGTCCTACAAGATATCACCGGAGGGGCTATCTCCACCACACATTTTACAGATTTGTAAATGTTTTTGGTTGTCTGTATTATCTGTTTACTTTTTGGTCTAAAAAAATAAAAATAATGGGTTACACCCAAAAAAAATACTCAGAAAAATTGAGAATGTACAAATAAAAAAATAAAAAAAATTGACACTATTTCTACCAAACTCTACTCTAAAGTTTGATAATGTTTGCTAACTTACGTTTTTAAATAAATTTTTGTTTGGTTTAAAAAAAAAAAATTTGGTTATAGTTGATTCATTTGGTATGTTAATAATTGGAAATAAAAACACACTGCACTTTTGAACGTACAAACATTGGGTTTATTACACCGCATATACAAAAGTGTATTCTACTTGAAGTTGGTGGTAAATTCAACAAGAACTTAAATTAAAGTTCACACAATGTTATCTTGCCAGGGCACCATACCCACAGGTGAAACAAAATACTCGGCAAAGTCGTCCCTCATTCTGGTTACAGAACCGGCAGAACGTACAGAGCTGCTTTGGTAATTCCACAGGGTGGTCTCCAAATCCTCATCATCCACGGAAACGGGCTCCTTGGAAAGTACATAGTTATGGAGGACCACGCAGGCCTTCACAACCTCATCCACAGTTCGTATGTGCAGAGATATGGCGGTGAGAAGTACGCGCCACTTTGCTGTAAGAATGCCGAATGTACACTCCACCACTCTACGTGCTCTAGTTAAGCGATAATTGAAAATTTTTTTGGTTCTGGTCAAGTTTCGGCTTGAGTACGGCTTGAGGAGGTGTGGAGACAACTGAAAGGCATCATCACCCACACAGACATACGGCATAGGTGGTCCTGTTGTTCCCGGGAGTGGTCTGGCAGGTGGAAAGTCGTATGTATCGCCATACAAACAACGGCCCATCGGTGACATTTTGAACACTTGGGAGTCGTTGGACCGTCCATAGGCTCCAATGTCCACAACCAGAAATTTGCAGTGGGCATCCGCTATGGCCATGAGTACGATAGAAAAGTACTTTTTGTAGTTGTAGTACTCAGAGCCTGTTCCTGCCGGTTTTGCTATACGGATGTGTTTTCTGTCGATTGCTCCCAAGCAATTAGGGAAATGGCACACTTTTTCAAAATGTTCTGCACTCTGCAGCCAGATGTCCCTTGTTGGTTCTGGAATGTACTCCGTGTGCAAGGCATCCCATATCGCCAGGCAGGTCACTTTCACAATTCCGGAAATGGTCGATATTCCAAGTCGAAACTGGTAGTGTAGTGACGTTAGAGATTCTCCGGTAGCCAAGAAGCTGTGAAAAAGCAAAAGAATAGTTAGAAAAGATTGTAAAGACAAGTAAAAAAATGTCATTTGAAAGCAATTTAAAGAAATATCTGTATTTTTATGGAACAAAGTTACAACTGACACTTTTTTGTGGGGTCAGGATGTTGCTGTGCACATAAAAACATCAACATTTTTATATCTCGGCATACATGGGCCCATACAAGGTAAATATTTACATGGTCCAGAAAATGCAACGCTGTGTACAGCGCCATATTTTGGGGACCATAGTATGTTGTTTTCTATTAGTTAAAATATGCTGGCATGGCATTACATATGAGCAATTTGGTTCCCCAAAAATTTACTTACCGCAGGGTCACCATCAGCCGCTCTGCCGGTGTTATGGCAGACCTCATGCGGGTGTCCTGCCTTTGGATGTCATCCACGACTTTTTCAAGCAACACATCAAAGTGGCCCTGCCTCATCCGAAGATAATTATAGAATTTCTCTGGGTTCTGCCGTAACTCCATGTACAGGGTAGAATAGACGCCACGGGTCATCCACAGTGCGTTAATGGGATGAATCCATAGTCTGCGACGTCGATGGTGACGCATCCACCGTCTTTCTGCTGCCGCCTCCTGATCCCGAACCATGATATCCAGGCGATTGGTTTCAAAAATCACATCGGTAACCACGCTCGCAATCCTCCCAAGCACTCCTTCCATCTCTGCCACTTTCTCTAAACCCTTTCAAAGATGGGCTGTACAAACTGTCTATATATACTTTCCCATATTTTCCAGTAGCCAATCACCTACAAGGACAATCCCCCCTGTAGGTGTTGAAAGCGCATCCGTCTTAAAAACGGATGAAACGGACGGAAAAAACGGAAACAACGGATACAACGGATCCAGTTTTTCAACGGAACCGTCTAGCGAATCGCCGACGCATGCGTCGAAAAAATGGAAGCGTTGTATCCGTTTTCCTGTCTTTACGACGCATCCGTCAATGTGTCGCAATGACGCTTTTCGACGCCCGGAAGAAAACGCTAGTGTGAAAGCAGCCTTAGTGAGTGAGTTGGAGACACTGACCAGAGTGGATTGTATTGGAGCTGGAGAAACAAGCCAGAGTCTCTATCTGAGAAGAGACTGCACAAGCTGTGTGCACCACACTGCAAGTAACAAAGTATCACTGGTTGCTATGGATAATAGCTGCTTTGTTTGACCGAACTGGGACTAGCTCAGCTGAGTATGAGTAGCAAGGGTCTATTTTGTGTAGTTAGCACATGGACACAAATAGGGATTTAGTGTTTATGATATTGTTTTTCGGTGTTGTGCAATGTGTAGAAATAAGCATCACAATGTTTTACACAAGAATCCAGTGCTTGCGTAAATGCTGCCTACTGCTGAGTGTGAATGTAGGGCAATTGATGTTTGAATGTGGAGCACACTCCCAAAGAGCACAGGTGATTACAGAGTAAACATGGAATGCCCCTGGTAAAGGCAGCTACAGCATTGCAAACGCAGTCTGAAAACATGGCCTTGTTAAGCAATTGATCCAAGCAAATCTGCAACAAAAGCAGCAGCAGCAACAACAGCAGCAGCAACAGCTTCAGGCCTAACAAAAAAAACAACTAACTCCTGGTTCAGCAGTTTAATCAGCAGCAGATGGCTCTCTTGGCATAAACTGTCCGGATCAGGGAGACGGCACCTCAGGATAGCCAAAGTGAAGGTAACCGTGTGAGGCGAACAGTACTGGAGGCCTTGCAGAAAATTATTCTGGAGGACGACGTTGAGGCTTTTCTGACTGTCTTTGAAAGAGTGGCAGACAGGAAGCAACTTTTTCCCAGAGCAGGAGGTAGAGATTCTGGCTCCATACCTTACTGGAGAAACACAGAACGCATACTATGACCTTGCCCTTCATGATGCCAAGGAGAACAGCAAGCTAAATGCAGAAATTATGGCAGGTTTTGGCACAGCCCTGGTAGTCCGGGCACAATGGATACCATAAGGACATGCCTCCTCGGTCCCAGATGTTCGACCTGTTACACCTGGTGCAAAAAATGGCTGAAGCCTGATACCTGCTCTCCAGCACAGCTGGCGGAAAGAATGGTAGTGGACAGAATTATCCACTTACTACCTACAAAGCTGGGTTACCTAAGGAGATCCCCAGTATGCAGATGACCTTGTGAACCTTGTGGAAAGATACTTGGCTGTGAAGAACTCCCTGAGTAATGAAGGGAGCCTGATGTCACCCTTCTGGGACACCCAAAAGAAGGGGGTCATAGTCCACACTCTGAGGACTGCAGAAAGACTCAGGAGGTACAGATCCAGGTGTTATGCCCAGGGGCATATATGAGCCCATTCTCCACTGATATCAAAACCAATGGACTGTTCTGTAGTCTGGCGCTACTCCAACTTCGGTACCCGGCCTTAAGTGCTGTTCTTTATCTTGGCGAGGGGCCTCAGGAATGCCAGGTGACTGTAAACAGTGTCCAAGTGACGAGACTTTTGAACTCAGGGAGTTTGTTGACCCTGGTAAAGGCCACATTTTCACATGTGCTAGTCCATGGGAAGGGGGTAAGGTGTATCCATGTGAAAACCAAGAACTATCCCATGACCCATGTTGTCATAAGCACAGACTGTGATTCTGTGTCCCACAAAGTGCAAGTGGTCAAGGACTTGTTACATGCTATTGTTATCAGATGTGATTTTCCTTTATTCTGGGACTTATGGGCTAAAGATGTAGCACCCTGTAGTCTAGTATGCCGATAGGAGTCAGCTATAGTAACAAAGTTGCATGATGTAAATGGGAAATTTACTTTCACTGTACTGGCTAGAAAGGAGGATGAGGACGCATCTCCTGAAGCCAATATCTCTCACCGGGAGGGTTCTCAGGACAACTGCCCAGCTCAGGTACATTACAGTAAAAGGAACTCTGGAAAATGTAAGTTGGGAGCCAATAATTGTTTTCTGAAATTGTCCAGACCTAATGATGCAGCCTGTGATGCGCCTGATAATGGGTACCTGTGTAAGTCTACTGCAATTGGCCAAATGTCTGTTTGCTGCCTACATAAACTACCATCTGGCCCTCCTACCCCATCACTCCCTGATGAAGTAACGAGTGAAACGCGTGCTGGAGTGAGGGGTAGCAGTGTCAGCACATGCAGCGTGTACTCCGGTTAGTAAAACTTACCTCTTTCTCACTCCTATGGATATAGAATCAATGAATCATACAATCATATAATGTTAGAGTTGGAAGGGACCTCCTGGGTCATCTGGTCCAACCCCCTGCTCAAAGCAGGATTCACTAAATCATCCCAGACAGATGTCTGTCCAGCCTCTATTTGAAGACTTCCATGGAAGGAGAACTCACCACCTCTCGTGGCAGTCTGTTCCACTCATTGATCACCCTAACTCTCAAAAAGTTTTTTCTAATATCTAATCTGTGTCTCCTCCCATTCAGTTTCATCTGATTGCTTCTAGTCTTTCCTTGTGCAAATGAGAATAGAGATGATCCTTCTACAATGTGACAGTCCTTGAGACATTTGTAGACAGCTATTAAGTCTCCTCTCAGTCTTCTTTTTTGCAAGCTAAACATTCCCAAATCCTGTAACCGTTCGTCATAGGACATGGTTTGCAGACAGGTCGCCATTCTGGTCGCTCTTCTCTGAACTTGCTCCAGTTTGTTATCTTTTTTTAAATGTGGTGCCCCAAACTAAACTGGACACAGTGTTCCAGATGAGGTCTGACCAAAGATGATTAGAGGGCATTAATGACTTTGCGTGATCTAGACTGTAAGCTTCTGTTAATACACCCCAGAAATGCATTTGCCTTTTTTGTTGCTACATCACACTGTTGACTAATTTTCAGTTTATGATCTATTAGTATACCTAAGTCTTTTTCACATGTGCTGTTGCTTAGTCCTATTCCTCCCATATAAACCCTTACTTATACCTTACTGCGTACCTTTATTGATTGCAATGTTGCACATAATGGTTACTGATTATACCTCTTATTATGAATTTATTTGACAACATGTAGGTGACTATCACCATCTTTTTATGCACTGCACTTTATACTGCTTAAAGGGAACCTGTCACCTGTTTTGGCCGCTATAAGATGTGGCCACTGCCTTTCAGGGCTTATCAACAGCATTCTATAGTGCTGTAGATAAGCCCTTGATCCGACCTGCAAGTGTAGAAAAATAAGTTTTATTATACTCACCCCGGAAGGTGGCAGTCCGGTGCAGTCCTGTCCAATGGGTGTCGCAGGTCCAGGTCTGGTGCCTCCCATCTTCTTGTGATGCTGCCCTCCTGCAGCTTCATCGCTCCCTGGCATTGTGCTCCTGCGCAGGCGTACTTGCCTGCCCTGTTGAGGGCAGAGCAAAGTACTGCAGTGCGCAGGTGTGACACACCAGGAGTCCAGTTGCCACAGTGGCATTGCCTCCCTCACAGGGGGTGATGTCATGCCTGGAAGCAAGAAGGGATCCCCTTAGCAGGTAACACTGGCATGCAACACTTTCCTGACTCCAGGCCAGAAGGGGGAGCTCTAAACCCAGTTTCAGGGGAACTTCCCTATAAGTTCTGGTCTGGAGGCGGGGTTAGTTAGTGTTAGTCAGAGAGCAGACAGTGAAGGAAGAAGAGGCAAGAAGTGAGAGGAGAACCTGAGGGATTGGAGCGGCGACTGAGCTCACCTCAGTACTGTGCACCAAAGACCAGACACTGGAGTCCGTTGAGGTGTGGGAACTGCAGGCCCAGCAACTGAATCCGGAGGATACTACATATATATATCAAAGCTCTAAACCTAGTGCCCAGGCAATCAATTATAATAAGGACCAATGGGTGGCACTAAAAACGCCTATCAACCCAAGGTACTGCCGTAAATATTGCACTAAACCCATAAGCCAGTCTAACCATAAAAATACATACTGTGGCCTTAGAGCAGCAAATAGTGTATATTACCTGCGGTCATATTAGCCCAAGTGTCCGACCCGCACTTAGTCACCTCAGGTGCCTGGGCACTAGGTTTAGAGCTTTGATATATATATGTAGTATCCTGTGTGATCTATCGGGTCAATTTTTGCCATGGTGCCCTGTTCCCTTTATGTCTCTTTCTCTGCTGACATCTATTTACAGATGTTTTTTTCCGTCTGACATGTACTCTCTTTCATGTGTATTGTTATATTTAATGATTTTTGTATTGTTATTCTAACTAATAAATGATGTTTATATTGGAAACTTTACCTCCGACTGGTTCTCTATTGGTATACATGCATATTTGTGGCGTGCTGAAGGTCATATTGCAGGGCTCTGGCAGTGCTCCTGTTCCTCCTTGCACAAAGGCTGAGGTAGCATTCCTGTTGATGGGTTGTTGCCCTCCTACGGCCCCTTCCACGTCTCTTGGTGTACTGGCCTGTCTCTTGGTAGCGCCTCCAGCCTCTGGACACTATGCAGACAGACACAGCAAACCTTCTTGCCACACCTCGCATTGATGTGCCATCCTGGATGAGCTGCACTATTTGAGCCACTTGTGTGGGTTGTAGAGTCCATCTCATGCTACAAGTGTGAAAGCACAACCAACATTCAAAAGTGACCAAAACATCAGCCAGAAAGCATTGGTACTGAGATGTGGTCTGTGGTCCCCACCTGCAGAACTACTCCTTTATTGAGTGTTTCTTGATAACTGCCAATAATTTCCATCTGTTGTCTATTCCATTTGCACATCAGCATGTGAAACTGATTACCAAACAGTGTTGCCTCCTAAAGGGACAGTTTGATTTCACAGAAGTTTGATTCATTTGGAGTTATATTCTGTTGTTTAAGTGTTCCCTTAATTTTTTTGAGCAGTGCATTATTTTATATTTTACTCTACACTGAATTATATAATTCTGAAGACACAGAATATAATAAATTATATATATATTATACATCGATACAGTATATATACTGTATGTCTGTATGTATATATATATATATCTATAATATAACGCTGGGAGCGTCACTCTGTCCGAAGCCTTTATAGACTGCGCAGGCGCAAGCGCCGGCGCAGTCTGGGCCTCACAGAGTGACGCTCCCGGGAGATCGCGGTATGCGTTCGCACTGAACGCACACCGCGATCTCCAACAGAGAAGCAGGGACCGCCAGGAGGGTGAGTATCGGCCATATTCACCTGTCCTGCGTTCCACCGCTGAGCGCCACCATCTTCCCGGTCTTCTGCCTGTGACCTTCAGTTCAGAGGGCGCGATGACGCGCTTAATGCGCGCCGGCGCCGCCCTCTGACTGAACAGTCACAGCCAGAGGAAGATGGCGGCGCTCAGCGGTGGAACGGGACAGACAGGTGAGTATAGTAAGTGCTGGGGGGCCTGAGCTGGCGGCGATACCGGCACCTGACCCCCATAGCGCGCCGATGTCCTCGCCTGCTCAGGCCCCCGGATGGGTGCAGCACATGACAGGATGGGGACGCAGGATGGGGACGCAGGATGGTTGCAGCACATACCAGGATGGGGACGCAGGATGGTTGCAGCACATACCAGGATGGGGACGCAGGATGGTTGCAGCACATACCAGGATGGGGACGCAGGATGGTTGCAGCACATACCAGGGTGGGGACGCAGGATGGTTGCAGCACATACCAGGATGGGGACGCAGGATAGGGACGCAGGATGGTTGCAGCACATACCAGGATGGGGACGCAGGATGGGGACGCAGGATGGGTGCAGCACATACCAGGATGGGGACGCAGGATGGGTGCAGCACATGACAGGATGGGGACGCAGGATGGGTGCAGCACATACCAGGATGGGGACGCAGGATGGGGACGCAGGATGGTTGCAGCACATACCAGGATGGGGACGCAGGATGGTTGCAGCACATACCAGGATGGGGACGCAGGATGGGGACGCAGGATGGGTGCAGCACATACCAGGATGGGGACGCAGGATGGGTGCAGCACATGACAGGATGGGGACGCAGGATGGGTGCAGCACATACCAGGATGGTGACGCAGGATGGTTGAAGCACATACCAGGATGGGGACGCAGGATGGTTGCAGCACATACCAGGATGGGGACGCAGGATGGGGATGCAGGATTGGTGCAGCACATACCAGGATGGGGACGCAGGATGGGTGCAGCACATGACAGGATGGGGACGCAGGATGGGTGCAGCACATACCAGGATGGGGACGCAGGATGGGGACGAAGGATGGTTGCAGCACATACCAGGATGGGGACGCAGGATGGTTGCAGCACATACCAGGATGGGGACGCAGGATGGTTGCAGCACATACCAGGATGGGGACGCAGGATGATTGCAGCACATACCAGGATGGGGACGCAGGATGGTTGCAGCACATACCAGGATGGGGACGCAGGATGGGGATGCAGGATGGTTGCAGCACATACCAGGATGGGGACGCAGGATGGGGACGCAGGATGGGTGCAGCACATACCAGGATGGGGACGCAGGATGGGTGCAGCATATGACAGGATGGGGACGCAGGATGGGTGCAGCACATACCAGGATGGGGACGCAGGATGGGGACGCAGGATGGTTGCAGCACATACCAGGATGGGGACGCAGGATGGTTGCAGCACATACCAGGATGGGGACGCAGGATGGTTGCAGCACATACCAGGATGGGGACGCAGGATGGTTGCAGCACATACCAGGGTGGGGACGCAGGATGGTTGCAGCACATACCAGGATGGGGACGCAGGATGGGGACGCAGGATGGTTGCAGCACATACCAGGATGGGGACGCAGGATGGGGACGCAGGATGGGTGCAGCACATACCAGGATGGGGACGCAGGATGGGTGCAGCACATGACAGGATGGGGACGCAGGATGGGTGCAGCACATACCAGGATGGGGACGCAGGATGGGGACGCAGGATGGTTGCAGCACATACCAGGATGGGGACGCAGGATGGTTGCAGCACATACCAGGATGGGGACGCAGGATGGGGACGCAGGATGGGTGCAGCACATACCAGGATGGGGACGCAGGATGGGTGCAGCACATGACAGGATGGGGACGCAGGATGGGTGCAGCACATACCAGGATGGTGACGCAGGATGGTTGAAGCACATACCAGGATGGGGACGCAGGATGGTTGCAGCACATACCAGGATGGGGACGCAGGATGGGGATGCAGGATTGGTGCAGCACATACCAGGATGGGGACGCAGGATGGGTGCAGCACATGACAGGATGGGGACGCAGGATGGGTGCAGCACATACCAGGATGGGGACGCAGGATGGGGACAAAGGATGGTTGCAGCACATACCAGGATGGGGACGCAGGATGGTTGCAGCACATACCAGGATGGGGACGCAGGATGGTTGCAGCACATACCAGGATGGGGACGCAGGATGATTGCAGCACATACCAGGATGGGGACGCAGGATGGTTGCAGCACATACCAGGATGGGGACGCAGGATGGGGATGCAGGATGGTTGCAGCACATACCAGGATGGGGACGCAGGATGGGGACGCAGGATGGGTGCAGCACATACCAGGATGGGGACGCAGGATGGGTGCAGCACATGACAGGATGGGGACGCAGGATGGGTGCAGCACATACCAGGATGGGGACGCAGGATGGGGACGCAGGATGGTTCCAGCACATACCAGGATGGGGACGCAGGATGGGGACGCAGGATGGTTGCAGCACATACCAGGATGGGGACGCAGGATGGGGACGCAGGATGGGTGCAGCACATACCAGGATGGGGACGCAGGATGGGTGCAGCACATGACAGGATGGGGACACAGGATGGGTGCAGCACATACCAGGATGGGGACGCAGGATGGGGACGCAGGATGGTCGCAGCACATACCAGGATGGGGACGCAGGATGGTTGCAGCACATACCAGGATGGGGATGCAGGATGGGGACGCAGGATGGGTGCAGCACATACCAGGATGGGGACGCAGGATGGGTGCAGCACATGACAGGATGGGGACGCAGGATGGGTGCAGCACATACCAGGATGGGGACGCAGGATGGGGACACAGGATGGTTGCAGCACATACCAGGATGGGGACGCAGGATGGGGACGCAGGATGGTTGCAGCACATACCAGGATGGGGACGCAGGATGGGGACGCAGGATGGGGATGCAGGATGGGTGCAGCACATACCAGGATGGGGACGCAGGATGGGTGCAGCACATGACAGGATGGGGACGCAGGATGGGTGCAGCACATACCAGGATGGGGACGCAGGATGGGGACGCAGGATGGGTGCAGCACATACCAGGATGGGGACGCAGGATGGGTGCAGCACATGACAGGATGGGGACACAGGATGGGTGCAGCACATGACAGGATGGGGACGCAGGATGGGTGCAGCACATACCAGGATGGGGACGCAGGATGGGTGCAGCACATGACAGGATGGGGACGCAGGATGGGTGCAGCACATACCAGGATGGGGACGCAGGATGGGTGCAGCACATGACAGGATGGGGACACAGGATGGGGACGCAGGATGGGTGCAGCACATACCAGGATGGGGACGCAGGATGGGTGCAGCACATGACAGGATGGGGGCGCAGGATGGGTGCAGCACATGACAGGATGGGGACGCAGGATGGGTGCAGCACATGACAGGATGGGGACGCAGGATGGGTGCAGCACATGACAGGATGGGGGCGCAGGATGGGTGCAGCACATGACAGGATGGGGCGCAGGATGGGTGCAGCACATGACAGGATGGGGACGCAGGATGGGTGCAGCACATGACAGGATGGGGATGCAGGATGGGGACGCAGGATGGGTGCAGCACATACCAGGATGGGGACGCAGGATGGGTGCAGCACATGACAGGATGGGGACGCAGGATGGGTGCAGCACATGACAGGATGGGGACGCAGGATGGGTGCAGCACATGACAGGATGGGGATGGAGGATGGGTGCAGCACATGACAGGATGGGGGCGTAGGATGGGTGCAGCACATGAAAGGATGGGGACGAAGGATGGGTGCAGCACATGACAGGATGGCGACGCAGGATGGGTGCAGCACATGACAGGATGGGAACGCAGGATGGGTGCAGCACATGACAGGATGGGGACGCAGGATGGGTGCAGCACATACCAGGATGGGAACGCAGGATGGGTGCAGCACATGACAGGATGGGGACGCAGGATGGGTGCAGCACATGACAGGATGGGGGCGCAGGATGGGTACAGCACATGACAGGATGGGGATGCAGGATGGGTGCAGCACATGACAGGATGGGGACGCAGGATGGGTGCAGCACATGACAGGATGGGGGCACAGGATGGGTGCAGCACATGACAGGATGGGGATGCAGGATGGGTGCAGCACATGACAGGATGGGGACGCAGGATGGGTGCAGCACATGACAGGATGGGGACGCAGGATGGAGCAGCACATGACAGGATGGAGACGCATGATGGGTGCAGCACATGACAGGATGGGGACGCAGGATGGAGCAGCACATGACAGGATGGGGACGCAGGATGGAGCAGCACATGACAGGATGGGGACGCAGGATGGGTGCAGCACATGACAGGATGGGGATGCAGGATGGGTGCAGCACATGACAGGATGGGGACGCAGGATGGAGCAGCACATACCAGGATGGAGACCATATACCAATATAAATGCTCGCCACCCGGGCGTAGAACGGGTTCAATAGCTAGTATATATATATATATATATATATATATATATATATATATATAGTACAGACCAAAAGTTTGGAAACATCTCCTCATTTAAAGATTTTTCTGTATTTTCATGACTACGAAAATTGTAAATTCACACTGAAGGCATCAAAACTATGATTTAACACATGTGGAATTATATACTTAACAAAAATGTGTGAAACAACTAAAATTATGTCTTATATTCTAGGTTCTTCAAAGTAGCCACCTTTTGCTTTGATGACTGCTTTGCACACCCTTGGCATTCTCTTGATGAGCTTCAAGAGGTAGTCACCAGAAATGGTTTTTACTTCACAGGTGTGCCCTGTCCGGTTTAATAAGTGGGATTTCTTGCCTTATAAATGGGGTTGGGACCATCAGTTGTGTTGTGGAGATGTCTGGTGGATACACAGCTGATAGCCCTACTGAATAGACTGTTATAATTTGTACTATGGCAAGAAAAAAGCAGCTAAGTAATGAAAAATGAGTGGTCATCAGGACTTTAAGAAATGAAGGTCAGTCAGTCCGAAAAATTGGGAAAACTTTGAAAGTGTCCCCAAGTGCAGTGGCAAAAACCATCAAGCACTACAAAGAAACTGGCTCACATGAGGACCGCCCCAAGAAAGGAAGACCAAGAGTCAACTCTGCTTCTGAGGATAGGTTTATCCGAGTCACCAGCCTCAGAAATCGCAGGTTAACAGCAGCTCAGATTAGAGACCAGGTCAATGCCACACAGAGTTCTAGCAGCAGACACATCTCTACAACAACTGTTAGGCCGGGGACACACACAACGTATAAAAAAACAGTCCGTTTTTGACGGACGAGAATCGCACAAATGTTAACAAAACAGTGATCCGTGTGCAGTGCGAGGATGCGATTTTCTCGCATCAAATGATCCGTTTGACATCCGTGTGACATCCGTATGGCATCCGTATGGCGAGATTTTCTCGCAGGCTTGCAAAATGGACATATAACGGTTTTTCCACCTGAAAAAATTTAAATCATCACCAAGAACATTATTTAATGGCCCTAAACACAGGTGCCACCCACCAATTTATGCAGTAGAGTCCCTGCTTGTGTTGGTGCACTTCGGATTGATGAGCAACATGTCTGATCGACTGACTTTCAACACCACAGAGCGTGTGCTTTTCAACTGGGTACTTTCCCAACGTTTTGGCCAGCCATACCCAGTTATTGTAGATCCGAGGAGGCGGAGACGGATGTGGGTACATCCACTTATCAAGCAACGTATCACTAAAGGCCATTTCAGCCGTCTGTGTGCTGCTCTGAGGACTAATCCGGACAAGTTCTTCAACTATTGTCGGATGAGGATTCAAACCTTTGACATTTTGTTGGAGATTTTGCGTCCAGGGATCACGAAGAAGGACACCAGGATGCGCAAATCTATTTCAGCTGAGGAGCGCATTATCCTTACCTTGCGGTATGCCTTAATACTAATTGACCCAATTTGTTACACATTTTTTGGTCGATCCCCCTTATTCAAATTAGATACTTAAATGGTTAAGTAACTTCAACATCATTTGTCCTTCTTTTCTTACATTAAATTTTGGCAAAGATCAAAGCCATAGCATGTCCTTAATGTTTTAATATTTTTTTTTGGGGGGGGGTTTATTGCCCCATATAACCCTGTATTGTGTTAATTTTATATTTGAAAACAATATTCTTTTGTCTTTTAGCTTCCTTGCCACTGGCCTATCATATGCGGCCCTGCATTTAGAGTTTTTATTGGGCAAATCTACAATTTCTGGGATTGTGCGGGATACATGCAATGAAATCTGGGGAAGACTCCATCAAGAGGTGATGCCTGAACCCAAAATTGCAGACTGGTTACGTATTGCTCAAGGATTTCAGGACACATGCCAGTTTCCGCACTGTATTGGGGCTCTTGACGGAAAGCACATCCGTGTGCGTAAGCCGCCAGGTTCAGGGACCCAATTCTATAATTATAAACAGTTTTTCTCTGTAGTGCTGTTGGCCCTAGTCGACAGCAACTACAGGTTTATAATTGTAGATATTGGGGCCTATGGGAGAACTGGAGACTCTAGAGTCTTCAGTTCTTCCATTATGGGTCGGCTAATTTGGATGCGGTCCCTTACATGATGGTAGCAGATGAGGCCTTTCAATTATCAAGGAACGTCATGAGACCCTATCCACGGAGAGGCCTGGACTACCGGCGCAGAATCTTTAATTTGCGTCTTTCCGGTGCCCGCCGTCTGGTCGAGTGTTCATTCGGCATTCTCAGTGCAAATTGGCGGGTCCTTCAGTCTGCAATCCAACTGAGTGAAGGCAATGTAAATGGCATGATTAAAACATGTGTTGTTCTTCACAACTTTACAAGAGACCATGATTGCCCATCATCTGCTGCAGATGACATTGATTATGCAAATACTGTCTTGACAACTACACGTGTTCGTCCTTCATGTCGTCAGCCCTCTGGCCTAAAAGTTCGTGATGTTTTAACCAATTTTTTTGTGTCACCAGAGGGATCTACGGTTTGGCAAGACAATGCTGTTTTGCCTTAATTTTGATTTAGATTCTAAGTTAATAAATCACATAATTTGCTTCATAAATTGGTGTAATATGTATCTGATGATGAAAAGATGTAAGTGTGTAAAGTTGACAAATCATGTATGTAGCTGGACCAATACATAACACTCTGTTTTCAGAACAAATTTTTACTGCTCAGCGCATATATATATGTATTCAAAAAACATATTTCCATTCTCATATGTAATTTGAGCAAAATAAACAACACAGCTTTACATGCCAAGGTAACAAAAAACTTAGGCCAACAAAAAGCCCAAATGACAGCCAAAAAATAACATCAAAAACATTACAGGTTATGGTAGGTTGGGGGTGTTGATTAGTGATGGCGGGTGTCCAGCATGTGCGGAACTTGGCCTTAGTGGTTGACCAACCACACTGTCTACCTGTGTTAGTGCAGATATAAATTGAGGGTGTTGCTGCAAGTTGCGATCATGTGTATGAGCTAACACTTGATGTGGAGGGTAGAAGGGCATCAAGTCCTGGGTACTGGATTGACCCATTTGGTCAGAACCCCCCAATATGGCCATGTCGAGCAGACACATGTTGGGACCAGCCTCCAAACATGTGTCTGTTCAAGTGGTCAGATTGGGGATGTGCTGCAAAATCATAAATACCCCTGTTTTGGGCTTGTTGTGTGCTTTGTGCAGGCTGTTGTTGGGGAGCTATAGGTTGCGGGGGTGGTGCTGACACAGTTTGTGATTGGTCCTGTGGAAGGTCTTGCACCGCCAGAAGATTTGTAGCTGACATTTGCCACCGTTCAAGATAATTAAAAATATTAGTGGGGTTGCTTGGGGGTGTTGCCACATCTAGCAAAATTTGGATGCAACCTCTGGTCCGCAGCCTGAGCGAGCGTGGAATGGGCCATAAATAGCGGGCAAGACTGCGGAAGTAAGCTTCCTCCCCATCGTCATGGGCAGCTCGGGACAAATAGTCCAACACCCCGGTATCAACTTGCCTCCTGGTGCCAATGTTTAAAGCCACCCTTCTGCGACGACCACGGTTTGGTCTGGTAGTAGGCTGTGGTGATGTATCCAGAGCCAATGTTGGACTGCTGCTCTGGGCTCCTTCATCAACCTCAGGATTTGCCTCCTGTGGAGCAGAAGACACTGCTGCTGGTTGTGGTGGTGGTGGTGGGTGGTTGCTGCCTGTTGCTTGCCCAGATGGTCCAGCCATTTCTGCATCTTCAGCAACAGGGTCAATCAGCAACTCTGAGTCAGATCCAGTCTCTCTTTCAGTCAGATTTGACTCTGTTCTGTATTTCACAAAAGATTATTTATATTAAAAAATACATACATATTCACATAATAAGATGTGTACAATATTTGGAGACATGCATGCACTTACGGTCGTAGCTCCATCACCGGGGCAAGAAAATTTAGACGATCATAATAAAGGTATTTCCTTTTTTGGGGGGCTGCATCACCACTCCGCCCAGAAAGTTGTCGTTCACGCCGGTATTGGTCCCGGCAACTCCGCCAGCGTCTATTGACATCATTGACTGCAAATATACAAAATATTCGATATAAATATCACACACATAACTCAAACCGTTACAGGGTTTGCAAGAACACATGGGCCCAGGAGGCTAGGGGGACATAAAATTCCTTTGGCCCTATATTAATGGACTATAACTAAAATAAATTTCATCCATATTTGTGTCTCTTGGTAATGTTTTTGCATCTTCAACCAAGAGCATGGATGATTTACTCCCATCATAAACAAAACACATATGATGGTTTCAGGCTTATTTTTTATTCCTGAAACCACTATTATTAAACAACATTTTTTGGTGAAGAATGGTACTTACATATTTCTTGCTGAACCTCTTGAGGTCGCTCATCAAAATCGGGGAACATGTGGCGACATATTGACCTCCATGCTGCGTCTTTACGTGCACGGTCCGCATAATGTGCGTCGCGTTGGTCCCATAATTCGGGCCTATCATGGACCAGAGCAATGAGCATCTCCACATTAATATGCCTGGCCATGCTGCTACAACAGAACACTCCGTGGAGACGTGCTTCCTGGTTTGCAATCCAGCGTGGGCCAGAAATTAGCATGCCAAAGCTTCCTGATAATGGATGATTCAATTTCCTGTCACCTGGAGAAGTCTTCCGTATTTCTCGCAATGCAAACGCATGGTCCATATGTAATCCGATTTTTTCTCGCACCCATAGACTTGCATTGGCGATTCTCGGCCGAGATACGCTGACAATCGCAGCATGCTGCGATTTCACTCGGATCCGGAATACGGCCAAGAAAATATCGGATGATGGGAGCTGACCCATAGATTAACATTGGGACGAGTGCTATGCGATTTTTTAGCGCACTGCACTCATCCGTAATACGGTCTAGTGTGACCCCGGCCTTAAGAGGAGACTTTGTGCAGCAGGCCTTCATGGTAAAATAGCTGCTAGGAAACCACTGCTAAAGACAGGCAACAAGCAGAAGAGACTTGTTTGGGCTAAAGAACACAAGGAATGGACAGTAGACCAGTGGAAATCTGTGCTTTGGTCTGATGAGTCCAAATTTGAGATCATTGGTTCCAACCACCGTGCCTTTGTGCATATATATATATATATATATACTGTATATATATATATATATATATATTTGTGCAAATGTCAAATTTGTAAATTAATATTATCTGGTAGCTCTCTTATCGAGCAGCAGTATAATGTATATTGCTACTACGTATTGAGCCTAAGCTACTATATTTTTTAATAGACAAAAACAATAATCAAAAAGCACAATTTCTGTTGTGAGGCTGAGGGCATGTTAAGGTATAGCTCTCCCAATGTGTGAGGGAAATATAATATAAGTGGAGTACTCCGAAAGCGATTGCAAAACTTGAACAATGGAGTAGTCCATAAACCACAAAAAATTGTAAACTAAACAAATTTTATTTATACAAAAAACGACAGACAGTATTAAAACAGAGAACATGTACCATAATATAATGGAAACATATATTTAGGAGACGTGAAGGTAGGTAAGGAGGGAAGACAGTCAAATAACCATGGCATACATCAGTGCACTATCAATAGTAGTAGGTAGATGAGCTCAAGAGGTAAAGTGCATAGTGTGCATAAGATGATAAAGCCTATCTTGAAAATATCGTGTCTGCTTACCCATAGTAGGTCAGGACTGCTGTCACCCTCCTCAGCGCCTCTGACGCACGTTTTGCATACCTGTTTTATTGAAGGGGCTCATATATATTGTTTTTTTATGCCTCACAAAGAACAGTACCAATGCGAACAAACAGAAACCTGTAGGAACAATCGGTTGCATAACCATAAAAATAACAAAATATTTAATTAGGAAAAAACAAGATGAAACCCATCAGAACTCAATGTATGCTGTATATTCATAAAAAACATACTTTTACATGTTGATATCTCACAATATTGTGAAAGGATAAAAATGTTGACTGTGGATGATACAAGCCATCTTACACAATTTGTAAAACTGCAACACGAGATCTGATGGAGGACTATTGCAGAGCATTTGTAGCTTCATTTCCGCCTTAAAACGTTTTCTCATTGTCTCATTTTAAAAACTTAGAATAAGTGAAAACGCCCAAAACCTCAATCTGCTGTCTATGCATCAACTAGAAATAGTGGGTGATAAAAATCCCACAGCCTTTGAGAACTCTACTGCCAAGTGGGTGTATGTCGGTGTAACACATAATGAAGACAATTTGTAATAATCACACTGAGATAACAGGAAGCTACTAAATTACTTTTTTTCAGTCTATTGATGCAACATTGACTCCAAAAGTGAAAGGAGTGTTATCTGAAAAGGAAAGGTGTTTTGATGCCTGGATATCAATAGAAAATAATCGAATAAATTAAAATATTTCATCTTCTCTAGCTAGGGCCAATCTCGATAGCTAAAATGTTTGGTGAGGATGTTCTCTATTTTAATTATGGTAAGAAAATGTCTAAAAGGAAACTGGAATCAGCAGGATTGTGCAAAGTAACCTACAAACAGGGTCAGGTCAGCGCCATTATACTGATTAAAATGATACCTTGGTTGATGAAATCCGTCTTGTGGTTGTTGTTTAAAGGGGACCTGTCACCCCCCCCCCCCCCCAGGCGTTTGAAACTAAAAGAGCCACGTTGTGCAGCAGTAATGCTGCATTCTGACAAGGTGGCTCCTAGCCCCGCAGTGTGAATAAATCAGAAGACACTGCAGGGCTGGGATTCACAGGCAGGGCGGCCGCACTGGCCCAGTCAGCTAGACTGCATATGAGGACAGACGGGCAGCGCTCACTGCGCCTGCTGTTGTGAATTCTGTTGTCGAACTCCCTCCTGTGGTCGTGAATGGTACTTCGGCGAGTTCTGTCCATGGACTCCCTCTGGTGGCTGTGAGTGAAGCTGCTGCTTCTGAGGCTCCTTACACAGGTGACGTGGTTTATCCTTTGGTTGGCTGCTCTATTTAACTCCACTCGGATCGTTACTCCATGCCAGCTGTCAATGTTCCTGCATTGGTACAGTTCGCTCTTGGATCTTTCTGGTGACCTGTCTTCTCCAGCAGAAGCTAAGTTCCTGATAGTTATTATTTGTTCATTGTTTCCTTGTCCAGCTGGTTATCATGATTTTGTCTTGCTAGCTGGAAGCTCTGGGATGCAGAGTGGCACCTCCGCACCGTTAGTCGCACGGTGCGGAGGTCTTTTTGCACACTCTGCGTGGTCTTTTGTAGTTTTTTGTGCTGACCGCAAAGATACCTTTCCTATCCTCTGTCTGTTTAGTAAGTCTGGCCTCCCTTTGCTGAAACCTGTTTCATTTCTGCGTTTGTGACTTTCATCTTTACTCACAGTCAATATATGTGGGGGGCTGCCTTTTCCTTTGGGGAATTTCTCTGAGGCAAGGTAGGCTATATTTTCTATCTCTAGGGCTAGCTAGCTCTTAGGCTGTGAAGAGGCGTCTAGGGAGAGTCAGGAACGCTCCACGGTATTTCTAGTTGTGTGATAGGATTAGGGGTTGCGGTCAGCAGAGCTCCCACATCCCAGAGCTTGTCCTGTGTGAGTTTAACTATCAGGTCGTGCCGGGTGCTCCTAACCACCAGGTCCATAACAGTACAGCTGGCCCAAAGTATTAATGCATCTCAATAGAGGGATAAGAGAAGTTCTGAGACCATTTTTTTTTCTTTGCACTGTGTTTTGCCTTTCTTTTCCCCTAAACCTTTGGGTGGTTCAGGACACAGGTGTACATATGGACATTCAAGGTCTGTCCTCTTGTGTGGATCATCTCACTGCAAGGGTAAAAAACATTCAAGATTTTGTGGTTCAGAATCCTATGTTAGAGCCCAGAATTCCTATTCCTGATTTATTTTCTGGGGATAGATCTAAGTTCTTGAATTTCAAAAATAATTGTAAACTGTTTCTAGCTTTGAAACCCCGCTCCTCTGGTGACCCCGTTCAACAAGTAAAAATCATTATTTCTTTGTTGCGTGGTGACCCTCAAGACTGGGCATTTTCCCTTGCGCCAGGAGATCCTGCATTGCGTGATGTTGATGCGTTTTTTCTAGCGCTCGGATTGCTTTATGATGAACCAAATTCAGTAAATCAGGCAGAGAAAATCTTGCTGGCTTTGTGTCAGGGTCAGGATGAAGCGGAGGTGTACTGTCAGAAGTTTAGAAAGTGGTCTGTGCTTACTCAGTGGAATGAGTGTGCCCTGGCGGCAATTTTCAGAAAGGGTCTTTCTGAAGCTCTTAAGGATGTCATGGTGGTATTTCCCACGCCTGCTGGTCTGAATGAGTCTGTGTCCTTGGCCATTCAGATCGATCGGCGCTTGCGTGAGCGCAAAGCTGTGCACCATCTGGCAGTATTCTCTGAGCATAGGCCTGAGCCTATGCAGTGTGATAGGACTTTGACCAGAGCTGAACGGCAAGAACACAGACGTCGGAATGGGCTGTGTTTTTAATGTGGTGAATCCACTCATGCTATCTCCGATTGTCCTAAGCGCACTAAGCGGTTCGCTAGGTCTGCCACCATTGGTACGGTACAGTCTAAATTTCTTTTGTCCGTTACTCTGATTTGCTCTCTGTTGTCCTATTCTGTTATGGCATTTGTGGATTCAGGCGCTGCCCTGAATTTGATGGACTTGGAGTTTGCCAGGCGCTGTGGTTTTTTCTTGGAGCCCTTGCAGTATCCTATTCCATTGAGAGAAATTGATGCTACGCCTTTGGCCAAGAATAAGCCTCAGTACTGGACTCAATTGACCATGTGCATGGCTCCTGCACATCAGGAAGATATTCGCTTTTTGGTGTTGCATAATCTGCATGATGTGGTCGTTTTGGGGTTGCCATTGCTACAGGTCCATAATCCAGTGTTGGATTGGAAATCTATGTCTGTGTCCGGCTGGGGTTGTCAGGGGGTACATGGCGATGTTCCATTGTTGTCAATTTCGCCTTCCACTCCTTCTGAAGTTCCTAAGTTTTTATCAGATTACCGGGATGTATTTGAAGAGCCCAAATCCGGTGCCCTACCTCCTCATAGGGATTGCGATTGTGCTATTAATTTGATTCCTGGTAGTAAGTTTCCTAAGGGCTGTCTGATTAATTTATCTGTGCCAGAGCACGCCGCTATGCGGAGTTATGTAAAGGAATCCTTGGAGAAGAGTCATATTCGCCCGTCGTCGTCACCATTGGGAGCAGGGTTCTTTTTTGTGGCCAAGAAGGATGGCTCTTTGAGACCTTGTATTGATTACCGCCTTCTTAATAAGATCACAGTCAAATTTCAGTATCCTTTGCCGCTGCTGTCTGATTTGTTTGCTCGGATTAAGGGGGCTAGTTGGTTCACCAAGATAGATCTTCGAGGGGCGTATAATCTTGTGCGAATTAAACAGGGCGATGAATGGAAAACAGCATTTAATACGCCCGAGGGCCATTTTGAGTACCTGGTTATGCCATTCGGGCTTTCTAATGCTCCATCTGTGTTTCAGTCCTTTATGCATGACATCTTCCGAGAGTACCTGGATAGATTCATGATTGTATATTTGGATGACATTTTGGTCTTTTCGGATGATTGGGAGTCTCATGTGAAGCAGGTCAGAATGGTGTTCCAGGTCCTTCGTGCGAATTCCTTGTTTGTGAAGGGGTCAAAGTGTCTCTTTGGAGTTCAGAAGGTTTCATTTTTGGGGTTCATTTTTTCCCCTTCTACTATCGAGATGGACCCTGTTAAAGTTCAGGCCATTTATGATTGGACTCAGCCGACATCTGTGAAGAGCCTGCAGAAGTTCCTGGGCTTTGCTAATTTTTACCGTCGCTTCATCACTAATTTTTCTAGTATTGCTAAACCGTTGACTGATTTGACCAAGAAAGGTGCTGATGTGGTCAATTGGTCCTCTGCGGCTGTAGAGGCTTTTCAGGAGTTGAAGCGTCGTTTTTCTTCTGCCCCTGTGTTGTGCCAGCCAGATGTTTCGCTCCCGTTTCAGGTCGAGGTTGATGCTTCTGAGATTGGAGCAGGGGCTGTTTTGTCGCAAAGAAGTTCTGATGGCTCGGTGATGAAACCATGTGCCTTCTTTTCTAGAAAATTCTCGCCTGCTGAGCGCAATTATGATGTTGGCAATTGAGAGTTGTTGGCCATGAAGTGGGCATTCGAGGAGTGGCGACATTGGCTTGAAGGAGCTAAACATCGCGTGGTGGTCTTGACGGATCACAAGAATTTGACTTATCTCGAGTCTGCCAAACGGTTGAATCCTAGACAGGCTCGATGGTCGCTCTTTTTCTCCCGTTTTGATTTTGTGGTTTCATACCTTCCGGGATCTAAGAATGTGAAGGCTGATGCCCTGTCAAGGAGTTTTGTGCCTGATTCTCCGGGTGTTCCGGAGCCGGCGGATATTTTTAAAGAGGGGGTAATTTTGTCTGCCATCTCCCCTGATTTGCGGCGCGTGCTGCAGAAGTTTCAGGCTGATAGACCTGACCGTTGTCCTACGGAGAAACTGTTTGTCCCTGATAGATGGACTAGTAGAGTTATCTCTGAGGTTCATTGTTCGGTGTTGGCTGGTCATCCTGGAATCTTTGGTACCAGAGATTTGGTGGCTAGATCCTTTTGGTGGCCTTCTTTGTCACGGGATGTGCGTTCTTTTGTGCAGTTCTGTGGGACTTGTGCTCGGGCTAAGCCCTGCTGTTCTCGTGCCAGTGGGTTTCTTTTGCCCTTGCCGGTCCCAAAGAGGCCCTGGACGCATATTTCCATGGATTTTATTTCTGATCTCCCTGTTTCTCAAAGGATGTTGGTCATTTGGGTGGTTTGTGATCGCTTCTCTAAGATGGTCCATTTGGTACCCTTGTCTAAGTTGCCTTCCTCCTCTGATTTGGTGCCATTGTTTTTCCAGCATGTGGTTTGTTTGCATGGCATTCCAGAGAACATCGGCTCGGACAGAGGTTCCCAGTTTGTTTCGAGGTTTTGGTGGTCCTTTTGTGCTAAGATGGGCATTGATTTGTCTTTTTCTTCGGCTTTCCATCCTCAGACTAATGGCCAAACCGAACGAACTAATCAGACTTTGGAAACATATCTGAGATGCTTTGTTTCTGCTGATCAGGATGATTGAGTGTCCTTCTTGCCTTTGGCTGAGTTCGCCCTTAATAATCGGGCCAGCTCGGCTACTTTAGTTTCTCCTTTTTTCTGTAATTCTGGTTTCCATCCTCGTTTCTCTTCAGGGCAGGTTGAGCCTTCGGACTGTCCTGGGGTGGATACGGTGGTGGACAGGTTGCAGCAGATTTGGACTCATGTGGTGGACAATTTGACATTGTCCCAGGAGAAGGCTCAACGTTTCGCTAAGCGCCGGCGCTGTGTTGGTCCCCGACTTCGTGTTGGGGATTTGGTTTGGTTGTCATCTCGTCATGTTCCTATGAAGGTTTCCTCTCCTAAGTTTAAGCCTCGTTTCATTGGGCCATATAAGATTTCTGAAGTTCTTAATCCTGTGTCATTTCGTTTGGACCTTCCAGCTTCTTTTGCCATCCATAATGTGTTCCATAGGTCGTTGTTGCGGAGATACGTGGCGCCTATGGTTCCCTCCGTTGATCCTCCTGCCCCGGTGTTGGTCGAGGGGGAGTTGGAGTATGTGGTGGAGAAGATTTTGGAGTCTCGTATTTCGAGACGGAAACTCCAGTACCTGGTCAAGTGGAAGGGTTATGGTCAGGAAGATAATTCCTGGGTTTTTGCCTCTGATGTTCATGCTGCCGATCTAGTTCGTGCCTTTCATTTGGCTCATCCTGATCGGCCTGGGGGCTCTGGTGAGGGTTCGGTGACCCCTCCTCAAGGGAGGGGGGTACTGTTGTGAATTCTGTTGTCGAACTCCCTCCTGTGGTCGTGAATGGTACTTCGGCGAGTTCTGTCCATGGACTCCCTCTGGTGGCTGTGAGTGAAGCTGCTGCTTCTGAGGTTCCTTACACAGGTGACGTGGTTTATCCTTTGGTTGGCTGCTCTATTTAACTCCACTCAGATCGTTACTCCATGCCAGCTGTCAATGTTCCTGCATTGGTTCAGTTCGCTCTTGGATCTTTCTGGTGACCTGTCTTCTCCAGCAGAAGCTAAGTTCCTGATAGTTATTATTTGTTCATTGTTTCCTTGTCCAGCTGGTTATCATGATTTTGTCTTGCTAGCTGGAAGCTCTGGGATGCAGAGTGGCACCTCCGCACCGTTAGTCGGTGCGGAGGTCTTTTTGCACACTCTGCGTGGTCTTTTGTAGTTTTTTGTGCTGACCGCAAAGATACCTTTCCTATCCTCTGTCTGTTTAGTAAGTCTGGCCTCCCTTTGCTGAAACCTGTTTCATTTCTGCGTTTGTGACTTTCATCTTTACTCACAGTCAATATATGTGGGGGGCTGCCTTTTCCTTTGGGGAATTTCTCTGAGGCAAGGTAGGCTATATTTTCTATCTCTAGGGCTAGCTAGCTCTTAGGCTGTGAAGAGGCGTCTAGGGAGAGTCAGGAACGCTCCACGGCTATTTCTAGTTGTGTGATAGGATTAGGGGTTGCGGTCAGCAGAGCTCCCAAATCCCAGAGCTTGTCCTGTGTGAGTTTAACTATCAGGTCGTGCCGGGTGCTCCTAACCACCAGGTCCATAACAGCCTGCCCAAGGCAGGAGAAAAGAGTGCAGGCGCCAGCTGATTTCAAAACAGTGCTGAGGGGGCGGTGCCCGGCGCCAAGAAGACTTGAGTGACGGCTGTATGGCTTCTGCAGCAGGGGGGGAAAGGCCTGCCTCCAGGACTGAAGACAGGTATTTAGGACAAATTACAAAATGGATTATTTCTGCGGTTACAGCACCAATAACTAAAAGAGCCACCTTGTCAGAATGCAGCATTACTGCTGCACAAGGTGGCTCTTTTAGTTTCAAATGCCTGGGGGGGGGGGGGTGACATGTTCCCTTTAATCTTTATTTTCAGTTTTTAGTTAATGATATGCCGTGCCCCGGGGCGGCCTGTGGGGGGTCTTCAAGTGGTGCTCTGATTAGGTATTCCTAATGCAGCTTGCTGACAGGTCACTGATCCCTCAGTGACCTGTCCCCTAGTTTGCATTAAGAATATCTGTACATACTGAAGGAAAAAAAACCTTCTGCAGGCAGGTGCCGGCCATGGCACCTGCTTTGCAGCATAATCGCATGTTTAATGCTTAAATGTGGTTGATGTTATTCTGATAGAAAAAAATCAATTTGAAAATGGCGCTCACCACGCCTGCACAGTAGCAGCTATCAGTATGTGTAGAGATCCAATAGTTGCTACTGGGCAGGCACTCTTGTTATTTTCCCAAGGGTAACAAGAGAAAATGGACCCTAAAATGTGTTGTACAATTTCTCGTGAGCACACCGATACCCCATATGTTGGGGAAAACTGCTGTATATGCCATGTCGCATTTGGAGAGCCTTAGCCCCCTGATGTGCCTAAACAGAGGAAACCTCCTACAATTGACCCCATTTTGGAAACTAGACCCCTCAAGGAATTTATCAAGATATGTGGTGAGTACCTTGAACCCACAGGTGCTTCAAATAATTTTACAAAGTTGATCTGTGAAAATGAAAGAGAAAAAATGTTCCCGCAAAAATGAGCCCCAGAGGTGCCAGAACAGCAAAAATCCCTCATAAGTGACCTCATTTCGGTGAGAATGGGTTGGGCTCAGTCTCATAGCCTCCTCCATTCACCCACTTTTGACTTGGTGTTGAGTGCAGCGCTTGTCGAGAAGGGTTTGAGTTGAATACATCCAAATATTATTTAATACTTTCCTTCACCTCTTTCTGGAATCTTCTAGTTCAGGGGGGAAGGGATTAATTTACCAAAGAGGCCAAATTAGAGACTGTTTTGGAGGGTCAAACCAAAAGTCTAAAATTCATTCTGGACAATATTACCATTAACATATTAGTTGTAATTATTATTTTATATTAATATTAATTGTATCACTCACTTAATATTGAGAAGAATTAAGTATGATGACACCTCCCATATACCATATGAGCCTATACACAGCTCCCTATAAACCATATGAGTCCACACACAGCCCTCCTAGATACAATATGATCCCACACACAACCCCCTACATACAGTATGAGACCACACACAACCTCCCAATATAATAATCTTTATTTTTTTTAATTTTTATATAGCGCTAATATATTTCGCAGTGCTTTACAGTTTGCACACATTATCATCGCTGTCCCCAATGGGGCTCACAATCTAAATTCCCTATCAGTATGTCTTTGGAATGTGGGAGGAAACCGGAGAACCCGGAGGAAACCCATGCAAACACGGAGAGAACATAAAAACTCTTTGCAGATGTTGTCCAGGGTGGGGCTTCAACCCAGGACTCCAGCACTGCAAGGCTGCAGTGCTATCCACTGAGCCACCGTGCAATATACACTATGAGCCCACACTTCCCTCCTATACATAGTATGATCCTACACTCAGGACTAGAGATGAGCGAACCTTTTAAGGTTTGGGTTCGGCTATGTTCGCCGAGCTTCCCGATATTCAACGAACATAACCAAACACCATTTAATTCAATGGGAGGCAAAACTAAATACATAGAGAATACTTGTAGGGGGGCCTAAAACCTGCCAAAAGTGCTCAAATTAGGGGCAGACACTAGGTAAAGTGTCATCAATTCAACCATCAATTGCACTATAAATAAATGATGAAAAAAAATTTACTTGAGTTCACCTGTATTTTTGATAATCAGCCAGGCAAAACTGACAGCTGCGGGCTGCAACCCTCAGCTGTCAGCTTTAGCAAGGCTGGTTAGAATAGAGGGGGTCATCACATTTTTTAATTATTTAAATACATTATTTAAAAAAACGGCTTGAGGTCCACCCCATTTTTGACAACCAGCCAAGTTAAAGTTTACAGCTGGGGGCTGGTATTGTCAGGCTGGTAAGGGGCAATGGATATTGCCCCCCTCTAGCTTAAAAATAGCAGCCCACAGCCCCCCAGGAAAGGTGCATCTATTAGATATACCAATTCTGGTGCTTTGCTCGACTCTTCCCACTTGCACTGTGGCGGTGGCAAGTGGGGTCAATGTCACCTTTGTATTGTCCGGTGAGATCAAGTCCATAGGTTAGTAATGGTGAGGTGTTCATAAGACACCCCCATTACTAACCCCATAGTGATATTGTAGAAAAAAAATACGCACCCAGAATAAAGTCCTTTATTTGAAATTAGCATTTATTTATATAGCATCATTAATTCTATGGTGCTGTACACTAGATGGGGATACATCAAAATACAAATATCACTTACAGTAAACAAAACTAACAATGATAGATTGATATAGAGGGGAGATGACCCTGCCCTTGCGAGCTTACATTCTACAGGATTGTGGGGAAGGAGACAGTAGGTCGGGGGTTGCAGTAGCTCCAATGGTGTTGAGGTGGCCGTGTGGTCATTACAGGCTGTAAGCTTTTTTGAAGAGATGGGCTTTCAGGTTCCATTTGAAGGATCCAAATGTGATGGATAACCGGACGTGTTGGGGCACAGAATTCCAGATGATGGGGAATATTCGCGAGAGGTCTTGGAGGCGATTGGGTGAGGAGTGAATAAGCGTGGAGGAGAGAAGGATGTCTTGGGAGGACCGGAGATTACATGAGGGAAGATATTGATAGATTAGTTTGGAAATATAAGGAGAAGAAAGGATATGGATGGCTTTGTAGGTCAGTGTTAGTAGTTTCAACTGGATACGCTGGGAAATTGGGATTTGCAAAGAGGGAACAAGGAGTGTAGGGAGGATAGAGATTAATTAGTCGGGCAGCAGAGTTAAGGATGGACAGGAGGGGTGTGAGAGTGTTAGAAGTTAGGCCATAAAGGTGAATGTTGCAGTAGTCAAGCAGGAAGATGATTAGGGCATGCACAAGCATTTTGGTAGAGTGAGGGTTGAGGAAAGGATGAATTCTGGAAATATTTTTGAGCTGGAGGCGACAGGAGGTGGCGTGAGCTTCGATGTGAGGTTTGAAGGACAGGGCAAAGTCAAGGGTTACTCCGAAGCAGCAGATTACTGGGATGGGTGAAAGTGTGAATTAATTTATTGTGATAGATAGATCAGGTAGGGAAGGTGGAGGAAAGATAACACTGGTCAACGCAATTTTTCTGGCAAAAGGTTTTAAATCATATTTTAAGTCAATTTTGGCTGCTGATTACGAATATGAACTCCGTTTTTGGCTATCACATCAGGATTTCGAGATATTTTCAATTTTTGATGAAAATTACTCCTAATGTTTTATGATAAAAACACATGATTTTCGGTACTACATTTTGTATATTTTTAATCAAGGAATAACAAAGATTACAAAGTCTATGTACAGCAAATCAAATATACTTACAGAATTAAACTACAAAATATAAAAACACATATATATGGCACACAGATGAATGACAAATGGCAGTTATTTGAACTTTCTTTTCTTGGCTGATCTATGATGTACAGCTTCTGGGTTGTCTCTCATCAAGCTCCAGCAATAGTCAGCCATCATATGTGAGTCCCACCGGCCTTGATACAGTTCTTCCATTGTTTTAATGTCCTGATGAAAACGCTCCCCTTGTTCCTCGCTCACATCCCCAAGGTTCTCTGGAAAAAAGTCCAAATGGCTATGTAAATAGTGAATCTTGATCCTCATTCTCCATCCAAGATTTCACAGACTCATTAGTAGCTCTTCCACAATCTCTTCATAGTTGTCTGCTTTCTTATTCCCTAGAAAATTCTGCACCACATTACAAAATGCATTCCAAGCTCTTTCTTCTGTCTCATTCATTGATGTGATAAAATTTGGGTCTCTCATAAGTCTTCTTATTTGAGGTCCATCAAATATTCCAGCCTTTTTCTTCTCTTCACTAAGACCAGGAAAAGTTGAACATATATAGTTAAAGCATTCTCCACTGTGATTGAGAGCTTTGACAAACTGCTTCATCAATCCAAGTTTTATGTGTAAGGGAGGAAAGACAATGTCCTTCCTATCCACTAGAGGATCATGAATGACATTCTTATCGCCAGATGCCAAACTCCGTCGCTGAGGCCATTCAGTTTTCACCCAATGCTCTGCTGTAGCTCTACTGTCACAGTAACACAGAAAACAAGGGTGTTATCATAACAAATGGGAATTATGCATGTTCAAAGAAAAGAAAGATATTCTCACATTTATTGGGAGACTAAATGAAAACTAAATTTACCTTAGTGAACCGTATAAACCGGCACTTTTCATACACTACTTATATTTATCATGGAATTCATGAAAATGGGCTATATACCTATAGCGCAAAAATGTGATGTGATAGAGAAATTATAAGATTAGATTTGAGTTCAGCACCCTCAAATTATTCTAAAGCTGTTCTTAAAGTCCATGCCAGAATTTTTTTTTTTTTTATAGATCAGTGTAATTTGTTCGGTTTTGTCCACATTGAGTTTGAGGAAGCGAGAGGAGAAGAAGGATGATGTGGCTGATAGACACTCTGGGATTCTGGAGAGCAGAGGGGTGACATCTAGGCCAGAGAGGTAGATCTGAGTGTCATCGGCATATAGATGGCACTGGAAGCCATAGGACTTTATGAGTTGTCCCAAGAGCCTTGAGGGACACCAACAGAGAGGGGGCGAGATAAAGAGGTAGTATGGGAGTAGGAAATGCTAAATGTGTGGTTGGTGAGGTATGAGGAGATCCAGGATAGAGTGAAGTCTGTGACACCAAAGGAAGAGATGATCTGTAGTAGGAGGCAGTGGTCAACTGTGTCGAAAGCAGAGGACAGGTCTAGAAGGAGGAGTATAGCGAATTGTCTGTTATCTTTGGCTGTAAGTAAATCGTTCAGAAGTTTGGTCAGGGCAGTCTCAGTGGAATGGTGAGGACAGAAGCCAAATTGTAGATTGTCGAAGAGAGAGTTAGATACAAGGTGGGAGGAAAGTTCAGCGAGGACATGCTGCTCAAATAATTTGGAAGCAAATGAGAGCAAAGATATGGGGCGGTAGTTGGACATAGCGCTCGGGTTGAGGGAAGGCTTTTTGAGGATAGGTGTGATTGTGGCATGTTTGAAAGCAGAGGGGAAGGGATGGGATAAGTGTAGTGGTGAGGTTGGAGAGGAGGCGGGATGGGATGGGGTCAAGTGCACAAGTGGTGAGGTGTGATTTGGAGAGAAGATGAGCAAGCTGTCCTTCAGTGATTTTGGAGAGGGAAGTTATGGGGTTAGGGCATTGGTCTACAAAGGGGTTGTGGTGGTCAGACAACAAAGACTTACCTTGTTTGGTCTATCTTATTTTTGAAGTGCGCGGCAAAGTCCTCGGCAGAGATTAAGGAATTCGGAGGGGGCAGTGGTGGGTGGAGGAGGGAGTTAAAAGTGTTGAACAACTGTTTGGGGTTGTGGGATAAAGAAGATACGAGGGATGTGAAATAGGCCTGTTTAGCAGAGGTGAGAGCAGATTTGAAAGGCAATAATGACACAAACTCCTTTATGGACTGAAGCCAATGTCCCCTGCAAATGAATTAAAATAATAAACAAGCATATTCCTCACCTGTATCAAAGTAAAGAGATAATCTATAATGTTCCACGACAATCCTGATGACTTTGAGAGCAGTCACTAATGTGACTGCTCTACCTAGCAGCCAGCAGCACAGCGACCAGAGCATGTAATCACTCCTACAGTGTTTTATGCTGAGTTGTGGTGAGAAAATTCACCAGAGTTTATCAGTTGATGAGCCCTGGTGATCTCACTTACGGCAACTCTGCTGTGCGAGAAATTTCTCACACAACATGTCATAATATCACCGGAAATTTCTCATCATAGCTCAGCGTTACACACTGCAGGAGTAATTACACTTTCTTTCCCGTGTGTAGATGACTGCCGGAGCCTTAGTGGAAACTCGATCATTTACTGAACTTTGGCCAAATTTTGCCGACTTTGAGGAAAATCCTCTGGAAGTCGAACACGAATCCAAATGTGCAACGTTTTTGCCAATTTTGAGATTGGCATACGTTTTCCAAGCAAGCTTGCTCATCTCTACTCAACACCCCCTATATACAGTATAAGACCACACACAGCCCCCTATATACAGCATGAGCCCTCACACAGTACCCTTCTATACAGTATAAGCCCTTACATAGCCCCTATATACTTTATACAGTTGTGCTCAAAAGTTTGTATACCCTAATAGAATTTTTGCTTTCTTGGCCTTTTTTAGGGAATATGAATGATAAAACCAAAACTTTTTCTCCACTCATGGTTAGTGATTGGGTGAAGCCATTTATTGTCAAACTACTTTGTTTTCTGTTTTTAATCATAATTACAATGTTTTGGTTGTCATTATGATTTAAAAACAGGAAACACAGTAGTTTGACAATAAATGGCTTCACCCAACCACTAAACATGAGTGTAGAAAAAGTTTTGGTGTTATCATTCATATTCTCTGAGAAAAAGGCAAAGAAAGCAAAAATTCTGCCGGGATATGTAAACTTTTGAGCACAACTGTAAGTCCCCACATAGACTCCCTTTATACAGAATGAGCCCTTACATAGCCGCTCTAACCAATATGTTTCTCTGCACAGTCCCCCTTATATACAGTGTGAGCCCCCACACAGCCCCCTATTATACAGTATGAGCACCCTATATACAGTGTGAGATCCTCACAGTCCACCTATTTACAGTATGAGCCCCCATATTGCCCCCATATACATATATAGCCTTCCTATATACAGTATGAGCCCCCAAATTGACCCTTGTATACAGTATTAGCCCCACATTGCCCTCTATATACAGAATGAGCTCCCATGTAGCCTTCCTATATACAAGAACATACATAGCCCTTGTATACAGAATGAGCCCCCACACAGCCCTCCTCTATACAGTATGATCTCACACACAGCCTCCCTTTATAGCATGAAAGTATAATATTAGCCTGAACCTTAATATTTTATTTTACATTTAAAACAGTTACAGTAGTAAAAGACTGTGCAGAAGAGTCTGGTTTTGATAAGTATTTGTTTTAACATTCTCCTTACGGAGAGAGAAGGCAGATGCAAACCATTCAACTGCACTTGCTTCAAATCCATCATTTTTATCTAGATCTCAATACAGGCCATGTATGCAAAACATGTGGGAAATTTTATGCAGATGTAAAAAATCCCGAATGTAACAATCTTTAGGTAGGATATCAGTCTTAGGAACGTAACTTAAAAATTCAAAGCATTTTAAGCCCAAGGGGTTTGTTTGCAGGATGTCACGATTTGATAGGGTGATTCTTCTTACTTTTGTTAAACTGCTTATTTTGATAATGTGCTTGCTGCCATGGAACTGTGTAACATAATTCAGTCTTATATTATTGTACTGCACACTCTTGTACTTATTTTAATGTATAAATATATGAGGGGACAGTACAAAGACCTTTCTGATGATCTTTTTAATCATAGACCTGAAACAGGGACAAGGGGGCATCCTCTGCGGTTGGAGGAAAAAAGGTTTAAGCATAATAACAGACGCGGATTCTTTACTGTAAGAGCATTGAGACTATGGAACTCTCTGCCGTATGATGTTGTAATGAGTGATTCATTACGTAAATTTAAGAGGGGACTGGATACCTTTCTGGAAAAGTATAATGTTACAGGGTATATACACTAGATTCCTTCATAGGGCGTTGATCCAGGGAACTAGTCTGATTGCCGTATGTGGAGTCGGGAAGGAATTTTTTCCCCCAATGTGGAGCTTACTCTTTGCCACATGGGTTTTTTTTGCCTTCCTCTGGATCAACATGTTAGGGCATGTTAGGTTAGGCTATGGGTTGAACTAGATGGACATATAGTCTTCCTTCAACCTTAATAACTATGTAACTATGTATGGTATTTCACATTAGTTCATTACGATACATACAGTATGTATAAAATAACTAGCAACAAAACTCCAAGCCATCTCAGATCCAACTGAACATTTACGGATTTTGAGACAATTGTGGTAAATCGTTGGCATGTTCCGATGTCAAATATATCTCCATCCTCAAAATACAGAAATGGTCAAATGCAAACTTTATAGCTTGGCCATTTTTGGTTCCTGAAGATTGGCGCAGCAGAGCAATGATGTCATCAGTTGCACCGACTGTGCTAAGCCACACACAACATAGGCCAGAGTCGACCTGTAGCTTTGCTATACTTATAGAAATAATATTTTCACTTCTTCTGAATAGAGTGGGGTAGAAGGACACCATATTGTGGATGGGCACTTTGTGGCACCATATTGTCTGGGTAGGTGGGGCACCATGGGGCTTCATACTATGTTTTGGGGGGCTTTGGGGAATAATTCTGTATGTGGATGGCACTGTGGGGGTATCATACCGTAGGGGCATTATACTGTGTGTGGATGGGCACCTTGGTCATCACACTGTCACTGTGTACTGTGTGTTGGGTCACCTTGGTCATCATACCTTGTGTATGGGGAAGGCAATAATGTAAGCATCACAAACTGTGAGATGCTATCTGGTGGCATCATACTATGAGTGGGGGGGAATTCTTGGTGAGGGCATCATACTGTGTAGGAGAATGCAGTATAAGGACATAACACTATGTGAGGGGAATACATTGAGGAGACATAATGCTATGTGGGGGAATACACAGTGGGAACATCATACTGTTCGTGGGGGGGACCCTTGGGGCATTATATTGTGTGGAGAAAATGCATTGTAGAGTAATCATATTGCATGTGAATGCCCACTGTGAGGGCATCAAACTCTATGTGCTTTGGTATTTTACTGGCATCATACTTGGTGGAGGGGCAGCATACTGTTCGGGGAGTCATTATACTGTGTGGGGTTATAAAGGAGTATCATATTGTGTGAAACACTAAGGAGCTTCATTATGTTCCATTATTTTTGTATGAGCACCCAAAAGGGCCTGGGTGACGTTAGGGGTGTGGCTTGGCTTAAAAAATTGTGTGCACTGCAATATGTGTCCCTCTTTTCTGTCTTGAGAGGTATATTTATAAGATATCATGCCTATAGAAATAGCTACATTTTGCCATGTCATGAATAGCATGCACTACGTATGGCTCTATCCTTAGCTTGCTATATCTGCATATCGGATGATCATATTTTCATAAAGGCCATGACCCTAAAATACCAAGACCTTCAGTTTAAAGGGAATCTGTCAAGCTCAATTCACAGTGATAGCACATTGAATTCCTACACGGCAAGTATTATTTTAATTATTCCAGGCTCTATACAGCCATACAGCTAGATTCAGCTGCAAAATCATCCTGACAGGTTCCCTTTAACTTTCTCAATGTCTGACAATGGGTGCAAATATGGTTAGTATGTCTGGACATGTAAGCATCATTACAGCAGTTAATGATCAGAACCTGCTTAGTAAATGATGTGGCAGTGCTGGTTTATTTCAGAGCACAAGATCTCATGAATACATTCGAGATCTAGCACGTTCACAGTGAGGGGACCGTGAAGGGTTGTGGGATCCCAGTCTGCATGCCAGGACTCCACAACCTAGAAGCTCAGACCTAACTTTTGCTAAAAAGTCAAGGCCTTTAGGTTGCTATTAGGCATTTTTGCTAATGGGTGTGTTAAAGAAAATAATTAATATAGTAATTATAAGATATACATTTCCAGTATTGCTTTGTTTAACCCTCAGGAAACAGGGGATTTTTAGTTTTTGCGCTTTCATTTTTCATCTTCCCCTTTTATCAAGAACCAAAACATTTTTATTTTTCCATCGATATAGATGTACTGTCACGGTTCCACATCTCAGTGTGTCTGGGATGCATTTACTGAGAGCTCAGACATCCAGTCTGGTTCAGGGGCATGCTGAGCGAACAGAGTGTTGATTGACAGCTTGGCTGACCAATCTGAGACTGGCAGGCGCTGTATCTCCAGGTGTCCAGTGTCCCAGGTGATTGCCAGTATACTGAAAGGAAACCTGTAATGTTTTTTGTAGCATATAAAGTGTCCCCAGTGCATTGTTAATGATGCAATGGACATCACTAACATGTTTTTCCCATTAAAATTACCACTGTAATCTTTATAATAAAACACTTAATATAGTATCTTCCCTGCTCGTTTAGTCATAGGGGTGTGCTTCATTGCGATCATTCAAGCTTGTACAAGCCCATGCAATTTGAATTAATCCTGGGGTTGCGATGAAGTCACTTTATATTTTGAGCTTGACCAGGGTTTATTGTTTTGCAGCGCTTGCACAGCGTGTATTGGAGAGCTAGCCTTGCGCAATATGTATTGCTGACCCGCGCCTGTGCATTGTCAATCGTCTATCCGCACATGCGCAGTGACGCCATTTGTGGCCATGCACTGAAGCTGGTTTTAGTTCCCAGCTTCACTGACTGCGTGCGCATGTGCCAGGCCGCTGTGCATCACAGTCTATCAGTGTCACGCCCTATGACTAAATGAGCAGATAAGATATAACTATATAAAGTGTTTATTTTGAAGGATTACAGAGGTGATTTTAATAGGAAAAACATGTTAGTGATGCCCATTTCATCACTAGCAACGCACTATGGACACTTCACATGCTACAAAAGACATGACATGTTCCCTTTAACTCAGCTGTTAAGGTACCTTCACACTAAACGATATCGCTAGCAATCCATGATGTTGCAGCGTCCTCGCTAGCGATATCGTTTAGTTTGACACGCAGCAGCGATCAGAATCCTGATGTGATGTCGTTGGTCGGGGCTAGAGGGCCAGACCTTTCTTTGGTCGCTGGCTCTCCCGCTGACATCGCTGAATTGGCGTGTGTGACACCGATTCAGCGATGTCTTCGCTGGTAACCAGGGTAAACATCGGGTTACTAAGCGCAGGGCCGCGCTTAGTAACCCGATGTTTACCCTGGTTACCATCCTAAAAGTAAAAAAAACAAACGCTACATACTTACCTACCGCTGTCTGTCCCCGGCGCTCTGCTTCTCTGCTCTGGCTGTGAGCACAGCGGCCGGAAAGCAGAGCGGTGACGTCACCGCTCTGCTTTCCGGCTGCCCGGCGCTCACAGCCAGAGCAGAGAAGCAAAGCGCCTGGGACAGACAGCGGTAGGTAAGTATGTAGCGTTTGTTTTTTTTACTTTTAGGATGGTAACCAGGGTAAACATCGGGTTACTAAGCGCGGCCCTGCGCTTAGTAACCCGATGTTTACCCTGGTTACCGGCATCGTTGGTCGCTGGAGAGCGGTCTGTGTGACAGCTCTCCAGCGACCAAACAGCGACGCTGCAGCGATCCGGATCGTTGTCTGGATTGCTGCAGCGTCGTTTAGTGTGAAGGTACCTTTAGTCCCAGACCTCTGCCAGACATACATTCAGCTACTGTTTGTCTCTCTGTACCTTGTGTTCTGTTTGTAGATGTTATGTTGTCTGATCTTAGACCTCGTTCTGACCATCCATCTGTTTGACTCCTTTTGCTCTGATCCACTATCCTCCTGGTATTCTGACTTCAGAACGTTATGTTACCTTACTACGTCTGTGCTTGTCCCTTCTGTTTATGATGAACCTTCCTGGATTTTGACCTTGGACTCCTTGACTATCCCATCTCACGGTTTGACTTGCTTAAAAGGGGGACGAGCTGTATGTTTTTATATTTTTGCTGAAGAGGTTAAGTCAGGGCATATATTTGCATGGTGAGCTGATGATTTTGATACCTATTTTGTGCACATACAATTTTTGATTCCTTATTACATGTTTAGGGAGTTCAGATGACCAAACCATTCTGACATTCTGATTATTTTCTACTCTTTGCAGCATTTACCGATCTGGTAAACTAATTTAATTTATTTATAGATCAGTACGAATATGAAAATAGTAAATATGTTTATTTTTTAATTTATTTTTAATGGTGGATATTGGGGATGATTTTAATTTCTGTATTAATATTTTAAAATCTTTTTTAAAAATGTTTACACTATTGTTTAGTCTACTTAGGGGACTTGCAAAAAATCTTGGTCTCCTATAGATCTCAGTCCTGTAGCTCAGCAGTACAGGAGGATCAAGATGACAGTTACAAGTGCTTCTCACTAAAATAGAATATCATCAAAAATACAAAAAGTGAAACTCATATATTATATAGCGTCATTACAAACAGAGTGATCTATTTCAAGTATTTATTTTTGTTAATGTTGATGATTATGGCTTACAGCCAATGAAAACCCAAAAGTCATCTCAGTAAATTAGATTAATTTATAACACCAGCTTGAAAAATGATTTTAAAATAAAAAATATTGGCTTCTTGAAATGAGTGTTCAGTAAATGCACTAAATACTAGGTCAGGGCTCCATTAGTTAATCAATTAATGCATCAATGCGGCGTGGCATGGAGGCGATCAGCCTGTGGCACTGCTGAGGTGTTATGGAAGCCCAGGTTGCTTTGATAGCAACCTTCAGCTCGTCTGCATTGTTGGGTCCGGTATACCTTGACAATACCCCATAGATATGGGGTTAAGGTCAGGCGAATTTGCTGGCCAATCAAGCACAGTGATACTGTTGTTTTTAAACCAGGTATTGGTACTTTTGGCAGTGTGGACAGGTGCCAAGTTGTGCAGGATAATAAAATTTCCAACTCCCAAAAGCTTGTCGGCAGAGGGAAGCATGAAATGCTCTGAAATTTCCTGGTAGACGGCTGCACTGATATTAGTCTTGATAAAACACAGTGGACCTACACCAGCAGATGACATTGCTCTTCAAACCATCACTGATTGTGGAAACTTCACACTAGACCTCAAGCAGCTTGGATTGTGTGTCTCTCCACTCTTCATCCAGACTCCAGACTCTGGGACCTTGCTTTCCAAATGAAATGCAAATTTACTTTCATCTGAAAACAACACCTTGGACCACTGAGCAACAGTCTGGTTCTTTTTCTCCTTTGCCCAGGTAAGATGCTTATGGCGTTGTCTATTGGTCATGAGTGGCTTGACACAAGGAATGTGATACTTGTAGCCCATGTCCTGGATACATCTGTGTGTGGTGGCTCTTAAAGCAATGACTTCAGCAGCATTCCACTCCTTGTGAATCTCCCCCAAATTTTTGAATGGCTTTTTCTTAACAATCCTTTCAAGGCTGCGGTTATCCCGGTTGCTTGTGCACCTTTTTCTACCACACTTCTTCCTTCCACTCAACTTTCCATTAATATGCTTGGATACAGCACTCTGTGAACAGCCAGCTTCACTTCTTTAGCAAAGACCTTTTGTGGCCTACCCTCCTTGTGGAGTGTGTCAATGACTGATTTCTGGACATCTGTCAAGTCAGCAGTCTTCCCCATGATTGTGGAGCCTACTGAAACAGACTAAGGGACCTTTTTAAATGCTTAAGAAGCCTTTGCAGGTGTTTTTTGTTAATTATTCTAGGTTACTGAGATAATGACTTTTGGGTTATCATTGGCTGTAAGCCATAATCATCAACATTAACAGAAATAAACTCTTGAAATAGATCACTCTGTTTGTAATGACTCTATATAATATAGGAGATTCAGTTTTAGTATTGAAGAACTGAAATAAAATTAACTTTTTGATGATATTCTAATTCTGTGAGACACTTGTATGTAGGTCTTCAGAAGACCCCTGGCTGTTATAATAACAAATCGGTCTCATTGTCATGGGGGACTAATGGGAGCCAGTGTATTTAAAGACCTTGTAGAAGTCGCTCATGGTGCTCCTATGATGTCTAGTTGTACTCTAAAGTTGAGGTCCTCGCTACAGCAGCCGTGTAAGGGTATCTATAAGTTACTGAAACAATATAATGTTGGCTTTCTCCACATACCATTATTTTCATGTGTTTTACAAGCATTTTATTTTGTGGTTTTTAATTTAGCATTTTTTTTACATGTTTTACAAATCCTGTAAAAAAGCCTTTGGGAAAGCAAATGTAAGAAAATGCACATATACAACATGCTGATATCCAAAAATGCATCAAACGTGAGTGAAAACACCACAAAATCTGCACTTTTATTAGTACATTTTACATTTTTCATTGACAAACAGGTAATATCTGGCTGCAGCATTTAAAAAAAATGTGGAAAAATCGTCAAGTTAAATCACTACAAAAACTGCTGCTTAGTTAAGCTATGTGCACATGGCATCTTTTTCACCCTGAAGCAGTTAAGAGAAGTGACATGCTCATTATTCCTAAATACCCTAGTTGTGAAACAATCCTCAAAGACATTTTCTCACTCTTTACCACATTTTTAATAGGTCATGTGGTAATGGTCTCATTGATATAGTGACAGCATAGAGGTGACCATTTATGTGCAACACCCTTTCCATTGCAATCGGATTGTTATTGAATGATTTCTTTATTTTGAACATTTTTGAAGGTTCCAGAAACTTGACCTTTGCCAATGTCCCCTTTAAGAGATAAGATTAATGTTTCATTTATTTCTGAATACTAGGTATTTTTTAAGGGCTAATACCCATCACCCATTGGTAAGCCAATTACCAATTAAGTAAATCAGGTGATGTGCATCTCTGTAATGAGGAGGGGTGTTGTCTAATGACATGAAAACCTTATATAAGGTGTGCTTAATTATTAGGTAACTTCCTTCCTTTTGGCAAAATTGGTCAGAAGAGAGATTTGACGGGCTCTGAAAAGTCCAAAATTGTGAGATGTCTTGCAGAGGGATGCAGCAGTCTTGAAATTGCCAAACTTTTGAAGCGTGATCACCGAACAATCAAGCGTTTCATGTCAAATAGACAACAGGGTCGCAAGAAGCGTGTTGCGCAAAATAACTGCCCATGAATTGAGGAAAATCAAGCGTGAAGTTGCCAAGATGCCATTTGCCACCAGTTTTGCCATATTTCAGAGCTGCAACGTTACTGGAGTAACAAAAAGCACAAGGTGTGCGATACTCAGGGACATGGCCAAGGTAAGGAAGGCTGAAAAATGACCACATGTGAACAAGAAACATAAGATAAAACGTCAAGACTGGGCCAAGAAATATCTTCAGACTGACTTTTCAAAGGTTTTATGGACTGATGAAATGAGAGTGACTCTTGATGGGCCAGAGGCTGGATCAGTAAAGGGCAGAGAGCTCCACTCCGACTCAGTCGCCAGCAAGGTGGAGGTGGGGTACTGGTATGGACTGGTATCATCAAAGATGAACTTGTGGGACCTTTTCGGGTTGAGGATGGAGTGAAGCTCAACTCCTAGACTTACTGCCAGTTTCTGGAAGACAACTTCTTCAAGCAGTGGTACAGGAAGAAGTCGGTATCGTTCAAGTAAAACATGATTTTCATGCAGGACTATGCTCCATCACATGCCTCCAACTACTCCACAGTGTGGCTGGCCAGTAAAGGTCTCAAAGAAGAAAAATAATGACATGGCCCCCTTGTTCACCTGATCTGAACCCCATAGAGAACCTGTGGTCCCTCATAAAATGTGAGATCTACAGGGAAGGAAAACAACCCCTGCGGTCTTGGTCCAATGGGCGTCGCGGTCCAGTCCAGGGTCTCCTATTTTCTTACGATGACGTCCTCTTCTTGTCTTCACGCCGCAGCTCCGGTGCAGGCGTGCTTTGTCTGCCCTGTTGAGGGGAGAGCAAAGTACTGTAGTACGCAGGCATCGGGAAATGTCAGAGAGGCCCAGCGCCTGTGCACCACGACGCCCATCGGACCCGAGCCGCAGCGGGACCGCCCCTGGGTGAGTATAATATAACCTCTTTCTCTCATCTTTCAGGATACATCGGGGCTTATCTACAGAATTACAGAATTCTATAGATAAGCCCCTGATGCCGATGGCCGCAGCTCATCTTCGATTTTTAGGGTGACACGTTCCTTTTAAATAGAAAATAACCTTGACATGTTTGGTGTTTTTGAACTCATAATCACCTGGAAAATCATATTGCCAAGTCAGTTTTAGCATTTAGTGAACATGGTAAAAAAAAAAATTATTAGGACAATTCCTTCTCTCTGAATGTTTGGCCTTGTTAAAATAAAAACAGCTATACTTGCCTTTCATGCTGGGAGGAGAGAGCTGCGGCTGCTCTCTAACTTCTTCTTTATTACTTATTTGTATTACGACAGGGACAGTGATTCCAGTGCTGATTGGGCACAGGGTTCAAGTGACATACTAAGCACATGTGAGTCTGGGTGCAAAAGTGCCAGACACTGCTGGAACGGCATCATCATGGTGCAGACACTGCTGGAACGGTATTGTCATGGGAAATGAGTATAAGCTTTTTATTTTAACGGGCAAACGTTCAGATTAATAATGCAGCAATAAAGAAGAAACTGTGGCAGCACTCACCGGTCTTCTAAAACAGGTACTTTATTAGCCAAACTTCACGGCTCGGGGGTGTGTACAGAGAAAGTGGCAGCCGAACGACAGCCGTTTCGCGCCCTCTCGGCGCTTCAACGGGTTCCGAACCAGAACCCTGTTTTAGAAGACCGGTGAGTGCTGCCACAGTTTCTTCTTTATTGCTGCATCATCGATGGTCGTTTTTCTGGCTACATCACCTAAGGTCTGCCGGCCGGCTGAAGTCTGTGGGTTTCATGCTTTCTTGGTCTGAGCAGCGGTAGTGTGGTCAGCTGTTCTCTTCCCCGCATTCAGATTAATACCAGTTTCACATGTCCTGATATTTCCGGTACCGGAAAAACCGATACCGGAGATATCAGTGTCCATGTGTGTACTACATGCAGCACATGGGTGGCAACCGTGTGCCGCCCATGTGCCACATCAGTACCACATGGACGGCCGCTGGGGAAGTAGCGCTACAGTAAGTGCTGTTCCTCAGCAGCTGTTGCTCAATGCGGCTGTCATCCATTCTTCCCTGCACGGCCGGCGAGAAGTGAGAGCAGAGAAGAATGAATGAATGAGAAGCAGCGGGCACAAGCTCAGTTACTAGAACTGATGTCACTGAGTCTGGGCTCGCTGCCGGCATGAACTCCTGTGACCTTAGGACCGTGGGAGAATGCAAGTAATGAGGTCACAGCAGTTCAAACACTGTCACAGTGACCTCATCACTTGCATTCTCCCAAGATCCTGAGGTCACAGGAGTTCATGCTGGCAGTGAGCACAGACTCAGTGACGTCCCTGCTAGTTACTGAGCCTGCGCCCGCTGCGTATCATTCATTCCCCAGTAGTTTACAGCCAGAGCGGTCGCATCTTAGCACCACTCCTGGTTGTAAACTGAATAACCCCTAGATATGGATTACGGCGTGGGACTGACTGTACGCCGGAAAGGTATGGTATATTGTTGGTTTATTTTTATTTTTTTACAAGAGATCGAGAGCGTTGCATGGAGTAGCAGTATAATAAAGATGGCAAAACTGTGTGGTGTATGATTTAATTAAAATACTTTATTCTTACTGTGTGGTGTTTATTTAACCCTTTACTAACTATAGGATTAGTAATGAGAGGTGTCTTATTGACACCCCTCCATTACTAAGCTGGGCTTAATGTCACCTTACAATAGGCAGAGCAGGGGAGAATAATGACAGCCATGCCATGTTCAGCACCACACGTAGTGGAACAGCGCTTACAGTAGTGCTACTTCCCCATTGCCATCCGTGCACACGGAGGACAGTATGTACGGCCTAAGAAAGCGTTGTCTTAGTAGTGGACAACCCGTATAAATACACAACTATTGTGCCCCTTAAAGGGAACCTGTCAGGAGGCTTAAGCTATTCTCTCAGTTGGCTGCATTTAATTAGTGACAAACATCCAAAATTCAGTTGTGTCATAAAGGATATAAATGTTCTGACCATTTTGTTTCTAGTTTTTCTCTTCTGCATTTTGAAAAACATTGCTTTTATTTTTTTCCATCATAAAGCACCACTTAAGCATTTTTTTATTGTAGTGCTGGAGTGGTGCTACTAATGTTAGGTCCCTGCCCGTAGTCTCATACTTTCCAGATGCTTTCTTCACCTTTAATCCATAATGCTCCTGTCCGTTTCCAGTAGTTTGTGACTCAGAGGCATATACAGGGGAGAGGCGGGGCATCTGGCAGGGGGGACACCAGCTGGGCAACCTAATACAGCAGTCCAAAGTGTGTCCTCCGGTGGCTGTATTTTGCTGCCCCCCCCCCCAGACTGGAAGTTGGCCGTTCTCTAAGCCAACTGTCAAGTTGACAGCAGGCTCACAGAAGGTGCAGCATGCCGGCTCACAGTGATCAAATGTAACTCACTCCTTTCAGATGCCAGCAGTGGGATCAGGTCATGTGATCACGCCGCTGGCACCACTCGCTGGTGCTGCAGAGCCACGCATTTGTGGTAAGTGCTCCAGTGGAGCTTAAGACACTGAAGATTCAGTGTAATGGGGGAAATTTAAGGTTGGGGTATTTAGTGTGGGGGGAGAGATTTACTGTGTGGGGTGAGATATTTAGTGTTGGGGGATTTAGTGTGGAGAGATGGGAAGATATAGAGTGACGGTCAGAGGAAACAAGTTTGGGGAGCAAGGAACAGACAGGTGCAGACACAATATGGGGAGTTGAAGAAATTTGAAGACACTGTATAAGAAGCACAAGAAGAGATAGGGGGCATGCAGTATGCAGGGATACGTGTGTACACAGTATGGTGAATGGGGGATGAGTGTGGACACATTATGGTGAGAGGGGGATGGTGTAGACTCAGTATGATGAGTGGGGGTGGGTGTGGATACAGTATGAGGAGCAAGGGGGAATGTATGAGGGAGGGTGGGTGCAGACACAGAATAGTGAGTGGGCTGATGGGTACAATATGAGTAGCGAGGGGAAAAAATGTATGCGGACTCAACATGAGGAGCGAGCATGATGGAATGGGTGCGGACACAGTATGTGGAGTGAGGGTGATGGGATGTGTACAGACATGGTATGGGAAGTTGGGGGGATGTGTGAGGAGGCAGTATGGAGAGTGAGGGGGTAAACATATGAGGAGACAGTATGATTAACAGGGGGGAGGAGTGAGCGGGAAACTTGTGAAGAGACTATTGAGGGGAATAATGTGATAAGACAGTATGGGAAGCGAAAAGTGTGAGTGAGCACAGGATAGAGACTGAGTAGTGTGGGGGGGAAATATGGCAGGACAGTGCAAGGGCACAGCCAAGAGGGGACAGTAAGCCAAGGAGGGGGAGTGTGATGAGGGGCTAGTATAGAGACTGGGCTTTATAGGAGGGACACAATGTGAGAGGATAGTGTAAAGAGGGGGGCCCGGTATGGAAAGGAGAGGGCAGTGTACCCTAAGAGGGAAAGTGTAGAGGTCGTATTTTGTTCAGGGAATATAGTGAGGGGCAGCTACAGGTCCTTCTCAAAAAATTAGCATATAGTGTTAAATTTCATTATTTACCATAATGTAATGATTACAATTAAACTTTCATATATTATAGATTCATTATCCACCAACTGAAATTTGTCAGGTCTTTTATTGTTTTAATACTGATGATTTTGGCATACAACTCCTGATAACCCAAAAAACCTGTCTCAATAAATTAGCATATCAAGAAAAGGTTCTCTAAACGACCTATTACCCTAATCTTCTGAATCAACTAATTAACTCTAAACACATGCAAAAGATACCTGAGGCTTTTATAAACTCCCTGCCTGGTTCATTACTCAAAACCCCCATCATGGGTAAGACTAGCGACCTGACAGATGTCAAGAAGGCCATCATTGACACCCTCAAGCAAGAGGGTAAGACTCAGAAAGAAATTTCTCAACAAATAGGCTGTTCCCAGAGTGCTGTATCAAGGCACCTCAATGGTAAGTCTGTTGGAAGGAAACAATGTGGCAGAAAACGCTGTACAACGAGAAGAGGAGACCGGACCCTGAGGAAGATTGTGGAGAAGGACCGATTCCAGACCTTGGGGAACCTGAGGAAGCAGTGGACTGAGTCTGGTGTGGAAACATCCAGAGCCACCGTGCACAGGCGTGTGCAGGAAATGGGCTACAGGTGCCGCATTCCCCAGGTAAAGCCACTTTTGAACCATAAACAGCGGCAGAGGCGCCTGACCTGGGCTTCAGAGAAGCAGCACTGGACTGTTGCTAAGTGGTCCCAAGTACTTTTTTCTGATGAAAGCAAATTTTGCATGTCATTCGGAAATCAAGGTGCCAGAGTCTGGAGGAAGACTGGGGAGAAGGAAATGCCAAAATGCCTGAAGTCCAGTGTCAAGTACCCACAGTCAGTGATGGTGTGGGGTGCCATGTCAGCTGCTGGTGTTGGTCCACTGTGTTTCATCAAGGGCAGGGTCAATGCAGCTAGCTATCAGGAGATTTTGGAGCACTTCATGCTTCCATCGGCTGAAATGCTTTATGGAGATGAAGATTTCATTTTTCAGCACGACCTGGCACCTGCTCACAGTGCCAAAACCACTGGTAAATGGTTTACTGACCATGGTATTACTGTGCTCAATTGGCCTGCCAACTCTCCTGACCTGAACCCCATAGAGAATCTGTGGGATATTGTGAAGAGAAAGTTGAGAGACGCAAGACCCAACACTCTGGATGAGCTTAAGGCCGCTATTGAAGCATCCTGGGCCTCCATAACATCTCAGCAGTGTCACAGGCTGATTGCCTCCATGCCACGCCGCATTGAAGCAGTCATTTCTGCCAAAGGATTCCCGACCAAGTATTGAGTGCATAACTGAACATTATTATTTGATGGTTTTTTTGTTTGTTATTAAAAAACACTTTTATTTGATTGGATGGGTGAAATATGCTAATTTATTGAGACAGGTTTTTTGGGTTATCAGGAGTTGTATGCCAAAATCATCAGTATTAAAACAATAAAAGACCTGACAAATTTCAGTTGGTGGATAATGAATCTATAATATATGAAAGTTTAATTGTAATCATTACATTATGGTAAATAATGAAATTTAACACTATATGCTAATTTTTTGAGAAGGACCTGTATTTATTCAGGGACTTAGCATAGGACATATATTTTTATTTAAGAGCATTAAAATAACACTCTTATTTTTAAGGGCATCGTGTGGGGATGTGCTGCAGAAGACCTGAGGGGATGAAAGCCTGCAAAGACAATCCGTGGCTGTGAAAGTCATCATGAAGTCTGGACAAGATGAAGAAAAAAAAGAGAACAACCTTTCCTGGTGATTCTCTGGTCCCAGTGCATTACGGCCTCCTGTCTGGAAAATCAGAAAGAAAAAAATCCATAGTATATATTGTAAACGCACACTAAAGGCCCCAATATGCTCTCAAATTGTGAGACAGGCTGGCCGACCATCTATTGTGTTTGTGGCGGCTTGCGAGGGCTTTCTTTCCTTCCTTACAGATTATGTGGGGGTGAAAGAAGGATGGTTGAATTTCCAAAGGTGACCAGCAGCGGTGTACCCCCCGCCTCCCCATTGAAAGCACATGCAGCCATATTGCAGGCACAACCTTGGTGTTTTTCGTCATAACATATCAAATATTATGTAAATGAGACCATTCAGCTACGGTTTTGTCCATTCTTCAGATCACTTTTAATAAACTAGCACAGTCATCCTTGAAGTCTATTATTAATAAGAAGTACATCTGGTAATCAGTGGATTAGCTTTCCTCTTTATTAACAGATTAATGCAATGTAATTCCAAAGTGAATACAAATGATTTCTGACAACTAACATCTGCCCAGCATGATGTACCTCTACCCAGTGGGTAGCACTTGCCTTCTTGGCCGAAATGCTACCACTCTGTAAAGCGGTAGTAATGGCTACTAGTACATCAGGTGTTGATAGCTAGAACAGTTTATTGCATTTAGTCCTGAACACATGAAAACACTGTCCATACAGGCATTCTGGATATTTAAGCTTTAAAGCTTATCTGCACCCGCTGGCAGCCTACATGGGATTTCCTTCAATTATATAACAATCTGTGACACCAACTGTAAGCGCCATAATCCCTTAACTCCAGAGCTGCCAGACAGATTACTATAATATTGCATATATCAGCAGTGTTAAGCACACGGCTACTGTACATGAGTAGTGGTGATTTTAAGGCTCACACTGCCGTATAATACGGCTGAGTACTATCTGATGTTTTATCAGGTAACATTCGGACCAGTGATATTCCATGGGGCAGTGCATATCTGCGAGTATATTCTCACGCCGATTCAGCATGAGAAAACAATTACAGCATGCTGCAATTGCATCTGAAAATCGGATTGCACACACCCATACAAGACTAGGGGTGCGTGTGAAACATCGGACTGCACTCGGATGTCATTTGAGTACAGTCCGATTACCGCAGATGCCAGCAATGGAGAAGATGGAGAAATTACTTTTTCCGTCTCCTCCGCACCCGTGATATGATTCTCACGTCAGAGGATTGGTGCACAGTGAACTGATACTCAGAGCAGACTCTGACAGATTTTGAGCCAAGTGTAAGATAATGAGATAATCAACAGCCGTGTGAGCAAGCTGTTATAAGGATACTACACTTGTGCAGAATTATTAGGCAAGTTGTATTTTGATCACATGACACTTTTTATACATGTTGTCCTACTCCAAGCTGTTCAGGCTTGAGATTTAACTACCAATTAAGTAAATCAGGTGATGTGCATCTCTGTAATGAGGAGGGGTGTTGTCTAATGCAATCAAAACCCTATATAAGGTGTGCTTAATTATTAGGCAACTTCCTTTCCTTTGGCAAAATGAGTCAGAAGAGAGATTTGACGGGCTCTGAAATGTCCAAAATTGTGAGATGTCTTGTAGAGGGATGCAGCAGTTTTGAAATTGACAAACTTTTGAAGCGTGATCACCAAAAAATCGAGTGTTTCATGGCAAATAGCCAACAGGGTCGCAAGAAGGGTGTTGGGCAAAAAAGGCACAAAATAACTGCCCATGAATTGAAGAAAATCAAGCGTGAAGCTGCCAAGATGCCATTTGCCACCAGTTTTGCCATATTTCAGAGCTGCAACGTTACTGGAGTGACAAAAAGCACAAGATGTGCGATACTCAGGGACATGGCCAAGGTAAGGAAGGCTAAAAAATGACCACCTTTGAACAAGAAACATAAGATAAAACGTCAAGGCTGGGCCAAGAAATATCTTAAGACTGACTTTCCAAAGGTTTTATGGACTGATGAAATGAGAGTGACTCTTGATGGGCCAGAGGCTGGATCAGTAAAGGGCAGAGAGCTCCACTCCGACTCAGGCGCCAGCAAGGTGGAGGTGGGGTACTGGTATGGACTGGTATCATCAAAGATGAACTTGTGGGACCTTTTCGGGTTGAGGATGGAGTGAAGCTCAACTCCCAGACCTACTGCCAGTTTCTGGAAGACAACTTCTTCAAGCAGTGGTACAGGAAGAAGTCGGTATTGTTCAAGAAAAACATGATTTTCATGCAGGACAATGCTCCATCACATGCCTCCAACTACTCCACAGGATGGCTAGTCAGTAAAGGTCTCAAAGAAGAAAAAATAATGACCTGGCCCCCTTGTTCACCTGATCTGAACCCCATAGAGAACCTGTGGTCCCTCATAAAATGTGAGATCTACAGGGAGGGAAAACAGTACACCTCTAGGAACAGTGTCTGGGAGGCTGTGGTGGCTGCTGCACGCAATGTTGATCGTAAACAGATCAAGCAACTGACAGAATCTATGGATGGAAGGCTGTTGTGTCATCATAAAGAAAGGTGGCAATATTGGTCACTAATTTTGGGGGTGGGGTTTATTTTTGCATGTCAGGAATGTTTATTTCTAAATTTTGTGCAGTTATATTGGTTTACCTGGTGAAAATAAACAAGTGAGATGGGAATATATTTGGTTTTTATTAAGTTGCCTAATAATTCTGCACAGTAATAGTTACCTGCACAAACAGATATCCTCCTAAGATAGCCAAATCTAAAAAAAAACACTCCAACTTCCAAAAAAATTAAGCTTTGATATTTATGAGTCTTTTAGGTTGATTGAGAACATATTTGTTGATCAATAATAAAAATAATCCTCTAAAATACAACTGCCTAATAATTCTGCACACAGTGTAGTATGTCACATAGACTGACTGCAGACGTGTACTACAAAGGCCAAACATTCCCTTTAAGTAGCAATAGACACTAAACCCTGTAAAATAGCCTGTCATTGTATAGGAGAGAGAATTGGGGGCACCACATGACATGATATATTTGGACACAAGCTGCAAGGAAATTCACATTTGCTATGATGTGCAATTAAAGCTATGGATTTCACCAATTATATTGCTAGGAACGACAATTTTTACTCACCACACACTTCAGGAATCAAGGACCCCATCATCTCACCATGCAAATTTTATCAAAAAATATCAGTGCTGATAGCAAATGTTTCAAAAAGTGGAGATGTTTATTGCTAAACTAGATGGTGGCCCGATTCTAACGCATCGGGTATTCTAGAATATGCATGTCCACGTAGTATATTGCCTAACCACGTAGTATATTGCCCAGTCACGTAATATATTGCCCAGCCACGTAGTATATTGCCCAGCCACATAGTATATTGCCCAGCCACGTAGTATATTGCCCAGCCACGTAGTATATTGCCCAGCCATGTAGTATATTGCCTAGCCACATAGTATATTGCCCAGCCACGTAGTATATTGCCCAGCCACGTATATTGCCCAGCCACGTAGTATATTGCCTAGCCACATAGTATATTGCCCAGTGACGTAGTATACAGCACAGTGCCACATAGTATATTGCACAGCCCATGTATTATATTGCCCAGCCCGCGTAGTATATTGCCCAGCCACATAGTATATTGCCCAGCCACATAGTATATTGCCCAGCCACATAGTATTGTCGGGGTCGTCACGACAATACCCTTCATCCACCAGTCATTCCAAATCAGATTAAGAGCATGTTGGTACCGGATAAGAATGAGTCAGACACAATGCTGGTTCAAACTCATTGCATGCTCGTGTGTAACGTCACAGCAACAACAACTTTATTTTCTAATACACAACATTATATGATCTATTGGGGGAAGGTGTGCAGAGGGCGGGGTTAGGCGGGGTTTAAGCAATGTATCTAGTATTCAGTCCTTCTGGTTGGCTCTGACATCATCTGATGAATCTTCCTTTGTCCACATCTTGTCCACATCGCTTTAAGTATCATTTCAAGAGAAATTATACTTGTCCTTCTGGAATGTGTAACTTGCTTCTTCAGCAGGGCGAATCTGGGGCAAAGGTGAATACTGGCAGCCATCTTAAACACAGTTAAATTTGCATTAGCAAGCAAGGGGGAAAAACTTATTGTTTCACAGCATAAGAATATATAAAAGTACAAAGAGTATAAAGATAATATATTTTTACCTTGACAATCCCCCCTAAACACTAAGTTTTTCCCTAAAAAGAAAGTTCCTTCGAGACTGTCCATGTGATGGGGAAAGGGGAGGTGGATTTCTTCATCCAGACACCTCAGAAGCTCTCCCCTTGTGAGAGGCCTCCAGGCAGCTGAACCCTTCACTAGCTTCACGTGGAGTTCTCCTACTGTCCCTAAACTAAATCTCTTTGCATCATCTGAGAGTAAAGGGTATTGTCTATCTTCTTGAGAGGGACGTACTTAGGGATTTCCCCTGGATCAGTGCCATCGCACTCTGGTGGGTCTACTTCTTGGTTGAGGAAGGTGCCAGTCGGAGTTGCTTCAGCAATAACCTTTTTATACAGGGGAATAACACAACAGAGAATTATTGATCCAACTACAAGGAGAGCAATCAGTACTAGACAAGCTTGTTGAAGGAATCCTTTGAGCCCATCCAACCAACCGGAAAAGAAAGATGTGTCTACTCCAGCATTAGATTTTAATTCTGCTGCTAACCCATTTATCTTTTTAAGGGCTATCATGGTCTTTCCATTTACCCCAGAGTTCTGAGGGATATAGATACAACATTCCTCTCCCACCATCCCACAGACTCCTCCTTTTCTCAGCTAAGATCATATCAAGGGCTAGTCGGTTTTGGAGGGTCATTCTAGTGTTAGGGCCCAATTCCTCAACTATACCCTGGAAAGCATCACAGGTAAAATTGACAAACCTTTGTTCACTGTAATATATATATATATAATTGATCCAAACAACATTTTTATTAATCTGCACCTGTGGGATTATGGAAGCAAAGCCAGCATAGATCTGGTTCTGGCCTTAAATTGGTCAGGCACCCCCCTTGGCACTCCAGTGCCATCAATGTACACTAATGGATCTTCTTCATAACTCATGTGGAGCTGATCGAGACTTCTCCTCTTTCTGGTATATTCATCAGGTATCTCCGGATCCCAAGGTAAAATCTTGAACTGCATAGCTAGTTTAACAAGGGTACATTGACCTATCCAGGCATTAGGCAACCTAGGATGGAGCTTACCATCTCCACATAACCAATAAATGTCGTACATGTACTGTGTATGATTAGCTAGCAAATCAGTATCTAGGGAACTGTTCTCTTTGCAGAACCCTGTCTCGAAGACCCCTACTGGTGTACCTGTAGTGTCATGGGAATTATAGCAGATATAATTATCAGCTAATACGGTTATCCCTCCTGGGACCTTTAGTGTGGGTTCTTCATGAATTAGTGGGACATAATCTGAGCAATCAGTGGACTTTAAACCCTTCAACAGATTCATAACACAGGCAGTAGTATTGTCATCAGGAAAAAACAATGCATGTGTGTATAGATGTGTATTTGCTGCAGCACAAGCAATACATCCTACAGAGATACTCTGGACTCTTACATTGTATCTTACCCATTCTAACCATAAATTTTTCCTTGGGGCTGTTTGTGTTTCTATGGAGAAAACTTCTAACACATATATAATACTGGATGATTCCCTCTACCACCCGTTGAGTCTCGGGGCACTTGACTACATTGCAGAAATCAAATCACCAGATATTTACCGGGGCCGTTAGATTTACCCAGAGAATAGTGTCACCGGAATTCTTATTTACAATAGGGGCCGAAAAGGTAGGGGCGAAGATGGCCCCCAGCCTCAGGACCAAAAACAACAGCAACATTTTCCTTCGATCATCACTGTGAGTAAGCGCTGGTCCGGTCTCTTTAACAGTGTGAAGCGTAGATCCAGGTGCTCTTTCCTTCAAGTTTTACTGACATAGCTTTTTACGACCATAAGACCACCAGACTTCAAATTGTGACAAATATCGATTTCTGCTGAATCTGGAAGGGAAAAAGAAACTAAAACATGGGTGTTAGCAACATTTTTACTAAGTTGAATAACATATTGAACAGCACAGTCAGTTTCTTCTGACAACTACTGAGACTGAAAATTTACAACTGAGAACCTAGCACCAAACAATATCTCATAGGGGAACAGGCCATATTTTGCAATAGGGGTAGTACGAATGTGTAAGAGCCCTTGCCATGGAGCCGTAGTCTCCTGCATCAATTTGGTCAATTGTCCCTTCAGCCTCTTAACTTTCCCACTAGATTGTGAATGGTACGGAGTATGGAGGGCTACAGTGGATCCAAGCATTGTCAGAACCTCCTGATACACGAGAAGAAAAGGCCGGGCCTTGGTCACTTTCAGCAACTTCTGGAACACCATATCTGCATATAACTTCCATCACCAGTTTCTTTGCTGTGGTCTTTGTAGTCACGTTGGTAACGGGGAATGCTTCTGGCCAACTGGAGAACATATCGACAACCACCAGACAATATTCATACCTTCCAGACTTAGGCAACGTAATGAGGTCCACCTGGAGCCTTTAGAAAGGATAGTCGGGCTTAGCAAGATGCTTCGGGGGTACACGTTGAAGTTGACCGGGTTTGCAGGTCTGACAGATACCTCGATGTGTGGGCCCATGCGCCCACGTGACAATAGCAGGGTACATCCGCTTAGGGAGACACACAAGTTGGTCCTTTTTCCAGCGACCATGTCCATACGTGCTCCATCAGCTTTCCACTGCTTCACTTCTTCCTTTGGAGACATTCTCTGCATCGTCATTAAGCGGTCTCGCGGGGTCCGACAGAAAACCTCAGTCTGGCATAGATCATCAGGTTCCTGTAGAGTCAGTGTTTCTTGTAACTATTTACGCTGAGAGCGTGTGGTCACCATAGCTGGTATGGTCAGTTCAACAGGTAGGAGAGCAGCGGCTTTTGCTTGCATATCCGCAAAGGCGTTACCACCAGTCTGTGGTCTGTTCCATGGTACCGTGCTCCTTAACTTTGATAATGGCCACCTGAGTAGGTAATTCGATTGAGTCCATGAGGGCTTTAACAGCTTCAACATTCTTCACTGAGTCCCGGCAGTAGTAACAAACCCTCGATTGGCTCATAGGGCTCCGAAATCATAAGCAATACCAAATGCATACTGTGAGTCCGTATATATTAGCCCGCCTGTCTTTGGCCAAAGTACATGTAGTAGACAGAGCCTGAAGTTCTGCTTCTTGTCCTGACAGGGAGGGAGGGAGGGAGTGCAGCTGCGTGCACTACAGTATCTTCCGTAGTAACAGCTTATCCGGTGTGGAATCTGCCAAAATCATCACCATATCTTGAACAGTCTTTCAGGGCATTGTAGAGAGGTTGCATTATGCGGGATGCGTCCGGTATCCACTGACAACAATAAGTACATAGTCCAAGAAAACGTTGGAGTTCAGTCTCATCTTTTGGGAATGGAAGGGAGCTGACGGCTATTTTTCTTTCTTCTGTGAGGTGTCTGGCACCCTGAAGGAGACAGTGACCCAAAAATATCACTTGACCAAGGCAGAACCGAAGTTTCGAGGCCGAAACCCGACAGTTCAGATCTGCCAGATACTTGTGAAAACTAACAGTGGCAACAATGGCTTCCTGCTCTGTCTGTGCACACAACAAAACAAAAAAAATTACCCACATACTGAAGCAACGTGACATAGGGATATTCTAACTGACAGGGTTAAACACACTATCCCCCCCCCCCCCCCTTTTTTTTTTTTTTTTTTTTTTTACAACTGATTGGGAAAGGGCGTGTAAGATATACACATCTCATTATACTCATCTGCATAGGGGTTATATAACGTAAATACCATCTGACCATCATCTTGGAATTATATTCTGGAGCGGAACTTGTGATAATAAATCTGTCCCCAGTAAATTTACCGGACATAAGGGAGAGATTACGAACTGAGCAGTAACTTCAGGGAAAGGTCCCACAGGGATATGTTTTGTGAGAGTCTATCAATTGGGTCTGCCATCCACTCTAATTAAAACAAGCTCTTGGTCTGAGAATTAACATGGCGAGGGAGATTTCCAAACACAGGGTTAAAATAGATATTGGAGTATGAGACTGGATTTGTGTAGGGGAGGGGGGCTGGAGCTGAAGTCTTCTGCTTGGGTCACTGATAAGGAACAGAGCTGGGAGCTGTGTCCTTGCAGCTGTGGGGGGGCTGAGGGCGGTGGGGGCTACAGAGCGCAGCTGCTGATACAGAATGGGTTAAGTTCTTCTGGAAACTTTGTACTACTTTTTCAAATTCCAACTTGAACTTACGATATTTCTTTCTACTTCAATACATACAGTACTATTGCTTTAAACACAAATCTCTCAGCGCGTACTGAACCAAGGACAGAATATACACAGCTCCACCATATTCTTCAGTGCAGCTGCATAGCCCCCCTTTCTCTGGCCCGCAGCACAAAGAGGAGAAATCGGAAACAATTCGCGCAGGGGTTCACCCCTCCCATCAGCTATAAACACAGAGATAAGAATTTACAGCATTCCTCAACACAAAAGAAGAAAAACAACGCAGCTATTAGACTCCCCCCTCCCATCGGGTGTTTTCACAGATCTACACAGAGTAACGGATTACAGCAGTTCTCAGACTCAATTAATTTCTACAAAACCTTCACACAATTCATATACCAAAACACCTTAGAAAAACCAATGATTGAGGTATTTTATAGCCAAACACGGGCTCTGCATCCTCTCATCCTCCCTCTCCATCAACCTCTTTCCATCCCTCATTCTTTAAACCTCGCGCAACTCGCAGATGAGCTTGCGCTTGTTCTAATAGTCCTTTATCTTTCAATATGCCCTTTTTGTTCTCTATGAGATTGTGCCATATAGACGGCTGCAATCTCCCTTTCGAGGGCAATCCTACATGCTTGTACAACCTCTCAACATTCTTGACTGCCTTCTTGCCCTCCTGTGACTCTACTATTGTCTTGACTTCCACAGCATCCTCACTTAACTCGTGGGGCACGGACTTCTTCTGCTTCAAGAGACGCAACATGACTCACAGAATACTACACCCTTCCGCAGTAGGCCGCTGACAGCGACAGCAACACTTGTGTCCTAACACGGAGCCTCGCACTCGACGTGCTATGAATAAAGAGCCTCGCGCTCAATATTTTTCCCTAACCTGAACACCAGTGATTACAGTCTGTCCTGTCACGATATTCTAAACGTTGGGAGGCTGTCTCCTAGTGAGACCCCTCCACTGTGTTTCTGGTGGTCCCCCTCTTGGGACGTCTTAATTACCGATATGTGCAAGTGTGTGCAAGTGTTTCTGGTGGTCCCCATCTTGGGACGTCTTAATTACCGATATGTGCAAGTGTGTGCAAGTGTTTCTGGTGGTCCCCCTCTTGGGACGTCTTAATTACCGATGTATGTGCGTGCAATATCACAGAGGCCACGTCTCCTATCCCTTCCTCTAAGCCGCCCCCAATCCACAAACTTCTCAATCTTTCACTCTATCACTACTAGGCAACAGTCACGGGTAGGGTGGTTGAATGGAGTACAATGACCGGTGGAGGAGGTGTGGTGTACACGAGGACGCGCAGAGTGCGACGTCTCTCAGTTGCTGGTTCGAAGCGTGGCACGGGATCGCGCTCGGTCTCACCACTCGACCGGTCACTCCCCAGACCCAAGGAGACCACGGACTAACCAATAATGGCTGAAACACTAGCAAGTGTGACACATACATAGTATGTGATCTCCACTTACCGTGTTTAGAGGGTGATCAGTCCTCGAGGCCAGCCACTATGGGTGTCGTCCACGGACGTCCAGGCATGGGTCCAGGGGGTCTCGGATCGCCGGCCACGCCCCACGTTGGTTGCGCCAAATTGTCGGGGTCGTCACGACAATACCCTTCATCCACCAGTCATTCCAAATCAGATTAAGAGCATGTTAGTACCGGATAAGAATGAGTCAGACACAATGCTGGTTCAAACTCATTGCATGCTCGTGTGTAACGTCACAGCAACAACAACTTTATTTTCTAATACACAACATTATATGATCTATTGGGGGAAGGTGTGCAGAGGGCGGGGTTAGGTGGGGTTTAAGCAATGTATCTAGTATTCAGTCCTTCTGGTTGGCTCTGACATCATCTGATGAATCTTCCTTTGTCCACATCTTGTCCACATTGCTTTAAGTATCATTTCAAGAGAAATGATACTTGTCCTTCTGGAATGTGTAACTTGCTTCTTCAGCAGGGCGAATCTGGGGCAAAGGTGAATACTGGCAGCCATCTTAAACACAGTTAAATTTGCATTAGCAAGCAAAGGGGAAAAACTTATTGTTTCACAGCATAAGAATATATAAAAGTACAAAGAGTATAAAGATAATATATTTTTACCTTGACAGTATATTGCACAGCCCACATAGTATATTGCCCAGTCACGTAGTATATTGGCCAGCCACATAGTATATTGGCCAGCCACGTAGTATATTGGCCAGCCACGTAGTATATTGCCCAGCCACGTAGTATATTGCCCAGCCACATAGTATATTGCCCAGCCACATAGTATATTGCACAGCCCACGTAGTATATTGCCCAGCCACCTAGTATATTGCCCAGCCACCTAGTATATTGCCCAGCCACCTAGTATATTGCCCAGCCACCTAGTATATTGCCCAGCCACATAGTATATTGCCCAGCCACGTAGTATATTGCCCAGTCACGTAGTATATTGCCCAGCCACATAGTATATTGCCCAGCCACATAGTATATTGCCCAGCCACATAGTATATTGCCCAGTCACGTAGTATACAGCACAGAGCCACGTAGTATATTGCCCAGTCACGTAGTATACAGCACAGAGCCACATAGTATACAGTACAGACACATAGTATACTGTCCAGTCACATAGTATATTGGCCAGTCACGTAGTATATTGCCCAGCCACATAGTATGTTGCCCAGTCACGTAGTATATTGCCCAGTCATGTAGTATACAGCACAGAGCCATGTAGTATACAGCACAGACACGTAGTATACTGCCCAGTCAGGTAGTATATTGGCCAGTCACATAGTATGCACCATATCCCTGTTAAATAAAAGAATTAAAATAAAAAATAGTTACATACTCACCTTCCGGAGCCTCCCAATCAATGCGGCCGGTTACCGATGGTCCTCGCGCACTCCGGTCTGAAGAGTGCATTGCGGTCTCGCGAGATGATGACGTAGCGGTCTCGCGAGACCGCTACGTCATCATCTCATGAGATCGCAGCACGGATCGGTTACCGGAGCATCGCGAGCGGGAAAGGCCTGTTGTGGATCCGAGAGGCCGACGGACGGTGAGTATATAACGATTTTTTCATTTTTTAAATATTTTTAACATTAGATCTTTTTACTATTCATGCTGCATAGGCCGCATGAATAGTAAAAAGTTGGTCACACAGGGTTAATAGCAGCGTTAAGGGAGTGTGTTACACCGCGGTCAATGCTGCCATTAACCCTGTTTGAGCACTGACCGGAGGGGAGTATGCGGCCGCCGGGCACTGACTGCGGGGAGGAAGGATCGGCCATTTTCTTCCGGACTGTGCCCGTCGCTGATTGGTCGCGGCAAAACAGCCACGACCAATCAGCGACTTGGATTTCCATGACAGACAGAGGCCGCGACCAATGAATATCTGTGACAGACAGACAGACGGAAGTGACCCTTAGACAATTATATAGTAGATATTGGTGGCAGCTGTTCTTGTATATCTTCACCATCATATGGATTGGAAGATGAGTCCCAACGTCTTCCCAAAATAGTTCTGTCATGTACTTTACAGTGAGCACATCTCCTTCCCTGAACATACAGTTCTCACAAAAACTCCGTTCTTGAACATAATTTAAAAACAAAATTTATTTATTGCTGATGGCCATTTATTCACACTGCAGGGTTTCTTTTTTCCTATCCAATAGAACATTTATGTCCACGTTTTTACAAACATGAAAAGCTTATAATCATGGACAATAGTTGCAATCTGCCTGTGGATGTACCTACAGACTGCTACTAAACAATTTTTCAAGTTTGATCATGTGTCATTTCTCACACATTCAGACATTTTGTGGGGCGTAATATGGCCATTTTTTATGTCGGGATCACCAAGTCCTGAGATGCATAGAACATAAAAGTCACCAAACACTGCGGAATTGCAGAATCCAAACCTCCCCTGACATTACAAAATGTGCATTCGTGACACACCCCAAAATCTTCTACACCCCAAAATCTTCTACAAAGCCTTCAAAGAAGAGCAGAAGCTGTTTTAGCTGCAAAGTAGGGAGTATCTTCATATTAGTGTCTATGTGTAGGGGCCTGATTCATTAAGCTGTTTTCAGCAATTTTCTGATGTCAAACTGTGTGAAATGTCACAAAATGTTTGTATGACTCGCAGTTGCAACTTTCACTGTTTTTATACCAGTTCTACCCGCTCTGACAACTTTTTGAAAAGTTGACGGAGCTTAGACAGAAAGTGGCATGGCCATAGGCTGCCAACAAATTTGTTATAATTCTATGCTTGGAGTACATTTCTTGCAGTGGCACATGGCAGCTGAAAGATGTCAGGCTTGGACTGGTCCACAGCAGAATGGGAGAATCCACCGGTGGGCCCTTGTGCAGGATTGGGCTACCACCCTCTTATATGAGCAGTACTTGGCAGAATACACTTGATTCCCTATTTAGGCCAGCGTCACACTCAGCGTAGGGAAATATGGACCGTATTTTACAGGCATAATACGCAGAAATGATCCCCAAACAGTGATCCGTATGTCATCCGTAGGCAGGGTGTGTCTGCGTATTTTGCGCATGTAAAGCTCTGTATGCAATCCGTATGGCATTCGCACGGCAAGATTTTCTCGCCGGATTGCAAAGTGAACATAGAATTATCCATGGGCTCAAATATTCGTGATAACATATATACAGTCTATATATATATATATATATATATATATATATATATATATATACATATATATATATATATATATATATATATATACATATATATATATATATATACAGTATATATATCAGTGAGACACGTACATATATATTAATATTTCATCCAGCGCAAGATAGCAGAAAAGCCGGTAATTCAATTGCTGGCTTTTGCTATCTCCTTCCCAAACCCGACATGATATGAGACATGGTTTACAGACATTAAACCATTTCATATCCCTTTTTTTTGCATATTCCTCACTGCTGTTAGTAGAGTGTGTGTGCAAAATTTGGGGCTCTAGCTGTTAAAATGAAGGGTTAAATTACGGAAAAAACTGGCGTGGGCTCCCGTGCAGTTTTCTCCACCAGAGCGGGAAAGCCAGTGACTGAGGGCAGATATTAATAGCCTAGAGAGGGACCATGGATATTGCTTCCCCCCCCCCCCCCCCCCCCCGGCTAAATACATCTGCACCCAGCCACCCCAGAAAAGGCACATCTGTAAGATGCACCTATTCTGGCACTTAGCCTCTGTCTTCCCACTCCCCTGTAGCGGTGGGATATGGGGTAATAAAGGGTTAAAGGGACACTGTCACCTGAATTTGGAGGGAACAATCTTCAGCCATGGAGGCGGGGTTTTTGGGTGTTTGATTCACCCTTTCCTTACCCGCTGGCTGCATGCTGGCTGCAATATTGGATTGAAGTTCATTCTCTGTCCTCCGTAGTACATGCCTGCACAAGGCAATCTTGCCTTGCGCAGGCGTGTACTATGGAGGACAGAGAATGAACTTCAATCCAATATTGCAGCCAGCATGCAGCCAGCGGGTAAGGAAAGGGTGAATCAAACACCCAAAAACCCCGCCTCCATGGCTGAAGATTGTTCCCTCCAAATTCAGGTGACAGTGTCCCTTTAATGCCACCTTGCTATTGTAAGGTGACGTTAAGCCTGGTTAATAATGGAGAGGTGTCAATAAGACACCTATCCATTATTAATCTAATAGTAATAAAGGGTTAATATAACACACACACATTAGGAAAAAAGTACTTTATTGAAATAAAGACACAGTGTGTTGTAATAGTTTATTATAAGCTCAATCCAAATGACGACCCTCGTTCTGTAAAAGAAAAAAAAAACAATATCCCATACCTCTCAGGCGCTCAGTCATGTCCCACGCTGTAAATCCATCTGAAGGGGTTAAAAAAAATTACAGCCAGGAGCCTGCTAATGCTGCCGCCCCTGCCTATAAAAACCCGGGGAATGAATGGAAAGCAGGGGAACATAGCATCGTAGACTTGCGGTGCTGCTTCCCCTGCTGTTATAAACTCATATGAACTCTAGCATGAGAAATAATTCAGAAAAATTCCCACGCTAGAGCTCATATGAGTTTATACCAGCAGGGGGCGAGCACCGCAAGTCTACAATGCTACGTTCCCCTGCTTTCAATTAATTCTCCAGATTTTACAGTCAGGAGCACAGCTGCATTAGCAGGCTCCTGGATGTAAAATTATTTAACCCCTTCAGATGGATTTACAGCGTGGGACGTGACTGAACGCCGGAAAGGTATGGGACATTGTTGCTTTTTTCTTTTTTTTCCTTTACAGAACGAGGGTCTTCAGGTGGATTAAGTGTGTAATAAAGATTTTACAACCCCTTGTGTGTTTTTATTTCAATAAAATACTTTATTCTTATTGTGTGTGTATTATTAACCCTTTAATGTTATTGGATTAATAATGGATTGGTGTCTTATTGACATCTCTCCATTATTAACCTGGCTTAATGTCACCTTACATTAGCAAGGTGATATTAACCCTTTATTATCACATATCCCACTGCTACAAGGAAGTGGGAAGAGAGAGGCTGAGTGCCAGAATAGGCGCATCTTACAGATGCGCCTTTTCTGGGGTGGCTGGGGGCAGATGTTTTTAGCCAGGGGGGTCCAATAACCATGGTCCCTCTCTAGGCTATTAATATCTGCCTTCAGTCACTGGCTTTCCCATTCTGGCGGAGAAAATTGCGTGGGAGCCCACGCCAGTCTTTTCCGTGATTTAACCCTTTATTTTAACAGCTAGAGCCCCCAAATTTTGCACACAGACTCTACTAACATTAGTAGTGAGGAATATGCCAACAAAGGGTTATGAAATGGTTTACTGTATGTAAACCATGTCTCATATCATGTCAGGTTTGATAAGGAGATAGCAAAAGCCGGCAATTGAATTACCGGCTTTTATGCTATCTAGCGCTGTATTAAATATAAATATATATATGTGTCTCAATGATATACTGTATATATATATATTGTGATGCAGTGACCCCTGTAACAGGTAAGGGGCGCTGCATGGTCTCCCCAGTATACGCATGGAGACGTATTGAGGCTGTGAGAGTGCATGGCAGTTGCATGCATGGATGTGATTATGTGACAAAATCCAACATTGTGGTGAATGGCCGATATATGTGTCGCAGTGGAGGGGACTCTGCGCTGCCAACCTGAAGCGATGTGGTGTTCTGGGACCTATAGTCCCACAAGAGCATGCTGTATGTTTATAATGGGAGATTGGCAGGGCTAGTTATGTGAGATGGGCAGGACAAACTAGCCACACACCCACACTCCCACCCAGGGGAGTCGTTAAAGATATATAATGTGACCAGGGTGTGGATCACAGGTCCTGTGAGTTTCCTGTTTGAAGCCTGTGTTGGAAGACCTGGGAGGAGGCTTCCTGAAGAGCCCATGGTGGGGCTTTAGACCTGGTGGCCTGGGGTGTTGGACTACCGTCCTGAATAGCACCCGGACAGGTCACATGCCTGGGGTGTTGAACAGAGTCCTGAATAGCACCTGGACAGGCCACACGCTTGTGTGTTTTGAGGTCCTGGTAGTAGGACCGTATCCCTGAAAAGCGCACAGTGAAACTGTTGGGGAATCTACCATCCTTCGGTGGGTCTGGACTGACTAAGATATGCCGCACAAGCAAGTTGGTGATTCCCATGAGGCAGCTTTCCCAGAGGACTGACAAGGAGTCAGCAGGTGGAGCAGGAGCTCCCGTCAGGTACCATAGACTGCTGGTGCTTGTGCTGATTTATAAACTGTGTGGTAACCCATGGCAACTGGTCAGGAGAGGACCAGCGTGTTTAGTTGCTGCAACCGTAATGTCATATGTTGGTGCCTGTTGTGCTCCAGGGACATTAGTGAAATGTATGGAATCCGGTCACCCACGATAGCTGAACACAGAGGTTCGGCGTGTTTAGTAACCGTGTTTCAGAGCCGTAAACTATGATGTAGAGACTGTGTGCTTGCTGTGCATATTTCTGTGGTTTATGATGCCATAATAAACCATGTGGACTGTTTTTGTTTGGAAAAAACCGTGCCCGTGTACGTGAATCCCTTGCTAAGCGAGTGTCCCCTAATACACTCAGTAAGAGCAATCTTACAACATATATATCTACCTATACTATGTGTAGACATTTATTTGATCTATTCTATTCTAACCTGTCAGTGTGATTTTACTGTACACTGCACTGAATTGCTGGCTTTTCACCAGAACACCAGGGTGTATTTCTCGCAAGTCGCACTGATGGTCCGTGTGTAATCCGTATTTTTCTCGCCCCCATAGACTTTCATTGGCAGATTTTTTGCGCAATACGCTGACAAACGCAGCATGCTGCGATTTTCTCAACCCGTAAAATACAGCTGAGAAATACAGGTCCTTCTCAAAAAATTAGCATATAGTGTTAAATTTCATTATTTACCATAATGTAATGATTACAATTAAACTTTCATATATTATAGATTCATTATCCACCAACTGAAATTTGTCAGGTCTTTTATTGTTTTAATACTGATGATTTTGGCATACAACTCCTGATAACCCAAAAAACCTGTCTCAATAAATTAGCATATCAAGAAAAGGTTCTCTAAACGACCTATTACCCTAATCTTCTGAATCAACTAATTAACTCTAAACACATGCAAAAGATACCTGAGGCTTTTATAAACTCCCTGCCTGGTTCATTACTCAAAACCCCCATCATGGGTAAGACTAGCGACCTGACAGATGTCAAGAAGGCCATCATTGACACCCTCAAGCAAGAGGGTAAGACCCAGAAAGAAATTTCTCAACAAATAGGCTGTTCCCAGAGTGCTGTATCAAGGCACCTCAATGGTAAGTCTGTTGGAAGGAAACAATGTGGCAGAAAACGCTGTACAACGAGAAGAGGAGACCGGACCCTGAGGAAGATTGTGGAGAAGGACCGATTCCAGACCTTGGGGAACCTGAGGAAGCAGTGGACTGAGTCTGGTGTGGAAACATCCAGAGCCACCGTGCACAGGCGTGTGCAGGAAATGGGCTACAGGTGCCGCATTCCCCAGGTAAAGCCACTTTTGAACCATAAACAGCGGCAGAGGCGCCTGACCTGGGCTACAGAGAAGCAGCACTGGACTGTTGCTAAGTGGTCCCAAGTACTTTTTTCTGATGAAAGCAAATTTTGCATGTCATTCGGAAATCAAGGTGCCAGGGTCTGGAGGAAGACTGGGGAGAAGGAAATGCCAAAATGCCTGAAGTCCAGTGTCAAGTACCCACAGTCAGTGATGGTGTGGGGTGCCATGTCAGCTGCTGGTGTTGGTCCACTGTGTTTCATCAAGGGCAGGGTCAATGCAGCTAGCTATCAGGAGATTTTGGAGCACTTCATGCTTCCATCGGCTGAAATGCTTTATGGAGATGAAGATTTCATTTTTCAGCACGACCTGGCACCTGCTCACAGTGCCAAAACCACTGGTAAATGGTTTACTGACCATGGTATTACTGTGCTCAATTGGCCTGCCAACTCTCCTGACCTGAACCCCATAGAGAATCTGTGGGCTATTGTGAAGAGAAAGTTGAGAGACGCAAGACCCAACACTCTGGATGAGCTTAAGGCCGCTATTGAAGCATCCTGGGCCTCCATAACATCTCAGCAGTGTCACAGGCTGATTGCCTCCATGCCACGCCGCATTGAAGCAGTCATTTCTGCCAAAGGATTCCCAACCAGGTATTGAGTGCATAACTGAACATTATTATTTGTTGGTTTTTTTGTTTGTTATTAAAAAACACTTTTATTTGATTGGATGAGTGAAATATGCTAATTTATTGAGACAGGTTTTTTGGGTTATCAGGAGTTGTATGCCAAAATCATCAGTATTAAAACAATAAAAGACCTGACAAATTTCAGTTGGTGGATAATGAATCTATAATATATGAAAGTTTAATTGTAATCATTACATTATGGTAAATAATGAAATTTAACACTATATGCTAATTTTTTGAGAAGGACCTGTATACGGCAGATAGGAGCTGCCCCACAGAGAATTATTGGTCCGTGTGCAATGCGTAGTTCTTGCGCCTCTCATACGTCCGTAAAACTCTCTAGTGTGATGCCGGCCTTACAGACAAAGGCAGCATCTTTTTTTATTCAACAATCTACCCATTTTATGGCTATATCAATTTGTGAATGAGGATAAATTCATATTTGCATGTAGCTAAAAAGCGGGGCCTTGGAGTTGATGTTACTGGTGGGCCCCTGGCACCCCAGTCCGACACTGCACCGAGTTCATAAAGAAGGGCATCTTATGCCATTGCATTATTCATCAAGACTGAACGCCATAGTGTCTTTCTAGAACACGCACTTCTTTGCCATAATTTCGATTGAAACCATAAAATGGAGGTACTTGTTGACCTGCAATTCTAGGCTAGAACTTCCAAACTCATTCACATGCAGTATTTATGTAACATGGACTGCCTAGGGCACATGCACTGACGTGATGGATTGCATGACGAAAGTCTGTTAAATATGACAAGGTATGTGGAATGTGTGACGAACGCCCAGTACTTCTGGACACATAACCACCCACATTTTGTACTGTTGATCAGCAAATTTTCCAGTTAGTAAGTTTTCTTCTCAGACCTGATTGCAATAGGGTCAAGCTGGGTAAATAAACCTTGATCTATGAAGTGACATCAAGACATCACTAATTTATGTAGCACATATGCTAGTTTTTAAGGCGATGACAGGTTTATTTGGGATCCATATGAAGTTAATCTTAAATTACACATAGAACCAGGAAATTCTATTGTGTATCACATTTTACACTATTTTGCTAATTTCTAGGGAATATTTAGAGATCTATTGATATTATTGTTGAGTACTAGTTTATATGTTTCAGACATCAGGATTTGGAGAATAAGATGAATTCAAATCTGATTGTATTTCTGTATAATTATATACTTTATTTTACTATTGCAGACTTATAAATAAATTAACTACCAAAGTCACATCTAAGTATGAGCCACACGAGAACGGTTTGTAAAATGTTATACTGGAGTACAGTACTCTTGTGGTTTCCAAACAGTGCACATATTGGATAACCACAAATGTACAACATCTCTAGGGGGCTAATTTATTAAAGAGGTTTTCCCACAAACAAAGTACATTTTAACTAGTAGATCTTGGAATAATAATAATTTCCACAATTGGATGTGTTTAAATAAAATGTTCCTGTGCTGAGATAATCTTATGATGCGCCCCTGCTGTGTACTGTGTAATGGCCGTGTCTGACCGTACATGAACTGATCATACTGCATCTCGTGGGCAGGGGAGGAAGCAAGAGAGTATACAGACAGGACAGCACGGGATCACAGAGGATTCTCCTTGTGAGGCAAAACGTTTTCATGCCCGTTTTTAAGCAATGTTTTCAGATGATCACAGCCTCAAATCTCCTATCAAAACTATTGAGGCCACTAAAAAGTAAAAAAAAATGTTTTTAAAAATATTTTAAAAATATAAAAGTTAAACCCCCCCCTTTTGCCCTATTCAGAATTTAAAAAAAACAACGCATATTTGGTATCGCTGTGTTCAGAATCGCTCGATCTATCAAAATATAAAAATAATTAATCTGATCTGTAAATGGCGTAACGAGAACAAAAATGAACCCCCAGAATTACCTTGTTTTGGTCACTGCAACACTGCAATAAAATGCAATAACAAACAATCAAAACATCCTATCAACCATAAAATGGCATCAATAAAAACTTCAGCTCAGCGCGCAAAGGATAAGCCCTCACCCAGCCCCAGATCACGAAAAATGGAGACACCACAGGTCTCGGAAAATTGTGCCAATTTTTTTTTTTTTTTATTATTATTACAAACTTTAGATTTTTTTTTTTTTTTCACAAGTTGAATAAAAAAGAACCTAGACATGTTTGGTGTCTGCAAAGCCGTAATGACCTGGAGAATCATAATTGCAGGTCAGTTTTAGCATTTGGTGAACATGCTAAAAAAAAAAACTAAAATCCATTGTGGAATTGCACTTTTTTTGCAATTTCTCCGCACTTCGAATTTATTTCCCGTTTTTTAGTATACTATATAGTAAAATAAATGGTGTTAATCAAAAGCACATCTCGTCCCTCAAAAAACAATCACACACATGGCCAAATTGCTGGAAAAATAAAAAAAGTTAAGGCTCTGGGATGGAGGGGAGCTAAAAAGGAAAACGCAAAAGTGTTCCCAAGTTCATGAAGCGTTTAAATTAGGCAGATTGACAGATTACAAGTTTGTATGATGCTAATTACTGGCACACTTTAGTTTAACATGTTCCTATGGTCAAGTCATTTTCGATATTTTCTAGGGGCGTCCTCAGTTTTAGCCAGGTCATTTTATTACTTTGCTTTTTCCTTATTTTTCTGTTTAAAGCCCGTTTTTTTTTTTTAAAAAAAAATGAAAATCAATTTCTGATTTTCATTAGTTGATATTAAGTAAATTTTAATTAAAAACTACATTTGTCCGTTTCAAGTTTTTTTTTTCAGTGACCATTGTGGATTTTTCATTAACAGAACGGCACCAGCAATTTTATTCACGCCTGTATAATATGGCCATAGGTATGACTAATTACATTTACAAACAAATCAAATAATTTTTTTTTTGTGTACAGATTTTCTTTTTCTCTGAATTTAAACACATATATTAGGCTATATCATATCTTGGGAGAAAATGTAAAATATAAGCTGATGTCAAAGCGGTAAATACTGTTTTGCAATCTTCAGATGCAAGTGCAACAACAAACCTGCAAAACTAGTTGCAAAAGCATGTTAATGAGGCAGATCCATAGATGTTCATTGTGACAAGAATGAAAGATACTGTCATAGCAGCTGAACAACCCCCCCCCAGCTGTTCTACCTGTTCTGACGGTCGTAAAAACTTTTCTGATAATAAAGATACAGGTATGTATTTAATGGAAAATTAAATGCAGGTAATACATACAAAATATTATTTAAAAATCAACAATTTTTGATTTCTTAATCCTCCTTTTTCCTTATTGTTGTATCAATACTGTATTACCACTGCACACACTGGCTTTACGCTAAGAGATCAGGAGGCAACACTCTGCAATATTTCTTCAAAACTTCTTATTTCTGAATCTACAAAGAAATCCTGCAGGTTGACAAACATTGTGAACTAGTTTCTTATGTTCCCTTTTATATATTTTTTCTAGGTTTAGTGTTTCTATAATTCAAAGTTTATTTATTTCGGAAATAGTAATTGAAATATGTGAACAGATAAGTAAATGGAAACTAGTTAGAGACCTCACAGGTAGCGTGGGTTGCAATTGCTGACTCACTGAATAATAAAAATCTTGCGTGAGACAATTACCATTCAATGTAAGTGGAAACCAAAATCTAAAGGTCCCCATACGTATTAGGTGACCGTTGGTTAAATCTGCTGATTTCATGGGGACCAGCTGGCCTTCTGGTATGCATGGATGTCTCACAGCTCTCCCCTAGAGGTGATGTCATGGGAGCGAAGAATTGGAATGTCAACGATCCTTTTGTTTTCAGGGGAGATAAGCTGCTGCCAAAGGTGTCTGGCAGCTGCTTTCTCCTCTCTCATAAATACAAATGAAGGTACTGTCCAAATGAGTGCTCATGTGTATAGGGGATTTGGAGAGAAAGCTGTCTGCCAAAACAATTTTTGGTCAGCTTCTATTTCATGTGTATGGAAAAATAAAGGGAACCTGTCATTAGATTCACACTTCCTGAATCACGACCAGCATGAATTAGTGCCTGGCTGCATGATTGCAACCAGTTATGCTCTACTCTAAATCCTCCATGTGTACATAGGGAGAGAGCGGTCAATCAATTTGAGCAGGGCGGAGAAAAGCCTCTTTAGTCCCCTGCCCATTTTTCAAACTATATTTTCTCTGAAATGTCACAGCTCTTCAGATCAAAAGATATTGTACAGCCAGGCTGTGTGTTGGGCAACACGAATGTAAAGACAGCTTCCCTTTAACACTTAAATAGCCCTTTACAAATGGCTGTGATTGCCTGAACATTCAAGTGCACATTCCATCCCGATCATTGCTCAGTATAAAGATCTAGCAAAACAATAAAATGCTCAATTCACATTTCTTACGCAGGTATAATTATCATTGGTCGTAATCAGATTTACTATATTAATTGTACTTGTTTTTATTATGTATACCCCTCCTTACATGTAAAGGGCCATGGAATAAATGGCGCTATAACAATAAATAATAATAATAACCCTATTAAACAGGTAATATGTGGCTGACAATAATGTAAAGTGTTTGAATAGATCAATTTTACATGTAGATTAAAGTAAACAGTGTCATACAATGAGCAGCCTATATAAAAGGAGTCTATGGCTGTTAAGTTGTAGAAATATATATATATGGTCACACATGTCCAACTTTCTATATAGGTTTCACTGATTAAACGAATGGAGGTCTGTGGAATTCACATGAAATTCGTCTTCTAAAGCAGGGAACCTTTTATGATGGGCATGTCCTGGAAGTGATAAACTATTTCAGGGAACCAATAAACATGAAAATCATCTAGACCTCTGCTTTTTCTGGGATTTTGGGTCCAGTGGACGGTCCTATCAGTGACTGACAACTATCTTTGTATAAATGTGCATATAGTGGTAGCTGTCAGTCACTGATAGGACCGCCCACTGGACCCAAAATCCCAGAAAGGGTAGAGGTTTAAATGCCATTAACACAGGTTATACTGAATCTTTTCTCATAAAACTATACATAAATCTGCTCCATAACTTGGCGCCTACAGACTGGACGGCATTTTCAGGATGACAGGTTTCTTTAAACCCAATATATATTGTGCATATTTCATTTTTTTTCACCCAAACAACCCACTTTCTTATGGCTATATGTGTGATTTAGATATGATGTATGCTATGTGATCAGAAACAGTTGATTATAAAATAAATTAGCAGTTGTTGGTAACTGTACTGGATTTCCAGATTAGCTCATGATTTTTCCTGCCCGAAACACCGCGTCTGCGAATTGAGATATTGATTTGGCTTTTATCCTAAGTCATATTGCACGACTCGTTAAAGGGACACTGTCACCTGAATTTGGAGGGAACAATCTTCAGCCATGGAGGCGGGGTTTTCGTGTTTTTGATTCACCCTTTCCTTACCCGCTGGTTGCATGCTGGCTGCAATATTGGATTGAAGTTCATTATCTGTCCTCCATAGTACATGCCTGCACAAGGTGTAATCTTGCCTTGCACAGGCATGTACTACTGAGGACAGAGAATGAACTTCAATCCAATATTGCAGCCAGCATGCAGCCAGCGGGTAAGGAAAGGGTGAATCAAAAACACAAAAACCCCGCCTCCATGGCTGAAGATTGTTCCCTCCAAATTCAGGTGACAGTGTCCCTTTAAAGGGTTGATTGTGACTTGTAGGATCGCTACTTCCCACAGGAGGCGTTATAGAGTTTAAGTCCTCTTTTTTTCTCTGAATCGCAATTTGCATATTAATTTTCCTGCCATAAAACATTCCAGCGTTCCATGCCTACAGTTTTTATAATGGCTTAAAAAGTATAATTTCATAATCATAACTAAAATAATTAAATAACCCCCAAAAGATATAATAGTTGAATTACATAGTCATCTGGATGATGCTTTCCGTATGCAATTTTTAGACATATTATCTTCATATAGAGGCTTTCCCATGTTTAAGACGGAGGAGAGTTGCTGCAAAAAAAACAGCATTGGGCCGGTTTCACACGTCAGTGGCTCCGGTACATGAGGTGACAGTTTCCTCACGTACCGGAGCCACTGACACACGTAAACACATTAAAATCAATGCATCTGTGCAGATGTCATTGATTTTTTGCGGACCGTGTCTCCGTGTGCCAAACACGGAGACATGTCAGTGTTCGTGGGTGCGCACAGATTACACGGACCCATTAAAGTTAATGGGTCCGTGTAAAACATGTACCGCACACGGACGCTGTCCGTGTGCAGTCCGTGTGCCGTGCAGGAGACAGCGCTACAGTAAGTGCTGTCCCCCCCACTGGTGCTGAAGCCGCCATTCATATCTTCCCTGCAGCAGCGTTTGCTGTAGAGAAGATATGAATATTCCTTTTTTTTAGTTTCTCGTGTTTAAAATAAAGCTCCATTTGCCCACCCCCCTCCCACTGTTCTTAAAATACTCACCCGGCTCGCTCCCTCGCTGGCGCTGCTTCCTGTCCTGGCCGCACCTTCTACTGTATGAGCGGTCACGTGGGGCCGCCGATTACAGTCATGAATATGCGGCTCCACCTCCCATAGGGGTGGAGCCGCATATTCATTACTGTAAATGAGCGGCCCCACGTGACCGCTCATACAGTAGAAGATGCGGCCAGGACAGGAAGCAGCGCCAGCGAGGGAGCCGGGTGAGTATTTTAAGAACAGCGGGGGGCGCACAAGGGGTTTGAGGGGGGTGGGCACATGGAGCATTATTTTAAACACGAGAAACTTAAAAAAAAAGGAATATTCATATCTTCTCTACAGCAAACGCTGCTGCAGGGAAGATATGAATGGCGGCTTCAGCACCAGATGCTGGTACGTGTGGTACCCAGCACGGTGCGTGCAGTACCCAGTGGGCACACGGGCGGCACGTGTGCCACACTGATGTGCCACAGAAACGCACGGGCACACGGACACGGATAATTCCGGTACCGATTTTTCCGGTACTGGAATTATCTGGACGTGTGAGACTGGCCTTGCTCTATTTAATTCAGTTCCTTTATGTGTTATGTGTTCATAATGGACCTGTTGGACCGAATAACTGGTTTGCCGGACAGGTGGGAATTTTCCCATTGCAAATAATTGGAAAAGTTCCTTAATTAGTTTCCATCTGGTGCCAGATGGAGACCACAATGCACTGTTGGATATTTGGGAAGGGGGCCCTAAACAGAATATTAACATATCCAGCTATTTTAAACAACATTGACGTTGAATTTGGCTTTACAAACTCAGATTCCTAGAAGTATCAATCCCATGGGTATTGGTCTATAGTAATGGAATCTAAAAGATTACTTCTCAGAGAACTAAGAGCAGAATGCCTCTCTTTTTATAACTAACCCCAGAGTTAATTAATCCTAAGAGGGTTTTCATCTGCAGTGGTTTCGCATTTACAAAAGATTAGCTTTAAGGCATACACAGTGTGAAAATGTCCTGTAAAACATATTAGATGTTGATTTATTTGTGCAGAAACTCAACTTTTTTTTGAGAGAGAGATGCTCCATTGCTTTTCTGCTCTGTAAGATTTGGTTTAATTTGTACTAGTTATAGGAAAGAATAGCATACAAAATGGATTGTAAATTATGCGACATATAACATTTAATAATAAATATTTACTTTTTATCTGAACATGTACTTTGTTAAAGCGAACCTGTCACCTGGTTCGGCGGATAAGATACGGCCACCGCCTTTCGGGGCTTATCTACAGCATTCTATAATACTGTAGATAAGCCCCCGATCCGACCTGAAGATAAAAATAATAACTTTTATTATACTCACCCGGGGGGGCGGTCCGGTCTGATGGGTGTTGCAGGTCTGGGTCTGGCGCCTTCCATCTTCTTATGATCGTCGCCTTCCTGCTTGCTTCATGGCTTCCCGGCATTGCACTCCTGCGCACTGCAGTACTTTGCTCTGCCCTCAACAGGACAGATAAGTATGCCTGCGCAGGAGCGTGATTCCGGGGATCGATGAAGCAAGCAGGATTGCGGCATCGCAAGAAGATGGGAGACACCAGACTAAGACCTTCGACACCCATTGGACCAGACCGCCCCTGGGTGAGTATAATAAAAGTTATTTTTCTTCTCCCACAAGTCGGACCGGGGGCTTATCTACAGTATTATAGAATGCTGTAGATAAGCCCTGAAAGGCGGTGGCCGCATCTTATATTGGCCAAACCTGGTGACAAGTTCTCTTTAATGTATTTAATAAGCACGACAAAGAACAGGTTCACATGAATACATGTACTTGAGATTACTGTTATGAAATGCTATTATATGTTTATCTTTGCTTTATGAATATTAAAACAAATGTAAATACAAATACCGTATATACTCGAGTATAAGCCGACCCGAGTATAAGCCGACCCCCCTAATTTTGCCACAAAAAAATGGGAAAACTTAATGACTCGATTATAAGCCTAGGGTGGGAAATGGAGCAGCTACCGGTAAATGTCAAAAGTAAAAATAGATACCAATAAAAGTAAAATTAATTGAGACATCAGTAGGTTAAGTGTTTTTGAATATCCATATTGAATCTGGAGCCCTATATAATGCTCCATAAAGTTTATGATGGCCCCATAAGATATTCCATACAAAATACACCCAATATAATCCTGCATAAAGGTTAATAATGGCCCCATAAGATGCTCCATAGACATATTTGCCCAATATAATGCTGCACAAATGCTGATTATGGCCCCATAAGATGCTCCATAAATATATTTGCCCCATATAGTGCTGCACAAACTTTGATTATGGCCCCATACAGACACTTGCGCCATATAGTGCTTCACAAACTTTATGGCCCCATATATAGACACTTGCCCCATATAGTACTGCACAAACGTTATGGCCCCATACAGACACTTGCTCCATATAGTGCTGCACAAACGTTATGGCCCCATACAGACACTTGCCCCATACAGTGCTGCACAAACGTTATGGCCCCACATAGTGCTGCACAAACATTATGGCCCCACACAGTGCTGCACAAACGTTATGGCCCCACATAGTGCTGCACAAACATTATGGCCCTATATAGTGCTGCACAAACGTTATGGCCCCATACAGTGCTGCACAAACGTTATGGCCCCATATAGTGCTGCGCAAACGTTATGGCCCCATATAGTGCTGCACAAACATTATGGCCCCATACAGTGCTGCACAAATGTTATGGTCCCATACAGTGCTGCACAAACGTTATGGCCCCATACAGTGCTGCACAAACGTTATGGCCCCATATAGTGCTGCACAAACGTTAATGCCCCATATAGTGCTGCACAAACGTTATGGCCCTATATAGTGCTGCACAATCATTATGGCCCCATATAGTGCTGCACAAACGTTAATGCCCCATATAGTGCTGCACAAACGTTATGGCCCTATATAGTGCTGCACAAACGTTATGGCCCCATATAGTGCTGCACAAACGTTATGGCCCCATATAGTGCTGCACAAATGTTATGGCCTCATATAGTGCTGCACAAACGTTATGGCCCCATATAGTGCTGCACAAACGTTATGGCCCCATAGATGCTCCATACAGACACTTGCCCCATTTGCTATGATAAAAAAAAAAAAATCGCATACTCACCTCTCCGTCGCTCAGGCCCCTGGCACTTTCAATAACCTCCTGCTCCTCATTCCGGCGCCGCTCCATCTTCAGCACTGGCGTTCAGGCTGAGGGCGCGCACTAACTACGTCACCGCGCCCTCTGACCTGAGTGCCACTGCTGAAGATGGAGCGGCGCCAGAACGAGGAGCAGGTGAGTATCGCGCAGCGCAGTGCTCCCCTCCCCATTATACTTACCTGCTCCTGGCGCTGTGCAGTCCCTGGCTTCCCCGATGCTGCAGCTTCTTCCTGTAGTGAGCGGTCACCGTTACCGCTCATTACAGTAATGGGAGGTGGAGCCGCATATTCATACTGTAATTAGCGGTACCATGTGACCGCTCAGTACAGGAGGAAGCTGCCGGCGCCGGGAAGCCAGGGACCTGCAGGGACCGCGCCAGGAGCAGGTAAGTATAATTAGATAGCCCACGCTCCCCCTCACCTGCCGACCCCTGGGTATGACTCGAGTATAAGCCAAGAGGGGGACTTTCAGCCCAAAAAAGTGGGCTGAATATACTCGAGTATATACGGTACTTAAAAAATGGCCTTATGTGGGTCATAAACAGTCTGAGGATATCTATTCTGTATCATGTTCAAAGCAAACAGGTATAATGTACCAAGGTCATCTGCTGCCAATTAAAGTGAATCTGTCAGTCCAAAGTATACATGCATGTAGCTCTTTCAAAGACAAGTCCAGCAATACCTTTACATGGCCAGTTCATTCCTCCATTACTGACAAATCAGCGTTTTAATTAATATGCAATTGGCTATGATAGATCTGAAGTCTGTGTCACTCCAGCTCTATTCCCCATCCAGCGCTGCCTCCTCCTGCTTGACTAAAAACTCCATTGCCTGAAGTCACACAGCATAGAGGCTGTCAGTCATGCAAAAGGAGGTGGCACTGGTCAGGAATGGAGCTAGACATCTACAAATAGATCTATACCCTCACTTGCATATTAATTTAAATGCTGATCTCTCAGTAATGGAGTGACAGAACTGGCCATGTAAAGGTAGTGCTGGACTTGCCTTTGAAAGAGCTACATGCACATATAAATAGTTTGGGGTGTGAAATCCTGCTGACAGATTCCTTTTAGAGCATATAGTCTCTCATCGGGTCACTGATCAGGATGTGATCTGTTTCTCTCAGATGAGGAGAAGATGGAGAAAAACATGTTTCCATCTTCTCCATTGTGTCTCATCTGAGTGCAGTCCAATGTGTTCCACTCACTCATTGACTTGCATGACTGAGAGCGATCTGAATAACGAATCAAACTCGGGCATGATGCAATTTTGATCCCGGACCGGCTCCGTCCGAGGAGAATATCTAACATGTGCACAGCTCCATAGCAAACATTGGTCCGCTTGTGATCTGATGTTTTGTTGGATCACATTTGCACCAAAAATACGCTTGTCTGCACCTGCCCTTAAGCTGTAGAAGTAACAATATGATGGATTCACATTTCACGTTCTTCATGTATACTGTCAGTTACAAAATTAGCATTTAAATTTTACAAACTAAAGTATTTTGTTAATAAAAAAAAACTTTTAACAGGGCTCTCGAACATTCGATTGATGGTATACCAAGGATTTTCAGATCTGCTGTATATCCACATCAAATTCAGTATGGGTTTTTAGGTGAGTTCTGCCACTTAATTTTTATGTTATATGTTTGGTGATAACTAAAGTAATCATATGAGTGACACCTTATACTTCTACTTATACCATAGTTTACAAGGTTTCTACATTTTTAAGATTATTTCCACCTTTGCAACCATTTCGTGTTGCTTGAGGTGTACCATAAACCACAAAAATAGCAACTTTACATAAAAACAGCACAGTATTTTGCTATGGAGACATATAAATGTCCATGGTTACAAATTACAAATTAAATCTGTGTATAGTCTGATCCTGAACATGGACCATCTGCTTTCTCTTGAAGGCAACTAAATAAAAACCTGTGATATAAAAAAAATGATCTGTAAATAGCAACTGCATGACCAGCTCTACCCTCACCTACTGCATTCTCACCCATCCCTTGTAGATTATGAGCCTTCGGGGGCAGGGTCCTCATTCCTCCTGTACCAGTTATGACTTGTATTGTTTAAGATTATTGTACTTGTTTTTATTATGTATACCCCTCCTCACATGTAAAGCGCCATGGAATAAATGGCGCTATAACAATAAATAATAATAATAATAATAACTTGTTGACCGTGTCCAGGTAGCAGTGTTATTTTTACAGTAAAAAGAAATTTAAAACACATAAGATAATGAACTGATATTAAAATATACTGGATTATAAATCCACTGATTATATGGATAATGTTCATAAAAAATACTAGCTTTACTTTTAAAGAGGGAAAAAATCTATAACTATTTCAAATAATAACAAACTTTAATAAGGTCTTATCTAACTGCAGCCAGCAATAGCGAAACTAGTGTCAAAACTACTAGCAAGTTTATGAATTAAAAAAAACAACAGAAAAGCTGAAAATTTTCATAGCAGGAAAGGTTAAGTTATAGAAATAGTTAAGTAAATAGGGCAGCACACTGCAGCGCCAAAACATGCAAACTTGAAAACACGAAATTTGAACTGCATTACTACACTAGAAATATGAAAAATGAGAGCTTTTAGCGCATAAAAATGGTCAATTTTATGTGTACCTCGTAGCCACTTTACGGCATCTCTCTTATACCAGGTCCTACGCTTGACCTACCTCGCTGAGAATAAACGTCTCCATCTGAATGGGTACATGTGAAACCTCTTCTTGGACTCAAATTCTCTCTCTCTGTGGAGGGGTATTGTACCTACTATAATTAAAACACCTGAAGCTAGGAGGCAGGGAGTGCACGATCAGAAGGCTAGAGAATACATTTCAAAAACCTGATCTGCACATCCAAACATAGACTGAGTGTGAACAGGTGCTGAACCCAGAGTCGCCAACTCGTATATAGTTAAGTAAATAGGGCAGCACACTGCAGCGCCAAAACATGCAAACTTGAAAACACGAAATTTGAACTGCATTACTGCACTAGAAATATGAAAAATGAGAGCTTTTAGCGCATAAAAATGGCCAATTTTATGTGTACCTCGTAGCCACTTTACGGCATCTCTCTTATACGAGGTCCTACGCTTGACCTACCTCGCTGAGAATAAATGTCTCCATCTGAATGGGTACATGTGAAACCTCTTCTTGGACTCAAATTCTCTCTCTCTGTGGAGGGGTATTGGACCTACTATAATTAAAACACCTGAAGCTAGAAGGCAGGGAGTGCACGATCAGAAGGCTGGGTTCAGCACCTGTTCACACTCAGTCTATGTTTGGATGTGCAGATCAGGTTTTTGAAATGTATTCTCTAGCCTTCTGATCGTGCACTCCCTGCCTCCTAGCTTCAGGTGTTTTAATTATAGTAGGTCCAATACCCCTCCACAGAGAGAGAGAATTTGAGTCCAAGAAGAGGTTTCACATGTACCCATTCAGATGGAGACGTTTATTCTCAGCGAGGTAGGTCAAGCGTAGGACCTCGTATAAGAGAGATGCCGTAAAGTGGCTACGAGGTACACATAAAATTGGCCATTTTTATGCGCTAAAAGCTCTCATTTTTCATATTTCTAGTGCAGTAATGCAGTTCAAATTTCGTGTTTTCAAGTTTGCATGTTTTGGCGCTGCAGTGTGCTGCCCTATTTACTTAACTATATACGAGTTGGCGACTCTGGGTTCAGCACCTGTTCACACTCAGTCTATGTTTGGATGTGCAGATCAGGTTTTTGAAAGTTATAGAAATAGTCTTTGCATTGATCTGATATACACAAGGCCAAAAGCAACTAAAGAACAAAATCTGAGTCTGGGATTGACACACAAGGCAGTCGCATAGAGCACCATTTAAGTGGGGGGGGGGGGGGGCAAACTATTTATTAAAGTGAAAAAAAAGCCTTTAATTTCTGCATACAAGCAGCTAAAGTGCTGAAACCATGGGATGTCAAGTGAATAAAAATGATTAACTTGTAGCAATATCACAAGTCATGGGGTAGGATATATTATGTAAGCAAAAAGAATAAATTGAAAAATTGAAGGCTCTCAAAACGTCTTACAAACAACACGTAATGTAGACGTTTCACAGTATGAACCGTACCTGGCTTCTATCATTTTTGGTAATCAGTGAACTGGCAGCAGAGTCATTGGTGCCTAAAGCTCATTGAGGCATTTGAGCAGTGAAGACTGGCTCATCTGGTCTGATCCCATAGAAAAGCTACTATAGCACAAATTACTTAAAAGGTGTCAGAGTGCAAATCAGCTTGCGGTATATGCAGCTATATATCCACACAGTCACGGTGCCCTTGATGACCCAAGTACACCACCAAAAGAGCATGTACTGAGCATCAGAACTGGAACATGGGGCAGTAGAAGATAGTGCCTTGGTCTGATTAATTATGTTTTATTTGAGATTATCTGAAAACCCGGGTGAATGTACTTACCTGGGGAAAAGATAGGCCGAGATGTACTAGGTTCACCGAGCTTCTTAGTTATCACTTTTGTCTTGTGACGTGGTGCTTCATCATGCTGGAAAAAAAACATTGTTCATCACCAAACTGCTTCAGGGTCATTGGGAGAAGTTGCTCTTTAAGGATTTTTCGATACCATTTGTGATGGGGCACTGCTCCTGGCAGCTGTTAATATGGCTTCCACGGCTAGGTTTAGTACAAGAGAGATCCCAGGGGCTGCCCTGGCTTTCACCTGCTAATCCTTATACAGGGATCTGGATTTCCACAGGAGACCCTTGGGTTGGGGTCACAGAGTTAGGTACTGACTGGAGGAGATAGCTGGAGGTAAGAAGGGTCATCACACTGGGTCGATACCAAGATGTCAAGTCAGAGACAAAATAACCTAAAGCATGCAGGTGCTCAAAAAACAAGCCAAGGCCAAAGAACAGAATGATTAGCACAGCATGATCAATAGCATTGAGATGGGGACCAGATAAAGAGCACTTTTACCTAGTAGTGGGAGTCAGAGGCTGAAGAGTTTAAATAGATGACAACTCCATCCAGGGTTCACATGAGTCATATAAGCATGAAATAACCCAATCGCTTCCTTGCTGAGTGCACCAAAAGTCCCATGATTTATATAGGACTGCTGCATCACTGCCGAAACTGAAGTGGATGTTACCCCTCTTTTACAAGAGGTCTTTGGATACTTAGGACCTGGCTTACCAGGGAAAGATGAAAGGAACCGCCTGATTAGATTGTCAGCATTAATGTTATTAGCCAACAACCATGATCTTTCCTCTTGTTCTTAGCTTTTCCAATGATCATGGTTTTGAAAGGACCCCCATACTATCCAGGAGTTAAGGACTTTCTCCCCCCCCCCCCCCCCATTATGCACAAGTTAGGTGTGGGGTGAGGTGAACGGTATGTTTTTACTAAGGATTTGTTAAAAACATTGGGAATCTGAAATGATGAGGGAAGTTGCAAATTGAAGGCTACTGGATTGAAAACCTTAGTAATCTCATAAGGAGTCAGGACCAATGATCTTGGGTCCTAGTTTGGTAGAGGGGACCTTATGTTTAATATTTATGATGGATAACCACGCTTTGAACGTATTGGCAAAGGCTTACTCATCCACCTTTTATTATCAGAAGAGGTCTGTCTACCCTGCGCCCTTTTCTGACTTCAGACTATCCATGGTTCAACTTCGCTACAGATTTACCAGCTTCTGGAGTATCAACTTCAGGGGCCAAAAAGGAAGCGAAATAAGGATGATGTCCAAGTTTACAGAGGAATGGATAGGTGTTGATGTATTCTTAATATTGATTATTAATGACAAACTCCGCTAACCAGTCAGACATACCCCAAAGATACAAAGGTATTGCTTGAGTGTTTGCTTTGCACATTAATTCAGACCACGTGTCTCTGGATGATAAGTTGATAAAAAAGAGAATTTAATATTAATCAAAGATGCTGTTTCAGGGGCTGGGATAGTCCTTGCTCTACTGAGCATGTGTGAGTTGTCAATTCCCAGGTATGCACAGCAGGATATGGTCACTGTGCAGTATTCTTTTTAATGCACAGTGACAGTGCCCCATCTCGCCAGCTCTGTGTGCAGTGATGAGCTGGCAAGAGAGCGCACAGTCAGTGCACATTGTAAGTAGAAAACTCGGTGAGCAGAGACCAGCCCTGCCCTCACAAGTGACACCTCTACTACAAAATAACATTCCAGGTCAGGTTGAACCAATACAGGGTCAGATAAGAAAAGTTATTTAACTCGATTTGCTCCAAACTTCCATTTAACTAGATCTGTGCCCTTCCTAGGCCAGTCAGTCAGTGGTTTGACAATCTTAGAACATTTTTAATACGTTTGCGATAGTTATTTGCAAGCCTAAGAATACGCTGTTTATCAAATACAGAATTGTCTATGAGTCTTTGTACCATATGTACATGTTGGAAATGTGACCCAATATCAATGTGATAATGTAAACCAAAATGTCATCCAAATAGACATTCATATATTGACCACTTATATCTCAGAATAGTGAGTGACAGCTAAGTCGCCCCAGACTGGGGCGTGCTAGGCTGCCAGTATTTTGATTGACAGCCCTGCCGCTTAATCTGGCCTAGCCTAGGTGCTTTCCTACAGGTGTCTCCTGTTGACATTGTACACAGAAAGCTGCTAATCTACTATATAATTGTCTAAGGGTCACTTCCATCTTTCTGTCTGTCCTTCTGTCTGTCTGTCACAGATATTCATTGGTCGCAGCCTCTGTCTGTCATGGAATCCAAGTCGCTGATTGGTTGTGGCAAAACGCCCACGAACATTGCCACGGCAAATCAGCGACGGGCGCAGTCAGGTGGCAACATGGCCACTCCTTCCTCCCCGCAGTCAGTGCCCGCTCCATACTCCCCTCCAGTTAGCGCTCACACAGGGTTAATGGCAGCGCTAATGGTCAAAGGACCGCGTTATGCCGCGGTGTAACGCACTCCATTAACGCTGCTATTAACCCTGTGTGACCAACTCTTTTACTATTGATGCTGGCTATGCAGCATCAATAGTAAAAAGATCTAATGTTAAAAATAATAAAAAAATAAAAAATCATCATATACTCACCTTCCGGCGCCTTTCCCGCTCCTCGCAACGCTCCGGTGACCAGTCCATGCATTGCGATCTCGCGACATGATGACGTAGCGGTCTCACGAGACCGCTACGTCATCTTCTCGCAAGACCGCAATGCACTCTTGAGACCGGAACGCGCGAGGAGCATCGGTAAACGCTTCCTGGATCCAGGGGCCAACGGAAGGTGAGTATATAACTACTTTGTGATTTAGTTCTTTTTTTTTAACAGGGATATGATGCCCACATTGCTATATACTACGTGGCTGTGCAATATGCTATGCGGGCTGGGCAATATACTACGTGGCTGGGCAATATACTACGCGGGCTATGCAATATACTATGCGGGCTGGGCAATATACTACGTGGCTGGGCAATGTACTACGCGGGCTGGGCAATATACTACGCGGGCTGGGCAATGTACTACGCGGGCTGTGCAATATACTATGCGGGCTTGGCAATATATTACGTGGCTGGGCAATGTACTACGGGGGCTGTGCAATATACTACGCGCGTTGAGCAATATACTACGCGGGCTGGGCAATATACTACGCGGGCTGTGCAATATAGTACGCGTGCTGGGCAATATACTACGCGGACTGTGCAATATACTACACGGGCTGTGCAATATACTACATGACTGGGCAATATACTACGTGGCTGGGCAATATACTATGTGGCTGGGCAATATACTACGTGACTGGGCAATATACTAGGTGGCTGGGCAATATACTATTTGGCTGGGCAATATAGTACGTGACTGGGCAATATACTATGTGGCTGGGCAATATACCATGTGACTGGACAATATACTATGTGGCTGGGCAATATAGTGCATAACTGGGCAATATAGTATGTGACTGAGCAATATACTACGTGGTTGGGCAATATACTACGTGGCTGGGCAATATACTATGTGGCTGGGCAATATACTATGGGGCTGGGCAATATACTACGTGGCTGGGCAATATACTAGGAGGCTGGGCAAAATACTATGTGGCTGGGCAATATAGTACGTGACTGGGCAATATACTATGTGGCTGGGCAATAGACTATGTGACTGTGCAATATACTATGTGGCTGGGCAATATAGTACATAACTGGGCAATATAGTACGTGACTGAGCAATATACTACGTGGTTGGGCAATATACTACGTGACTGGGCAATATACTATGTGGCTGGGCAATATACTATGTGGCTGGGCAATATAGTACGTGACTGGGCAATATACTATGTGGCTGGGCAATAGACTATGTGACTGTGCAATATACTATGTGGCTGGGCAATATAGTACATAACTGGGCAATATAGTACGTGACTGAGCAATATACTACGTGGTTGGGCAATATACTACGTGACTGGGCAATATACTATGTGGCTGGGCAATATACTATGTGGCTGGGCAATATACTATGTGACTGTGCAATATACTATGTGGCTGGGCAATATAGTACATAACTGGGCAATATAGTACGTGACTGAGCAATATACTACGTGGTTGGGCAATATACTACGTGACTGGGCAATATACTATGTGGCTGGGCAATATACTATGGGGCAGGGCAATATACTACGTGAGCTGTGCAATATACTACTTGGACATGCATATTCTAGAATATCCGATGCATTAGAATCGGGCCACCATCTAGTCTACTATATAATTGTCTAAGGGGTACTTCCGCCTTTCTGTCTGCAACTTCCGTCATGGAAATCCTGCGTCGCTGATTGGTCTTGCCAGCTGCCTGTCCTGGCTGCTGCAACCAATCAGCGGCGGGCACAGTCCAGCCGAGAATTAGTCCCTCCCTACTCCCATCCAGTCAGTGCCCGGCGCTCGCTCCATACTCCCCTCCAGTCAGCGCTCACACAGGGTTAATGACAGCATTAACGGACCGCGTTATGCCACGGGTAACGCACTCCGTTAACGCTGCTATTAACTCTGTGTGACCAACTTTTTACTATTGATGCTGCCTATGCAGCATCAATAGTAAAAAGATCTAATGTTAAAAATAATAAAAAACAAGAAACCTGCTATTCTCACCACCCGTCGTCCGCCGAGGCGCGCGCGGCTGCCACCAGCTTCCGTTCCCAGAGATGCATTGCGAAATTACCCAGAAGACTTAGCGGTCTTGCGAGACCGCTATGTCATCTGGGTAATTTTGCAATGCATCCTGGGAACGAAAGCTGGCGGCAGCCGCGTGCGCATCGACAGAGCTTCGCTGGACGACGGAGGGTGAGTATAGAACTATTTTTTATTTTAATTATTTTTTTTTAACAGGGATATGGTGACCACACTGCTAAATACTACGTGGGCTGTGCTATATACTGCGTGGGCTGCGTTATATACTACATAGCTGCTATATACTATGTGGACAGTGTTGTATACTATGTGGGCTGTGTTATATACTGCATGGGCTGTGTTATATACTACATGGCTGCTATATAGTACGTGGGCAGTGTTGTATACTATGTGGGCTGTGTTATATACTTCGTGGGCTGCGTTATATACTACATGGCTGCTATATACTACATGGGCAGTGTTATATACTACATGGCTGCTATATATTACATGGCCAGTGTTGTATACTATGTGGGCAATGTTATATACTACATGGGCTGTGTTATATACTGCGTAGCTGTTATATACTACGTGGGCAATGTTATATACTATGTGGGCAGTGTTATATACTACATGGGAAATGTTATATACTGTTTGGGCTGTGTTATATACTGCGTGGCCACTGTTATATACTGCGTGGCCTGTATTAACGCATCGGGTATTCTATAATATGTCGTGGCCTGTGCTATATACTATGTGGCTGCTATATACATACACACATGTTCTAGAATACCTGATGCATTAGAATCAGGCCACCATCTAGTCAGTAATATGGGTGGCGTTACACAGGGCTCAGCATTCTAAGCTCTGCAAATCCGCAACAGAGAAAGCTGACTATGTTAGAACTGCCGCACCTAATAAACTAAAGTGATACATTGCTGGAATCAGGGTCTCTGTCCCTACCGCATGCTGCTATCAAATTGTATAGCAAAGCCTGCTCATAGATTACCTTCAAGGGATCAGCTCCTAAAGTTTTTGTGCCAAAGACCATATATCTTCAGAGGTTTTGTGAAGTCTATGTTTGGAAAAGTCGTACCTGTATTGGTGGCACAAAGGATCCTAGAAAATATTAGGTGGATTTAATGTTATGGCTTATTGTGTACATGTTCTGCAGAGCAGGAAACAAGGATGTAGATGTGCATATTTTAAGCCTTGCCATTGTGGGTGTGTTCTGGGTATGTATCTGAATTGGCATAGCATGTCCTGAATGATCCGGCTCCTATTTAATCTAATGCATGTTGTTGATTTTTTGATAATGTACTTTAAACGATGATGGAACAAACTTTATGTCTTATGGTATTAAGTTGCTAAACTTTTTCTACATTTTGGACGTTGTTGATTGACTATGTGAGAAAGGTCATTTTCACTAGGGACAATGAGCAATGGAAGAAAATATATTCTGTGCCCAAAGGTGCAAAATATGTTAGTTATATAAAAAGTCAAATAAATGATACATACTTGTCCTTGAACTTATTTTTTATGTTATTTACTGACAACTTTTTTTCTGTTCCAAAATACAATTTACAGTAGGATCTGTGCAAAAGCTCATATACATGTTAAATAATGATAAAATGACATGTACAAAATATATAGTATGGTTGGCGCAAAATAGGCAATGTTAGGCTGGGATCACACATGCGAGAAACACGTCCGTGTCTCGCATGTGAAATCCAAGCTCTGGTGCCGGCACTCCAGAGCGGAGCGTGCGGCCGCATAGCAACACATGGAGCTGCACACTCCGCTCCACAGTGTCGGCGCCAGAGCTTGGATTTCACATGCGAGACACTGACGTGTTTCTCGCATGTGTGATCCCGGCCTTAGAGGTATTATTGCAGCTGCAAAAACAGGACTCAAACCACCAACAGAGATAAGTAATCATGAAAAATGAACAGTCTTAGTTTGGCTCAAAATTCCCTATAGCATGTCCCATGTGCCATATACAAAAGCGCTAAAAAATACCTTAATATGTAGTGAAGTCAGTCTCCACGGTAGCGGTGTGGTCCCAGCCGTTGTCCAGGAGGATTGTGAAGTACAAGGGAAAGTATTTCTTCAGGAGTGTAGTCCCGGCCGGTGACTTACACCCCCATTTTTCCGCGTCCGTACAGGATGCAGTCCTGATAGTGCATTTGTTTAGAGGCCTAGGCAGAGTACACATAGAAATTCTATATAAGGAAGCTTACAACGTTGGTGGACCATCCCTGACGAAGAAGACCGAGATCTTCGAAACGCGTAGGAACTGGTCCACACAGCGTTCCTTACCTCGGACGGGCACATGATCACCAACGTCACGCAAGGTCCTGCTTCGGCGTCTGCAGCGCCACAGGTTCCAAGCGTGCATCGGCTCCATCTGTGCACCACCAGTAAGGATGTGGAAAAAGGGGGGTGTAAGTCACCGGCTGGGACTACACTCCTGAAGAAATACTTTCCCTTGTACTTCACAATCCTCCTGGACAACGGCTGGGACCACACCGCTACCGTGGAGACTGACTTCACTACATATTAAAGTATTTTTTAGCGCTTTTGTATATGGCACTTGGGACATGCTATAGGGAATTTTGAGCCAACCTAAGACTGTTCATTTTTCATGATTACTTATCTCTGTTGGCTAATTCAGCTGTTGACTATATGGGACATATAGAGTGTATCTAAGTGCTAGTGGAGATTATTTTGTTCAGCGCAACACAAACTTATAGGTTTTTATATATAAAAAATGACATGTATTTTTTATAGCAGTGACAGGAATCACTTCACATTTTTAAATTCTGACTTACGCAATCTAATCTGCTATTGGGAAATAATAATGAAAATCATAAGGGAGCATTTAAGTGATCACTATGAGATTGAAGTTTCCTTCTTTTGGAAAGTTGCTATGACAACCGGACCTGTACAGGGCATTAATGTATCCCAGAAAGTGATTGTAGATGGGAACAAATAAAGGACAACTGGAAATGTAAAGCTGCATCGGATGATGAAAGGACAAACACTGATACATGAATAGACAAATGCATTTACAAGAATAAGATTTTATGCTGGGAGATTGTACGAAGCTCGGTTTATAAAAGTCACAATGATTGTTGTAAATATGACTATAACCATGACTATGCTCTGTCACTGTAAGATGCTCTAAGGGAGCAGGCAAAGGCGAAGGGGTCTTATGGTAACCTTCCCAAAGCAAGATAATGGAGAAGACACGTGGTGAACTGTACAACTGTAAGGAGTGAGGACAGAACTGTCGCATTCCTAACCCTGAAGTCACCAATCGCATTATGTGTGTGTGTGTGTGTGTGTGTGTGTGTGTGTGTGTGTGTGTATATATATATATATATATATATATATATATATATATATATATACATATATATATTGTGTCATATGATATGTACTGGTGTGATGTATTATGACATAGAGTGTGATAAGTGTTAAAGTGTAATATGCATAATGTATAGTAATGCAGATTGTGATAGAGAAAGGTACAATGTAAGTATTGTTAGTATAGTGTGTACTGCAAGGAAGTTCTGCCCAGCAACAGACAGCAGAGTCAGAAGTAGTTAAGTGTTGGACTATCCCACAGGGGGGAGGGGCTTAGTGTTAGGAACATGATCGGACCCCTGAATAGGATTAACATTTAAGGAAGACTTTTTTTTTCTTGCTAAAAGGTGTGTCCTATAGCCCGAAAACTACAACATACTGATTTTTTTTATATTACAGGTGGGTGCAATCCAATAGAAACAGACTCTGTCCATGGGACAGAGCACTCCAGACATACTAAGAAAAGCAAATCCTTTTTTCACCTGTATGTTCACATGCATTTCAGCCCCATCACACTTGGCTTTTTTAAAACTTGTACAACATTGGAATGTGATGAAATTTTACATGTGAACATATAGCAACAATATAGATGAAGAGACGTACACAGGGCCGGACTGGGACTAAAATTCAGCCCTGGCATTTGAAGGTACACAGGCCCACTTGTCGCATGGTGACTGTATAATATCTTTGTACACTTGTAGGTTGAGGGGAGTGTAACACGACTATATAACATATAATCACAGCTGTATCCAGCATTACAGCTCGGTACTATTTATTGCTTTTAGTTGCAGTACCAAGAAAAGCTGCTACTTTACCTAAATAACTGGATCTCATAGATAATGAAGGGATTGAGATGACCAAAGGCTATAGAACCTCATTCTGATGCTCCATAAACTTTGCCTACAGCCACTTTTGGTTCCGCTGCGCAGCACGAGACCCAGTGACTCTGAAGAGCGGTGACATCAGTAACGTCACCGCTCTTCAGATATTCCGGGTCTTGCGCTGAGCTCGGCGACTGTGAAGAGCAGTATTGTTACTACCGTCAGAGTCACTGGGGCTCGCCAGGTCTGGGCCAGTACTGGGGGTGTCTGATAGACACCTCTCCATTACTTACACCAGGGATTGATAGCAGCTGACATTACACAGCTGACATCAACCCTAAAAATCATTACACATACCAGAATTAAATGCTCTGGCGGCTGGGAAAAGCAGTAGCGTTAGCGCTATTCTCAGGCATCAGGTGCTAACTACAACTGTGATCATCCTTGCCTCATCTCCCTGCGAAGCATTTCTGCTGTATTTACATGCGCTGATCTCAGGCCACTAAACGAGTGTGATCGACAATAGTGAAGTCTTTCGCTTGTTTCCTGGCCTCTTTACACCAACTGAGAAAGAATGAAAGGAACAGAACAATCACAATTAGATCAATCGGTGCCCATACAGTATCATATTATCAGCAGGAAAACTCCAGTTTACACCGGCAATGTGCTGCTGAGAACAAGGATTTCTGTTCCCACATAAACAATCCAATCACTCGATGAATAGGCAGCATTTTGCTTGTTTAGTATAATACACCCCATAGTCCTCCATATATTATAATGTGCACCTCAGTCCTCCATACAGTATAATACATTCCTCAGTCCTCCATATAATATAATACACTCTCAGTCCTCCATATAGTATAATATACTCCTCAGTCCTCCATGGAGTATAATACTCCTCAGTCCTCTATATAGTATTATACACTCCACATAGTCCTCCATATAGTATAATACACACCTCATAGACCTCCATATATTAAAATACTCTGCAATTCCTCCATATAGTATAATACACTCCTCAGTCCTCCAAATAGTATAATACATTCCTCAGTCCTCCAAATAGTATAATACATTCCTCATAGTGCTTCATATAGTATAATGCCCCGCCATTGTCATCCATGTAGTACAATTCACTTCCCATAGTATAACGCACCCCATAGTTCGTCATATAGTATAATGTATTCCCCATAGTCCTCGATACAGTATAATGCAGCCCACATATAGTATAATGATGCCACCCCAGAATATAATGCAGCCACACCACAAAATATATTGTAGCCCCCTGAGTATAATGTAACCCCCCAGAGAATATAATGCAGCCCCCTCATATAGTATAATGCAGCCCCTGCATATATAATATATGGTAGCCCCCTCATAGAGCATAATGCAGCCCCCCCATAGAATATAATGTAGCCCCTCCATAGAATATAATACAGCACCCCATAGAATGTAATACAGCACACCCCCATAGAATGTAATGCTGCCAGCCCCCCATAGAATGCAACGCAGCCAGGCACCGATAGAATGTATTGCAGCCAGCCCCCATAGAATGTAATGCAGCCAGCCCCCATAGAATGTAATGCAGCACAGCCCCCATAGAATGTAATGCAGCACAGCCCTCATAGAATGTAATGCAGCACAGACCCCATAGAATGTAATGTAGCACAGCCCCATAGAATATAATACAGCACAGCCCCATAGAATGTAATACAGCACAGCCCCATAGAATGTAATGCAGTCAGCCCCCATAGAATGTAATGCAGCACAGCCCCCATAGAATATAATACAGCACAGCCCCCATAGAATGTAATACAGCACAGCCCCATAGAATGTAATGCAGCACAGCCCCCATAGAATGTAATACAGCACAGCCCCCATAGAATGTAATCCAGCACAGCCCCCATAGAATGTAATACAGCACAGCCCCCATAGAATGTAATCCAGCACAGCTCCCATAGAATGAAATGCAGCACAGCCCCCATAGAATGTAATCCAGCACAGCCCCCATAGAATGAAATGCAGCCCCCCAATAGCCCCACAATAGCCCCACAATCCAGTTATCACTCAGTGATATATTTAAAAAACAAAACAAAAAAGCATTCACTTCTCCTCGTGCCGAGCGCTGCTCCTGGCTCCGGTCTCAGCAGCTGCAGTCTGCCCGATCACACAGCAGGTGCGCGATGATATGACGTCATCGCACACCCGCAGTGTCAGCGCCAGGCAGAGCGGAGAATGATGGGAGAGGAAGCGACAGCAGATGCTTTCTCCTCCATCATTGCATTCAACTGTACCGGCATCATAGACGCCGGTATAGTTGAATGCGGTGGCGCTGGCGGGGGGTGAGTCAGCAGTGGGGGGGTGAGTCGGGGTGGCTGGCGAGCGGCCCACGACTGCCACCGTCTCTTCTGGCATTTGCCAGAACTGCCCGATGGCCAGTCCGGCCCTGGACATACATAAATACATGTAGAGGCCGGACAGAGTCCAGAATAACTCTGCTGCCTTATTATAGTGAATGGATGCCTTGGGGGTTTAATCTGTCACAACACTCGGAGATTTGGATGGAAACCACAATGTAAGTGCTCAGCTTAGAGAGGCGGATAAAAGAGATTCTAAATATTATGTAAAATGTGCCCAATAAAAGCTTCAACCCAATCCACAAAAAAAGCAACTCCCTACTCAGGTCCGTCATCTATAATTTGAAACAAATGGGGGGTTTCTAAGTTACTAGTATTACCAAGGCTCTGGAAAAGCGAAAATTAGCACCCACATGTTTGGCATTTCTGTAATAAAGAGAGCCGGCTTAATTTACAGGTGCGTGTCTCCAGAAGCCTGAGCTGGGCACAATGTACTGGTGACTGCAACATACTGGTCACTACAATAGCAGTTCGCAGTTTTCACTTAGCAACATCCACTGCTGCTTGTTATTGGAAAATACCCATGGAGTTAAAATTGTCACTACATCTGTAGGTAAATTCCCAAAGGGGTATAATTTCCAAAATGGGGTCATTTGAGGGGGATTCTGTTTTTCTAGCATGTAGGAGCTCTGTATAGAGTCTGTAAACTATTCTAAGAAAATCTGTACTCCAGGAGGCAAATAGCACTCCATTCCTCTCGAGTTTCACCATGTGGCTAAGCAGTACTGTACAGCCATACACAGAGTATTTCTACATTCAGCAGTAATTTTGGGACAAATTTTGGTAACATTTTAACCCAGTATGAAAATATAAAATTTGGGGCTAACACACAATTTTGGTGGTAAAAATGTATTTTTTCTTCACTGGCCAATGGTATAAAATCTGTTGACACACCCATGGTGTTATTATGATCACTGCACTCCTAGATGAATGCATTGAGAGGTGTAGTTTGCAAAATGGGTTCACTTATGGGGGTTCTGCTATTCTGGCACTTCAGGGGCTCTGCCAATGTGACATGGAACCCTCAAACCAGTCCAGTAAAATCTGCACTGTAATATGGCACTTCTTCCCTTCTGAGCTTTGCACTGTGCAAATTTTGGGCTCCATTTTCTCCTGTAACCCATATAAAAAGTTGGCGTTAAAAAAACATTTTTGTGGGAAAAATGTGATTTTCTTTGTTTTCACGGCTCAACTTTATAAACTTCTGTGAACCTCCTGGGGTTTCAAGGTGCTCAAGACACATCTAGAAATGTTCCCTGAGGGGTCTAGTTTCCATAATGGAGTCACTTGTTATGGGTTTCCACTGTTTAGACACATCAGGGGCTCTCCAAACGTGACATGGCGTCCACCAATTATGCCAGCAAATTTTACATTCAAAAAGTCAAATGGTGCGCCTTCCCTTCCAAGCCCTGTCGTGCGCCCAAACGATGGTTTTCCCTCACATATGAGGTATCGGCGTACTCAGGAATTATTGCACAACAAATTAAATTGTCCATTTTCTCTTGTTACCCTTGTGACAGTAAAAACAAATTGGGTCTAAAGGAAAATTTTTGTGACCAATAAATTCAATGTTTTATTTTTCCTTCCGCATTCCATTAATTCCTGTGAAGCACCTGAAGGGTTAATAAACTTCTTGAATGTAGTTTTGAGCACCCTGAGGGGTGAAGTTTTAGGATGGAGTCTCTTTGGGGTATTTTCTGTCATATAGACCCTCAAAGTAACTTCAAATGTGCTATGATCTCTAAGAAAATTGTTTCGTAAATTTTGTTGTAAAAATTGAGAAAGTGCTGATCAATTTTTAACCCTTCTAACTTCCTACTTAAAGAAAAATATGTTTCAAAAATTGTGCTGATATAAAGTAGACATGTGGGAATGTTATTTATTAACTATTTTGTGTGACATAACTCACTGATTTAAGGGCATAAAAAAGGGGGCAAAAAAGTTTGAAAATTGCAAATTTTTTGCCAAATGTCCAATTTTTTCACAAATAAGCGTAAATTATCTAAAAAAAAAAATTTACCACTGTCATGAAGTACAATATTTCACAAGAAAAACAATCTAGAATCAGTGGGAGCCATTAAAGAGTTCCAGAGTTATGACCCCATAAAGTGACAGTGGTCAGAATTTAAAAAATTGGCTTGGTCAGGAAGATGAAAACAGGCTTTGGGGTGAAGGGGTTAAATAGAAGCGATCACCAGAAAATGACTTATTTAAATTAAGTTTTTATATTAAATGTATTGTTTGGCTTTTTTTTTCCATATGACAATTTGTGTCAAAAATTAAAATAGAAATCTTGAAATTCTCACACTGGCCACTCGTACTTTTTTTTTTTAGACTCGAACGTCCTGTTGTTTCAGGAAATACCAGGTGGACATTGGCCACAATGATCAGATTCCGACCCTATCTTTTGTACTCAAGCATCTAATGAGCCTGTGCAAATTCATTGTGAAAGGAGGGAGAACAGGGTCATTTCAAGAAGCTCTAAGCCTGGCAAATCTTAAAATGGCTTCCATGGAAAAGCTTTGTACTAGCTATTTTTGCACTAGCCACAACCAGGGAGTGCCCTGGCCTTCACCCTTTAACCCCTATATAGGGATTTAGACTTATATAGGAGCCCCTAGGTTTGGTCCATAGAGTACTAATTTTGTTTTGTTTTTTTGCAATGGTCTTGATTTGAAAAAAAAAATAACATTGCCATTGTTTTTTTCTAAATATACAACAACCTGATTTAAACAATAGGTCAGTGCAGAACTTGTACGTAGCGTTTGTTTGCAGATTTTTAGTGTATCAGTAAAATCTTTTTCCCTGTACTTCAGATATAGGAAATCTCACTGATCAGTCATTTGTGATGAATCTATATACCATGTTCTCAAGAATCTATATTTGTTTTAAAACCAACATATAGAGGGGTAAAAGTTGATATGACAGTGACAATGTTGGCCGTAATCTGAGCTTCTAGAAAGCTTGGCTGATGCTTTGAAATTTCATTATTACAGGCTGTGCAGTCCAGAAAAACCTGCGTCATATCTGGCCAGGCCTCACTACTTCCAGGTCTATGATTTGAAGAGCCAGCTGATTCTTAGACAAGACAACATGGCAGGGGAACAGAAGTGACCGCAGAAGACAAAGATCTGACTGGGCTTACACTACTCACAGCAGCTAATATTACACTCAGATCATCTAGAACAATTGCACATTGTTTTTCTTGGTTTCATGGAACAAGACACTTAGAAAGAAATATCTGTTTGAAAAGACTCTCAGGACAATGGACAATTCTAAATATGTTGAGGATGTAAAAATGAGAATAATGATACTTGTATCTACAATTTACACTAATAATAACATAACTTGAAGAAAATAAACCAAAAGTGCAGCTAAGGCTTCTTTCACACTTCCGTCGGTAGTCGCTCGTCACGAAGCATCGGCACGACGTATCGACGGAAGTGTTTGCTTTCACATTTCCGTCAGAGAGAGACATTTCCTGCCGAGCATGCGCAGACGGGAAAACTGGATGGGACGTACAGAAAAATGTTCCCTTGAATGTTTTTCTGTGATGATGGTCCGCCAAAACCCGACGCAATCCAGTGCACGACGGACGCAATGTGTGGCCATACATCGCGATCCGTCGGCAATACAAGTCTAAAAAGTCAAAAATCGACGGATTGCGACTAGAGTTGAGCGACCTTGACCTTTTTAGAGTCGAGCCGGGTTTTGCGAAACCCGACTATGTCCAAAGTCGGGTCGAGTGAAATCGGCCGATTATGACGTAAAGTCGGGATCGACCGAAACACGAAACCCAATGCAAGTCAATGGGGCAGCATAGTCGGCAGTGAGTGGGGGCCAGGAAAACACCTAGAGTGGCCATTTTAATGTCAAAACCATCCATTCTTCTTAATGAAGCTTGTCAAGCGTAATTTACCTTATAATAATTGGAAGGCATTTGAAATTGGGGGTCATTTGGCTAAAGTTGTGGGGGGTAGGGCTGGTTCAAGTAATTAGTGGGCCCAGGAAATCTGGACCACGTCACGGCAGTGGAGCAGGGAGAGGTAAGTATTTCAACTTTGCAAGTGCTGTGAACCTGAGCAAGCAGGGGGGGCCCACTCGTTGGCATTGGCACTGGCACAGGGCCCCTCAAAGTACAGCGGTGTGTTTGCACGGCGGGGGCGCCTCCCACCGGCAGCAACACTTTTGCGTACTATGAGAGGCCCTGTGCCAGTGACGTCGCCAACTAGTATTCCTCCCCCCACCTGATGAAGGAACCTGCACTTTCATCTGCACCTTCCTCTTTGTCCCCGTGTAAGGTGGTATGGTATGCGGGAAGAGCAACCTGACTTTCAGCAGGGTCACAATGTTGTTGTGTAGCGTGCACGGGGAATGTTGCGTTATGGGTCAATGTACCAGCAGACTCATCTATCACTGGCTGGGCAATGGGCACGATGAAGTGGAAACACAGATATAGGCCCAAAGAAGAAAGTGGGCTAAATGCAGTTCAAAATTGGTAACACAGGAATAACCAGGGGGCATTGCAGTGGAGGACAACTGGAATGAGAGGCTGACACAGAGAGTAGGGCCAAATCAGTAAGTAGTCGAAATGCAGTTCAAAATTGGCAACCGTAGTAAACAGGCGGCACAGCTTTGTTCAGTGGAGGAGAACAGCAAGGAGTGGCAGACACCGATAGTAGGCCCCAAACCAACTAGTACGCCAAATGCAGTTGTTCCATTTAACCACAATTTAATGAGAGCCTGAAGATAGAAGCTCAGGAAAGGCAACCTGGGGAACACCTTGGAGTGTAACACACCATCTCTCTCCACCCCATACCCATTTTGTATGGCCTAATGCAGTGTACTTTTCTACAACTACTAAACGAGAGTCGGAAGACCGAAGCAATGGCAAGGAAACCTGGGGAACACCTTAGAGTGTAACACACCCTCTCTCTACACCCCATACCCAATTTGAAGGCCTAATGCAGTGTAGTTTCCAAGAACTACTAAACGAGAGCCGGAAGATCGAAGCTCAGGAAAGGCAACCTGGGGAACACCTTGGAGTGTAACACACCCTCTCGCTACACCCCATACCCAATTTGAAGGCCTAATGCAGCGTAGTTTCCAACAACTACTAAACGAGAGCCGGAAGATCGAAGCTCAGGAAAGGCAACCTGGGGAACACCTTGGAGTGTAACACACCCTCTCTCTACACCCCATACCCAATTTGAAGGCCTAATGCAGTGTAGTTTCCAAGAACTACTAAACGAGAGCCGGAAGATCGAAGCTCAGGAAAGGCAACCTGGGGAACACCTTGGAGTGTAACACACCCTCTCGCTACACCCCATACCCAATTTGAAGGCCTAATGCAGCGTAGTTTCCAACAACTACTAAACGAGAGCCGGAAGATCGAAGCTCAGGAAAGGCAACCTGGGGAACACCTTGGAGTGGAACACACCATCTCTCTACACCCCATACCCAATTTGAAGGCCTAATGCAGAGTAGTTTCCAAGAACTACTAAACGAGAGCCGGAAGATCGAAGCTCAGGAAAGGCAACCTGGGGAACACCTTGGAGTGTAACACAACGTCTCTCTACACGACGGAAGGGCTGATTCTTAGGAAGGAAGGCTGTTGGAAATAAGCATTGCGCGTCCGAGGGTGATTATATTCTTATTAGGTATATACTCACCCTCGGACGCGCCCTGCTTCTTTATTTGGAATGAATGTTTATTTGCAATGTGGTGTTGACTTTCTCTATTATTTTGGTAATTAATGATTTTATTATTTTCATTATTTTGCATCTTCTCGGCAATAATATAAAGAAGACGCGACAGGACAACACTCGGTGGATGCCATATGTGTGTTTTCAATTTAAAAAAACTTTCAGTTAACTACTTGCAGGAGAAAGTAATTGTAGCTGGTGGCCATTTTTAGTACTGTACCAGATTAGAGTTGTGTGTTTGTTTTTAATGTTAAAATGTCTGCATTTGATATCTCACCAGTATTTTCTTTTTTATAAGCAAAATACTTATTTTTATATTTTCTGATGTTGGTTCCAGGGGTACACGGCCAGCAGTGCCCTGGTCAGTGTAGTAGTAGTTGAAAGAATGGACCGCAGACAGGCATCGAAGGCCTAAAATAATAACACATGGCTGTAGGCAATTTTAAATTGGTTCCAGGGGTACACGGACAGCAGTGGTGTGGTCAGTGGAGGCCTAGTGGAAGGAGTGACCGCAGACAGGCATCGAAGGCCTAAAATAATAACACATGGCTGTAGGCAATTTTAAATTGGTTCCAGGGGTACACGGACAGCAGTGGTGTGGTCAGTGGAGGCCTAGTGGAAGGAGTGACCGCAGACAGGCATCGAAGGCCTAAAATAATAACACATGGCTGTAGGCAATTTTAAATTGGTTCCAGGGGTACACGGGCAGCAGTGACCTGGTCAGTGTAGTAGTAGTTGAAAGAATGGACCGCAGACAGGCATCGAAGGCCTAAAATAAAAAAATTGGGCTGGCTGTAGGCAATTTTAAATTGGTTCCAGGGGTACACGGGCAGCAGTGACCTGGTCAGTGTAGTAGTAGTTGAAAGAATGGACCGCAGACAGGCATCGAAGGCCTAAAATAAAAAAATTGGGCTGGCTGTAGGCAATTTTAAATTGGTTCCAGGGGTACACGGGCAGCAGTGGTGTGGTCAGTGGAGGCCTAGTGGAAGGAGTGACCGCAGACAGGCATCGAAGGCCTAACATAACAAACTTGGGCTGGCTGTAGGCACTTTTAAATTGGTTCCAGGGGTACACGGGCAGCAGTGGTCTGGTCAGTGGAAGTCTAGTGGAAGGAGTGACCGCAGACAGGCATCGAAGGCCTAAAATAATAACACATGGCTGTAGGCAATTTTAAATTGGTTCCAGGGGTACACGGACAGCAGTGGTGTGGTCAGTGGAGGCCTAGTGGAAGGAGTGACCGCAGACAGGCATCGAAGGCCTAAAATAATAACACATGGCTGTAGGCAATTTTAAATTGGTTCCAGGGGTACACGGACAGCAGTGGTGTGGTCAGTGGAGGCCTAGTGGAAGGAGTGACCGCAGACAGGCATCGAAGGCCTAAAATAATAACACATGGCTGTAGGCAATTTTAAATTGGTTCCAGGGGTACACGGGCAGCAGTGACCTGGTCAGTGTAGTAGTAGTTGAAAGAATGGACCGCAGACAGGCATCGAAGGCCTAAAATAAAAAAATTGGGCTGGCTGTAGGCAATTTTAAATTGGTTCCAGGGGTACACGGGCAGCAGTGACCTGGTCAGTGTAGTAGTAGTTGAAAGAATGGACCGCAGACAGGCATCGAAGGCCTAAAATAAAAAAATTGGGCTGGCTGTAGGCAATTTTAAATTGGTTCCAGGGGTACACGGGCAGCAGTGGTGTGGTCAGTGGAGGCCTAGTGGAAGGAGTGACCGCAGACAGGCATCGAAGGCCTAAAATAATAACACATGGCTGTAGGCAATTTTAAATTGGTTCCAGGGGTACACGGGCAGCAGTGACCTGGTCAGTGTAGTAGTAGTTGAAAGAATGGACCGCAGACAGGCATCGAAGGCCTAAAATAAAAAAATTGGGCTGGCTGTAGGCAATTTTAAATTGGTTCCAGGGGTACACGGGCAGCAGTGGTGTGGTCAGTGGAGGCCTAGTGGAAGGAGTGACCGCAGACAGGCATCGAAGGCCTAAAATAATAACACATGGCTGTAGGCAATTTTAAATTGGTTCCAGGGGTACACGGGCAGCAGTGACCTGGTCAGTGTAGTAGTAGTTGAAAGAATGGACCGCAGACAGGCATCGAAGGCCTAAAATAAAAAAATTGGGCTGGCTGTAGGCAATTTTAAATTGGTTCCAGGGGTACACGGGCAGCAGTGGTGTGGTCAGTGGAGGCCTAGTGGAAGGAGTGACCGCAGACAGGCATCGAAGGCCTAAAATAATAACACATGGCTGTAGGCACTTTTAAATTGGTTCCAGGGGTACACGGGCAGCAGTGGTCTGGTCAGTGGAAGTCTAGTGGAAGGAGTGACCGCAGACAGGCTTCGAAGGCCTAACATAACAAAATTGGGCTGGCTGTAGGCACTTTAAATTGGTTCCAGGGGTACATGGGCAGCAGTGTATGGTCAGTGGAAGTCTAGTGGAAGGAGTGACGGCAGACAGTCTTCGAAGGCCTAACATAACAAAATTGGGCTGACTGTAGGCACTTTTAAATTGGTTCCAGGGTAACACGGCCAGCAGTGGCCTGGTCAGTGTAGTAGTTGTAGAAAGAAGGGACCGCAGACAGGCTTCGAAGGCCTAACATAACAAAAATGTCAAAACAATGGTATTGTCAGTGCCAGGCATTGAAGGATGTCAGCGGCTAGACTACACATTGGTGAAGCTGTGAGAGATAATTTTGCTAGTGGTAGAGCACTGTTTGAGCTGGGGGGGGGAACTGTCTTGTGGCCGGCGGTACAGGCACAGGGCCCCTCATATTACAACGGTGTGTCTGACGTTGGGTGCGCACCACCACCGCCAGAGACACTTTATTGTACTATGAGGGACCCAGTGGCAGTGCCGTCGACCAAAAGCGGCCACACCCACCTCTTCAGACAAACAGCACTCTCAAGGGTCCAAGCGCAAAGTGGCGATAGCACGGCCCCGTGTGGGGAGTTTGGCCATTTCGTGAGGTGGAAACATGTCGTATGCTGGACAATCAGGTGAAGAAAATTACGAGATTGGAAAAGTCATTCAGAATAGTCCACAGGCAAGACCTTTTCATAGGAAAGCTAGGTGTCAGCCGGGCAGGGTGGGGCAAAAGATTTTGAAATCCAGTTGTGGTTCATTTTAATGAAGGTTAGATCATCTACATTTTGGGTAGCCAGACGAGTCCTTTTTTCTGTTAGTATTGAACCTGCAGCACTGAATACTCTTTCTGATAGGACACTAGCTGCCGGGCAAGCAAGCTCCTGCAATGCATATTCTGCCAATTCTGGCCAGGTGTCTAATTTGGATGCCCAGTAATCAAATGGGAATGACGGTTGAGGGAGAACGTCGATAAGGGATGAAAAATAGTTTGTAACCATACTGGACAAATGTTGTCTCCTGTCACTTTGAATTGATGCTGCAGTACCTGTCCTGTCTGCGGTCATAGAAAAATCACTCCACAACCTGGTCAGAAAACCCCTCTGTCCAACGCCACTTCTGATTTCTGCCCCTCTAACACCTCTGGTCTGCTGGCCCCTGGAGCTCGTGTGAGAACGATCACGGGCGCTGTGTGCAGGGAATGCCAGAAGCAAACGGTCAACAAGAGTTGATTGTTTTGTTGCTAATATTAGTTCCAAGTTCTCATGTGGCATAATATTTTGCAATTTGCCTTTATAGCGAGGATCAAGGAGGCAGGCCAACCAGTAATCGTCATCGTTCATCATTTTTGTAATGCGTGTGTCCCTTTTGAGGATACGCAAGGCATAATCCGCCATGTGGGCCAAAGTTCCCGTTGTCAAATCTGCGGTTGTGCTTGGTTGAGGGGCAGTTGCAGGCAAATCTACGTCACTTGTGTCCCTCAAAAAACCAGAACCCGGCCTTGCCACGCCACCAATTTCCCGTGCCCCCGGGAAAGCTTCCTCATTAAAAATATACTCATCCCCATCATCCTCCTCATCCTCCACCTCCTCTTCGCCCGGTACCTCGTCATGTACACTGCCCTGACCAGACAATCGCTGACTGTCATCAAGGCTTTCCTCTTCCTCTGGTGCAGACGCCTGATCCTTTATGTGCGTCAAACTTTGCATCAGCAGACGCATTAGGGGGATGCTCATGCTTATTATGGCGTTGTCTGCACTAACCAGCCGTGTGCATTCCTCAAAACACTGAAGGACTTGACACATGTCTTGAATCTTCGACCACTGCACACCTGACAACTCCATGTCTGCCATCCTACTGCCTGCCCGTGTATGTGTATCCTCCCACAAAAACATAACAGCCCGCCTCTGTTCGCACAGTCTCTGAAGCATGTGCAGTGTTGAGTTCCACCTTGTTGCAACGTCTATGATTAGGCGATGCTGGGGAAGGTTCAAAGAACGCTGATAGGTCTGCATACGGCTGGAGTGTACAGGCGAACGGCGGATATGTGCGCAAAGTCCACGCACTTTGAGGAGCAGGTCGGATAACCCCGGATAACTTTTCAGGAAGCACTGCACCACCAGGTTTAAGGTGTGAGCCAGGCAAGGAATGTGTTTCAGTTGGGAAAGGGAGATGGCAGCCATGAAATTCCTTCCGTTATCACTCACTACCTTGCCTGCCTCAAGATCTACAGTGCCCAGCCACGACTGCGTTTCTTGCTGCAAGAACTCGGACAGAACTTCCGCGGTGTGTCTATTGTCGCCCAAACACTTCATAGCCAATACAGCCTGCTGACGTATGCCAGTAGCTGCCCCATAATGGGAGACCTGGTGTGCAACAGTGGCAGGTGCGGATGGAGTGTTTGTGCGACTGCGGTCTGTGGACGAGCTCTTGCTTCTGCAGGAGGACGAGGAGGAGGAGGAGGAGGGGGTGCGAACGGCTACAGACAACTGTTTACTAGACCGTGGGCTAGGCAGAACTGTCCCAAACTTGCTGTCCCCTGTGGACCCTGAATCCACCACATTTACCCAGTGTGCCGTGATGGACACGTAACGTCCCTGGCCATGCCTACTGGTCCATGCATCTGTTGTCAGGTGCACCTTTGTGCTCACAGATTGCCTGAGTGCATGGACGATGCGCTCTTTAACATGCTGGTGGAGGGCTGGGATGGCTTTTCTGGAAAAAAAGTGTCGACTGGGTAGCTCGTAGCGTGGTACAGCGTAGTCCATCAGGTCTTTGAAAGCTTCGCTTTCAACTAACCGGTAGGGCATCATCTCTAACGAGATTAGTCTAGCTATGTGGGCGTTCAAACCCTGTGTACGCGGATGCGAGGCTAAGTATTTCCTTTTTCTAACCATAGTCTCATGTAGGGTGAGCTGGACTGGAGAGCTGGAGATCGTGGAACTAGCGGGGGTGCCGGTGGACATGGCAGACTGAGAGACGGTGGGAGATGGTATTGTTGCCGCCGGTGCCCTAGATGCAGTGTTTCCTACTACGAAACTGGTGATTCCCTGACCCTGACTGCTTTGGCCTGGCAAAGATACCTGCACAGATACAGCAGGTGGTGCGCTAAATGGTGGTCCTACACTGCCGGAAGGGATGTTGCGTTGATGACTAGCTTCATTGGCCGAGGGTGCAACAACCTTAAGGGACGTTTGGTAGTTAGTCCAAGCTTTCAAATGCATGGTGGTTAAATGTCTATGCATGCAACTAGTATTGAGACTTTTCAGATTCTGACCTCTGCTTAAGGAAGTAGAACATTTTTGACAGATGACTTTGCGCTGATCAATTGGATGTTGTTTAAAAAAATGCCAGACTGCACTCTTTCTAGCATCGGATACCTTTTCAGGCATTGCAGACTGAGCTTTAACCGGATGGCCACGCTGTCCTCCACCAGGTTTTGGCTTTGCCACGCGTTTTGGGCAAGATACGGGCCCGGCAGATGGAACCTGTGGCGATGTTGATGCCTGCTGCGGCCCCTCCTCCTCCTCTGCTTCAGAACTGCTGCCGCCTGCACCCTGTTCCCCCAATGGCTGCCAATCGGGGTCAAGAACTGGGTCATCTAATAACTCTTCTTGTACCTCCTGCGCAACTTCGTCTGTGTCACCGTGTCGTTCGGTGGTATAGCGTTCGTGATGGGGCAACATAGTCTCATCAGGGTCTGATTCTTGATCAGCACCCTGCGAGGGCAATGTTGTGGTCTGAGTCAAAGGACCAGCATAGTAGTCTGGCTGTGGCTGTGCGTCAGTGCACTCCATGTCAGATTCAATTTGTAATGGGCATGGACTGTTAACTGCTTCACTTTCTAAGCCAGGGACGGTATGTGTAAAGAGCTCCATGGAGTAACCCGTTGTGTCGCCTGCTGCATTCTTCTCTGTTGTTGTTTTTGCTGAAGAGGACAAGGAAGTGACTTGTCCCTGACCGTGAACATCCACTAACGACGCGCTGCTTTTACTTTTACCAGTTTCACGAGATGAGGCAAAAGAGCTAGAGGCTGAGTCAGCAAGATAAGCCAAAACTTGCTCTTGCTGCTCCGGCTTTAAAAGCGGTTTTCCTAATCCCAGAAAAGGGAGCGTTCGAGGCCTTGTGTAGCCGGACGACGAACCTGGCTCCACAGCTCCAGACTTAGGTGCAATATTTTTTCCCCCACGACCACCTGATGCTCCACCACTACCACTACCCTCATTACCAGCTGACAATGAACGCCCCCGGCCACGACCTCTTCCACTAGACTTCCTCATTGTTTTAAAAACGTAACCAAACTAACGTTATTTGTTGCAGTCACACAACTTACACGGTGAGCTATAACTTCTGTATGATTTAGCTACCCCTTTACAGGTTGGTGAGACCACAGCGAAAATCAGGCCCAATGTTACACACTCTTTTTTTGGTGGCTGCAAATTAGAGAGATGCCCCACACGCAGGACTGTCACTGAAGCACAAATGTTAATATTAATGTCACACTATTATTTTTTTTTTATTTTTATTTTTTTCAGGAACACTTTAGAAACCCCCCCAAAAAAAAAAAATAGATTTTTGCAGGGAGAATTTAGAAAACAAATGTAACAAACTATATGCTTTCTATGGGCCACTGAGTGAGAGATGACGCACACAGGAATCAGGAGTGGCACACAAGCCCAGAGGCCAATATTTTTCTACCAATGATTGATGGAGTTATTTTCTCTGGTAGATTTTGGAACCCAAATCAAGGAAAAAAAATGTAGGCTTTCTATGGACCACAATTGGAGAGAGAGAGAGAGAGAGATGGCACACCCAGGAGTCAAGACTGGCACACAAGCAGAAAGGCCAATATTAATCTCCCACTGTTTTTTTTGGTTGTTTTTTTTTTTTTTTTTTTCAGGGAGACTTTAGAAAAAAAAATAATAAAAAAAATATGATTTTATCAGGAAGAATTTAGAAACCAAATAAAATAAAATGATTTTTTCAGGGAGAATTTAGAAAACAAATAAAACCAAAAATAGGCGTTCTATGGCCCACTGACTGAGAGATGACGCACCCAGGAGTCAAGACTGGCACACAAGCAGAAAGGCCAATATTAATCTCCCACTGTTTTTTTTGGTTGTTTTTTTTTTTTTTTTTTTCAGGGAGACTTTAGAAAAAAAAATAATAAAAAAAATATGATTTTATCAGGAAGAATTTAGAAACCAAATAAAATAAAATGATTTTTTCAGGGAGAATTTAGAAAACAAATAAAACCAAAAATAGGCGTTCTATGGCCCACTGACTGAGAGATGACGCACCCAGGAGTCAAGACTGGCACACAAGCAGAAAGGCCAATATTAATCTCCCACTGTTTTTTTTGGTTGTTTTTTTTTTTTTTTTTTCAGGGAGACTTTAGAAAAAAAAATAATAAAAAAAATATGATTTTATCAGGAAGAATTTAGAAACCAAATAAAATAAAATGATTTTTTCAGGGAGAATTTATAAAACAAATAAAACCAAAAATAGGCGTTCTATGGCCCACTGACTGAGAGATGACGCACCCAGGAGTCAAGACTGGCACACAAGCAGAAAGGCCAATATTAATCTCCCACTGTTTTTTTTGGTTGTTTTTTTTTTTTTTTTTTTCAGGGAGACTTTAGAAAAAAAAATAATAAAAAAAATATGATTTTATCAGGAAGAATTTAGAAACCAAATAAAATAAAATGATTTTTTCAGGGAGAATTTAGAAAACAAATAAAACCAAAAATAGGCGTTCTATGGCCCACTGACTGAGAGATGACGCACCCAGGAGTCAAGACTGGCACACAAGCAGAAAGGCCAATATTAATCTCCCACTGTTTTTTTTGGTTGTTTTTTTTTTTTTTTTTTCAGGGAGACTTTAGAAAAAAAAATAATAAAAAAAATATGATTTTATCAGGAAGAATTTAGAAACCAAATAAAATAAAATGATTTTTTCAGGGAGAATTTATAAAACAAATAAAACCAAAAATAGGCGTTCTATGGCCCACTGACTGAGAGATGACGCACCCAGGAGTCAAGACTGGCACACAAGCAGAAAGGCCAATATTAATCTCCCACTGTTTTTTTTTTTTTTTTTCAGGGAGACTTTAGAAAAAAAAATAATAAAAAAAATATGATTTTATCAGGAAGAATTTAGAAACCAAATAAAATAAAATAATTTTTTCAGGGAGAATTTAGAAAACAAATAAAACCAAAAATAGGCGTTCTATGGCCCACTGACTGAGAGATGACGCACACAGGAGTCAGGAGTGGCACACAAACCCAGAGGCCAATATTTTTCTACCAATGATTGATGTAGTTATTTTCTCTGGTAGATTTTAGAACCCAAATCAAGGAAAAAAAATATAGGCTTTCTATGGACCACAATTGGAGAGAGAGAGAGAGAGAGAGAGAGAGAGAGAGAGAGAGAGAGAGAGATGGCACACCCAGGAGTCAAGACTGGCACACAAGCAGAAAGGCCAATATTAATCTCCCACTGTTTTTTTGGTTGTTTTTTTTTTTTTTTTTTTTCAGGGAGACTTTAGAAATAAAAATAATAAAAAAAATATGATTTTATCAGGAAGAATTTAGAAACCAAATAAAATAAAATGATTTTTTCAGGGAGAATTTAGAAAACAAATAAAACCAAAAATATGCGTTCTATGGCCCACTGACTGAGAGAGAGAGAGAGATGGAACGCTTAGTACTGGCACACAAGCCCAAAGGGCAATATTAATCTCCCTTTTTTTTTCCAGGGAGAATTTCTGAAACCCAAAAAAAAAATAAAATAGGCTTTCTATGGCCCACTATTTGTGAGAGAGATGGGACGCTCAGGACTGGCACAGATGGCACGCTCAGGACTGGCACAGAAGCCCAGAGGCCAATATTAATCTCCCTTTTTTTCTGGGAGAATTTATAAAACCAAAAAAATATTTAAATAGGCTTTCTATGGCCCACTATTTGTGAGAGAGATGGCACGCTCAGGACTGGCACAGATGGCACGCTCACAACTGGCACAGAAGCCCAGAGGCCAATATTAATCTCCCTTTTTTTCTGGGAGAATTTATAAAACCAAAAAAATATTTAAATAGGCTTTCTATGGCCCACTATTTGTGAGAGAGATGGCACGCTCAGGACTGGCACAGATGGCACGCTCACAACTGGCACACAAGCCCAGAGGCCAATATTAATCTCCCTTTTTTCAGGGAAAATTTATAAAACCAAAAAAAAAATTAAATAGGCTTTCTATGGCCCACTATTTGTGAGAGAGATGGCACGCTCAGGACTGGCACAGATGGCACGCTCACAACTGGCACACAAGCCCAGAGGCCAATATTAATCTCCCTTTTTTCAGGGAAAATTTATAAAACCAAAAAAAAAATTAAATAGGCTTTCTATGGCCCACTATTTGTGAGAGAGATGGGACGCTCAGGACTGGCACAGATGGCACGCTCAGGACTGGCACAGAAGCCCAGAGGCCAATATTAATCTCCCTTTTTTTCAGGGAGAATTTATAAAACCCAAAAAAAAATAAAATAGGCTTTCTATGGCCCACTATTTGTGAGAGAGATGGCACACTCAGGACTGGCACACAAGCCCAAAGGCCAATATTAATCTCCCACTGTATTTTTATCAGGGAGAATTTATACACCCCACAAAAAAAAATACAGAAAAATGAAAAGGCTTTCTATGGCCCACTATGTGAGAGAGATGGCACACACAGGGATGGCACTCTAGCAGAAATGCCAAATTGCCAATCTTAATCTCCCACCAAAAAAAAAAAAAAAAAAAAAACAGGGAATGTCCTACAATTACTATCTCCCTGCCTGCAGTAATCTCAGCCAGGTATGGCAGGCAGCTACTATCTCCCTGCCTGCAGTAATCTCAGCCAGGTATGGCAGGCAGCAATAAGGAGTGGACTGATGCACAAATGAAATAAAAAGTGTGGACAAACAAAAAAGATAGCTGTGCAGAAAGGAAGGAACAAGAGGATTTGTGCTTTGAAAAAAGCAGTTGGTTTGCACAGCGGCGTACACACAGCAATGCAGCTATCAGGGAGCCTTCTAGGGCAGCCCAATGAGCTACAGCGCTGAGGGGAAAAAAAAAAAAAAAAAAAATTCCACTGTCCCTGCACACCGAGGGTGGTGTTGGACAGTGCAAATCGCTGCAGCACAAGCGGTTTTGTGGTTAATGGACCCTGCCTAACGCTATCCCTGCTTCTGACAAAGCGGCAGCAACCTCTCCCTAAGCTCAGATCAGCAGCAGTAAGATGGCGGTCGGCGGGAACGCCTCTTTATAGCCCCTGTGACGTCGCAGACAGCAAGCCAATCACTGCAATGCCCTTCTCTAAGATGGTGGGGACCAGGACCTATGTCATCACGCTGCCCACACTCTGCGTTTACCTTCATTGGCTGAGAAATGGCGCTTTTCGCGTCATTGAAACGCGACTTTGGCGCGAAAGTCGCGTACCGCATGGCCGACCCCGCACAGGGGTCGGATCGGGTTTCATGAAACCCCGACTTAGCCAAAAGTCGGCGACTTTTGAAAATGTTCGACCCGTTTCGCTCAACCCTAATTGCGACGTGACACAAAAGACAGAAATGTGAAAGCAGCCTAACACATAGGTGTATGAAAGTAACAAATAGGGGTATATGTCTATCAGAGCATAGTCCCAAAGTATTAATAAGAAAGTGATACACCTAAAGTTAGCATATAATCAAATGACTACTAAGAACTTCAAAATTTGAAAACCTACAACAAATGGTACATTGCTTATTCCTTCTATTGGGCTATCATTTGTTAGTAGAAATATACAAATACAAGGTTTACAAGTGGGAGAAACACATGTAGGGCGACATACCCAGCAGGAAGGAGTATTAGTCATTATTGTATGTATTTGATAATAAATAGTGACTATAGGAGATAGCCAAGTGTAAAGGGATAGTGTGGCAATATACATATGGTATGCATAGCAAATAGACAGGCATCTGGGACAGAAAAATGCATGCGGGAGAGACTCCACATAAATACCAGATAGACCAGATGTATGAATAAGAGTAGCAATAAAGTATGAAGAAATGTAGCAATAGGGATTATCCATCTTTACTCCTCCTGCTGGAATGACTCCAGCCCCAACATGAGTTTTGGCGCAAGCCTTCATCAGGGAGTAACTCAACAAATGTTTTCTAACAGTGTAAGTTCTGGCCTACAGGTGGGCAGTTCACAAGGCCATGCGGTTGAGATGGTTGCAGTATGTGGTGTAGCATTGTATTGCTAAAATATTCAAAGTCTTCCCTGATAAAGACATTGCTCAACATTTCAAAACCATTCCATTCTTGTTTTCTTCACATTGTATACAGCATCACATTTTGGAGGGGAATTGGAGTTGTAGAAAGCTAGTTAACTGAGCACAATTGTACAATGACTAAAACATCGTGAGGGTAAAAATCTTTAATTAAAAGGTTATTGTCAGGATATGAAACTGGTATAATTAGTTTGACAGCATGAAAATAAGCAAGTTTGTGAATTACTTACAACTCATTACCAAGAAGATTATTCACCAGAATCTAGGCAAGTATACGCACTAGCTAAATTCCAGGTAGTTAACTCTTGAGATACCTACCACCTCACTCCAGACGATGAATCTCTATACAGCAGTTAGCTGCTCACCTCCCTCGCCCTATCAGTCTGTGACCTGCTTCCAAGAAGTTCTCCTAATCACTGCTCTCACTTTCCCAGCTATGTGCTTGTTTCACCATTTACCTATATGCAATTATGGTGATAACAGTGTGGACATCTGTTGTGAATTCTGTGGCAGAGCTCCCTCCTGTGGTCACAAGTGGTACTTTGGCTGATTCTCTCTGTGAGCTTCTGTTGGTGGAGGGAAGTGGTACTGCGGCTTCTGAGTTTCCTCCCTCAGGTGATCTGGTGAGGTCGTTAGGTGCTTCTCTACTTAACTCCACCTAATGCTTTGATCCTGGCTTCCTGTCAATGTTCCAGTGTTGGACTTGCTTTTCCCTGGATCATTCCTGTGGCCTGCTGCTCTGCATAGCTAAGTTCTTCTTTGCTATTTGTTTGCTATTTTTTCTGTCCAGCTTGTCTAATTTGTTGCTGGAAGCTCTGGGACGCAAAGGGTGTACCTCCGCGCCGTTAGTTCGGTACGGAGGGTCTTTTTGCCCCCTTTGCGTGGTTTTCTTTAGGGTTTTGTGTAGACCGCAAAGTTACCTTTTCTATCCTCGCTCTGTTAAGAAAGTCGGGCCTCACTTTGCTGAATCTATTTCATCCCTACGTTTGTCTTTTCATCTTAACTCACAGTCATTATATGTGGGGGGCTGCCTTTTCCTTTGGGGTATTTCTCTGAGGCAAGGTAGGCTTATTTTCTATCTTCAGGCTAGTTAGTTTCTCAGGCTGTGCCGAGTTGCATAGGCAGAGTTAGGCGCAATCCACGGCTGCCTCTAGTGTTGTTTGGAGAGGATTAGGGATTGCGGTCTGCAGAGTTCCCACGTCTCAGAGCGCGTTCTATGATTTTGGGTTATTGTCAGATCACTGTATGTGCTCTGACCGCTATGTCCATTGTGGTACTGAATTGCCTTTCATAACAGTACAGGAAGCCAAAAGTACTAATGATTCTCAATAGAGGGAAAAAAGAAGTTCTGAGACCATTTTTTTTTCTTTGCACTGTGTTTTGCCTTTTTTTTCCCCTAGACATTTGGGTGGTTCAGTACACAGGTGTAGCGATGGACATTAGAAGTCTGTCTTCATTTGTGGATCAGCTCTCGGCAAGAGTACAAAAGATTCAAGACACTATTGATCAGAAACCTATGTTAGAACCAAGAATTCCTATTCCTGATTTGTTTTTTGGAGATAGAACTAAGTTTCTGAGTTTCAAAAATAATTGTAAATTATTTCTGGCCTTGAAACCTCGCTCCTCTGGTGATCCAGTTCAACAGGTTTTGATTGTTATTTCTTTTTTGCGCGGCGACCCTCAGGACTGGGCATTTTCTCTTGCGCCAGGAGATCCTGCATTGAGTAATATCGATGCGTTTTTCCTGGCGCTCGGATTGCTGTACGATGAACCTAATTCAGTGGATCAGGCAGAGAAAAATTTGCTGGCTCTTTGTCAGGGTCGGGATGAGATAGAGGTATATTGTCAGAAATTTAGAAAGTGGTCCGTGCTCACTCAATGGAATGAATCTGCGCTGGCAGCTTTGTTCAGAAAGGGTCTCTCTGAAGCCCTTAAGGATGTCATGGTGGGATTTCCTATGCCTGCTGGTTTGAATGAGTCTATGTCTTTGGCCATTCAGATCGGTCGACGCTTGCGTGAGCGTAAATCTGTGCACCATTTGGCGGTATTACCTGAGCTTAAACCTGAGCCTATGCAGTGCGATAGGACTTTGACCAGAGTTGAACGGCAAGAACACAGACGTCTGAATGGGCTGTGTTTCTACTGTGGTGATTCCACTCATGCTATCTCTGATTGTCCTAAGCGCACTAAGCGGTTCGCTAGGTCTGCCACCATTGGTACGGTACAGTCAAAATTTCTTCTGTCCGTTGCCTTGATCTGTTCTTTGTCATCGTATTCTGTCATGGCATTTGTGGATTCAGGCGCTGCCCTGAATTTGATGGACTTGGAGTATGCTAAGCGTTGTGGGTTTCTCTTAGAGCCCTTGCAGTGTCCTATTCCATTGAGAGGAATTGATGCCACGCCTTTGGCCAAGAATAAGCCTCAATACTGGACCCAGCTGACCATGTGCATGGCTCCTGCACATCAGGAGGTTATTCGCTTTCTGGTGTTGCATAATCTGCATGATGTGGTCGTGTTGGGGTTGCCATGGCTACAAGCCCATAATTCAGTATTAGATTGGAAATCCATGTCGGTGTCCAGCTGGGGTTGTCAGGGGGTACATGGTGATGTTCCATTTCTGTCAATTTCATCATCCACCCCTTCTGAGGTTCCAGAGTTCTTGTCTGATTACCGGGATGTATTTGATGAGCCCAAGTCCGATGCCCTACCTCCGCATAGGGATTGTGATTGTGCTATCAATTTGATTCCTGGTAGTAAATTCCCAAAAGGTCGACTGTTTAATTTATCCGTGCCTGAGCACGCCGCTATGCGCAGTTATGTGAAGGAATCCCTGGAGAAGGGGCATATTCGCCCGTCATCGTCACCATTAGGAGCAGGGTTCTTTATTGTAGCCAAGAAGGATGGTTCGCTGAGACCTTGTATAGATTACCGCCATCTAAATAAGATCACGGTTAAATTTCAGTACCCCTTGCCATTGTTATCTGATTTGTTTGCTCGGATTAAGGGGGCTAGTTGGTTCACCAAGATAGATCTTCGTGGTGCGTATAATCTGGTGCGAATCAGGCGAGGAGATGAATGGAAAACTGCATTTAATACGCCCGAGGGTCATTTTGAGTATCTAGTGATGCCATTCGGACTTGCCAATGCTCCATCAGTGTTTCAGTCCTTTATGCATGACATCTTCCGAGAGTACCTGGATAAATTCCTGATTGTGTACTTGGATGACATTTTGATCTTCTCGGATGATTGGGAGTCTCATGTGAAGCAGGTCAGAACAGTTTTTCAGGTCCTGCGTGCTAATTCTTTGTTTGTGAAGGGATCAAAATGTCTCTTTGGTGTGCAGAAGGTTTCATTTTTGGGGTTCATCTTTTCCCCTTCTACTATCGAGATGGATCCTGTTAAGGTCCAAGCCATCCATGATTGGACTCAGCCGACATCTCTGAAAAGTCTGCAAAAATTCCTGGGCTTTGCTAATTTTTATCGTTGCTTCATCTGCAATTTTTCTAGCATTGCCAAACCATTGACCGATTTGACCAAGAAGGGTGCTGATTTGGTCAATTGGTCTTCTGCTGCTGTGGAAGCTTTTCAAGAGTTGAAGCGTCGTTTTTCTTCTGCCCCTGTGTTGTCAACCAGATGTTTCTCTTCCGTTCCAGGTCGAGGTTGATGCTTCTGAGATTGGAGCAGGGGCTGTTTTGTCGCAGAGAGGTTCTGATTGCTCAGTGATGAAACCATGCGCTTTTTTTTCCAGGAAGTTTTCGCCTGCTGAGCGAAATTATGATGTGGGCAACTGAGAGTTGCTGGCCATGAAGTGGGCATTCGAGGAGTGGCGTCATTGGCTTGAGGGAGCTAAGCATCGCGTGGTGGTATTTACTGATCATAAGAACTTGACTTACCTTGAGTCTGCTAAGCGGTTGAATCCTAGACAGGCTCGTTGGTCGCTGTTTTTTGCCCGTTTTGACATTGTGATTTCGTACCTTCCGGGCTCTAAAAATGTGAAGGCGGATGCTCTGTCTAGGAGTTTTGTGCCCGACTCTCTGGGTTTGTCTGAGCCGGCGGGTATCCTCAAGGAAGGAGTAATTGTGTCTGCCATCTCCCCTGATTTGCGGCGGGTGCTGCAAAAATTTCAGGCTAATAAACCTGATCGTTGTCCAGCGGAGAAACTGTTTGTCCCTGATAGGTGGACCAATAAAGTTATCTCTGAGGTTCATTGTTCGGTGTTGGCTGGTCATCCTGGAATCTTTGGTACCAGAGAGTTAGTGGCTAGATCCTTTTGGTGGCCGTCTCTGTCGCGGGATGTGTGTGCTTTTGTGCAGTCCTGTGGGATTTGTGCTCGGGCTAAGCCCTGCTGTTCTCGTGCCAGTGGGTTGCTTTTGCCCTTGCCGGTCCCGAAGAGGCCTTGGACACATATCTCTATGGATTTTATTTCTGATCTTCCCGTTTCTCAAAAGATGTCAGTCATTTGGGTGGTCTGTGATCGCTTTTCTAAGATGGTCCATCTGGTACCCTTGTCTAAATTGCCTTCCTCCTCTGATTTGGTGCCATTGTTCTTCCAGCATGTGGTTCGTTTACATGGCATTCCAGAGAATATCGTTTCTGACAGAGGTTCCCAGTTTGTTTCAAGGTTTTGGCGAGCCTTTTGTGGTAGGATGGGCATTGACTTGTCTTTTTCCTCGACTTTCCATCCTCAGACTAATGGCCAGACCGAACGAACCAATCAGACCTTGGAAACATATCTGAGATGCTTTGTTTCTGCCGATCAGGATGACTGGGTGTCCTTTTTGCCTTTGGCTGAGTTCGCCTTAATAATCGGGCCAGCTCGGCTACCTTGGTTTCGCCATTTTTCTGCAATTCTGGGTTCCATCCTCGTTTCTCTTCAGGACAGGTTGTGTCTTCGGACTGTCCTGGTGTGGATACTGTGGTGGACAGGTTGCAGCAGATTTGGACTCATGTAGTGGACAATTTGACCTTGTCCCAGGAGAAGGCTCAACGTTTCGCTAATCGCAGAAGCCGTGTGGGTCCCCGACTTCGTGTTGGGGATCTGGTTTGGTTATCTTCTCGTCATATTCCTATGAAGGTTTCCTCTCCTAAGTTTAAACCTCGTTTCAATGGTCCGTATAGGATTTCTGAGGTTCTTAATCCTGTGTCTTTTCGTCTGACCCTTCCAGATTCTTTTTCCATACATAACGTATTCCATAGGTCATTGTTGCGGAGATACGTGGCACCTACGGTTCCATCTGTTGATCCTCCTGCCCCGGTTTTGGTGGAGGGGGAATTGGAGTATATTGTGGAGAAGATTTTGGATTCTCGTGTTTCTAGACGGAAACTCCAGTATCTGGTTAAATGGAAGGGTTATGCTCAGGAAGATAATTCCTGGGTTTTTGCCTCTGATGTCCATGCTCCCGATCTTGTTCGTGCCTTTCATGTGGCTCATCCTGGTCGGCCTGGGGGCTCTGGTGAGGCTAATAGCTAAGTTCTTCTTTGCTATTTGTTTGCTATTTTTTCTGTCCAGCTTGTCTAATTTGTTGCTGGAAGCTCTGGGACGCAAAGGGTGTACCTCCGCGCCGTTAGTTCGGTACGGAGGGTCTTTTTGCCCCCTTTGCGTGGTTTTCTTTAGGGTTTTGTGTAGACCGCAAAGTTACCTTTTCTATCCTCGCTCTGTTAAGAAAGTCGGGCCTCACTTTGCTGAATCTATTTCATCCCTACGTTTGTCTTTTCATCTTAACTCACAGTCATTATATGTGGGGGGCTGCCTTTTCCTTTGGGGTATTTCTCTGAGGCAAGGTAGGCTTATTTTCTATCTTCAGGCTAGTTAGTTTCTCAGGCTGTGGCGAGTTGCATAGGCAGAGTTAGGCGCAATCCACGGCTGCCTCTAGTGTTGTTTGGAGATGATTAGGGATTGCGGTCTGCAGAGTTCCCACGTCTCAGAGCTCGTTCTATGATTTTGGGTTATTGTCAGATCACTGTATGTGCTCTGACCGCTATGTCCATTGTTGTACTGAATTGCCTTTCATAACAGACATCAGAACAAGCCATGACAGAGCTGAGTATGTTACAGTAGCATGTTAAGCTCAGGAGAAGAACACCAGAACTGACACTGAAAGAATATTTACCAATTTGCCCCATGTAAAGTGCTATGGAATTAATGGCCCTATAATAATAAATAATATAATAACTGCTCAAGGACCCGGACACTTCTTCTATTTGTGCTTTCATTATTTCTCTCATTTTTCCAAGAGCCATAAATCTTACTTTTCCATTGACAAAAACATACTGTATATGATGGCTTGTTTTTTTTATGTACAAGTTATAGCTTTGATTGACACCATTTATTTTATTATTATTATCTATATACATAATTGTCTAAAGGGTACTTCCGTCTGTCTGTCTGTCCTTCTGTCATGGATATTCATTGGTCGCGGCCTCTGTCTACCATGGAATCCAAGTCGCTGATTGGTCGCGCTAGCTGCCTGTCATGGCTGCCGCGACCAATCAGTGACGGTCACAGTCCGATTAGTCCCTCCCCACTCCCCTGCAGTCAGTGCTTGACGCACACATACTACCCTCCGGTCTCCCCCCCGCAGAACCCGGCAGTGCCAGTCTCCTGCCCGCAAACAGCTCAGGTGGTGGGCTCCACTCTCCCACCAGCCTGGCACACCGCCCTCAGCCTCCCAGGACCATCCTCTGTTTACCGTCACCCCGTACTTGAGAGCGATGCCCTGCAGGGTGTCTCCAGGGCAGACCGGGTGCTCTTTGTACCTCTAGGCCCACGGCACCGTCACGCTGGCCGCGGCTGTAGCACCGGGCACAGTCCCTCCATCTTCTGCGCAGGAATACACGCTCCGGTAACGGTAAGAGCACTACATGTGCTGAACTAGAGCCTCCACTGCCAGCAGCCGCCGGCAGGGGGTGCTCCTCTCCTCCAGCACAGGGAAGCGCAGCTGTGTTATCCCAGGACCCACGGTGTAGAGCACGTGTCCAGGAATGCTGCGCCCCTGGCAGCATCTCAACGCTGCACGGTGTGCACTGTGGACATGCTGCGACCTCAGGACACAGTACCATTCATCTCTATCAGTGCTGTTAGTATTTTATGGGCAGTATACTACGTGTGTGTGCTGTATACTATGTGGCTGGGCAATATACTACGTGGCTGGGCAATGTACTACGTGGCTGGGCAATATACTACGTGGCTGTGCAATATACTACGTGGCTGTGCTATATACTACGTGGCTGTGCTGTATACTACGTGGCTGTGCCATATACTACGTGGCTGTGCTATATACTACGTGGCTGTGCTATATACTACGTGGCTGTGCTATATACACATAGCTGTACTATATACTACGTACCTGTGTTATATACTACGTGGCTGTGCTATATACTACGTGGCTGTGCTATATACTACGTACCTGTGCTATATACTACGTGGCCTGTGTTATATGCTACGTGGACACGCATATTCTAGAATACCCGATGCGTTAGAATCGGGCCACCATCTAGTTTATTTATATAGCACCATTAATTCCATGGTGCTGTACAGGAGACGGGGTTACATCAAAATACAAATATCACTTACAGTAAACAAACTAACAATGGCAGACTGGTACAGAGGGAACAGGACCCTGCCCTTGTGGGCTTACATTCTACAGGATTATGGGGAAGGAGATAGTAGGTCGGGGGTTGCAGTATCTCCGATGGTGCTGAGGTGGCCTTGTGGTCATTACAGGTTGTAAACTTCTTTGACGAGGTGGGTTTTCTGGTTCTGTTTGAAGGATCCAAATATGGTGGATAACCGTATGTGTTGGGGCACAGAATTCCAGATGATGGGGGATATTCGGGAGAAGTCTTGGAGGCGATTGAGGGAGGAGCGAATAAGCGTGGAGGAGAGAAGGAGGTCTTGGGAGGACCGGAGATTACATGAGGGAAGATATTGACAGATTAGTTCGGAAATACACAGAGGAGACAGGTTATGGATGGCTTTGTAGGTCAGTGTTAGTAGCTTAAACTGGATACGTTGGGAAATTGGGAGCCAGTGAAGGGATTTGCAAAGAGGGGAAGCAGGAGTGTAACGAGTAGAGAGATTAATTAGTCGGGCAGCAGAGGTAAGGATGGACTGGAGGGGTGCGCTATAATGTGTGGGAAAACTGAAAAAAATTCCACGTGGAGTGGAAAGGTGAAAAAAAAACCAATTCTGCCATTGTTTTTTGAGTTTAGCTTCTAGGATGTTCATTATATGTAACAGTGACCTGGAAATATGATTCTCCAGGTTATTACAAATAAGGTGATACCAAAGTTACATACTTTTTAACTAAATAGTGGTTTAAAATAATCTTGAGCATCTTGTTAAAAAAAAACTTTGTGTCAACATTTCTTAAGACTGATACCTTTTTATTTTGCCATGCCTTAGACAACATTTTGGTCTTGGCCATGGTGGAGAGGTTGGCGTATGATTGATTGACTATGTGGACAGGTGTCTTTTATACAAGTGACGAGTTCAAAGAGATTAAATTAATACAGGTAATGAGTGCAGAGTAGGAGGGCTTCTTAAAGAAAAAATAACAGGTCTGTGAGAGCCAGAATTCTTGCTGGTTGGTAGGTGATCAAATACTTATTTCATGCAATAAAATGCAATGTAATTATTTAAAGATGATACAATGTGATTTTCTGTTTCTCTATTTTTAGATTCTGTCTCTCACAGTTAAAGTGAACGTGCGATAAAAATTACAGACCTCTCCTTTTCTTTATAGGTGGGAAAACTTGCAAAATAGACAGTGTATACTTATTTTCCCCATTGTAGCTCATAGTTTGCTGCTATGGTCATTTAATAGCTTGTTTTGCTATGCAGACTTCATTGGCTGCCATTGTTCTATGTAGCACTGGCTCTGTTTCGACAGGATAATGTGCTACCGAGAAAGATGATCTTTTAAGAAAACTAAAAAATCATATCTCCCAACTAATTAACTTGTTTACAATGTACAATTATCGAGAAACAAGCATTCCTAGGAATATTCGTCATGAAAATTTTGCAGTATAAAGTAAAATTAAAGGGGTTGTGTTCACTTTCAGAAAATCCAGGTTGGTCCCTTGGCGAAGTCTGTTGTAAAACCAAACCTGTCCTTAACTTACCTTCCTCAGGTCCTGCGCTGAGTCTCTGCTGCTGTTCCTGAAATCTGATATTGACTTCAGTACTTACATCATGTCAACAAAATCAGCGTTAGCACTGTAGCCAACAACCGACTCAGTGCCGGACCTGGGAAGGCTGCGTAAAGCAGGGGTGTCAAACTGCATTCCTCGAGGGCTGCAAACAGGTCATGTTTTCAGGACTTCCTTGTACTGCACAGGTGATAATTTAATCACCTACAAACATACTGATTGCAGCACCTTGTGCAATGCTAATGAAATCTTGAAAACACGCATGGTTTGCGGCCCTCGAGGAATGCAGTTTGACACCCCTGGCGTAAAGCATTTTTATTTTTTTCTATAATAAACTGCACCCAGGGACATATTTTCTGATAGGGGAAAACCTCCTTAAAGGGAATGTCAGATTTTTGCTATGTAATCTGAGGACAGCATAAGGCCGGTTTCACACGTCAGTGTCTCCGGTACGTGAGGTGACAGTTTCCTCACGTACCGGAGCCACTGACACATGTAGACACATAAAAATCAATGCATCTGTTCAGATGTCATTGATTTTTTGCGGACCGTGTCTCCGTGTGCCAAACACGGAGACATGTCAGTGTTCGTGGGAGCGCACGTATTACACGGACCCATTAAAGTCAATGGTTCCGTGTAAAGCACATACCGCACACGGACGTTGTCCGTGTGCAGTCCGTGTGCCATGCAGGAGACAGTGCTACATTAAGCGCTGTCCCCCCCACTGGTGCTGAAGCCGCGATTCATATCTTCCCTGCAGCAGCGTTTGCTGTAGAGAAGATATGAATAAGTGTGTTTAAAATAAAGATCTATGTGCCCAACGCCCTCCCACCCCCTTTCCCCCCCCCCCCCCCGCTGTTCTGAAAATACTCACCCGGCTCGCTCCCTCGCCGGCGCTACTTCCTCTCCTGGCCGCATCTTCTCCTGTATGCGGTCACGTGGGGCCGCCGATTACAATCATGAATATGCGGCTCCACCTCCCAAAGGGGTGGAGCCGCATATTCATTACTGTAAATGAGCGGCCCCACGTGACCGCTCATACAGTACAAGGTGCGGCCAGGACAGGGCGCTGCGAGGGATACGGAAGCTAGGTGAGTATTTTAATCACAGCGGTGGGGGCGCACAGGGGGTGGGAGTGGGGTGGGGACCTGGATATTGATTTTACACACTAATATTCATATCTTCTCTACAGCAAACGCTGCTGCAGGGAAGATATGAATGGGGCTTCAGCACGATGCCGGGGACAGCGCTAAACTTTAGCGCTGTCTCCGGCACGGTGCGTGTGGTACCCAGTGGGCACACGGGCGGCACACGTGTGCCGCACGTGTGCCACACTGATGTGCCACAGAAATGCACCGGCACATGGACACGGATAATTCCGGTACCGATTTTTCCGGTACCGGAATTATCTGGACGTGTGAGACTGCCCTAAGGTAGTGGTTAAAACACTGAACTCTACTGAATCTCACATGTCCGGCTGTGTGCTGCTGTTTACTCACACTGAGCTTTAACCCATTAAAGGGAAACGGTCACCCCCAAAAGTGAAGATGAGCTAAGCCCACCAGCACCAGGGGCTTATCTACAGCATTCTGGAATGCTATAGATAAGCTCCCGATGTATCCTGAAAGATGAGAAAAAGAGGTTATATTATACTCACCCAGGGGCAGTCCTGGTCTGGTTCTGGTCCGATGGGCGTCGCGGTCCGGGGTCTCCCATCTTCTTACGATGACGTCCTCTTCTTGCATTCACGCTCCGGCGCAGGCGTACTTTGTCTGTCCTGTTGAGGGCAGAGCAAAGTACTGCAGTGCACAGGCGCTAGGAAAGGTCAGAGAGGCCCAGCACCTGCTCACTGCAGTACTTTGCTCTCCCCTCAACAGGGCAGACAAAGTACGCCTGCGCTGGAGCCGCGGCGTGAAGACAAGAAGAGGACGTCATCGTAAGAAGATGGGAGGCCCCGGACCGCGACGCCCATCATACCGGGACCGCCCCTGGGTGAGTATAATCTAACTTCTTTTTCTCATCTTTCAGGATACATCTGGGGCTTATCTACAGCATTCCAGAATGCTATAGATAAGCCCCTGATGCTGGCGGGCTTTGTTCCCCTTCAATTTTGGGGGTGACAGGTTCCCTTTAACAACTGCCGACAGTTAAGGGTACTTATTTCTCAGCACTGCTTTTTAATACCCCTTCAAGACGCGGCCCTTTTTCGTTTTTGCGTTTTCATTTTTCGCTCCCCTCCTTCCCAGAGCCATAACATTTTTTATTTTTCCATCAATATGGCCATGTGAGGGTTTATTTTTTGTGGGACGAGTTGTACTTTTGAAAGACACCATTGGTTTTACCATGTCTTGTACTAGAAAATAGGAAAAAAATTCCAAGTGTGGAGAAATTGCAAAAAAAGTGCAATCCCACACTTGTTTTTTGTTTGGCTGTTTTGCTAGGTTCACTAAATGCTAAAACTGACCTGGCATTAAGATTCTGCAGGTCATTACAAGTTCATAGACACCAAACATGTCTAAGTTATTTTTTATCTAAGTGGTAAAAAAAATTCCAAACTTTGCTAAAAAAAAAAAAAAAGCGCAATTTTCCGATACCCATAGCGTTTCCATTTTTTGTGATCTGAGGGCTTATTTTTTGTGTGCTGAGTTGATGGTTTTAATGATACCACATTTGTGAAGATACGTTCTTTTGATCGGCCGTTATTGCATTTTAATGCAATGTCGCTGTGACCAAAAAAAGTAATTCTAGCGTTTTTAATTTTTTTCTCGCTACGCCGTTTAGCGATCAGGTTAATCCTTTCTTTTATTGATAGATCAGGCGATTCTGAACGTGGCGATACCAAACATGTGTAGGCTTGATTTTTTTCTTATTGTTTTATTTTGAATGGGGCAAAATGGGGGTGATTTAAACTTTTATATTTTTTTTATTTTTTTCATATTTTTAAAAAAATGTTTTTACTTTTGCCATGCTTCAATAGCCTCCATGGGAGGCTAGAAGCTGGCACAACTCGATCGGCTCTGCTACATAGGAGCGATCCTCAGATCACCCCTATGTAGTAGAATTACAGGCTTGCTATAAGCGCCGTCCACAGGGTGGCGCTCACAGCAGGCCGGCATCAACAACCATAGAGCTCTCATGGAGACCTCTGGTTGTTATGCCGACGCATCGCTAACCCCCGATCATGTGAAGGGGTCGGCGATGCGCGCATTTCCGGCCAGATGGCCGGAAGCGGTAGTTAAATGCCGCTGTCAGGGTTTTACAGCGGCATTTAACTAGTTAATAGCGGCTGGTGGATTGCGATTCCACCTGTCGCTATTGCGCGCACATGTCAGCTGTACAAAACAGGTGACATGTCGCGACTTTGATGTGGGCTCAGCGCCGGAGACAAAGGGGGAGACACGACATGTGCAGTACTAGTATGGCGCATGTCGTGAAGGGGTTAACAGTGCTGAGAAATAAGGGCGTAGCGCCCCCCTGCATCTGAAATTCTCTGGGGTCTCGACTACTGGAGGTAACTGAGACTAAGAAGAACATGATCTGGGCCGGTTTTTATGGTCCCGTGTCACATGAATGCCCTTATTCACCGAATAACGGCAATCACAAAAAAAAGATTTACAATTCATCTCTCTCTTCGCTGATATGATCTATCATATCACAGAAGAGAAATGGGGTTCCCCAAGACCCCCTGATACCGCCGCCATCCCCGGGCCCTCCTGATCTGTCCCACGGCCCTCCACATCATCTTCCTGGAAAGAATTGGCGGATGCCGAGATTTGCCAGCTGGCACCAATAGGGAATTTTTCCTATGGGTTTTTTTTTTTGAGCATTGTGATAGACCCTATCACAGTGATCAAAAAAAAAGTACCGTATTTTCCGGCGTATAAGACTACTTTTTGACCCCTAAAAAATGACCTTCAATGACGTCGCGGTCACATGAGCGGTCAGGTGACCGCGACGTCATCGAAGGTCCTTCACTCACCGCATTCTCAGGAACGGAGGGAGACGCTAGCAGCGCTGTGAGCCAGGGCCCATCCGAGGGTGAGTATATCCATGTTTTTTATTTTTATTCTTTATTTTTTACATGAATATGGATCCCAGGGCCTGAAGGAGAGTCTCCTCTCCTCCAGACCCTGGGAACCACATGCCGTATAAGATGACTGGGCGTATAAGATGACCCCCGTCTTATATGGCGGGCATATCCCAAATTCCATATTTTATATGGAAAAGTTGGGGGTCGTCTTATACGCCCAGTCGTCTTATACGCCAGAAAATACGGTAAATCAAATCCTTTGTCATCCCCTTAGGTAGATAAAAAATTATAAACTAAAAAAATTCAATTTTTTTTTCTGTTCTTTGCAGTTAGGTTTGGGGTTGGAGTTAGGGTTAGGGGTTGAGGTTAGGGTTGGGGAAGGGGTAGGCTTGGGGTTAGGGTTGTGTTAGGGGTGGAGTTAGAATCGGGAGTTTTTAAAAAGTAAAAAAAGAAGGCAGATGATGAAATGATGACAAGTGGTGAGCGTAAGCGCTCACTACGTATCTAACAGCCATGAAACATGAGGGGCAGAGACTCAAGCATGTCACTTGACCTGTGATATTCGGTGCATACCCTAGCACCGGATGCAATCTGGAGTAGCGAGTACTTGCGCTCAACACTAATAACGACAAATTCAATATGACGGCCCAATGTTATCAAATTCTGTATCGTACCTGAGGGTTTAAAATGCTCACTATACCCCTGGATAAAATCCTTGAGGGGTGTAGTTTCCAAAATGGGGTCACTTGTGGGAGGTTTCCACTGTTTAGGTACATCAGGGGCTCTCCAAACATCTGCTCTTGATTCCCGCCAATTTTACCTTAAAAAAGTCAAACGGTTCTCCCTCACTTCTGAGCCCTGCCGTGTGCCTAAACAGTGGATTTACCGCACATACGGGGTACAGGGGTACTCAGGAGAATATGCACAACAAATTTTTCGGTCCATTTTCTCCTAAACGTGGGTCTAAATTAAATTTTTTGTGAAAAAAAAGTTACATTTTGTTTTTTTCTTCCACATTGCTTCTGTTCTCGTGAAGCAACTGAAGGGTTACTAAACTTCTTGAATGTAGTTTTAAGGGGTGTAGTTTTTCTAATGGTGTCACTTTGGGGTACTTTTGGTCATATAGGCCTCTCAAAGTCACTTCAAATGTGAGGTGGTCCCTAAAAAATGGTTTTGTAAATTTAATTGGAAAAATTAGAAATTGCTGGTCAACTTTTAACCTTTATAACGTCCTAACAAAAAAAAATGATACTTCCAAAATTGTGCTGATGTAAAGTAGACATGTGGGAAATGTTATTTATTAACTATTTTGTGCGACACCACTCTCTGATTTAAGGGTACAAAACTAAAAGTTTGAAAATTGCCAACATTTTTGCCAAATTTCAGTTTTCTTCATAATCAAAAGCAAGTCATGTCGAATAAATGTTACCGCTGTTATGAAGTACTATATGTCACAGAAAAAACAATCTTAGAACTAGTGGGATCCATTGAAGCATCCAAGAGTTATTATCTCATAAAGTGACACTGGTCAGAATTGTAAAATTTGGCTAGGTCATTAAAGTCAAAATTGGCTCCATCACCTTGTGTTTATCATTGCTTGGACTATTTCAGCTACAGTAGCACTGAGCCCTGATCTGACTCCGCCCCTCTTATGATAAGAACCTCACTGTGTATAGCTATGTACAGTGAGAGCCTGGTGTGGTCGAAGTGTGGCATGGGCAGGGTTAGCTTTTCAGCTCTGCTGCATTGGTAAAACTAAAAACTCAGATTATTATTTATTTATATAGCACCATTGATTCCATGGTGCTGTACGTGAGAAGGGGTTACCTACAAATTACAGATATCACTTACAGCAAGCAAACTAACAATTACAGACTGATACAGAGGGGCGAGGACCCTGTCCTTGCGGGCTTACATTCTACAGGATGGTGGGGAAGGAAACAATAGGTTGAGGGTTGCAGGAGCTCCGGGGTTGGTGAGGCGGTAGTTTCAGTAGTGCTGAGGAGGCAGCGGGGTCAGTGCAGGCTGTAAGCTTTCCTGAACAGGTGGGTTTTCAGGTTCCGTCTGAAGGATCCGAATGTGGTTGATAGTCAGATGTGTTGGGGCAAAGAATTCCAGAGGATGGAGGATATTCGGGAGAAGTCTTGGAGGCAGTTGGGTGAGGAGCGAATAAGTGTGGAGGAGAGGAGGTCTTGGGAGGACCGGAGATTACATGAGAGAAGATATCGGGAGATTAGTTCAGAGATATATGGAGGAGACAGGTTATGGATGGCTTTGAAGGTCAGTATTAGTAATTTGAACCTGGATACGCTGAGGGAATGGCAGCCAGTGACGAGTCTTGCAGAGGGGGGAAGCAGAGGAGTAGTGAGGACAGAGATTAATTAGTCGGGCAGCAGAGTTAAGGATGGACTGGAGAGGTGCAAGGGTGTTAGTAGGGAGGCCACAGAAAATTATGTTGCAGTAGTCAAGGTGGGAGATGATGAGGGCATACACAAGCATTTTAGTAGATTGACGGTTGAGGAAAGGACGGATTCTGGAGTTATTTTTGAGCTGGAGGTGACAGGAGGTGGAAAGAGCTTGTATGTGCGGTTTGAAGGACAGGGCAGAGTCAAGGGTTACTCCGAGGCAGCGGACTTCTGGTACGGGAGAAAGCGTGATGTCGTTAATTGCGATAGATAGGTCAAGTAAGGAAGATCTATGAGATGGAGGAAAGATGATGAGTTCAGATTTGTCCACATTGAGTTCGAGGAAGCGAGAGGAGAAGAAGGAGGATATGGCTGATAGACACTCCGGGACTCTGGACAGCAGAGAGGTGACGTCTGTGCCAGAAAGGTAGATCTGAGTGTCATTAGCATAAAGGTGGTACTGGAATCCATGGGACTTTATGAGTTGTCTCAGGCCAAGTGTATAGATTGAGAAGAGTAAGGGTCCTAGAACAGAGCCTTGGGGGATTCCAACAGAGAGAGGGTGGGATGAGGAGGTAGTGTGGGTGTGGGAGATGCTGAAAGTGCGGTTGGAAAGGTATGAGGATATCCAGGATAGGGAGAGGTCTTTGATGCCAAAGGAGGAGAAGATCTGTAGTAGGAGGCAGTGGTCAACTGTGTCGAAAGCAGAAGACAGGTCTAGAAGGAGTAGTAGAGTATTGTCTGTTAGCTTTGGCTGTAAGTAGGCTGTTAGTAATTTTGGTCAGGGCTGTCTCAGTTGAGTGATGGGGCGGAAACCAGATTGTAGATTGTCAAAGAGCAAGTTAGATGAGAGGTGGGAGGAAAGTTCAGCGTGGATGTGCTGCTCCAGGAGTTTGGAAGCGAATGGGAGCAGCGATATTGGGCGGTAGCTGGACATAGCAGCTGGATCGAGGGTTGGCTTTCTAAGGATAGGCGTGATTGTGACATGTTTGAAAGCAGAAGGGAAGGTACCAGAAGTTAGTGATAGGTTGAAGAGGTGAGTTAGGGATGGGATAAGAGTGGTGGTGAGGTTGGGGAGGAAGTGGGATGGGGTCGAGCGCACAGGTAGTGAAGTGCGATTTGGAGAGAAGACAGTTAAGCCTGCCTTCAGTGATGTTGGTTATGGGGTTTGGGCATTGGTCTGGTATACAAAGGGGTTGTGATGGTTGAACAATGAAGACTTGCCTTGCTTGGTCGATCTTATTTTTAAAGTGTGTGGCACAGTCCTCAGCAGAGATGAGGGAGTTTGGAGGGGGTAGAGGAGGGAGTTAAAGGTTTTGAAAAAGGGTTGGGGTTGTAGGATAGGGAAGATACGAGGGATGTGAAGTAGGCCTGTTTAGTAGTGGTGAGAGCAGATTTAAAAGCGAGTGTTGCTTGTTTGAATGCAGTGAAGTCATCTTGCGAATGTGTTTTCTTCCAATGCCGCTCTGCATCCCTGGACACTTGCTGGAGCTTTTTAGTGGTGTTATTGTGCCAGGGTTGTTTATTGATACGTCGCACTCTGCCATGAACGAGAGGGGCAACTGTGTCAATAGCTGATGCAAGAGTGGCATTGTAGAAAGCAGTGGCACTGTCTGTGTTGAGGATTGAGGAAATGGATGCCAGTGGTAGGATAGAGTCAGAGAGGGGGTGGGTGTCTAGATGTGCAAGGTTTCTGTGGTGGTACTTATGTTGCTGGACATGGGTGACCGGTGAGGAGGACAGAGATGAGAAGGTGAGCAGATGGTGGTCGGATAGAGGGACAGGGGAGGTGGTGAAGATAGAGGGCAGAGATGGGTGAAAACCATTTCTCATATATGTGCATCTGTGTGGGTGGCTGCGGAGGACCACTGAGTAAGTCCAAAAGATGAAGTAAGGGACAGAAGTTTGAAGGCTGATGACTGAGGGGTATCAGTGGGGATGTTGAAGTCACCCATGATGATGGTAGGAATGTCAGCAGAGAGAAAGTGAAGAAGCCAGGTGGAGAATTGGTCAATGAAGGCAGTGGCCGGGCCCGGAGATCGGTATATGATGGCCACTTGGAGGTTGGAGGGAGAGTAGATGCGGACAGAGTGGACTTCAAAAGAGGGGAGGATAAGGGAGGGTAGAGGTGGGATTGGGTTAAATGTGCAATTTGAAGAAAGGAGAAGTCCCACTCCTCCACCATGTTTGTTGCCGGGGCGAGGGGTGTGGGTGAAGTGGAGGCCGCTGTCACACAGTACAGCAGGGGAGGCGGTGTCAGAGGGTGTTAGCCATGTTTCTGTGAGGCCGAGGAAGGCAAGCTTATGAGAGAGAAAAAGGTCATGAATCACATGAAGCTTATTGCATATTGAGTGTGCATTCCAGAGTGCTCCATAGAGGGGGAGCAGGGGGGTGGGTGTCAGGGGCACGAGTTTTATGTTGCAAAGATTGCGGTAGTTCATATTAGATAGATAGATTGAGTCAGAATGGATGCACCCTGTAAACTAAGTGATATATCATTGAATTCAGGGTCTCTTTACCTACATCACGCTGCTCTCAGATGAGGTAGCAATAACCTGCTGACAGATTCTCTTTAACATAGTTTTCAAACAGCGAGATTCCATTGTAGGCAATGCAGACTATTCACATTGGAATAGATATCTAGTCAATCAGTAGCATAGAGTTTGTGAGTGATTGCTTATTCACCTTATCTGTAATGTAGCGTCATTATCTGTATAACATAATGAATATTAGAATAGGAAGTGCAAACACTGCTGATACAGCATATGAAGAATTTGGCTTTTCCATCACAAACATACATTATCTCCATGAGCGAATGCTCAGGTTATCTGAGTACTGTGTATGAACACTGTATATCTCCTCCTCAGAAGTAGCGCGAGGCAGTCTGAGTCAATATAGATACCAAAAACAGACAAACCATAGGAAATTTATCCAGGCAGAGGGATTACCGTTTATTTCCATTGCTTTAATTTCTTAAAGGTCCACTTCATTTAAAACACAAGTGAATAACTTCTAGCCTTAACCCCTTAAGAATGCAGCCTATTTTAACGTTTGAAAAACGAGAGGCAAAAATAAAATAACATCCAAATAGCCATAACTTTTTATTTTATTCCCGACAATGAAAGCTTGTTTGTTTTGTGGGACAAGTTGTAGTTTTGAATTTTAACTACTCCATTCATTTTACTACATAGCGTAAGAAAAAAAGAAAAAAAATTTGAAAAAAATTCCAAGTGAGCTGAAATGGTGAAACTGCCCCTCCACAATTCCGCCATTGTTTTTTGAGTTTTCTTTTAATGGCGTTAATTGTGCTGTAAAAAATGACATGACAATGGGATTCTGTAGGTCATTATGATTATAGTGATACCAAACTTGTGTAGTTTATGCTATTTTAGTAGTGAAAAAAATTCAGAAACATGTAAACTAAATAAATTAGTTTTTTACACAATTTTCCAAGACTCATCAATTTATCTATTTGAGGGCCGTTTTTTGTTGTGTGGCGAGTTGGTGTTTTTTATTCCTACTGTTACATACTATGTTTTGATCGATTTGAATTGCATTTTTTGTAGGAGTTACAGCTACTATATGGATTAAACAATGTTATATTTTTGATGAATTGGAGTTTTACGGATTCAGAAACATCAAATTATATAGATATACTGTACAGACCAAAAGCTTGGACACACCTTCTCATTTAAAGATTTTTCTGTATTTTCAGGACTATGAAAATTGTAAATTCACACTGAAGGCATAAAAACTATGAATTAACACATGTGGAATTATATACTTAGCAAAAAAGTGTGAAACAACTGAAATTATGTCTTATATTCTAGGTTCCTCAAAGTAGCCACCTTTTGCTTTGATGACTGCTTTGTACACTCTTGGCATTCTCTTGATGAGCTTCAAGAGGTAGTCACTGGGAATGGTCTTCCAACAGTCTTGAAGGAGTTCCCAGAGATGCTTAGCACCTGTTGGCCCTTTTGCCTTCACTCTGCGGTCCAGCCAGGGACACTGCTTCCATTAGGCGATTTGAGCCCTTTGGCTCAGGCGGCAGAAGAGAGGGGGCGGCAGATTCCGTAGTAACTGGATTTGCGTTGCTAGGTTTTATTTTGTTTTTTTTTATAAAACTCCAGGGTCAAGTGCCCGCCCCCCCTCCTCCCTCCTTCCCGCCCCCCCTCCCTGAAGACGTAATACTCACCTTCCTACAGCGGTGGCTACAACTGTGTCTCAGCGCCGGCAGCGCGTCCTGTCTTCAGCGGTCACATGGTACCGCTCATTTAAGGTCACAATTATGCGCATATTCATTACCTTAATTAGCGCTATCATGTGACCGCTGAAGACAGGAAGGAAGACGCTGCAGAAGAGATGCCAGGAAGTTCTGTTCTGTGCCGCGCGGTGAGAGGTGAGTATGACAGGGAAAAAGGATGGGGAGCCATGCACGCAGGGTGGGAGGATAGGGGAGCCAAGCACGCAGGGGAGAAGGATGGGGGAGCAATGAACGCAGGGGAGAAGGATGGGGAGCCGTGAACGCAGGGGAGGATGGGGGACCCATGCACGCAGGGGAGAAGGATGGGGGAGCCGTGAACGCAGGGGAGAAGGATGGGGGAGCCATGCACGCAGGGGAGAAGATGGGGGAGCTATGCACGCAGGGTGGGAGCATAGAGGAGCCGTGCACGCAGGGGAGAAGGATGGGGGAGCCATGCACACAGGGTGCGAGGATGGAGTATAAATATGGAGTATAAATACTAGGCCCTATAGGGGGGACACAGTGTGAGAGGACAGTGTGAAGAGGGGGCCGGTATAGAAATGAGAGGTCAGTGTGAAGAGCATGTACCATAAGAGGGACAGTGTGGGGGTCATATTTTGTGCAGACAATATAGTGAGGGGCAATTATTTATTCCGGAGCATTATAATGACACTTGTATCTTTAAGGGCGTCTTGAGGAGATTTTCTGCAAAAGAGCGGAAAAGATGGAAGTCTGCAGAGACGGCTGTGGCTGAGAAAACTCATCATGGGGTCTGGACAAGATGAAGAAAAGAAGAACGGCTCCAGAGTCCACACCATCTATAAGGTACCTGGATGTAAATGTTATTTGTGATACTAATTCTCATGTTTTTATTTATGTTAGGAGCTTTAAAGGGGTTGTCCAGGTTTGTAATGAGTCTGCAGTCATTCTTTGTGACTGCAGACTTCTGACTTCTCACAGTGCGAAATGCACGCTGTCAGGATTCTCTCGTGCTAGTGATTTACATACATGCGGTCACGTGCTGACTAGACATGTGTAGCCTCCGTCATTGAAAATGAACTAAGAGAGCCGGGCACATCTAGGCGGAATGTGGTCAGAAGTATACAAATCACATGCTTGTGCTGACATGACCGTCCACCGGCAAGGGAGAATCCTAGTAGTGTGCAGTGCATGCGTTGTGAGAATTCAGAAGCTGCGATGTCAGGATTCAGCTCTGCAGATTCCAGTAGTCGTCACATGGACACTTCACTCATATGCGATTTTCATACTTATGGTCCTGTGACAACGAGCTTCTCTTCTGCTTCTCTCAGTTTTTCACTGAACATTGAGAGCATTAGGGAGAGGAGCTCGTGGGTACATGACTAAGTGTGCAAATCGCATATGTCCTTGGTGGAGGGTGGGCACCAAAATGAATTCTTGTCCCTGGTGCCAGAAACCCTAGATACACCTCTGCCGGTATGCCACTGCGAGCGGCGATTACCGGGTCCGGTGGAGGGATGTGTGTGCACAGGCAGTGAGGCAGGGACTGTGGGGGGGCGCCATTTTTCCATTTGCCTCAGGCAGCAGAGAGGCTAGGTTCACCCCTGGGTCCAGCTCACCCCAAACCATTTCGATTGGGTTCAGGTCTTGTGACTGTGGAGGCCAGGTCATCTGGCGTAGCACCCCATCACTCTCCTTCTTGGTCAAATAGCCCTAACACAGCCTGGAGGTGTGTTTGGGGTCATTGTGCTGTTGAAAAATAAACGATGGTCCAACTAAATGCAAACCGGATGGAATAGCATGCCGCTGCAAGATGCTGTGGTAGCTATGCTGGTTCAGTATGCCTTCAATTTTGAATAAATCCACAACAGTGTCACCAGCAAAGCACCCCCACACCATCACACCTCCTCCTCCATGCTTCACGGTGGGAACCAGGCTTGTAGAGTCCATCCGTTCACCTTTTCTGCGTCGTACAAAAACACGATGGTTGGAAGCAAAGATCTCAAATTTGGACTCATCAGACCAAAGCACAGATTTCCACTGGTCTAATTTCCATTCCTTGTGTTCTTTGGCCCAAACAAGTCACTTCTGCTTGTTGTCTGTCCTTAACAGTGGTTTCCTAGCAGCTATTTTGCCATGAAGGCCTGCTGCACAAAGTCTCCTCCTAACAGTTGATGTAGAGATGTGTCTGCTGCTAGAACTCTGTGTGGCATTGACCTGGTCTCTAATCTGAGCTGCTGTTATCCTGCTATTTCTGAGGCTGGTGACTCGGATAAACTTATCCTCAGAAGCAAAGGTGACTCTTGGTCTTCCTTTCCTGGGGCGGACCTCATGTGAGCCAGTATCTTTGTAGCGCTTGATGGTTTTTTGCCACTGCACTTGGGGACACTTTCAAAGTTTGCCCAATTTTTCGGACTGACTGGCCTTCATTTCTTAAAGTAATGATGGCCCCTTGTTTTTCTTTACTTATCTGCTTTTTTCTTGCCATAAAACAAATTCTAACAGTCTATTCAGTAGGACTATCAGCTGTGTATCCACCAGACTTCTGCACAACACAACTGATGGTCCCAACCCCATTTATAAGGCAAGAAATCCCACTTATTAAACCTGACAGGGCACACCTGTGAAGTGAAAACCATTTCTGGTGACTACCTCTTGAAGCTCATCAAGAGAATGCCAAGAGTGTGCAAAGCGGTGATCAAAGCAAAAGGTGGCTACTTTGAAGAACCTAGAATATAAGACATAATTTCAGTTGTTTCACACTTTTTTGTTAAGTATATAATTCCACATGTGTTAATTCATAGTTTTGATGCCTTCAGTGTGAATGTACAATTTTCATAGTCATGAAAATACAGAAAAATCTTTAAATGAGAAGGTGTGTCCAAACTTTTGGTCTGTATCTGTACTGTAGATAAGCCCCTGATGCCAGTGGCCGCAGCTCATCTTCCATTTTTGGGGTGACAGGTTCCATTTAAATGGCGAAAAAACATTCCAAAGTTTGTAAAAAAAAGAAAAAAATGGGGCCATTTTCCGAGGCACATAGCATCTTAATTATTTTGGGATAATTAGCTGGGTAAAGCCTTATTTTTTGCTCGCTGCTGTTTTTAGTGATACCATTTTGGTGTAGATACGATCTTTTGATCGCCTGTTATTGCATTTTATTTCAATGTTGCGGCGACCAAAAAAATGTAATTCTGACGTTTTGATTTTTTTCCTCATTATATCGTTTACTGATTAGACTATTTTCTTTTATATATTGATAGATGGGGTGTTTCTAAACATAGCGATAGCAAATATGTGTATTTTTGATTTTTTTATTGTTTTATTTTGAATGAAGCAAAGGGGGGTGATTTGAACTTTTAGATTTTTTTTAATATTTGTAAAAAGCATTTTTTATCTACTTTTTACTTGCTTTAATAAGTCTTAGGAGACTTGAAGCTGTGCTCTTCTGATCGCTTCTGCTACATACACACATATATAGGCTGCTGGGAAACAACCTATGACGTAAATAATACGTCTAAGGTCGTGAACGGGTTAAGGGTTAAGAAACATATTACAATGGCAAATCAACTGATTCTATCCAGTAAAACATTTTCGAACATGTCATGATTGGGCTGATTTTTTGCAGCTATTAGTAGGTGAGTGTTCAGAGTAGCTTTCTCCCTGCAGCTGTGCTGTTTTTCATAGATGACCAACATAGAAAATTACACTGTATGTTAAAAAAAAACCTATTAGAATATTAAACATATGACTACTGGTCTGTACACGTCAAATGTTGGCTGTGATTTCTCTACAGTACAGAGCTATTGTGAAGGAGCAATTTCTTCAGCCACAGGAAGGAAACTCCTGGAAATATGAAACACTAAAATCAAACTGAACAGAATAGCAAATAACTCACGTGCCAGAACCACAGTACATTTAGCACCTTATGTGTCTGTGGTCCTAACAAAATAAATGCACAGCGCAAAACTAAATTGAATGTTAATATGAGCCCACCCAGTTCTGGACCTTAACCCCCAAACACTGCAAAGTTCTGCTATGGGATGTGGAATCAACCCCTGAACCTTTCTATTGATATGCCCCTGCCAACCTTCAATATGTGTAAGCCAAAACCAGGAGTGGGTGATAAATGCAGAAGTGGTGCATATGTCTCTATTATACTTATCCTCTGATTGTTCCACTCCTGGTTTTGGCTTACACGTACTGAGGTAAAATACTGACTAAATACTGAACGTGTGAACATGGTCTTACTGCAAAGTGGAGCATTTTTCAAAAAGATCATAAAAGGGATTGATGCCTTTCAAAAAACTTTTACCATACAGAGACACAGCACTAAAATAAGAAAGACATTTTGGGTTTGTTGTTTTTTTTTTTTTTATATAATGAACTGAACATATGGTAGTTTCAGAAAGGGGACAACCCCTTTAATGGCCATGGGATTTTGCTCGTAAGGGTATTTGCCCACGCTCAGGAATTGCTCAATATTTATACAGCATCAAAACCGCAGCGGCCAGATGTTCCAGCATACTGGATGGGCCAGTTTTATTGGTTTGAAAATTAGAGGTCAAGTTCAGGTCAAGTTAATGCATCTTTTTCTCTGTGAGCAAGGTAAAACTGGTTTTATCCCGTTTTAATTGGCGCTCTTTTAACGTTTTTTCATTGGTGGACAGTGCATTGCTGGGCTGTTGTTTAAGTATTTAAAGCCAGGTTCTGGCTTATTTGAACCATTCTGAGGTACCTGTTGAAGAAAAGAAGATACCTGTTAACATGGAGAATCTCCTGCAGCAGATCCTGTCAAGAGCCGGCGAAGCGGACGGAGCGGAATGGCTGAGGAGCTGCCTTGCTATAAAACCTGTTACTGCAGCTCCGGAAGCCTTCCCTCCTCCATCGGACCCATGTGTACAGCCTCACCCGCTGAGTCCACCGCCGAGTTCTCGTAGCAGCGGTAGAAGAAGGAAGCCCATGACCGCTTACTATCTTTCATCCTCACCACCTGGTTCCAGCCATCTTCATCTAGAGCCGAGCAGGAAGTCCCACCTGCCTCCATCACGGAAGTCCCGCAGTCCAGCGCGAGACTTCCATCAGCGTCACGAAGCTTTGCCAGCAATGTCATCAGGAACCGCCGGCAGGGCAGGTGAACGTCGCAGCCGTGGCAGCGCCAAATTTGAATGCCCTGGCAGCTTCTTCAGCAGCAAGCACCGTTCAGGCAGCGCCTTCAAGAATCCAGCCTAGGCAATCAGATGATGAAGAGGATCCGCATTCAACTGCCACGCAGGTGCACTCTCCTAACTTGAAGGGCTTGAGCACAGGCTGCACTGCTGATTTACCATCTAAAGATAGAAGGTCTGGATCGGGTGAGAACTTTACTGTACCATTGTCTATGTCCAATTCTGAACTTAAGCACATTATAAAAAATGTGCTTTCTGAAGCTTTGGGTGAAGCTTTTATATCTGCTTCCCCTGCAATTCCTGCTATAGATTTAATCAATGATTCCCCAGTGGTTACTGTACCTCCTAAGAATATTTTTAAAGAAGCTCTTACATGCGAACTCTCCCCTCTAGGTTTCCATTTAAGCCCTTCCACAAAAGAGCTTATATGGAATAATCAGTATATAGATTTATTCTCCTTGCTCCCTCACAGAGAACAGCTGAGTAAGATGGATAAGAGGGATGATAAACCGGATTCTGACGATTTTAAACATGGCTCAGTTAAATCATTTAATAATTGGATTCAGGCCTTTTCCATTTACTCAGCGGTTCTTGGCGAAAAATCTCCTAACCTCTGTAGCAAGCTGTTCCATCATGTGGATATCATTTTGGAAGCCTACCGTAATTTTGGCGGATTTGCTTGGCTTAACTATGATGAAGCTTTCCGCCAAAAGCTAACAGTTCATCCAGAGGTCCATTGGGGTAGCAAGGATGTTGGCCTATGGATTAATTTAATGCTTCCTCAAAGACACTCTTCTAGCAGAACATCCTCCACATCCCTCCCTAAGAAAGGTTTTTGTTTTGCTTTTAATGAATCAATTTGTAAATGAAGAAAATTCCGTCACGAGTGTTCCTTTTGTGGAAACTCACACCCTATGTCAAAATGCTTTAAAAATCAAGCAGCTCAGTCCTTACCAAAAGATACTAAGTCATAGAGCACAGACTCCTGTGTTGGTGGAAAGAATGGTTTCTTGGCGAAACCAATATCCAGATCAAACGATCAGTAAATTGCTTTTTAATGGTTTTTTAAAAGGTTTTTTCATTCCTCCATTCAAGGGGTCTGGCTGCAAGATTGTAAAGAATTTACATTCGGTTTATGTACACCCAGAGGTAGTTAAAGAGAAAATATTGGGCGAGCTAGAATTAGGAAGGGTGGCTGGTCCTTTTGCATCTCCCCCATTTCCTAATTTTAGAATTTCTCCCCTGGGTGTCGTTCCGAAGAAGGATGTCGGCTCTTTTCGTCTTATTCATCACCTGTCTTATTCTCTTGGCTCTTCATTAAATGATGAAGTAGATAAATCGATTTGTTCGGTTAACTACTCATCATTTGATGGGGCAATAGACATGCTCAGAAAATTTGGTCAGGATGCTTTATTGTCGAAATCTGACATCAAATCCGCTTTTAGGCTTTTTCCAGTACATCCTGATGGATTTTCTTCATTGGGTTTTCATTTTGAAGATAATTTTTTTCTTCGATAAATGTTTACCCATGGGTTTTTCTTTGTCATGTTTTTATTTTGAGAGCTTTTCCTCCTTTTTACACTGGGTTTTGGATCCAAATTGTTCTGATGTTGGTATTTTACACTACCTAGATGACTTTCTTTTTGTAGGACCCCCATCATCTCCAAAATGTTTGCATACGTTGAATAATTTTATTAACATGTGCATGCATTTTGGTGTCTCAATTGCGCACGAAAAAACTGTTTTGCCATCAAAAGCTATTGACTTTTTGCGTATCACTTTAGATTCTTCTAAAATGGAATGTAGGCTTCCAGATGAGAAAATTATTAAATTGTGCATTGCTTTAAGTAATATTCTTACCAAAAAGAAAGTTACCCTTAAAGAACTACAATCTTTATTAGGGCTACTGAATTTCGCCTTAAGAATTATACCAATTGGCCGTTCATTTTCCAGACACCTTTAGGATGCGATAAAAGGCATTACATCTCCAAACGCACATATTAGAATTGGTGCTGAGTTGAAGGAAGATGCTAAAATTTGGCTTTCTTTCCTTTCTGAATTTAATGGTAAATCTTGCTGGCAGTCCCCTTTTGTTTCCTCTGACTCTTTTCCTTTCCTTTTTTCAGTTCAGAGTTTTTCTGGTTGTGGAATTTTATTTTTGTCACAATGGCCTAATTCTTGGGTTATCAACAGGGTAACTAGAAATTTGATGGTCTTTAAGCTTTTTTTCCATTTTTCTAGGCATTTTGTTATGGGGCTCACTCATGCAAAACTCTACAATCTTTATTTTGTCACTTGATCAAGGTGTGATTTTTTTTCCATTAACACATTGTCATCAAAAAATAAATGGGCTGCTAGCATTTTAAGACAATTGGTTTTAGTTTGTCTTAAATTTAACATTTGGCTGAGAGCAAGCTCAGGCAGAGGCAAATGGATTTCAGCAACTGATGCCCTCTGTGAACGTCATTGGTCAATTTTTCATCAACAGGTGCCCGACACGGATCCAGAAGAGACACCATGCCCCAATCAATTTGGGATGTGATTTCAATTTGATCCCTCATTTTATCGAGAAATCTTTATCTGAAAGATCATGGGCCGGCTATTCAGCTGCATGGCATCTATGGCTTAATTTTTGTAATCTGCATGATTTCAATCCTAAAGTAGCCAGCCCCATTTCTGGTTTATAGTTTGCAGAGTCATTAATTAATAAAGGCTTGTATAACTCAACGTTAACAAAATCGTTAGCAGGTGCTTAGTTTTTTTAAAAACTTTTCGGGGAGACTTCATTGAAATCCCTTTTTCCAATTAAACAATTTTTGAAAGGCTTTAGGAGGAGCAGTTTTCAACCTGACGGTAGACGCCCAATTTCTTTGCCTCTTTTAAAGGACCTCTGTTTAGCCTTAAGCCAAGTTTGCCTAAATTCAGATGAAGTTTTATTATTTTATGCAGCATTTTGTTTATCCTTTTTTGGGGCCCTTTGCATAGGAGAGCTAGTATCTGCTAAGAAGTTACAGCCTTCTGGTCTTATGATTTCGGATCTAAAATTATATGACCGTTATATCATTTTGTCTATTAAAAAATCTAAAACGGATCAATTAGCCAGGGGAATAAGTTTGAAGATTGATTCCTTTTTAGATCCTATCATTTGTCCAGTTTCAAGCATTAGAAATTGGTTGCTTATCAGACCAAATGTAAATGGCCCATTATTTATTCACAAGGATGGTTCACCAGCTATGGTTTTACAATTTAATTTTATTTTAAAGAACTGCTTGAAGGTTCTAGGGAAAGAACATCTCACATCTCAAAATCACATCTCACTCTTTTAGAATTGGAGCCACCATCGAGGCTTCTAGGGCCGGCCTTTGCGATTCTCAAATCAAACAGATAGGCAGATGGGAGTCAGGGAGGTTTAAATTATATTTTCAGCATGATTTATAAGATTATTAATTCCTAATTTATCTTCAGGTACAACCAAAGTTTGGATCATCGGACACTTTAATTTTTTGGGCTCAGAAGAGAGCTGTTCAACGGTCATATACAGAAAACTTGTCCTTCGATCCTTCTATTGTTCAAATCTTTTGGCATGGCGTTCGTGGCTTGAGATGGTATAATTTTTAGAATTTAAAAAAAGTTTTAAACAGTTTCCGTTCCCGGATTTAGTTATATTTCATTTGGGCGGGAATGATCTGGGTAAATTGAAAACCCTGGATTTACTAGCTATCATGCGAGCTGATGTTGTAAGTCTTAGGCAATCTTTCCCATATCCGAGTTTTGTCTTTTCCGAGATCGCTCCCAGACTTATATGGAATACACAAGAATCCAGATTTCTAGACAAAATTCGTAAGAGGGTGAATAAAACCATGGAAAAAATGTTACCGCTGGTTAATGGATTTTGTTTTAGTCTTGAAGACCTTTAAGGTTTCCTACCTGGGTTATATCGCCAGGAAATGGTTCATTTTTCAAACATAGGTCTTGATATATTTAATTTGAATCTTCAAAATATGGTTGAAAAACGGCTGTGTTGTTTTGGGGGGGGGGGCACGACTCGTTGAGTCGAGGCTTTTGGGTAAATCGCCCAGTCTCTGGGTGGATTGTTTATTGGTATTTGGAGTGTTTGGACATCTATCTGAATATTTTATTTGGTATTATGCTGTTTTGTTCTAAGTTACCCAAAATAAACATCACGGCCAATTTTCTTCCATTAAAAGTTGCTATGTTTTTCTTTATGTATGAATGAGGCTTGTGTTGCCATGGTAGCCCCCCTACAATGAATAAGGGAATAAGGGGGGTCTCATGGCCACACAGACTATGAATAGGTTTGAAAATTAGAGGTCATGTTCAGGTCAAGTTAATGCATCTTTTTCTCTGTGAGCAAGGTAAAACTGGTTTTATCCAGTTTTAACTGGCGCTCTTTTAACGGTTTTTCATTGGTGGACAGCGCATTGCTGGGCTATTGTTTAAGTATTTAAAGCCAGGTTCTGGCTTATTTGAACCATTCTGAGGTACCTGTTGAAGTAAAGAAGATCCCACCCTCCCTCCCTTTATTTTCCTTGTCGTGATGTTTCTATTCGTGGGAAAATCGCCCAGTCTCTGGGTTGATTGTTTATTAGTATTTGGAGTGTTTGGACATCTATCTGAATATTTTATTTGGTATTATGCTGTTTTGTTCTAAGTTACCCAAAATAAACATCACGGGCAATTTTCTTCCATTAAAAGTTGTTATGTCTTTCTTTATGTATGAATGAGGCTTGTGTTGCCATGTAATGGACACGGTGAATCCGCACGGTTCCGTGAACACATGCAGATTCACCTGCATTCAATAGAAGGCAGCGGACATGCACTGCGTCCTCGTGCTGCTAGTTCAGGATCGTGGGAACGTACCCTAAAGCTATTTTTTACCTACAAAACCTCACCTATCTCAGAGCAGGTTATCATATTATCTGCAGGACAGAACTGATACTTTCTCTATAATTTAGGCTGTATCTGGGTCATACACCACTGGCAATTGTCCTATAGGTAAAAGTGGAAACATTACTGATCGGTATCACTATCCGTCTTCTGAAACCACTGTTGTTTTATAGATTTAGGCTACAATTATTTAAGTACAAATATAGTCTATGTTAACCAGGTTCATGAGCAGGCACATCTTCATTTATTTTCTTTCATATGGTTTTAAGAACTTTATTTTTTGTCTCATTTTGATATACTCAAATATGTTTTATATGATACGTGAGGCCTATTGTTTTTATTCTTTATCCCCATCTTATCGGGGGAAATATGTAAAGACAAAATGCGTTTTCACATTTATTTAAGGCCACAAAAGACCATAGAAATATATTACTGTGCTCCCTTTTCGGTAAAAATTATTTTTAGTTAACATGTTGTGGAACAGCCATTCAGGCTAGTAGTGGCTTCTTTTCTTGGAATTTCTTGTCCTGCTTTTCATTTTTTTCACATACTGTGCCCCTCCCTCAAGAGCATATAAGAACTTTGGGGGACATTTTAACATTTTTGTTTCATCCATGCAAAAAGAGTTGTTTCTGTGACAAATTTGCCGTGCGTAAATCTCTTCAGGCTTGCTTTCATGTGAATATGTTCCCACTTACAATGAGGAATTTCATTTCTATGAATAAACGCTAGGAAGCTTGTCTGCTATAGTTGTGATGAACAAAATGGCAGCCGAAACCGCCGACAGGGCTGAAGTTCTGGTATATACCATGTATGTTCTGTGCGCTTGCCAGGACCGCCCTGAATGTATGCCAGCTATGTAGAAGATCAGTTTTCTATTGGTATCATGCAAAACAAATGGTGCACGGACTTTCAGTTTCTGTTTCACTTGTACCACAGTCCTAGGAGCAGGACATATGGGGGAAATTAATGAAACGGTCAAAAAGAAAAAAATGTCTTTGTGGCCCATACCAACCAATAACTGCTCACTTTTCATTTCACGCTCTGCTTTTACAAAAATGAAAGCTGTGCTGTGATTGGTTGCTTTGGGTTACAAAAGCTTCTCTTTAAGGCTATGTTCCCACTTTTGGGTGAGTTTTTGATATTGCAGAATTTCTGCACTAATAATGTAAATTAGGTTTTTTGCATTTTTTCATTGCATTTTTTTCACATTTTTGTTATTTTTGTCTCTAGTTGGTATGCATTTTTGATTCTTTTCTGCTGTGGGACCGTACTAAAGACGCATGTGCGTTTTTTACCTCCAGATTTTTTTGCATCTAATGCAAGTCTATGGGCTCGCATGCACTGGCGTATGTTATGGAGAAGTGCAAAGCGAAAAAATGTCGCATTGCACTCTGACCAGTGTTTTTCAATGAGGCAGAGCAGATCTGTGATATTTTTTCTAATGCCATATCTCGCACAGCATGCACGCATTATGGCTATGTGCACACATTGCGGATTTGGCTGCGGATCCGCAGCAGTTTTCCATGCGTTGCACAGTACCATGTAAACCTATGGAAAAACAAATCCGCAGTGCATATGCTTCGGAAAATACCACGCAGAAACGCTGCGGTTTATTTTCCGCAGCATGTCAATTCTTTGTGCGAATTCCACAGTGTTTTACACCTATTCCTTTATAGGAATCCGCAGGTGTAAAAACGCAGGTGAAATCCACAGGTAAAATGCAGGTCATCTTACCTGCAGAATCCGCGCAGAAAAGTCCGCAATGGAATCCGCAACGTGTGCACTTACCCTAAAAGTCAATGGGAGCGTGCAAAACATCAGACTGCACTTGGATGTCACACTTGCGAGTGCAATGCGAGAAACTCGCTCGAGTCTCTCTCATCAGCCGCATGTATTTCTACGCAGCTGCACACTCCGGTCCCGAGTGGCGGCGACAGTGCCGGGTAGTGATGCGTAAATTTCTCGCATTGCATTCGCAAGTGTGACCGCAGCCTTAGACGGCTTCCACAAATCTTCTCTATAGACTTTTACAGAGCATGAAATGGATGCCTTTTTTGTGCTACTGATCACTATTATTATGGACAATATCCCTAGTCTTCCAGACCTATATGTGTGAACACTACAGAGAACCATGGACTTCTATAGTGATTTATCACCATAAAGGACCACAGGAGGTCCATGAAAAAGGCAATAAAAAGCACCCATATTACACTCCTCTGAAAGTAGTGTACAGCCTGCACCTATACACAGGTCCACAGGGAAACCTCCAAAGTGCTGTGGGTTATTTCTGGGATACTTCTGCAGTCATGGTGATCAAAAATGAAGTAGCATTTCAGAAATGTTCATTTAAAGGGACACTGAACATATAAAATGACTTTCTGCCTTTAGGCCTCACTCACCCAGCAGAGACTGCTACACATTGAATAGTGCAGCTCCGCTTAATGATTACATCCAGCCTCCAGGGTTATTAACATCTGATCCATGAGCCAGTTGCTGATGACCTTTTGTATGATTGGTCAGCGGAAAAATATGATCAGACAACCCCTTTAACAGGTTTTCAAAAACTTTGACAATTTGCATGTTCCTTCTACCACATTAGACACTATAGTCTGGGGCATGTATCTTCTAGGATGTTCATTTTACTACAGCATTTTGGTGAATAGGAATACACTAATGCTTGGGGTGTATTTTTTTCCTATTGGAACTTTAAGGGTAAGTTCACACTGGGCGTTTTTGCTGTTTTTTCTATGCTAATTTTCAGCTGCTTTTTACAATACCAGAAAAGGCTATGAGTAGGGTTGAGCGACTTTTACTTTTTTAGGGTCGAGTCGGGTTTCGCGAAACCCAACTATCTCTAAAGTCGAGTCGAGTGAAATCGGCCGATTATGGCGAAAAGTCGGGGATCGACCGAAACACGAAACCCAATGCAAAGTCAATGGGAATTTTTTTTTTATTTTTCTCTCTCTCTCTCGTCCCTGAACAGAAAAGCTGGTGTTACACATTGCAAATCGCTACAGCGCACAATCGACAAGATGACAATAGGCGTCCACGCCCCTAAGACCTATTTCATCACTCTGCCCACGCTCCTTCATTGGCTGAAAAAATGGCGCCAAGCGCATCATACGAAACGCGACTTTGGCGTGAAAGTCGCGTACCGCATGGCCGACCCCACACAGGGATCGGGTCGGGTTTCATGAAACCCGACTTTGCCAAAAGTCGGCGGCTTTTGAAAATGAATGATCCGTTTCGCTCAACCCTAGCTATGAGATTTCAGAAATCTCATGCACACACATTGGTTTTTTGTTTGATCAGTATTTTGTGCTTTGCTGCGTTTTTTTGGACATAGAGCATGTCACTGCTTTCAGCGTTTTTGCTGCATTTTTTCACCCATTGACTTGAATGGGTGTTGAAAAAAAAAAAAAACCGCAGGTATCATTATTTGCTGCTGAAAACCCAAGGACATTAGCATGGACAAAGAAAAAAAAAACCTGCATAAAAAAAAAACGCACCTAAACAGTTTTTGATGCAGCTTTTTTCCTGCCAAGATGATCAGATTTTACTGCAGAAAAAAAAAAATGCAGCAAAAATGCCCTGTGTGAACTTACCCTTCGGCCCTCACATACCAGGCTTGTTTCCTAACCCACACTTAAAAACACCACTCCAGCGTTTTTTCGGGGGGTGGGAGAGGTTATACCTTCAGTGATCCAGCAGGTCACAAACTGCAGATGACCGAAGCAGCGCAAATAACAGATAAAGAAGGTGACTGTTAAGTATAAGACTAGTGGCAGGGAACTTAGATTATGAACCCACTCCAGCGGCAAAATAAAATAAAAATATAAAAAACACTGGAGTGGTGTTTAAGGCTATGTGCACACATTGCGGATTTTGCTGAGGATCCGCAGCGGATTGGCCGCTGATGATTCGCAGTTTTCCCATGCGTTGTACAGTACCATGTAAACATATGGAAAACGAAATCCACAGTGCACATGCTGCGGAAAATACCGCGCTGAAACGCTGTGTTGTATTTTCCCCAGTATGTCAATTCTATGTGCGGATTCCGCAGCGGTTTACACCTGTTGTTTATAGGAATCCGCACAAAACCAGCAGGAAATCTGCAGTGCGTTTTACCTGCGGATTTTGCAAAAACGGTGCAGAAGAACCCGCAACGTGTGCACATAGCCTTAAAGCTGCAATACACATTAATGTAGGCCAAACGTGTTGCTTTCAGCCAACTACTTATGTACGGTATATAGTGTCATTCTTACTATCCCATGATATTGGGGAGAAGTAATAAGGATCTAACATGTTAAATTTCTGTGCCAGATCTTTTTATTCTTCGAGGAAACAAGCCACTGCCAGAGGCGTCTGGCAGCGGCTTACTCCACTTTCCCCACTGACGGGGTGCATGTTTTCTTTGGCTGAGTGTGCATGGGGAGAATACAAGGAGTAGCTGTTAGCCAACAGATAAATAAGCTTTCGTTGGCATCTTTGCTAGTTACTTCCACATTTCTGTGCCTTTATAGGAACATAAATGTAAAAATATTAGCAGTTCTTCAACCCCACACATGAAGAAAACCAGGAGGTGCCCAAAGGTCTCCATTAACTGATGGGGTCTTTGGGTCTCCCACGGTAGCTTTCATTTTACAAGACAAAATAGAGCAGCATTTCATCCATTTTGGATTAATTTTTTTTATTTAAACAATGTGTACATGTATGGTATATGGACACCAGTCAGATGTCCAACTGCTCAGTGGTCCTACATAGGAATTTCAGGTATGCAATAAATTAAAAAAAAAATCTCCAAGTGTCTTAAATTATTTTCTTTTATTACTTTTTTCAGGTGTGCAAACAAACATCATAACAGTGATGTCCTTTAAAAAATAAAGAAAAATAACTATATACACGAGTTATGTACAAGTGAACATCAGATTTTTCTTTTGCACAGCAAAGATAACACGTAGAATTCTGTGACCTTTATGTACAAAATATATACGTATTTACATCAATGAGACACTGGAAATGGACTTCACAACAGTGCAAGTATTACAAAAACCATCATGGAATGTAATGACATAAAAAGGAAGTTTCCCAGTGGGCTGTTTAAAAAATAAAACAAGCGTGTAAACATACAAGTGTACCAATTCTCCGATTCGCTTCATTGTGGAGTTTTGGCAGGCGGCTGTCTGAGGTACGAGGAAAACAAAATACCCTATCTGGCAGAGGAGTGTGAAGTATAAAAGAAAAAACGAAAAGGAGGTCAAAGCTGTGGCAAGCCACTTGTGGTGCCACATGGAGTAGCCTGGTGCCCGCAGTACACATTCATATTGTGCCTAGTTATGCCGCATTTATCTGCTCTTCTGTGGATCAATTCAACAGGTGTCACTAGTGATGAGCAAACGTGCTTGGATAAGGTGTTATCTGAGCATGCTCTGGTGCTAACCAAGTGTCTTCGGTGTGGTTGAAAAATATGTTCGAGTCCTCACGGCTGTTAGACAGCCTCAACACATGCAGGGATTGCATAACAAACAGGCAATCAATCCAGGTGTAGAACAGTGCAAGACATGCAGCTGTCTGTTTGAGCATGTCAAAGACACTCGGTTAGCACCCGAGCATGCTCAGATAACACCTTTTCTGAGCACGTTCGCTCACTAGATGTCACCTAGTTGTGATGTAAACTGCACATGTGGAGCAATAAAGCAGAAGTCACACAGATGTAGCAGAGCCAAGACTGTGCTAAACATGAGAAAGCACTGACAGCATTGAACACTGCAATCGTGACAAATTTAGCTCTGCTACATCTATGAGAAAATTGCCATTATTTTCCTAAACAGCATTATAAATGCAACTTTTTTGGTATAGCCAAGAATAAAAAAAAAAAAAAATGGCTTACCGTCTATTCTTTTTAACTAACCTATAGTAAGACAGTAGGCACGCTCTCAGAAAAACAGCAGTGTTGGCAAGTTTCTGGCATTCTACAAAACTGGTCTATTGTGTGATGCCGACCGACACACTGGGATGAATGGAAAATTAACGGATGGCGATTACATGCCAGGGCTAAGAGGAACGCATACATGGTTGGCCTGAGTGATGATGGCATGCAGCTGCGGAGACGGGCAATGCCAGCACCGGACTGTGCAAGGAATTGGTGCAGCTAGAGCAGATTGGCCATTTTTCACCTGACTGTGCCTCACCCCAATGTAATTTCATGTGCAAACATTGCCTGAGCCAAGGACACAAGAAATCAGGAAGTAAAGAGACACTGAAAAAAATATTAAATTGTACAGCCTTGTTATATGCATAACCCACAAGACGTTCCCGCACCGCACACTCCGGAGCCAAGAAGCTGGAACGTGCTGGAATCTGGAACGGCCTGGCCGAGACATTAGAGACACGGAGAACTGACACTTTATAGTTTAGGGTCTTTGTGTTTCAGCCTAGTCCGAGTAGAGAAATAGTGACGCCTTTATAATAATACTACAGACATGAGGCCTGGCTTATCTGGCATTGTTACCCATGCCAACCAATCAGAAGTCAGCTTTCATTTCTGAAACTGCACTAGTAACACCGAAGCCGTTTTGTGATTGGTCGCCATGGGAAACAGCAGTTTCTTTTACAGTTTGATAAATCTGCCCTTAGTGTTTGATTAGCAGCACAATGTCGTGTGGATCCAGGAGTCCCAGACCAATCCCTGCCAGATGTTATAGGCTGAGGACAAGGACAGGACCACCATTTAACTTACATTACCTTGGAGGCAATTATTCTTAAAGGGGATGTCCAAGATTAAAACAAACAAACAAAGCAAAAACACACACCCCCAACAACATAACACTACATGGCTTTTTTTTTTTTAACGAAAATACACAACACATCTGTCCACAGGTTGGAAGTGGTATTGCAACTTGGTCAGTCACTGAAGCCGTAACCTATGGCCTGGTGTGATGCAGTTTCTGGAAGAAAATGTTCTGACATTTTCAGTTTTCTCATTTCCGATATTCCAAGTCTTTACTGAGTTCATTAATATGGAGACTTATGGCAGAGACAGACTGCCGTATAACTCGTGCGAGGATCGCATCGCACTGCACGGACTGGCCGGCACCTCTCCTGACCCGAGCAAGACAGTATGATGGATTACCATGCAGCGGTCAAGCTCAGGTCAGGAGAGCCACAGCCAGTGCGAGGTTTGCGATGAGATTCTTCCAGGAGAAATACGGCAGTCTGTCTCTGCCCTTAGGGTCCCCTCCCCAACCTTTCTCCAGAAAAAGACATTCATTGCCCACATTGTCCAAAGGACACTGATCAATATTACAGGGGACTCCACAGAAACGAGATCTGGATGATGGAAAAGTAATCCCAAGGCTGTATTCACATGTCCGGTCCGACACGACAGTAAGTGAATCGTTATCCACAAACGGGGACCCAGTGATTATTATGGGGTATGTCTGGGTTCGCTATACAGGACAGCTTTCCCTCACCACATTCTAAAAAAAAAAACCATGGACATCAAATGGACCCCAAAATAATCATTTATGCTTCCTTTTGTGATGGGACGGATCACTTATTCCTTTTGTCTGTCCCTAACACAGAGCAGAGAAGCAGCGTGCCTGAACAGACATATGAACAGAGCCCAAGCCACAGGGCCGAACGGTCACTCTACGTCCCCCACAGGGCAGTAGAACGGTCACTCCACGTCCCCCACAGGGCAGTAGAACGGTCACTCCACGTCCCCCACAGGGCAGGAGAACGGTCACTCCACGTCCCCCACAGGGCAGGAGAACGGTCACTCCACGTCCCCCACAGGGCAGGAGAACGGTCACTCCACGTCCCCCACAGGGTAGGAGAACGGTCACTCCACGTCCCCCACAAGGCAGTAGAACGGTCACTCCACGTCCCCCACAGGGCAGTAGAACGGTCACTCCACGTCCCCCACAGGGCCGAAGGGTCACTGAACGTCCCCCACAGGGCAGTAGAACGGTCACTCCACGTCCCCCACAGGGCAGGAGAACGGTCACTCCACGTCCCCCACAGGGCAGGAGAACGGTCATTCCACGTCCCCCACAGGGCCGAAGGGTCACTGAACGTCCCCCACAGGGCAGTAGAACGGTCACTCCGCGTCCCCCACAGGGCAGGAGAACGGTCACTCCGCGTCCCCCACAGGGCAGGAGAACGGTCACTCCGCGTCCCCCACAGGGCAGGAGAACGGTCACTCCACGTCCCCCACAGGGCAGTAGAACGGTCACTCCACGTCCCCCACAGGGCCGAAGGGTCACTGAACGTCCCCCACAGGGCCGAAGGGTCACTGAACGTCCCCCACAGGGCAGTAGAACGGTCACTCCACGTCCCCCACAGGGCAGTAGAACGGTCACTCCACGTCCCCCACAGGGCAGTAGAACGGTCACTCCACGTCCCCCACAGGGCAGTAGAACGGTCACTCCACGTCCCCCACAGGGCAGTAGAACGGTCACTCCACGTCCCCCACAGGGCAGTAGAACGGTCACTCCACGTCCCCCACAGGGCAGTAGAACGGTCACTCCACGTCCCCCACAGGGCAGTAGAACGGTCACTCCACGTCCCCCACAGGGCAGTAGAACGGTCACTCCACGTCCCCCACAGGGCAGTAGAACGGTCACTCCACGTCCCCCACAGGGCAGTAGAACGGTCACTCCACGTCCCCCACAGGGCAGTAGAACGGTCACTCCACGTCCCCCACAGGGCAGTAGAACGGTCACTCCACGTCCCCCACAGGGCAGTAGAACGGTCACTCCACGTCCCCCACAGGGCAGTAGAACGGTCACTCCACGTCCCCCACAGGGCAGTAGAACGGTCACTCCACGTCCCCCACAGGGCAGTAGAACGGTCACTCCACGTCCCCCACAGGGCAGTAGAACGGTCACTCCACGTCCCCCACAGGGCAGTAGAACGGTCACTCCACGTCCCCCACAGGGCAGTAGAACGGTCACTCCACGTCCCCCACAGGGCAGTAGAACGGTCACTCCACGTCCCCCACAGGGCAGTAGAACGGTCACTCCACGTCCCCCACAGGGCAGTAGAACGGTCACTCCACGTCCCCCACAGGGCAGTAGAACGGTCACTCCACGTCCCCCACAGGGCAGTAGAACGGTCACTCCACGTCCCCCACAGGGCAGTAGAACGGTCACTCCACGTCCCCCACAGGGCAGTAGAACGGTCACTCCACGTCCCCCACAGGGCAGTAGAACGGTCACTCCACGTCCCCCACAGGGCAGTAGAACGGTCACTCCACGTCCCCCACAGGGCAGTAGAACGGTCACTCCACGTCCCCCACAGGGCAGTAGAACGGTCACTCCACGTCCCCCACAGGGCAGTAGAACGGTCACTCCACGTCCCCCACAGGGCAGTAGAACGGTCACTCCACGTCCCCCACAGGGCAGTAGAACGGTCACTCCACGTCCCCCACAGGGCAGTAGAACGGTCACTCCACGTCCCCCACAGGGCAGTAGAACGGTCACTCCACGTCCCCCACAGGGCAGTAGAACGGTCACTCCACGTCCCCCACAGGGCAGTAGAACGGTCACTCCACGTCCCCCACAGGGCAGTAGAACGGTCACTCCACGTCCCCCACAGGGCAGTAGAACGGTCACTCCACGTCCCCCACAGGGCAGTAGAACGGTCACTCCACGTCCCCCACAGGGCAGTAGAACGGTCACTCCACGTCCCCCACAGGGCAGTAGAACGGTCACTCCACGTCCCCCACAGGGCAGTAGAACGGTCACTCCACGTCCCCCACAGGGCAGTAGAACGGTCACTCCACGTCCCCCACAGGGCAGTAGAACGGTCACTCCACGTCCCCCACAGGGCAGTAGAACGGTCACTCCACGTCCCCCACAGGGCAGTAGAACGGTCACTCCACGTCCCCCACAGGGCAGTAGAACGGTCACTCCACGTCCCCCACAGGGCAGTAGAACGGTCACTCCACGTCCCCCACAGGGCAGTAGAACGGTCACTCCACGTCCCCCACAGGGCAGTAGAACGGTCACTCCACGTCCCCCACAGGGCAGTAGAACGGTCACTCCACGTCCCCCACAGGGCAGTAGAACGGTCACTCCACGTCCCCCACAGGGCAGTAGAACGGTCACTCCACGTCCCCCACAGGGCAGTAGAACGGTCACTCCACGTCCCCCACAGGGCAGTAGAACGGTCACTCCACGTCCCCCACAGGGCAGTAGAACGGTCACTCCACGTCCCCCACAGGGCAGTAGAACGGTCACTCCACGTCCCCCACAGGGCAGTAGAACGGTCACTCCACGTCCCCCACAGGGCAGTAGAACGGTCACTCCACGTCCCCCACAGGGCAGTAGAACGGTCACTCCACGTCCCCCACAGGGCAGTAGAACGGTCACTCCACGTCCCCCACAGGGCAGTAGAACGGTCACTCCACGTCCCCCACAGGGCAGTAGAACGGTCACTCCACGTCCCCCACAGGGCAGAGGCGCTACAGGTAAGGTGCTAGCACCAAGGCAGTGTAAGAGCGCCCCCCAGGCCACAAGGCGGCTCATACACAAGCCACACTCCACATCCCCCAGGGGGATAAAGAAAACACAAGGGGTCTAATTAAAATTTGTTGGGAGTTAACCCTTTACAGGCTGCCATTCAGTTTTTCAGAGAGGTTTGTATTTAACACTAAGGCAACTCTCATTTCAAAGTAAATGGGGCACATCCATATCCAGGACTTCGAAAAGTAAGTGACCCCCGGCATCAGCAGGAATCTGGCGCTGGTCGCAAGATGGATACATAGGAAGCTATTACCAGGGCACCACCGAGGAGTATGACGTCATACACCGCATATCCGACATTGTATATTAACCCTGACGCTGCCACAAACCACAAAGGCCATACAACAGCATGATGTCACAGACCGCACATCAGGGCGATATACATTAACGCCTTACACCTCGCTGCACCCACAGTGCGGCATGATATAGACCGCCAATCAGTGGCATCCCCATTAACCCCAACAGTGCCATAAGTGTTCAGAGACCGTGGACTACAGAACAGGTTAACCCCTTAATGCCAGAGGCAGTCTAGCAGAGCACGTTAACCCCATTAATGCCATGTAGTAGTAAGCGGGTCCCATCCCCTGCAGTCACGGAGGTGCAGCCCCCCACCCCTGCCTCACACCGTCTCCGGCTCCCTGCACTCCTCATAGCCGTTACTGCTGGGTCCATTGTCCTGGTTGCTCTCGATGGAGGACTCGCTGCCCGTGCTCTCCCCGGACAGCAGCCTGGTGACCCGCAGGTCCGCCCTCAGGGTCTGCAGGTCATTGCCCAGGCTCATCTCCCCCAGGTCACTGATGAGCTGAGACAGCTTGCCCGCCTGCACGTCGCCCCCTCCGTCCCCGGTGTCCAGCACGTCCTCACACTCGAAGCTCATGGCCCGCTCCTCCTCCTCCTCTCCCTGCAGGTCCTCGGTGATGGAGCCCAGTTTGGGGGCGCTGCGGCTCCGCTCCACCGGGGGCTTGTAGCAGCACTGGCCGTTCAGCAGCTTCCGCAGCGGGACCAGGGGGATGTTCTGCTCCCCGATCAGCTGCTGCTGCTGGTGCCGGGCGTCCTCCCTCCTCTTCAGCCGCTTGAACTCTGCCAGGGCGTTGGCAGACGTCTGGTACAGCAGCAGAGCCATGGCTTTGGCTTTCTCCGGCTTGGACACCAGCACCGCATGGCAGCGCAGCATCACCGCCTTGTGCTTCATCTCGTGCCGGTAGATCCAGGCGAAGATCTTGGGCAGCCGCGGGTCCGCCACGCAGTAGGTGACCCTGTGCAGCAGGTACAGGTGCCCGGGCCGCTTGGCTTTGTCCTCCACATGCACCATGCGGATGCCCTGGGAGCTCACCGTCAGCTTCATCTTGGTGCCGTGCTTGCCCATCTCGCTCTTGCTCCAGATCTTGCACACCGCCAGGTCGGTGCAGCCGTCTCCCTTGGACTGCAGGGTGGTGGCGTTGCCCAGGTACAGCACGGTGTAGGTGGGGTCCTCCCCGGTGATCTTGATCTTCTTCCTCTTGGACTTGAACATGCTGCCCACCCTGGTGAGCGCGCCCTCCGGGCAGGACTTGGCGAAGGAGGTGAGGGCGCTGTAGTTCAGGCTCACCGCATAGCCCTTCTGCTTGCTCTGCTTGCTGTCCTCCTCGATCAGATCGAACTTGTTCTTTTTCCAGGGCAGCATCTCGCACAGTGGATGGAGGCTGGAGAGCAGACTGGCACTCGCCCTCAGCTCATGGTGCAGGGCGCTGGAGGCGGCGACTGCTGCCTGTCATGGCACGGACCGTCTCCTCCGCTCTCCGGCTGCCAGCGCTCAGCCGTCCCATTGCAGCCCTCCAGGGCAGAGCAGCGCTACATATAGCCTGGAATGAACCATCCGCTCCCAGAGCAGGGGGACGCGCGCAGAAAGGGCCGCCCCTTAACTCATCCCACACCAAAGCAGGCCGCATGATGAAAGTGTGCTGTGCTGCTGCGGGAGGAGGGCTCTGATGGCTGCTCCCTGTATGCCAGCCCCAGAGGGCAGCCTCTCCGGGCCACTGCTCTCTACAGGAGCACAAGTGGATGGCACAGGGGCTCCGAAGTATTCTAGATTCTGGCCTGGGTTTCTGCCCCGTGGGGTCACCACATCTATGTTCCCAGCAGACGTTCCCCACAGCAGCCTATATGCGCCCGCGCCTAGCGGTAACAGAAGCAGGCCGCATCCCTTCGCACAGAAAGCCTATTAGCTGCAGTCCTATGTAACATACATCTATATATACAGGTCCTTCTCAAAAAATTAGCATATAGTGTTAAATTTCATTATTTACCATAATGTAATGATTACAATTAAACTTTCATATATTATAGATTCATTATCCACCAACTGAAATTTGTCAGGTCTTTTATTGTTTTAATACTGATGATTTTGGCATACAACTCCTGATAACCCAAAAAACCTGTCTCAATAAATTAGCATATTTCACCCATCCAATCAAATAAAAGTGTTTTTTAATAACAAACAAAAAAAACAACAAATAATAATGTTCAGTTATGCACTCAATACTTGGTCGGGAATCCTTTGGCAGAAATGACTGCTTCAATGCGGCGTGGCATGGAGGCAATCAGCCTGTGACACTGCTGAGATGTTATGGAGGCCCAGGATGCTTCAATAGCGGCCTTAAGCTCATCCAGAGTGTTGGGTCTTGCGTCTCTCAACTTTCTCTTCACAATATCCCACAGATTCTCTATGGGGTTCAGGTCAGGAGAGTTGGCAGGCCAATTGAGCACAGTAATACCATGGTCAGTAAACCATTTACCAGTGGTGTTGGCACTGTGAGCAGGTGCCAGGTCGTGCTGAAAAATGAAATCTTCATCTCCATAAAGCATTTCAGCCGATGGAAGCATGAAGTGCTCCAAAATCTCCTGATAGCTAGCTGCATTGACCCTGCCCTTGATGAAACACAGTGGACCAACACCAGCAGCTGACATGGCACCCCACACCATCACTGACTGTGGGTACTTGACACTGGACTTCAGGCATTTTGGCATTTCCTTCTCCCCAGTCTTCCTCCAGACTCTGGCACCTTGATTTCCGAATGACATGCAAAATTTGCTTTCATCAGAAAAAAGTACTTGGGACCACTTAGCAACAGTCCAGTGCTGCTTCTCTGTAGCCCAGGTCAGGCGCCTCTGCCGCTGTTTATGGTTCAAAAGTGGCTTTACCTGGGGAATGCGGCACCTGTAGCCCATTTCCTGCACACGCCTGTGCACGGTGGCTCTGGATGTTTCCACACCAGACTCAGTCCACTGCTTCCTCAGGTTCCCCAAGGTCTGGAATCGGTCCTTCTCCACAATCTTCCTCAGGGTCCGGTCTCCTCTTCTCGTTGTACAGCGTTTTCTGCCACATTGTTTCCTTCCAACAGACTTACCATTGAGGTGCCTTGATACAGCACTCTGGGAACAGCCTATTTGTTGAGAAATTTCTTTCTGGGTCTTACCCTCTTGCTTGAGGGTGTCAATGATGGCCTTCTTGACATCTGTCAGGTCGCTAGTCTTACCCATGATGGGGGTTTTGAGTAATGAACCAGGCAGGGAGTTTATAAAAGCCTCAGGTATCTTTTGCATGTGTTTAGAGTTAATTAGTTGATTCAGAAGATTAGGGTAATAGGTCGTTTAGAGAACCTTTTCTTGATATGCTAATTTATTGAGACAGGTTTTTTGGGTTATCAGGAGTTGTATGCCAAAATCATCAGTATTAAAACAATAAAAGACCTGACAAATTTCAGTTGGTGGATAATGAATCTATAATATATGAAAGTTTAATTGTAATCATTACATTATGGTAAATAATGAAATTTAACACTATATGCTAATTTTTTGAGAAGGACCTGTATAATTGTCTAAGGTCCACTTCCTTCTTTTTATCACAAATCCCGCGTCGCGGCCGGCTGGGCGCAACCAATCAGCAACAGGCACAGTCCGGCCGCGAATTGTCCCCTTCCTACTCCCCTCCAGTCAGCGCCCACATAGCGTTTTAGCAGTACGTTGAACGGACTGCGTTACACCATGGCATAACGCGGTGTAACGCAGTCCGTTAACGCTGCCATTAACCCTGTAAGTGTGACTCAACTTTTTACTATTGATGCTGACTATGCAGCATCAATAGTAAAAACATAATGTTAAAAATAATTGAAAAAAACAACAAACATTATATTCTCACCTTCCGGCATCTGCGGCAGCCTTTCCCGCTCCTCGCGACGCTTCGGTCCCAAGAATGCATTGCGGCAATGACCCCAGATGACGTAGCGGTCTCGCGAGACCGCTACATCATCGTGGGTTATTGCCGCAAGGCATTACTGGGAACTGAGTGTCGCAAGGAGCATCACTAAACGCCTGGGCTGGATCCAGGGGCCGCCGGAAGGTGAGTATATAACTATTTTTTATTTTAATTCTTTTTGTAACAGGGATATGGTGCCCACATTGCTATATACTACGTGTGCTGTGTTATATACTGCGTGGGCTGTATAACACCAAAAATGACAGTAATAACTGTCTGCAGATAATGCAGTATATGTACCTCCACAGATAACAGACACCATAACAGTCTCCATATGCCCCAATTAGCCCAGTACAAACACAAGCCTCACCTTTGTCCCTGAACAGAAAGTGGTCTTCCTGCCCCCCCCCCCCCCCCCCCCTGTTAGTGTCAGGGCAGGCAGCACTGTGAGGTCACTCTATGCACCCCCTGCCCTGGGGAAGGCAGCACTGTGAGGTCACTCTATGCACCCCCTGCCCTGGGGAAGGCAGCACTGTGACCTCACTCTATGCACCCCCTGCCCTGGGGAAGGCAGCACTGTGAGGTCACTCTGTGCACCCCCTGCCCTGGGGAAGGCAGCACTGTGAGGTCACTCTGTGCACCCCCTGCCCTGGGGCATGCTGCAGGATGTCTCTCATCCCCCTGATCCTCAGCAGGCAGCACTAGAAGTGACTCATTTCACTCCTTGACATCTAGCGCTCACAAGCCCAAAAAAGCCTGTCGCCTGCTGGAGCAAGTGGCAGAGCATGGCGCCCTTGCCCTAGCGACCATTAGTCCGGGAGGTTTGCCATGCCCTTTCACGGTCAGGGAAGTAACACCTACTTCCTTTTCCTTGGACAACTGGAAAGTTTGAAGTGTCCCCCAACACAAGGCATGAATTAGGCCCTGTTCACACTGCTACCCAGAACCTGTCAGCAGTTTTGTCAGATATGAGGGACGTTACTCTCTATAAATGGGACAAAGTTACAAGTGAGATAGCTGTTAGGATAACAGGAAAGCTACAGGCAATGGAAGCTGGCATGGCTGCAGTATCATCGGACAGCACCCATGGTAGGCAGCCGTGCGCCTGCAGCATCGAAGGAGCGCAGGGACACTGGCCACATCCAACAGTCTGGCGAGCTTCAGAGCAGCGCTCTATCGGAAAGAATCCCTGATACACTGCAGCAGTGGCTGGTAACCTAGGCAATGAGCAAGGCACAATAGGATTAAAGATCCCCCTGAAGTAATCTAGCTTTACAAGCACTTTACAATTTTACCAATTGAACTTGTGAATAACTTCTTAGACCGGCCTCACACTCAGCGTATAAAAATACGGTCCGTAATTTACGTCCGTAATACGCAGAAAAGTCCCCAAAATAGTGGTCCGTATCTCATCCGTAGGCAGGGTGTGTCAGCGTATTTTGCGCATGGCATCCTCCATGTGTAATCCGTATGGCATCCGTACTGCGCGATTTTCTCGCAGGCTTGGAAAACCGACATACGGACATACAATGGATCCATGTTCTCAAAAAATCGTAAAAACATATATACTTTATATATATATATATATATATATATATATATATATATATATATACATACATATATATATATATATATATATATGTATATATATATATATAGATATATATATCTATATATATATAATTGTCTAAGGGTTTTTCCGTCTGTATGTCCTGGAAATCCCGCCTCTCTGATTGGTCAAGGCCGCCAGGCCTTGACCAATCAGCAACGGGCACAGTGACGATGATGTCATAAAGGACGTAGACATCTCACGTTTCTGATTCAGCGACGGGCACAGTATCGACGTAGATGTCATAATGGTTGCCATGGCGACGATGATGTCATAAAGGTTGCCTCAACCAATCAGCGACGGGCACAGTCTGCCGCGAATTCTGGAATCATCATTGTCCATATACTACGGGGACATGCATATTCTAGAATACCCGATGCGTTAGAATCGGGCCACAATCTAGTATATATATATATATATGTCAGTGAGACACACACATCTATATATATAATTGCCTAAGGGTTTTTCCATCTGTCTGTCTTTCTGTCTGTCTGTCTTTCTGTCTGTCTGTCCAGGAAATCCTGCGTCTCTGATTGGTCGAGGCCGCCAGGCCTCGACCAATCAGCGACGGGCACAGTGACGATGATGTCATAAAGGACGTAGACATCCCGCGTCTCTGATTGGTCGAGGCCGCCAGGCCTCGACCAATCAGCAACGAGCACAGTATCGACGTAGATGTCATAATGGTTGCCATGGCGACGATGATGTCATAAAGGTTGCCTCGACCAATCAGCGACGGGCACAGTCTGCCACGAATTCTGGAATCATCATTGTCCATATACTACGGGGACATGCATATTCTCGAATACCCGATGCGTTAGAATCGGGCCACAATCTAGTATATATATATACTGTATATATATTACCGTATATACTTGAGTATAAGCCAACCCGAGTATAAGCCGACCCCCCTAATTTTGCCACAAAAAACTGGGAAAACTTATTGACTCGAGTATAAGCCTAGGGTGGAAAATGCAGCAGCTACCAGTGAATTTCAAAAATAAAAATAGATGCTCCATACCGTTCATTATGGCCCCACAGCTGTGCCATATAGTGCTCTGCACCGTTCATTATTGTCCCATAGATGTACCATAGAAAGCTGTGCCATATAGTGCTCTGCACCGTTCATTATTGCCCCATAGCTGTGCCATATAGTGCTCTGCACCGTTCATTATTGCCCCATAGCTGTACCATATAGTGCTCTGCACCGTTCATTATTGCCCCATAGCTGTGCCATATAGTGCTCTGCACCGTTCATTATTGCCCCATAGCTGTGCCATATAGTGCTCTGCACCGTTCATTATTGCCCCATAGCTGTGCCATATAGTGCTCTGCACCGTTCATTATTGCCCCATAGCTGTGCCATATAGTGCTCTGCACGTTTATTATTGCCCCATAGCTGTGCCATATAGTGCTCTGCACCGTTCATTATTGCCTCATAGCTGTGCCATATAGTGCTCTGCACCGTTCATTATTGCCCCATAGCTGTGCCATATAGTGCTCTGCACCGTTCATTATTGCCCCATAGCTGCGCCATATAGTGCTCTGCACCGTTCATTATTGCCCTATAGCTGTGCCATATAGTGCTCTGCACCGTTCATTATTGCCCCATAGCTGTGCCATATAGTGCTCTGCACCATTCATTATTGCCCCATAGCTGTGCCATATAGTGCTCTGCACCGTTTATTATTGCCCCATAGCTGTGCCATATAGTGCTCTGCACCGTTCATTATTGCCCCATAGATGCTCCTTATAAAGCTGTGCCATTGCTGCTGCTGCAATAATAAAAAATAAAAAAAATGCCATACTCACCTGTCTTGCTTGCAGCTCCTCAGCGTCCCGTCCCGGCGTCTCTCCGCTCTCACTGTTCAGGCAGAGGGCGGCGCGCACACTATATGCGTCATCGCGCCCTCTGACCTGCACAGTCAGTGCGGAGAGACGCCGGGAAGATGGAGCGGCGCCCGGCGTGTGGAACGCGGACAGGTGAATATGTAATACTTACCTGCTCCCGGCGTCCCGCTCCTTCCCCCGGACAGCTGGTCTTCGGTGCCGCAGCCTCTTCCTCTATCAGCGGTCACCGTTACCGCTCATTAGAGAAATGAATATGCGGCTCCACCCCTATAGGAGTGGAGTCCATATTCATTTCTCTAATGAGCGGTCCCACGTGACCGCTGAACAGGGGAAGAGCTGCGGCACCCGGAGACCGTGGGACTGCAGGGACAGCGCCAGGAGCCCCGGAAGCAGGTAAGTATGCCTCAACGCCCTCTCCCCCTCACCCGCCGACCCTGCCGCCCACCGTGACTCGAGTATAAGCCGAGAGGGGCACTTTCAGCCCAAAAATTTGGGCTGAAAATCTCAGCTTAGACTCGAGTATATACGGTAATATATCATACAGCTCTAGATAGCTTAAAAGCCGGTAATACAATTGCCAGCTTTTCCTATCTCCTTCTCAAACCCGACATCATATGAGACATGGTTTACATACAGTAAACCATCTCATATCCCTTTTTTTGCATATTCCACACTACTAATGTTAGTAGTGTGTATGTGCAAAATTTTGGCGCTCTAGCTATTAATTTAAAGGGTTAAATCGCGGAAAAAAATGGCGTGGGCTCCCGCGCAATTTTCTCCGCCAGAATGGTAAGGCCAGTGACTGAGGGCAGATATTAATAGCCTGGAGAGGGTCCATGGTTATTGCCCCCCCCCCCCCGGCTAAAAACATCTGCCCCCAGCCACCCCAGAAAAGGCACATCTGGAAGATGCGCCTATTCTGGCACTTGGCCACTCTCTTCCCATTCCCGTGTAGCGGTGGGATATGGGGTAATGACGGGTTAATGTCACCTTGCTATTGTAAGGTGACATTAAGCCAGATTAAAAATGGAGAGGCATCAATTATGACACCTATCCATTATTAATCCAATTGTATGAAATGGTTAAAAAAAACACACACATATCATTACAAAGTCTTTTAATGAAATAAATACATAGGTTGTTGTAATATTTTATTTTACTGGTAATCCACCTGAAGACCCTCGCTCTGTAAAAAAGGTAAAATAAAAAATCAACAATATACCATACCTTCCGATGATCAGTCTTGTCCCACGCTGTAAATCCATCTGAAGGGGTTAACTAATTTTACACCCAGGAGCTCTGCTAATGCAGCTGTGCTTGTGGCTGTAAAACCCTGGGGAATTAATGGAATGTAGGTCAATGACCTGTAGTTACCTTCAGTTGCGGTGATGCGCCCTCTCCTGGATGTCCTCATATGAACTCGAGCCTGGGAACTTTTCAGAATATTTTCCCACGCTCGAGTTCATACGAGGACATCCAGCAGAGGGCGCATCACCGCGACTGAAGGTAACTACAGGTCATTAGCTATTCTATTCTAACCGGTCAGTGTGATTTTACTGTACACCGCACTGAATTGCCAGCTTTTCGCTAGAACACCGCTGCATATTTCTCGCAAGTCACACTGTTGGTCCGTGTGTAATCCGTATTTTTCTGGCCCCCATAGACTTTCATTGGCGTATTTTTGGGCGCAATACGGTGACAAACGCAGCATGCTGCGTTTTTCTACGGCCGTAGAACACCGTATAATACGGATCAGTAAAATACGGCTGATAGGAGCTGGGGCATAGAGAAGCATTGTACCGTATGCAATCCGTATTTTCAGCACCTCTCTTACGTCCGTAAAACACGCTAGTGTGAGGCCAGCCTTAATGTTGTAGTGTTCACTCTTGACACTAAGTATCAGTGTTGCAGTGGAAATAGAGTCAGCTTGTGGCATAAGCCACGTGGCATGCCAATGGAAGCTATGGCACATTACTCTTGGGTTATAGGCCCTGGACGGTGGGCTCAAGCATCAGCAGACAAGATATAATCTGTAGAAAGCGCTGCCAGTAGGCACAGGACATAGCCATTTTAGAGAGAGGCTGCAGGTGTGGGGTAAGAAAGACAATCAAGAATGAAGATTGTGGGGTCCAGTTACCGTACTGAGAAAGAGACAGCAAGTGCTGAGCCAGGCAGGGAGCGAGACATGGCTGTGTTAGGCCGGGGACACACTTTTGAGAAACTCACACGAGTCTCGCGTCTCAATACCCTGCACTGCCACGGGCACTCGGACCGGAGCATTCAGCTGTATAGAAATACATGCAGCCGCACACTCCTGTCCCTGGTGCCGGCGGCAGTGCCGGGTATTGAGGCGAGTTTCTCGCATTGGACTCGCAAGTGTGACCCCGGCCTTACTGCTCAGGGAAGGCAGGAGGCACCCTTGGACTTCATACAAGTCTGTGCCAGACACATAGTCACGGCTGAGTAGTGAGATACTGCCCCAACGAGTGACCCATTCCCACTGATGCTGACACCTTCACTGTACTCCTGTTATTACCACTTTAAGACATTGAATTTATCTCCAAGTGAATATAGCAGTATAGCAGCTTTCTACAAGGGCTGGATGATTTCCTCAGTACACATAACATTGTGAGGTATAGATAATTTACAATTGGTGGAGAAAGGTTGAACTTGATGGACCTCGGCCTTTTTTCAGCCTATGTAACTAGCTAAGCATTATGCTTGCAGCTGCCAACTGCAGTGGTGTAACTTGAGGTTTATGGGCCCCAATACAAAATTTCAAGCAGGGCCCCCAGCTGTCACAGATCATAGTAATAATCTTTTCATATGAGGCAAAGACTTTTGGGTCTGCCCAATTTCCACGGCCTGGCTGTGATTGCAACTTCTGCATCTTATAGTTACGCCTTTGTCCAATTGTAAACCCAAATGTTGTTCTTTAAAGGTTTCGTTCCAATTCCATCTCAGTCTCGAAACTGTATCTCTCACACAACAGGCTGAGGCTGCACGGAGACTTTTTGTGATGCTTCTGACCCATTGACAGCTGCAGTCCACAAAGCCATGTGCACCTGAATGTATACCTTTGTACTGCAGCTGTAGCTTCATAATTAAAGATAACAGTAGTGCTATTAAAAGTCTTCGTTTAGTGCTAGGTAATAATGTACCTTGTGTGTGTGTCAGCATAGATACTGGCCAGGTGGCTCGCTTACGCAGCCTTAGGCCCTTTGACGTGGCAGCATTTGAGTCTGTATTTTGTTTCATTATTTAGGAGCCAAAACCAAAAGAGGGTCCAAAATGTGGAGGAGTTACAAATCTTTCCATTAGGCTACGTGCACACATTCAGTATATGGTCAGTTTTTTACCTCAGTATGTGTAAGCCAAAACCAGGAGAGGAACAATCAGAGGAAAAGTCTAAGGCCAGAGTCACACTACAGCGAGATACGGCCGAGTCTCGCAGGTTAAAAACAAGCTCTGGCATCGGCACTTCGGAGCGGAGCGTGCGGCTCCATGTTTTGCTATGCGTCCGCACGCTCCGCTCCGAAGTGCCGGTGCCAGAGCTTGGTTTTAACCTGCGAGACTCGGCCGTATCTCGCTGTGTGTGATCCCGGCCTAATAGAAACACGTCACCAGTATTTATCACCGACTCCTGGTTTTGGCTTACACATCCTGAGGTAAAATACTGACCAAACACTGAATGTGTGAACGTGGTCTAATACGGTTTCTCTGCAAATGTTACATGTCTGTTATATCCTGCAAATGATGACCTGGCTGACTGCATACCGTGTGCCCCAATGCATTTGCTGTAGATGACATCGGTCTATACTGAGCAGAACACTGTAACGGTGGCCTTAGGGTATGTGTCCACTTTCAGGATGGCCGGCGGTATCGTCGGAGCGGCTTAGCCGCTCTGCGGTAAGCCCCGCCCCCTTTCTGGCACGCGATGATGCCGGATGTGTTCATAGCACACATCCGGGATCATCGCTCCCCACCATAGGGCCCTGTGCTATATCTTGCGGCGACGCTGCATCGCCGCAAGATATACGGACATGCTGTGATCTGAAAAGACGCGCAGCATGTCCGGAGTCGCAGGGCCGGCGCGTGCGTGTTACCACGCATAGTGGAGACGGGATTTCATTCAATCCCCTCCACTATGCTGTAACATCTGGACGCTGCGTGTCTGACGCTGCGGCTCTATGCAGCGTCAGACACGCAGCGTTTCCTGCACGTGGAAACATACCCTTAGAGTCTGATGCTACTTGTCACTCGTTAACGTTTCATTTTATTTGCACACATATCCTCCATGTTGTAATGTGCTGAGGAACATGTTGGAGCTGTCTAAATAAAGGCTTGTTTCCTCTTATGTTTTTTACTTCACATTTTCCACACATTGACTGCAATGTAAAATATTAATATATTATGGGAGACTGCCACCTGTTGGCACTATGTGAGACTACAACAAGACTAGACCTGTATGGGTTTTCTTTTTTTTTTTGGAAGAGAAACTACATATGAGGCCGGTTTCCCACGTCAGTCGCTCACGGCACAGCACACGAACAGCATACGGACGATAAACACGGACACACGGATAGCACACGGATGACACACGGATGGCCTACATGCACACACGGACACATGGACACGGATAGCTGCGGGACCATTTCTTCCGGTACCGGAAATATCTGGACCTGTGAGACTGGGCTAATGAAGAACCACAGCCATGTCATAATTATTGTCACAAAAAAATGTAAATATTGTTGTTCCCTAGACTGCAGATAAACAATTGTACACCACTGATATTAGGGCATTGATTATCCCACAACTGTAAATTAGGCAGGATATAAAGTTATAATATGTGAGGGATAGGCCTTAGCTATGTGCACACGTTGCAGATTTGACTGTGGAATTTTCTGTGCAGATTCTGAATTTCTTGGCAGAAAACACAGGTCAGAATCTGCACCTTTTTAGATTCAGTTTTTGGTGCAGTTTTTGGTACAGGCTTTGATGCTGGTTTTTGATGCAGTTTTTGGTGCAGTTTTGATACAGTTTTTGGTGCAGTTTTTGATGCAGGTTTTTGGTGCAGGTTTTTGGTGCAGGTTTTTGGTGCAGTTTTTGGAAATAAATAAATAAACGGAAAATGTGCATGATTTGAATGGAAACATGCATGAAAAAACGTTTTCGGAGGCCGGATTCATCATTTCACATCTCAGTTTCATCTGTTTTTGCTGGATCTGTCGCTGTGCGTTTTTTCCCCGGACAGAAAAAACGTTCCTCTGTATGTGTTTTCCGTCCGGCGGAAACAGCTTTTTTGATGGATCCTGCAAAAAACGGATGAAATGTGTGGCCATCAGGCGCAATCCGGCGCTAATGCAACTCTATGAGAAAAAAACGATCCGGCGGAAAAAAATGGATCCTGCAAATGTGCTCGCCGGATGCGTTTTTTACCCATAGACTTGTATTAGCGACGGATCACGACGGATGGTCACACGTCGCGTCCGTCGTGTTTTGACGGACCGTCGGCACGAAAAAACATTCAAGTGAACGTTGTTTTGTCCGTTGTGTCCGCCATTTTCTACCGCGCATGCGTGGCCGAAACTCCGCCGCCTCCTATCCGAACTTCAGAAAGGGCAGCGGATGCATTGAAAAACTGCATCCGCTGCCCACATCGTGCACAAATTTCACAACGTGCGTCGGTACGTCGGCCCGACGCATAGCAATGCACCCGTACCAATGCAAGTATGAAAGAGGCCTTAATGAGCGTTTAATTTTTTTAAAAAAAATGGCGTGGACTCCCGCGCAATTTTCTGCGCCAGAGGGGGAAAGCCGATGGCCGGGGGCCAATATTTGCAGCCTGCTATGAATATCAGCGCGTAGCTGTCTGCGTAGCCTTTACTGGCTATTAAAATAGGGGGACCCCCCCAAAAAATGATGTGGGGTCCCCCTATATTTTATAGCCAGAAAGGCTACGCAGACAGCTGCAGGCTGATATTCATAGCCTAGAGAGGGGCCATGGATATTGCCCCCCCCCCCCCGTGAGATGCGCCAATTCCGGCACTTAGCCCCTCTCTTCCCACTCCCGTGTAGCGGTGGGATATGGGGTAATAAGGGGTTAATGTCACCTTGCTATTGTAAGGTGACATTAAGCCGGGTTAATAACGGAGAGGCGTCAATAAGCCGTCTATCCATTATTAATCCAATAGTAAGAAAGGGTTAATGAAACACGCACACATTAGGAAAAAAGTATTTTAATATTCTTCATTTAACCATACTTACCATACTTCAGCGCCTGCAAAAAACGTAAAATAATAAACCGTATACTACCTGTCCGCCGTGGTCCAATTAATAACCAGTGTCCCACGACGATCTCCCCTATAGAACAGTGACATCGGGTGATGTCACTGCTCTATAGGACCCTCAGTGACACACTGACAGGAGACAATGGCTCCTGCAGTGCATCACTGACAAGTTACCTTAGGACAAAGTCTCACTTTATGGCAATTGCTGTGTGGGAAAATTTCTCACCCAGCAATGCCAAAAGTGAGACTAGGGACTATTTTTTTACAGCGGCGGAGGAATACAGTGCGGTAGGATACCTCCCTCCCGTCATTGTGTTCCTGAAGCCCCTGGAGAGCGGTCGCATCAGCAGATGCTGCTGTTCTCTGTTATGATCTGGTGGCCTTGGAGCAGCATGAGACGTACTCTGGAGAAGGTGGTCCCTGTACTGACCGCAAACCCTGAACCTAGCAGCGCAACTAAAAGCAGCCGTGTGGGGTACCTAACTCTCCCTAGACCCCTCGGCACAGCCTAAGATTTAACTAGCCCTAAAGACAGAAACAGGAAACCTATCTTGCCTCAGAGAAAATCCCCAAAGGATAGATAGCCCCCCACAAATATTGACTGTGAGAGGAGAGGGAAAAAACATATGCAGATATGAAATCAGATTTTAGCATAGGAGGCCATACTAGCTAAAAAGAAAGAATAGAACAGAGTACTATGCGGTCAGTACAAAAACACTAGAAAATATCCACCACATCTGACTAAAGACATGGGGGGTATATCTGCATCTCCAGAGAAATAGCTAGGCTGCAAAAAATCCTTCACAGACCAAGCTGGACAAGAGAAAAACATGAAAATGCACAGAACTATAAGGTCCACTGCAGGTGGACAGAAAAAACAAAGCCAGGACTTATCTTAGTAGAAAAACACAGCAAACTGGAGAGACCAGCAGGGAAGTGAATCCTTCAAGAACAATAAACAACTGGCATTGATTAAAGGATCCTGCAAAGCTATATACCTGTTATGACCTGGTGGTTAAGAGGCCACACTGAAATGACCTGGTGGCTAAAACGCAACATGAAACGAGCTCTGAGAAGGTGGTATCTCTACTGACCGCAGTCCCTAATGCTAACAACACAACTAGAAATAGCCGTGGGATGTTCCTGACACTCCCTAGACACCTCGTCACAGCCTAAGATATAACTACCCCTAAAGAAGGAAATAGAAAGCTATCTTGCCTCAGAGAAACCCCCAAAAGAAAAGATAGCCCCCCACAAATATTGACTGTGAAAGGAGAGGGAAATGACGAACACAGAAATGAAATTAGAATTCAGCAAAGGGGAGGCCAATACTAAACTAGATAGACAGAGAGCAAAGGATACTGTGCGGTCAGTATTAAAAACTACAAAATCCATGCAGAGTTTACAAAAATGAACTCCACACCGACTCACGGTGTGGAGGGGCAAATCTGCTTTCCCAGAGCTTCCAGCTAGCCTAAATAAGACATAGTGACAAGCTGGACAAAAGAGACAAAATGCAAAGCAATAGAGTTCAAACAAATGGACAAACAAACTAGCAAAACTTATCTTTAGCAGACAAGGACTGGCCATATGAGAAATCCAAGGGAAGAATCAAATCCAACCAAGAACATTGACAGCAGGCATGGACTAAAGCCCAGAGCAGGTTTAAATAACAAACCCAGGCAAGGCGATTAGTGAAGGCAGCTGCTACAGCTACCTAACGGAGCAGCAGTTCCACTCGAAACCACCAGAGGGAGCCCAAGGGCAGAACTCGCAAACACACCATTAGCAACCACAGGAGGGAGCTCCAGAACGGAACTCACAACATATACCCCAGTCCGTCCTGCAATTAGTAGAAACACATGTCCACTCCTGCAATCCAGACACAACTGCATTACCCTCTACAACCACCGGAGGGAGCCCAAAAGCTGAATTCACAACAGTACCCCCTTCCTTGAGGAGGGGTCACCGAACCCTCACCAGAGCCCCCAGGCCGATCAGGATGAGCCCGATGAAAGGCACGAACCAAATCAATGGCATGGACATCAGAGGCAGAAACCCAAGAATTATCCTCCTGGCCATAACCCTTCCACTTGACAAGGTACTGAAGCTTCCGCCTCGAAAAACGAGAATCCAAAATCTTCTCAACAACATATTCCAACTCCCCATCGTCCAATACAGGGGCCGGAGGATCAACAGAGGGAACAACGGGCTCCACATATTTCCGCAACAAAGATTTATGGAAGACATTATGAATAGCAAACGAGGCCGGAAGCGCCAGGGGAAAGGACACCGGATTAATAATCTCAGAAATCCTATAAGGACCAATAAATCGAGGCTTAAACTTAGGGGAAGAAACCTTCATAGGAACATGACGGGAAGATAACCAAACCAGATCCCCAATCCGAAGCCGGGAACCAACACACCGATGACGATTAGCAAAACGTTGAGCCTCCTCCTGATACAGCACCAAATTGTCCACCACATAAGCCCAAATCTGCTGCAACCTGTCGACCACAGAATCCACACCAGGAAGGTCAGAAGGCTCAACCTGCCCAGAAGAAAAACGAGGATGAAAACCAAAATTACAAAAAAAAGGCGAAACCAAAGTAGCCGAACTAGCCCGATTATTAAGGGCAAACTCGGCCAATGGCAAAAAAGCCACCCAATCATCCTGATCAGCAGACACAAAGCATCTCAAATAGGTCTCCAAGGTCTGATTAGTTCGCTCAGTCTGGCCATTTGTCTGAGGATGAAATGCAGAAGAAAAAGACAAATCAATGCCCAGCTTGGCACAAAAGGCCCGCCAAAACCTAGAAACAAACTGGGAACCTCTGTCAGACACAATATTCTCCAGAATACCATGCAAACGCACCACATGCTGAAAAAACAATGGAACCAAATCAGAAGAAGAAGGCAATTTAGGCAAAGGCACCAAATGAACCATCTTAGAAAATCGGTCACAGACAACCCAGATAACCGACATTCTTTGGGAAACAGGAAGATCAGAAATAAAATCCATAGAAATATGTGTCCAGGGCCTCTCGGGGGACCGGTAATGGCAAAAGCAACCCACTAGCGCGGGAACAGCAAGGCTTAGCCCGCGCACAAATCCCACAGGACTGCACAAAAGAACGCACATCCCGTGACAAAGAAGGCCACCAAAAGGACATACTAACCAAATCTCTGGTACCAAAAATCCCAGGATGGCCAGCCAACACAGAACAATGAACCTCAGAAATCACTTTAGTAGTCCATCTATCAGGAACAAACAGTTTCCCCACAGGACAGCGCTCAGGCTTATCAGCCTAAAACTCCTGAAGAACCCGTCGCAAATCAGGGGAGATGGCAGAAAGAATCACCCCTTCCTTCAAAATGCCGACCGGCTCAAGAACCCCAGGGGAATCAGGAAAAAAACTCCTAGAGAGGGCATCCGCCTTAACATTCTTAGTACCAGGAATGTACGAGACCACAAAATCAAAACGGGAGAAAAACAGGGACCATCGAGCCTGTCTAGGATTCAGCCGTTTGGCAGACTCGAGGTAAATCAGATTCTTATGATCGGTCAGGACCACAATACGGTGCTTGGCCCCCTCAAGCCAATGTCGCCACTCCTCAAATGCCCACTTCATAGCCAACAACTCCCAATTGCCGACATCATAATTGCGTTCTGCAGGCGAAAACTTCCGAGAAAAGAAGGCACACGGTTTCATCAAGGAACCATCAAAATTCCTCTGAGACAAAACGGCCCCTGCCCCAATCTCAGACGCGTCAACCTCAACCTGAAATGGAAGAGAAACATCTGGCTGACGCAACACAGGGGCAGAAGTAAATCGGCGTTTAAGCTCCTGAAAGGCAGAAAAAGCTGCGGAGGACCAATTCGTCACATCAGCGCCTTTCTTGGTCAAATCGGTTAGAGGTTTAACCACACTGGAGAAGTTGGCAATGAAACGACGATAAAAATTAGCAAAGCCCAAGAATTTCTGAAGGCTCTTCACAGATGTGGGCTGAATCCAATCATGAATGGCCTGAACCTTAATCGGATCCATTTCTATAGATGAGGGAGAAAAAATGAAACCCAAAAAAGAAACCTTCTGCACTCCAAAGAGGCACTTTGACCCCTTCACAAACAAAACATTATTACGGAGGATCTGAAATACCATCCTGACCTGTTTCACATGAGACTCCCAATCATTGGAAAATATCAAAATATCATCCAAATATACAACCATGAATTTATCAAGATAACTCCGAAAGATATCATGCATGATGGATTGGAACACAGATGGGGCATTAGAGAGTCCGAATGGCATCACAAGGTATTCAAAATGGCCTTCGGGCGTATTAAATGCAGTTTTCCATTCGTCACACTGCTTGATACGAATAAGATTATATGCCCCTCGAAGGTCAATCTTAGTAAACCAGCTAGACCCCTTAATCCTAGCAAACAAATCAGTAAGCAAAGGCAAGGGATATTGAAATTTAACCGTGATCTTATTCAAGAGGCGATAATCAATACAGGGTCTCAAGGATCCATCCTTCTTGGCAACAAAAAAGAACCCCGCTCCCAACGGTGAAAAAGATGGCCGAATATGCCCTTTCTCCAAAGACTCCTTAATATAGCTCCGCATGGCGGCATGTTCAGGCACAGACAGGTTGAAAAGTCGACCCTTAGGGAACTTACAACCTGGAATCAAGTCAATAGCACAATCACAGTCCCTATGCGGTGGAAGGGAACTGGACTTGGGCTCATTGAATACATCCTGAAAGTCTGACAAAAACTCAGGAACTTCAGCAGAGAGGGAAGAGGAAATTGACATCAAAGGAACCTGATCATGAACCCCCTGACAACCCCAACTAGTCACAGACATGGATTTCCAGTGTAACACCGGATTATGTAGCTGTAACCATGGAAAACCCAGCACAATATCATCATGCAAATTATGCAACACCAGAAAACGACAATCTTCCTGATGGGCTGGCGCCATGCGCATGGTCAGCTGTGTCCAAAACTGAGGTTTATTTTTAGCCAACGGTGTAGCATCAATGCCCCTCAAAGGAATAGGGTTCTGAAAAGGCTGCAAGGGAAAACCACAACGTCTGGCAAATTCTAAGTCCATTAAGTTCAGAGCGGCGCCTGAATCCACAAATGCCATGACAGAAAATGATGATAATGAGCAGATCAAGGTCACAGATAACAGAAATTTTGGTTGTATAGTACTGATGGCAACAGAACTAGCGATTCTCTTAGTACACCTAGGGTAATCAGAAATAACATGAGCAGAATCGCCGCAGTAAAAACACAACCTATTCTGATGCCGGAATGTTTGACGTTTAGCTCTAGACAAAATCCTGTCACACTGCATAGGCTCAGGGCTCCGCTCAGAGGGCAACGCCACAGTGTGCACAACTCTGCGCTCGCGCAAGCGCCGCTCAATCTGAATGGCCAGAGACATAGAATCACTCAGAACAGCAGGCGTGGGAAACCCCACCATAACGTCTTTAACGGATTCAGAAAGACCCTTTCTGAAAATTGCCGCCAAGGCATCCTCATTCCATTTAGTCAGTACAGACCATTTTCTAAATTTCTGGCAATACGATTCTGCCGCTTCTTGACCTTGACACAGGGCTAACAAAATTTTCTCAGCCTGATCCACAGAATTAGGCTCATCATACAACAACCCCAATGCCTGAAAGAACGAATCAACATTAAGCAAAGCAGGATTGCCAGATTCCAGGGAAAATGCCCAATCCTGTGGGTCACCACGCAGCAGAGATATGATGATTTTAACCTGCTGAATAGGATCACCAGAAGACCGGGGTCTTAATGCAAAAAACAGTTTACAGTTATTTTTGAAACTCAAAAATTTGGATCTGTCACCAAAGAATAAATCAGGAGTGGGACTCTTAGGCTTTAAGGCAGGAGTCTGAACAATGAAATCTGAAATCCCCTGTACCCTAGCAGCAAGCTGATCCACTCGAGAAACTAACTCCTGAAGATTCATGTTAATACTAGACTCCGTAGCCACCCAGAGGTAAAGAGGAAGGAACAGACCAAACAAGCTGAGGAAAAAAAAATGGCTCAAAATCTTTCCACCCTTCTTCTGAGATGCAATTAACTCATTGTTGGCCAGTTGTACTGTTATGATCTGGTGGCCTTGGAGCAGCATGAGACGTACTCTGGAGAAGGTGGTCCCTGTACTGACCGCAAACCCTGAACCTAGCAGCGCAACTAAAAGCAGCCGTGGGGGGTACCTAACTCTCCTTAGACCCCTCGGCACAGCCTAAGATCTAACTACCCCTAAAGACAGAAACAGGAAACCTATCTTGCCTCAGAGAAAATCCCCAATGGATAGATAGCCCCCCACAAATATTGACTGTGAGAGGAGAGGGAAAAAACATACGCAGATATGAAATCAGATTTTAGCATAGGAGGCCATACTAGCTGAAAAGAAAGAATAGAACAGAGTACTATGCGGTCAGTACAAAAACACTAGAAAATATCCACCACATCTGACTAAAGACATGGGGGGTATATCTGCATCTCCAGAGAAATAGCTAGGCTGCAAAAAATCCTTCACAGACCAAGCTGGACAAGACAAAAAAATGAAAATGCACAGAACTATAAGGTCCACTGCAGGTGGACAGAAAAAACAAAGCCAGGACTTATCTTAGTAGAAAAACACAGCAAACTGGAGAGACCAGCAGGGAAGTGAATCCTTCAAGAGCAATGGACAACTGGCACTGATTAAAGGATCCTGCAAAGCTATATACCCCAGTCCTTCCTGCAATTAGTAGAAACACATGTCCACTCCTGCAATCCAGACACAACTGCATTACCCTCTACAACCACCGGAGGGAGCCCAAAAGCTGAATTCGCAACAGTTCTCCACGGGAGATCGTCGTGGATTTCTGCGGACAGGGAGTATATTGGTTGTTTGTTATTTTAATCTTTTTTACAGATGACATTGGCTTCGGGGAACAAAGTGACAAGTAATGGTGAGTATGTACTCTATGTTTAATGTACTGTATGTCTATATGTATGTATTGTATGTAATGTATTGTATGTAGTATGTATGTAGTAAAGTATGTTTTTGTTTTTTTTTTCATTCAACACATTAGCCGGATGATGGGACTACTACTGTCCCATCATTGGCTAATGTGTCAATCACTGTCAGTGTAGCAGGCACTACAAGTCCCATCGGACGATGCCTGCACACACGCACAGAGCCCCGGCAGCCCGCATAGAGCCCCGGCAGGCTGCACAGAGCCCCAGCAGCCTGTATAGAGCCCTGGCAGGCCGCACAGATCCCCGGCAGGCCCGCACAGATCTCCGGCAGGCACGCACAGACCCCCGGCAGGCCGGCACAGACCCCTGACAGGCACGCACAGAGCCCCACGGTCATGCACAGACCCCGCCCGCACAGACCCCGCCCCCACACACACACGTAGTCTCCGCCCACGCATCGCCCACACTCCATTATAGTGCATCATTGCACTATAGGAACTTCCGATTCCGGTATCCGATATCGCAAATGTATCGGAACTCAATATCGTAATTCCGATACAGCGAATATCGGCCGATACCCAATATTTGCAGTATCGGAATGCACAACACTAGCAACCACCTATCTAGCTAAAATGTGGGATACAGCAGGCTTTTTCACATTTAGCTAGTGAAAAAAATATGAATTAGAATGCTATACTCGTGCATGCAGCACTATAGAAGCAGTGCATAACACACTTGTAGGACACGTGCTCTGCTGGCTTTGTCTGAGAACTTCAGTAACGCCACAACAACCAAAAAAAATTCCAGAAGGTAAATTTTACAGCCACATTGGACACTAGCTACGCTATCTGACTAATATACAACCGCCTAACTAGCTGAAATCTTGCTGGCAGCATCAGGAGCAGCCTCTCTGCACTGTTACAGTGTGAAAATGGCGCTAAAACAAGATGCCTGTTATTTATATGGAGAGGGACATGTGATTAAAGCAGCCAATGACACAAGCTGTTGTGTCAGGACATTGTGGGTGTTTCCCGCTCCCTGATTGGTTAGCCGCAATGTGCACACATAAAGTTAGGAAAAACAAAAAAGACTGCTGTGCTTCCAAGCAAACCCCCTCCCCTCATCAAACACATGCCAAACGCTCATGATACATCACCATTACTATTGCTAAAGGGCTGAAAATATTTTTGTGGCAACGCAAATATTTTCCCGCACTTTTACCAAATGTTACGGATTTTATTAAATTTTACTCAGGTTTCCGATCACAAATCCGAATGTGCCATATTCATGCTGAATTTATATTTGGCGATCGTTTTCTGACCAAATTCGCTGATCACTAGTTTTGAGCGCGCGTGCTTCGATATCGTGTTATCCGAGTATCTAGGGCTTGCTTGAATAATATGTTGGAGTCCCGCGGCTGCATGATTCGCAACTGTTACGCAATCACCGCGTGTGCTGTGGCTGTCTAACAAACAAGCAGTTCCCAGATTCCCGCCAACAGCTGTGGATCATCCAGCCGGGGGGACTCCAACATATTGCCCGAGCATGATGGGATAACACGATATCCGACCACACTCACTCATCACTAGTATAATCACATGTCTATTTAGAACAGGTCAACTTAACCCCCAAAAATGAACGAGTATAAGTTGGTATGCATGCAAAATAGGAGAATGTTCACACTGGCCATTAAACAAACAAAACCTTAGAAACAAAATTAAGGTATACCCTGCTATAAGAAAAAGCAATGGGGCATATAAACATGGGGTACTTGGTAAACATCTCCTTTGATTAAAAAAAAAGCGTAGGCGCCAACCCACCACCGTCACGGTGTACCCAATCCAGGATGGTCCGATCTTCTTCCTTACACAAACTGATAGATGAAATGAATGCTTTTCAGGAAAATTACAAACTGAGTCAAATGAATTGATCATGTAACTAAACATTTCCATATGTATGTGCCCAAAATGTATAATAAAAACAGACGTTTTGAACAGATATATTGTTCACTTGTCTTGATCAAGGCCGCACATGTCTCCTCATGTGAAAATACTTGCAGTTACGCACCCGCCCGCTGCTGGCGCCAGGTAGAATCTTGGCAGCGTGCGCACTGAGGATTCACAAGTGTTCAGTAACATAGTGACTGTGTACTTGTACCCCAAATTTGAGAAATGTCACCCAGTTTTTGCTACCAAATTTGAGGCACAGAGACACAGATTAATTCCAAAAACTAATATAAACAATAACTTTATTTCAAATACCAAAAACACCAAAATGGGATTAAAAACTAGCACAACGCCCAAAATCCCTGAAGTCAGGGAATGGGTAAATAAAAATAAAAATCTGGCCTATTGGTTAAAGGGCAAACGGGTGGGAGCGGGATAGAAAACCCTATACGTCCCTGATTATTCCCTGCCTGTCAGCGGAGGTTGGCACCCTCTTGAACGCAATATGGCGCCCCCGCTCGTCGACGGCTACCCCTAAAAGCCCTACAAGTCCCTATAATAATGTGGGGATGCCAATGCTAGTAATGCTATTGCATACCAAATATATAGCACCCAAACACACCAGATAGCATCTACCACCAAAAAACCAGATAGTAAATCACCAGCAAACTCTAAGTTAGGAAAGCCCAATCTGACCGTACCAAGCCCTACAGATATATAAATATCTAGCTCTCCTACTGAATGGCTATTACACCCTCACAAAAAACCTACCTGGTAGTACCTGCCTGTCAGCGGAGGTTGGCACCCTCTTGAACGCAAAGTGGCGCCCCCGCTCCTCGGCGGCTGTCCCTACTGACCCTTAAACGATCCCTATAAAATGGAGATCCTATAGATAAATAGGTGTCTAGGGAGCTACAATGGTGTGCCTTACCAGACTACCCCTATTACTCGGTCAGATAATAATCAACCACCAAATGCCACAAGCACACAATAGTCTGAGATAGTATAATTGTTAAAGCACACCAGAGTCCTTAACAGATATCAACAGCCACGAAGTAAGGTATAACAATGACCTCCCCCAGGTAAAGTTATGTATAGATAATAGATGCTTATAGCCACCACACTGACTCAGATGATAGAGAGATACAATACTACCTAGGGCACAATTAAACTAGTATATAAACATTAAAACGGTGCCCCAATTATAAATGTGCAAATAGTAAAATACCAAAAAACAAACAATTAAAAGACCAGATACACTTATCTGTGTTCAGGTCTCGCCTCTACGCGTTTCCCCCCCATGATATGGTTCCTCAGGAGGCGTATGGGTAAGTCAGAATCCGTGTGCTAAGGACACATCAGAGATAGGTGCTGTGCCTGGTTGTAGGCATGGGGATAACACTGCCGAAACCACCATTAAATAGCCACCGCCCCTTAAGATAAACAATCAAAGGGGAGGGGGGCTAGATGATGCTTAGATGTAAAAACTGTTACCCTATTCCCCAGTTGGAATCGGTACCTGTACGTTAAAAAGTGCAGCTGTATGCCATCTCCGCCATAACTCTTGTGTTTCCCTGGCGTCCTCGTATTGCGCACGCGCCACTCCTAGACCCTAGAGGTCCATTTCTCATTAGACGGCACTGCGCATGCGCTGCCGGCCGCCATTTTATTGAAGACACTAGCAAACAGCGCAGGCGCCGTGTACTAAATCGCCGGGTCCCGGGACTGCACTGCGCACGCACTCCTGGTCAGAAGGACCTCGTAGAACATGCAGCCATACGCAAGAACAATGTCTCTGATATTTAGTCGTCATGACTACACGCTGCACAATACAGTAGGCACAGTGGGCCTGCACACTAATCATATATATAGGCATATTGACCCACAGCCTCAGCACACATATAAGGCAACTACATACGATAAAACTATAGCAAGGTACCCCAAAGTAAGCCTATACTTCATTCTTTTAGTGCCCCCATTTCCTACCAGTGATCCATCTGGACCATAGAACCACTGGCAACTACCACTAGCTCAAATTAGATTAGCCCAAGGGTTCTCACAAATAAACTGACCATAAAGCGCTCAGATAGTAAGTGAACGCACACCAAATCACTTGGCAAATCCCCAAACCCCATTACCTTTATCAAACACCCATTATAAAGATGATATCTCTCATTAGATAACCCTGGAGTTAAAATAAAACTCCTACAGTCAGATAATACATCCTGCAAACCGTCTAGTAGGTTTACACGGCCATCATATTCTCATCAGGGAAGAAAATGGCCAGAAGCGGAACCAGATGAAAACAGTTCACACAAAACGCACAGAGACACAGATTCCAGCGATGTCTCACTTATTGGGCTTCTTAGTGTAGTTGTGATCATCTCCTTTTCATAAAAGTGATTTTATCACTAGATCACTAGTAAATCTGCTGTCATGTAGTCTTTCATATTCATGAGCTCAGTATAGCTCTGTCCCACCAATTGTCAACTTTCTGCCTATGCAGTGTACACAAAAGCTGTGAGTCAGTGGTGTGTGTTACACAGAGCTCAGGATTTAGAGAACTGGTAGATCTGCAACAGAGAAAACTACTGTGTTATAAAAACTGCAGGTAGAAGCCCAGTAAGTGTTACATTGCTGCTCTCAGATGGGGTAGCAAAACCTGGTGACAGATCCTTTTAACCCTGCTGTTGTCTTCAGTCAAAAACGACCGACCTTGAACTTCAATATTCTTTAAAATATTCAAGATGCGGCTCTGAAACCCGTGGCCGACCGACCCATCCTCACTTAAGTCAATCAACCACAAGTTTCAGAACCGCATCTTGAACACCCCAGACCGAAGACAACAGCAGGGTTAACCCCTTTCTGCCATTATAAGCACACAGCCCTCCCTACTTGTCAGCGCCCCTTGCACTGTGCTGAGTGCTCCCGAGCGGTGCGGAACCTTTGTGCCGGCACGAGGGGAGCTGTTTCCATGTGACACCACAGCTGGTTCCTGTGTGTGTGACCACATTTTCCTATTGTAGTTTCCTCTGTAGATCGCATGTGGATGTCATGGGGAAAAAGAAGGCGACAAGCGGGCTGGGGAGAGCTCTGATGAAGGACCGAGCACAGAGCCAGCGGGGGCTGCGAGCTAAAGACTCGTGGGTGAGTGCACTCCGCCGCCATCTCTGTCCCCTCCCGAGCTTACACTGCTGGACGTGGGCACTAGGGCAGCACCCATGGTCATGTCTGGGAAGCACTGGATTTGTCAGGGTGCCATCCTCCTCAGTGCACATGCCCAGCTGGCAGCACAGGGTGACACATGAATGATCAGTGCCCTGTCACCTGGTTCCATGCAGAGGAGCAGGGAGGCCATTATTGTGTCTTCTCCTGCTCTCCCTATAACAGAGAACACACTGATGTCAGACAGGACCACACTGCAGAGCTCGCCAGGATGATGGCTTTTCTCCCTACTCTTGTGATCGATCATCCCAGTGTTCATGCAGAAGAGCTGCCACTGTGAGCATCTGCCACCACGGGCGTCTACCACATCGGGCGTCTGCCACCTTGGGCGTCTGCTACCGCGGGCGTCTGCCACCGCGGGCGTCTGCCACCGTGGGCATCTGCCACCATGGGGGTCTACCACCACGGGCAACTGCCACCATGGGCGCCTACCACCGCGGGCATCTGCCACCACGGGCTTCTACGACCGCGGGTGTCTGCCTCCATGGGCGTCTGCCACAGGCGATCGCCAGGGTGGCTAGTAGGGAATAAGCTGCTGCTAGATTCCGCCATGAGGAAGCGGAGTGTGACACAGAGATTATCTTTTCTCGCCCCCTTTCTGCCCTGCGCTGGGCATGATATTCTGTCTTGCCTACAATCTTCTTTTAAGATCTTCTAATTCTCAGGAAACATTAGTTCTTTGTTAACCCTTCTGTTCTCTAATTCTTGCTTGCAGCTGCACACAAGTGAACTCAATGATGGCTATGACTGGGGACGGCTGAACCTGCAGTCTGTGACAGAACAAAGCTCTATTGATGATTTTCTTGCTACAGCAGAGTTGGCAGGAACAGAGTTTGCTGCAGGCAAGAGAATGATTATCACTTTTCTTGTGAATGTATTTCTCCCTATAATAGCTGTAAGAAGTTTTCCGCTTTCAACTTTTTTAATGTAATTCTTCATGAGTGTACGAAAATAATGAAATGATTGTTACTCTCCTTCCCCAAATTCAGCACTGTCTGCACCGCTGCTCCAGTGATTGTGTGCAGGCTACAGCTCGATGTCACGTTACTAACGCTGCTTCCGCTCACGGGGCTCAGCGGCTCTTCTGATTTAGATGGCAGGAGATTCTGAGCTTATTGATTAGCTGCAGCTCTGTAGACGTGATGCTACCATTGTAGTCTGTACACAGTAGAGGAAGAACATTGCAGAGACAGCACTGAACTTTGGGACAGTAAGTAACAGATTCAGTTCTCTGGGGGTAGCCAGGAGCTATTCTATTTTGGCAGCATGAATGTTACTCCAGTCTGCACCATTCTTGTTGTTAAAAATACAAAAAAAACAAATGTATAAAATTCATCAACACAAGAGCATTAGTTATGACCCCTGGCACCTTTCTTAATCCCTACTGCAGAGCTTGTCTTATGGCGGCAGTCAGCAGCAGGGAAAGGACTGGTGTGAATTTCCTGTTATATCACTTCATGTTCTCAGCAGAGCAGTAAAGAGAACCTGGTGGGAGAAAGCCTCACGTGGTCAGTCCTGCCCAATACGTAAGACGTTGCTCGTGCTGAAGGCCACTGAATACTGTTTTTAGCTTTTGGATGAAGTGTTTGTTGAATTGTAGAGAGCTGTTAAAGTCTCACTCCCAAAATGGCCAAAAGAAAAAAACCTTCTAAAATCATACTAGACGTATGCAGTTTTATTTACCAAAAAATCAAATTTTATTCAATATGCAAATGGGGGGGCTTTGGTGCACCCTTGGCATGTCCAAACTCTTTTCGCACCATTGCACCCTGTTATTCGCATATAAAAGTCAGTCCCTTGATCGACAGTGCTCCGTTGATGAGCAAACGCTGTCTGTGCTTGCGTTCTGACACTTGAGCACAGCAGTGCACTCCGATGTTAGTGGGACTCCTGTTTCTTACCTGTCTTTGGCCACTGCTTCATCAGCTTTAGTGATCAGGTGGGGCATTGCAGTGAGCAGATGGCATGTGCTCATTGCCCTCTTCTCACTGAAACCTCGCGCTCGCTACACTACTTTTTGAATCAAGTGGAATCCGCACACAGGCAGAAACCAGGCATCAGAGTACAGTACAGACCAAAAGTTTGAACACACATTCTCATTAAAAGATTTTTCTATGTTTTCATAACTATGAAAATTGTACATTCACACTGAAGGCATCAAAACTATGAATTAACACATGTGGAATTATATACTTAACAAAAAAGTGGGAAACAACTGAAATTATGTCTTATATTCTAGGTTCTTCAAAGTAGCCACCTTTTGCTTTGATGACTGCTTTGCACACTCTTGGCATTCTCTTGATGAGCTTCAAGAGGTAGTCACCAGGAATGGTCTTCCAACAATCTTGAAGGAGTTCCCAGAGATGCTTAGCACCTGTTGGCCCTTTTGCCTTCACTCTGCGGTCCAGCTCACCCCAAACCATCTCGATTGGGTTCAGGTCTGGTGACTGTGGAGGCCAGGTCATCTGGCATAGCACCCCATCACTCTCCTTCTTGGTCAGATAGCCCTTACACAGCCTGGAGGTGTGTTTGGGGTCATTGTCCTGTTGAAAAATAAATGATGGTCCAAATAAACGCAAACCGGATGGAATAGCATGCCGCTGCAAGATGCTGTGGTAGCCATGCTGGCTCAGCATGCCTTCAATTTTGAATAAATCCCCAACAGTGTCACCAGCAAAGCCCCCCCCACACCATCACACCTCCTCCTCCATGCTTCACTGTGGGAACCAGGCATGTAGAGTCCATCCGTTCACCTTTTCTGCGTCGCACAAAAACACGGTGGTTGGAACCAAAGATCTCAAATTTGGACTCCTCAGACCAAAGCACAGATTTCCACTGGTGTAATGTCCATTCCTTGTGTTCTTTAGCCCAAACAAGTCTCTTGTGCTTGTTGCCTGTCCTTAGCAGTGGTTTCCTAGCAGCTATTTTACCATGAAGGCCTGCTGCACAAAGTCTCCTCTTAAAGGGACACTGTCACCTGAATTTGGAGGGAACAATCTTCAGCCATAGAGGCGGGGTTTTGGGGTTTTTGATTCACCCTTTCCTTACCTGCTGGCTGCATGCTGGCTGCAATATTGGATTGAAGTTCATTCTCTGTCATCCGTAGTACATGCCTGCACAAGGCAATCTTGCCTGCGCAGGCGTGTACTATAGACTCTATAGTACACGCCTGCGCAGGCAAGATTGCCTTGTGCAGGCATGTACTACGGATGACAGAGAATGAACTTCAATCCAATATTGAGTACACGCCTGCGCAGGCAAGATTGCCTTGTGCAGGCATGTACTACGGATGACAGAGAATGAACTTCAATCCAATATTGCAGCCAGCATGCAGCCAGCGGGTAAGGAAAGGGTGAATCAAAAACCCCAAAACCCCGCCTCCATGGCTGAAGATTGTTCCCTCCAAATTCAGGTGACAGTGTCCCTTTAACAGTTGTTGTAGAGATGTGTCTGCTGCTAGAACTCTGTGTGGCATTGACCTGGTCTAATCTGAGCTGCTGTTAACCTGCGATTTCTGAGGCTGGTGACTCGGATAAACTTATCCTCAGAAGCAGAGGTGACTCTTGGTCTTCCTTTCCTGGGGCGGTCCTCATGTGAGCCAGTTTCTTTGCAGCGCTTGATGGTTTTTGCCACTGCACTTGGTGACACTTTCAAAGTTTTCCCAATTTTTCGGACCGACTGACCTTTATTTCTTAAAGTAATGATGGCCACTTGTTTTTCTTTACTTAGCTGCTTTTCTCTTGCCATAATACAAATTCTAACAGTCTATTCAGTAGGACTATCAGCTGTGTATCCACCAGACTTCTGCACAACACAACTGATGGTCCCAACCCCATTTATAAGGCAAGAAATCCCACTTATTGAACCTGACAGGGCACACCTGTGATGTGAAAACCATTCCCGGTGACTACCTCTTGAAGCTCATCAAGAGAATGCCAAGAGTGTGCAAAGCAGTCATGAAAGCAAAAGGTGGCTACTTTGAAGAACCTAGAATATAAGAAATAATTTCAGTTGTTTCACACTTTTTTGTTAAGTATATAACTCCACATGTGTTAATAATTCATAGTTTTGATGCCTTCAGTGTGAATGTACAATTTTCATAGTCATGAAATACAGAAAAATCTTTAAATGAGAAGGTGTGTCCAAACTTTTGGTCTGTACTTTATGCCACTTTCACATGGTGTGTGCCCGCAGAGACACTGGAAGCGTGGCACTGTGCTCCTCCAATGTCGGTGGACAGGCAATCAAACTTATCTTACCAAGGGTGTGCTGTCAATCAGCATAAAGGTACCGTCACACTTAGGGACGCTGCAGCGATACCGACAACGATCCGGATCGCTGCAGCGTCGCTGTTTGGTCGCTGGAGAGCTGTCACACAGACCGCTCTCCAGCGACCAACGATCCCGAGGTCCCCGGTAACCAGGGTAAACATCGGGTAACTAAGCGCAGGGCCGCGCTTAGTAACCCGATGTTTACCCTGGTTACCATCGTAAAAAAACAAACAGTACATACTTACATTCAGCTGTCTGTCCCTTGCCGTCTGGTTCCTGCTGACTGCTGGCCGCAAAGTGAAAGCAGAGCACAGCCACAGCGGTGAGTCACCGCTGTGTGACTCACCGCTGTGCTGTGCTTTCACTTTCACTTTGCGGCCAGCAGTCAGTGCAGGAAATAGACGGCAAGGGACAGACAGCTGAATGTAAGTATGTACTGTTTGTTTTTTTACGATGGTAACCAGGGTAAACATCGGGTTACTAAGCGCGGCCCTGCGCTTAGTTACCCGATGTTTACCCTGGTTACCAGTGAAGACATCGCTGAATCGGTGTCACACACACCGATTCAGCGATGTCTGCGGGGAGTCCAGCGACGAAATAAAGTTCTGGACTTTCTTCCCCGACCAGCGACAGCACAGCAGGGGCCTGATCGCTGCTGCCTGTCACACTGGACGATATCGCTAGCGAGGACGCTGCAACGTCACGGATCGCTAGCGATATCGTCTAGTGTGACGGTACCTTAAGGAAAGGAACTGGTTCTCATATGCAAACAGAAGGGTGTAACGGGGCACCAAGGCATAGGCCACGCCAAGGGTGCACTGAAGCACCTTCTTTTGCATATTGAATAAGTTAATTCTTCAGCAAATATTAAGTAAACTGCACGTCTAGTGTGATTTTTGTACGGGCTGCGTCTCCTATATAAATGTTTATGCAGTTTAGTTGCCATTGTTTGGAGGTGACAGACTCCCTTTAAATGGTTTTTCTAAAAAAAAAAAAAAAAATGTGAAAACTCAAAAGGGAAACAGTTGTTTTGGTTTTTTTTTTTTTAGTTAGTTTCCAACTACTTATATAAGATCTGCCTTGATTTCTTATTGTAGAGAAACTCAATATTAAGTTTGTCCCAGCTGAAGCCAGGACAGGATTGCTGACATCAGAGGAATCTAACAGAATCCATAAACTTCATGAAGAAAATGAGCAGTTTCTGTGCATCCCCCGGAGGTAAGACTGTGTTGTCTTGTTATAGTCTGTGTTGCTATGTATCGTCCATAATTCTCCTTCTGTTCTTGTACATCATGAGCTCTTAGACACACCATCATCATAATTTTTCTTGTTGCTTGCAGGCCATACTGGGACAGAAGTACCAGCGCTGAGGTGCTGAAGCAGTCTGAGAGAGAGAATTTTTTGGAGTGGAGGCGTCAGCTCGCTAAGTAAATTCTTACCGAATGCAGCATGTGACTTGGGTTTTTGTATAACGTATCATAGATAAGTAGATTTTATTTTTCCTTTTTATTAGACTTGAAGAAGAAAAGAAACTGATACTTACACCATTTGAACGTAATCTAGATTTCTGGCGTCAGCTCTGGAGAGTCTTAGAAAGGAGGTAAATAATAAAGGGATGAATTGATATACATCATCTGTAGCCGTTCGGTCTTTAAAGGGACACTGTCACCTGAATTTGGAGGGAACAATCTTCAGCCATGGAGGCGGGGTTTTGGGGTTTTTGATTCATCCTTTCCTTACCCGCTGGCTGCATGCTGGCTGCAATATTGGATTGAAGTTCATTCTCTGTCCTCCGCAGTACATGCCTGCACAAGGCAAGATTGCACAGCGCAGGTGTGTACTATGGAGGACAGAGAATGAACTTCAATCCAATATTGCAGCCAGCGGGTAAGGAAAGGGTGAATCAAACACCCAAAAACCCCGCCTCCATGGCTGAAGATTGTTCCCTCCAAATTCAGGTGACAGTGTCCCTTTAAATTCTGCAACAAACAAACTGTAGGAAATGTAATGTCACATATAGTGTCTTGTGTGGGAGTATGCCGCAAGCACTTATTGATTTTCTTTTTAAGATCATTACCATCCATATAATTCAGTTTTATAAGTGGCTGACGCTTTTTTTTTTCAGTGACATAGTTGTACAGATTGTGGATGGCAGAAATCCATTGTTATTCAGATGCCAGGATTTGGTAAGTTTAAAAACATGGAAAAGGAGACCTCAAAGCTGCCCCTTTCTTCCAAACTAATTCAAATTGATATAACATATAATGGTACAGTTGTGTTAGCAGCATGACAATGTTTTCATTTTATTTTTCGAAGGAGCGATATGTCAAAGAAGTAAATCCACATAAAGAAAATATAATCCTAATAAACAAGGCAGACTTGTTAACTGAATACCAGCGACAGGCCTGGGCGGCCCACTTTGAGAAAGAAGGTGTTAAAGTTGTGTTCTGGTCTGCATTAGCTGAGGCGCAGAGACTTTCTGAAGATGCCAAAGTATGTGTATTTTCTTTATTTTTTTATATTGTTTCCTGTATTCATTACACTTTTCTCCGATTTCATACAACCCTTAAATCTAATTTATCACTTGCCATGCATTACAGCCATTTTCCACTTAAAACTGTATATCCTAAGAGGTGTTATGTGCAAAGTCATGTACCTAAACTTGAGAGAAGGTATACTATTTGCATAGGGCAGAGTAGGTCTGAAAGCCCATAACTTTCTCCTGACTGAGAGAGATGTAGGTGTCTAGATAAGTATATAAGACTAGATGGTGGCCCGATTCTAACGCAGCGGGTATTCTAGAATATGTATGTATATAGCAGCCACATAGTACATAGCAAAGGCCACGACATATTCTTGAATACCCGATGCATTAATACAGGCCACGCAGGATATAACAGTGGCCACGCACTATATAACACAGCCCAAACAGTATATAACACAGCCCACGCAGTTTATAACATTGCCCACATAGTATATAACACTGGCCACGTAGTATATAGCAGCCATGTAGTATATAATGCAGCCCACACAGTATATAACACTGCCCACGCAGTTTATAACATTGCCCACATAGTATATAACACTGGCCACGTAGTATATAGCAGCCATGTAGTATATAACACAGCCCACGCAGTATGTAACACAGCCCACGTAGTATATAGCAATGTGGGCACTATATGCGTGGTTAAAAAAAGACTTAAAATAAAAAAATAAACATATACTCACCCTCCGAAGAGCCCCTTGAAGTCCTGGCGCCTGTGTGCGGTGCACGCGGCAGCTTCCGGTCCCAGGGTTGGTATGAGCGCAGAACCTGTGATGACGTCGCAGTCACATGACCGTGACGTCATAGCAGGTCCTTCTCGCATAGCATCCTTGGCACCGGAACCTGCCGCTTGCACTGCCGAGTACAGGGCGCTACATCGGAGGGTGAGAATAACCTTTTTTTTTTTTTTTTTTTTATTATTATTATTATTATTTGTAACTTTAGATATTTTTACTATTGATGCTGCATAAAGTAAAAGGTGGTCACACAGGGTTAATAGCTGCGTTAATGGAGTGCATTACACCGCGGGCCATTAATGCTGGCATTAATCCTGTGTGAGGGCTGACTGGAGGGGAGTATGGAGCGGGCACTGACTGCGGGGAGGAAGGAGTGGCCATTTTTCGGCCGGACTGTGGCCGCCGCTGATTGGTCGTGGGCGTTTTGCCACGACCAATTCTGCGACTTGGATTTCCATGACAGACAGAGGCCGCGACCAATGAATATCCGTGACAGACAGAAGGACAGAAAGATGGAAGTGACCCTTTGACAATTATATAGTAGATAAGTCGATCAATATACTGAAAAAAAAATTATATATTATATTCACAAATATGCGTAAAAGCACAAAAGTTGAGCTTGGCTTGAGTTGGTATACATGCAACACAAACGCATGTTCACATTGGCCATAAAACATACAAAACCTACAAGAAACAAAATGAGCAAAAACCCTGTTTTATCTAAATAAATAAAAAGTAAAAGTGCATTTAAATAACAGAGTTTTTAGTAATACTGTTTTTGATCAAAAATAGCATAAAAGCTATCCCACCACGACACGGTAACTCTGATCGGGACAGTCCTACGCTGTCTAATATTAAAAACCTTACCATGTGTCAAAGTTGACCTCAGTTTGTGAATAAGGGCAGACAAACGGACCGGGTCACAACCAGTGAACACCAGTCTGGGGAAGCCTTTAAATGCATGCACTTTTGCTTTTTATTTATTTATTTATTTAGTTACAGCAGGGTTTTTGCTCATTTTGTTTCTTGTAGGTTTTGTATACAAATAAGTGTATATACACTGGGATAAATAAGTATTTAATGCACTGCTGATTTTGCAAGTTTTCCCACCTACAAAGAATGGAGAAGTCTGTAATTTTTATCGTAGTTACACTTCAAGTATGACAGAATCTTAAAAATCCAGAACATCACATTGTATGATTTTTGCATAATTAGCATGCATTTTATTGCATGAAATAAGTATTTCATACAGTAGAAAAACAGAACTTAATATTTGGTACAGAAACCTTTGTTTGCAATTACAATGGTGAGATGTTCCCTGTAGTTCTTGACCAAGTTTGCACACACTGCAGCAGGGATTTTGCCCCTCCCCCCTCCTCCATACAGATCATCTCCAGATCTTTCAGGTTTCAGGGCTGTCGCTGGACAACATAGAGTTTTGGCTCCCTCCAAAGAGTTTCTATTGGATTCAGGTCTGGAGATTGGCTAGGTCACTCCAGGACCTTGAAATGCTTCTTGGGCTACGTTCACATTAGCGTCGCGTCGCTGTTGCGTCGGCGACGCAGCGGCGACGCGCCCCTATGTTTAACATAGGGGACGCGTGCGTCTTTTTGCACGCGTTTTCCGACACGTGCGTCGTTTTAGACGCTAGCGTCGGACGCAAGAAAACGCTACAAGTTGCATTTTTCTTGCGTCCGATTTCGTCAAAAAACGACGCACGCATTTTTCCGTGCGTCGCCGCTGCGTCGCCGACGCAACAGCGACGCGACGCTAATGTGAACGTAGCCTTACAGATCCACTCATTAGTTGCCCTGACTGATTGTTTCAGGTCATTGTCATGCTGGAAGACCCAGCAACGACCCATCTTCAATGCACCAATGGGGGAAGGAGGTTGTTGGCCAAAATATCACAATATGTGACCCTATCCATCCTCCCTTCAATACGATGCAGTCATCCTGTCCCCCTTTGCAGAAAAGCACCCCCAAAGTATGATGTTTTCCCCACCATGCTTCACCGTTGGGATGGTGTTCTTGGGGTTGTACGCATCCTTCTTCCAAACACGGAGAGTGGATTTGACACCAAAAAGTTCTTTTTTTGTCTCATCTGCAAACATGACCTTCTCTCATGCCTCCTCTGGATAATCCAGGTGGTCATTGGCGAACGTCAAACAGTTCTAGACATGTGCTGGCGTAAGCAGGGGGACTTTGTGGGCCCTGGAGGATTTTAATGCATGACGGCGTAGTGTGTTACTAACGGTAATGTTTGAGACTGTGGTCCCAGCTCTCTTCACGTCACTGACCAGGTCCTCCCGTGTAGTTCTGGGCTGATTTGTTACAGAATCATGCTTACCTTGTGAGGTGAGATTTTGCATGGAGCCCCAGACTGAGCAAGATTGACAGTCATCTTGTGTTTCTTCCATTTTCTAATAATTGTGCCAACAGGTGTTTCCTTCTTACCAAGCTGTTTTCCTATTGACCTGTAGCCCATCCCAGCCTTGTGCAGGTCTACAATTTTGTCCCTGGTGTCCTTAGACAGTTCTTTGGTCTTGGCCATGGTGGAGAGGTTGGAGTGTGATTGTGTGTGGACAGGTGTTTTTTTTTTTTTTATACAGGTAACGAGTCCAAACAGGTGCAGTTAACCCCTTCACACCGCAGCCCTTTTTTGTTTTTCGCTCCCCTCCTTAACAGAGCCATAACTTTTTTTATTTTTCTGTCAATATGGCCATGTGAGGGCTTATTTTTTGCGGGATGAGTTGTACTTTTGAACGACACCATTGGTTTTACCATGTCTTGTACTAGAAAATGGGAAAATTCCAAGTGTAGTGAAATTGCAAAAAAAGTGCAATCCCACACTTGTTTTTTCTTTGGCTTTTTTGCTAGGTTCACGAAATGCTAAAACTAACCTGCCACTATGATTATCCAGGTCAATACGAGTTCATAGACGCCAAACATGTCTAGGTTATTTTTTTATCTAAGTGGTGAAAAAAAAAATCAAAACTTTTCCTTAAAAAAAAAAAAAAAGGGCCATTTTCCGATATCTGTAGCGTCTCCATTTTTTTGGATCTCGGGTCAGGTGGGGGCTTTTTTTTGTGTGCCGAGCTGACGTTTTTAATATAACTTTTGTGCAGATACGTTCTTTTGATTGCTCGTTATTGCATTTTAATGCAATGTCGCGGCGACCAAAAAAACGTAATTCTGGCGTTTTGAATTTTTTTCTCGCTACGCTGTTTAGCGATCGGGTTAATGCTTTTTTTTTTATCGATAGATCGGCCGATTCTGAACGCGGCGATACCAAATATGTGTAGGTTTTGATTTTTATTTTTTTTTTAAATTGTTTTATTTCTCTGTCGCCTCTCATTGGGGGACACAGGAACCATGGGGTGTCTGCTGTTGCCACTAGGAGGCTGACACTATGCACAAAAAAAAGTTAGCTCCTCCTCTGCAGTGTACACCCACCGACTGGCATTATACTCTTCAGTTTAGCTTCGTGTCAGTAGGAGCTGGACACGGGTTTTTTATTATTAGACCCCTATCTACCTCAATGTGCGTCGTTTTTCTTTTAGTTTCTCCAGAGGGATACAGGGTGAACAGTCACACCTGTAGTCCCACTATGCGTACGGCGTGTACTGCCACCCCGTATCCTCATAGATCCCTCAGCAGGACCATGATCCTAGCACACAAGCGTGCTTAGAAGTCCGGTCCTAGCTCCGTCCCCCACCCACCAGAGCCTGTCAGTTGGAGGAGACGAGGACGTCCATCACAGCTTCCTGGATGTCTCATTCCCCTCAGGTTAGTAACTGCGTGGGATGTTTAGGTGAGTATTTTCCCATTCCCAGATCACTCGCAGTGTGGGGGAGAAGAGGTCCCTTTGGAAATATGCTGCACGATTCTTACCTTTATTTTTCCTAGGGATCCCAGGGGCAGCTACACGGGCAGAATCTCATCGTGCGGCGGCCTTTCAGGCGGCCGCGCTCCCTCCTGAGCTGCGCCGTTTTTTTCCCACTGTGAAGGCCGGCTAGGGACGCTGGATCTGCCTCCTTCATCGGCGGCCGCAGTGCTCTCCCAGCAGCCGCACTGCTTCGCCGGCCACAATGTCTCCACTTACAGCGCTATAAAGGCACAGATGATTGGCCTCGGGGAGACCAAAACATCCAACACCGCGGAGACACCATCACGTGTTTCTCAACGCAGTGATTCCAGAACACTGCCCCCATCCCTTATGGGAAATATGCAGATGCATGTAAAGAAGCTGCGGAGACACCATCACGTGTTTCTCGACGCAAGCAGTGAATAGCCAGGCCTTTCCCCGGGAAGGAACAACCACGGGAAGGGCAGGCAGCATCCTATGAAGGAAAGCCACCTATGCCAAGCTGTCTGTGGATGGATACCATGCTTGGCATAGGTGGCTTTCCTTCATAGGATGCTGCCCTTCCCGTGGTTGTTCCTTCCCGGGGAAAGGCCTGGCTATTCACTGTTTGCGTCGAGAAACACGTGATGGTGTCTCCGCAGCTTCTTTACATGCATCCACTTACAGCGCGACAGCCTGGCAGGCTGCCGCGCCGCTTCCCCCTGTGGCCGCACTGCTCGGCGGCCGCAATGCATCCTGTGTCTGCGCGGCGGCCTTGGCAGGCTGCCGCGCTGCTTATTCCCTGCAGCGCGCTGCTTAGTCCCTGCGGCGTACTGCTCTGGCGCCGCGGTTCTCTTCTCCGGCGGCGGCCTCTAATTTAGGTCCCGACTTCGGCCGGGGCCTACTTCGGGCGCCACGACTGCGCCACTTCCGGTTTGCTCGGACGGGCTTTTTTCCCACCCGAAAACCTTCTCCCCGCATTCTACGCCCACCAACGCCATCTTGGTGCTCATGAGCGCTCAGCAGACTCCGCCCTCCCCACTTCGCTGGCGAGACACACATCGCCGCTCCACCACCTGCAGAGCGCGCAGTCTGGCGTTTTTCCTGCGGTCCTCTTCTTGAATTGCGGCAGGAGCTCATATCGCCTCCCTGTCTAAAGACTTCCCCGGAGGTCCACCCGCAAGCCGGACAACTTCCTCCACCTGGATTCCGTTTTTGTCTGCCGTGAGTAGCTCTGCTCTGCAGACTGACACTCCCCTCTGCCCCCCTGTCCCCTAACCCTCTGGCATTTTCTCCAGGGACCCGTCAAAATGTCTACCTCTAAGGGAGGCCGCTCTCATCCTCCCACTTCTTCTTCTTCTTCTTCTGCCTTAGTCAAGTACTTTGCATGTTCGTCTTGTAACTACAAACTTCCCTCAGGTCAGTCCTCTCCACTCTGTCAGGCCTGCAGCAACCCGATTGTTCCCACCGCCCAGGATCCCCCGGCCGATCCGCCCGAGAGTGATACCCCCACCCCAGGCTGGGCTTCCTCTCTGTCACAATCGGTGGCTGATCTAACACGGGTGTCTCAAACTCTGGTGTCCGTGCTGGATCGATTACCTCTGAAGACCTCCGCAGTAGCCAGCGGGTCGCAGGAGCCTCCGTCCGAGCCCTCCATTATAAGCTGCAAAAAGTCCAGACAGGAACGCCGGTCTGAGTCCTCTTCCCGCTCCATCTCACCACACGGTCCTTTTCTGCGGGCGGCTTCCTTCCAGTCCTCCTCTGAGTCAGGCAAGGCATTCTCTGACGTGCCTTCAGAGGATATTTCGGAGCTGGATTCTAACCAAATCGCTAGCATGAGGGATATGGTTCAGAACCTCATTGGAGCAATAAATCAAACCTGTGGCATCAAGGATTCCTCTACGGAACCCGCAGATCAGGCGGTTTCGTTTAGACGGTCTAAACCACCTTCCAAGTTTTTCGCTCCGCATCCTGAATTCGAGGAGATCATGACCAGAGAAAGAGAGAACCCGACCAGACGCTTTCAGAGGGGAAAGTGCCTTGGTGTTTTATATCCTTTTTCTCCAGATCTTACCACAAATTGGACTGTCTCTCCCTCGGTGGATCCTCCAGTCTCTAGGCTATTCACCAACACGGTCCTCCCACTGTCCGGCCGAGCATCTCTAAAGGATTCTAACGATAGGGTTATAGAATCCTTTGCGAAATCAGCCTTTGAAGCGGCTGCAGCTACTCTATGCCCGGCCTTTGCTTCCACTTGGGTTTCAAAATTCATATCCAAATGGGCCAAACAGCTCCGTCGGGGCATCCTGGACGGGGCTTCACCGGGGCATCCTGGACGGGGCTTCACCCGGACAGCTGCCGGAGCTGGCCGACCAGATTTCTCATGCCAGTGAATACCTGGTCTCTGCCTCCCTGGACGCCGCATCTTGTGCGGCTCAGGCATCCAGCAATGCTGTTGCCATCTGTCGGACCGTTTGGCTCAAGGCCTAGCAGGCGGATTTGTCTTCTAAAAAGTCCCTTACCAGCCTGCCTTTTCAGGGTTCACGACTCTTTGGTTCTAAGCTAGACCAAATCATTAAGGACGCCACCTTCCCCAGTCTAAACCTCGTCGCCCTCCTCCTAGACGGCAATTTCGGTCCTTTGGGCCTTTTCGTCGCTTTGCGGCGTCAAACTCCTTTTACCAACAGCAACAGAGGCCACAGGCACGTCAAGAGAAGAAGTCTGTATCCTTTAGACCCACTCCTTCCTGGCGTCCCCGCTACTCCCAGGGTAGATCTTCCAGGACCGGAAGATCCACCTCTGCATGACTCACACCAAGACCCCAGTCCTCTACCCAGGCTGGGCAGTCGTCTCCTCTTCTTCAGGGACGTCTGGATCTCCTCAGTAGAGGACACGTCGGTCAGAGATGTTGTATCCTCGGGATACAAAATAGTTTGTTTCACGACCTCGGGATCGTTTCTTCGAATCCTGACTTCCAAGAGACCCTGCTCTAATTCCGGGTTTCTTCGCAGCCATCACTTCTCTCCTCAAAGCCGGGGTGATCGTTCCCGTACCAGAAAAAGAACGGTTCACAGGTTTCTATTCAAACCTTTTTGTGGTGCCGAAAAAAGATGGCACGGTTCGTCCCATTCTGGATCTCAAATTGCTGAACAGGAGAGTTTGTCTGAAGCACTTCGGGATGGAATCTCTTCGTTCAGTAATTGCTCCATGGAGGCTCAGGAATTTCTGTTTTCCATAGATATTCAGGACGCCTACCTACATGTTCCGATATATTCCCAGGACATCACCGATTCCTGCGCTTTGCGGTGCTCCAGGAACACTTTCAGTTCGTCGCCCTGCCGTTCGGTCTTGCAACCGCTCCCAGGGTTTTCACGAAGATCATGGCGGCGCTGATGGCCATCTTTTGGGTCCGAGGCCTGGTTCTGTTTCAATACCTCGACGACATCCTCATCAAGGTTCCGTCCTTTTCTCAGGCTCACGAAAATCTGTCCATCATTCTCGACACCCTAGCCCACTTCGGGTGACTGGTCAACCGAAAAGTCCTGCCTTATTCCTTTGACCGAAACGTTGCCGCAGGAGGCAGAATAAAATGTGAGCTGCTTTTTCACTTCCTGGTGTGGCGCTGTCCCTTTCTTCAATTTGGATCTGGACCTTTTATCTGGGATGGACCCCCTGGTGAGGACGTGTGCCCTGATGTCCATTGAGACTATGTGATTATAGGGTGCAGCCTTACTATTTTCTTTGATGCTTACTCGTCAGACCAATGTCTTCCTTCCCGAAGACAAGAGATCCATCCTTCGTCGGGACATACGCTTGCTCCAGGGTCCTCGGCCTCCCTCCTTCCGATCGGCCATGAAGGTTCTGGGGAGGATGGTAGCAACATTGGAAGCAATTCCCTTCACCCAATTTCATTCGCGACCTCTTCAGCAAGCCATTCTGTCTCAGTGGGACAGGTCTGTTTTCTCCCTGGATCGTCTGATCCGACTCTCTCCGGGTCAAACGGTCTCTCAACTGGTGGCTGATGTCACCTATCATCTCCCAGGGCAGGTCCTTCCAGTTCACTGGCAAGTAGTGACGACGGATGCCAGCCTGCTCGGCTGGGGTGTGGTGTTTCGCCACCTGACTGTTCAGGTCCGTTGGTCGGCGCAGGAGTCAACTCTGCTGATCAATGTCCTCGAGATTCGGGCCATTTTTCTGTACCTTCGTCACTGGGAAAGGATTCTCAGGGGCCTTCCTATCCGAATCCAGACGGACAGCGCCACGGCTGTGGCTTATGTCAACCATCAGGGGGGGACTCTGAGTTCCTTGGCCCTTGCCGAGGTATCCAAGATCCTCTGGGCGGAAGCAACGGTTCCGGTGATATCCGCGGTGCATATCCCCGGTGTGGACAATTGGGCCGCCGACTTCCTCAGCCGCGAGGGCCTCGCGGCAGGGGAATGGTCCTTGCATCCCGAATGAACAGAAAGGTTCCTTGGTTCGTCTCCTGAACGCGCGACCCTCTCACAGTGGGCGTCGACGCTATGGCCATTCCTTGGTCGCAGTTCACGCTCCCCTATCTGTTCCCACCCCTTCCATTCCTTCCCAAGCTGTTGAAAAAGATCAAGGCGGAAGGGGTGCCAGTCATTCTCATCGCCCCGGATTGGCCCAGGAGATCTTGGTTTACGGATATCTTCAATTTTCTTGCGGACGCCCCCTGGCGCCTTCCAGACAGACCCGATCTGCTGTCTCAGGGTTCGATCTGCCACCCGAATTCTCGGTCGCTCAGTTTAACGGCATGGCTGTGGAGACCGCAGTTCTAAGAGCGTCTGGCCTTTCGGACCGGGTGATTCACACTATGATCCTGGCTAGGAAGCCTTCGTCTTCCAGGATCTACTATCATACCTGGAAGTCTTACTTCCGTTGGTGCGAGTCCAACAACGTTTCACCCATGTCCTTTTCCCTGCCTTCCATTTTGGCCTTCCTACAGGCAGGACTGGATTCAGGCCTTGCTCTTAGTTCCCTAAAGGGCCAGGTTTCTACGCTCTCCATCCTTTTTCAGAAGACGTTATCTTCTCGGCCACAGGTTAAGACCTTTCTTCATGGAGTAGCCCACGCTGTCCCTCCGTATAGGGCCCCGATGGATTCATGGGATTTAAATCTTGTGCTGAACGTTCTGAGGAGGCCCCCTTTGAGCCTCTCAAGGAGGTTTCCCTGTCGGTTCTATCTTGGAAGGAGGCCTTTCTTGTGGCCATCACTTTGATCCGCCTCGTCTCCGAGTTGGCGGCGCTTTCTTGCCGACCTCCTTTCTTAGTCATCCACCAGGACAAGGTGGTCCTCAGGCCTCCGCCTTCCTTCCTTCCTAAGGTGGTTTCCACCTTCCACCTTAACAAGGACATTGTTCTACCTTCCTTTTGTTCAGCTCCGACTCATCCTCTGGAGCGATCGTTGAACAAGCTGGACCTCGTCAGGGCAGTGAGGATCTACCTGACTAGAACGGCTGCCTTCTGGAAGACGGATTCTCTTTTCGGCATTACTGATGGCACGCGTAGAGGCCTGCCGGCTTCCAGGGCGACTGTTGCTCGCTGGATCAGAACGGCTATTCTGGAGGCTTACTAAGTCAAGAACAGAGTGCCCCCTTCTGCGATAAAGGCTCACTCTACCCGGGCAGTCGGCGCTTCCTGGGTGGTACACCACAGGGCTTCCGCCCTACAGCTTTGCAAAGCGGCAACCTGGTCTTCCATCCACACGTTAACCAAATTTTACAAGGTTCATTCCTATGCTTCGGCGGACGCCAACCTAGGCAGAAAGATCCTGCAGACGGCAGTGGTGAGTCGTCTGACCTGATGGAAGTCTGTTTTTCCCACCCCAGGGACTGCTTTGGGACGTCCCATGGTTCCTGTGTCCTCCAATGAGAGGCGATAGAGAAAACAGGATTTTTGGTTGCTTACCGTAAAATCTGTTTCTCTGAGCCTCCATTGGGGGACACCGCTCCCTCCCATGTTAGAACACAGAAGAGCGAAAACTATCTCATGTTTACAGTTCTCATGTTTGTGGTAATGTTTAAACCTTACTGTTTTCTCCTACTGCTTTCTCACTAACTGAAGAGTATAATGCCAGTCGGTGGGGTGTACACTGCAGAGGAGGAGCTAACTTTTTTTGTGCATAGTGTCAGCCTCCTAGTGGCAGCAGCATACACCCCATGGTTCCTGTGTCCCCCAATGTAGGCTCCGAGAAACCGATTTTACGGTAAGCAACCAAAAATCCTGTTTTTGGATGGGGCAAAAGGGGGTGATTTAAACTTTTATATATATATATTTTTTTTTTTTTTTTTAACTTTTTTTTTTTTTTTACTTTTGCCATGCTTCAATAGCCTCCATGGGAGGCTAGAAGCTGGCACAACTGGATCGGCTCAGCTACATGGGAGCGATCATCAGCTGCTATGTAGCTGAATTGCAGGCTTGATATGAGCGCCGACCACAGGGTGGCGCTCACAGCAGGCCGGCATCAGTAACCATAGAGGTCTCAAGGACCATCCTGGATCATCGCTGACCCCCGATCATGTGACGGGGTCGGCGATTCGAGCATTTCCGGCCACGCCGGTTAAATGCCGCTGTCAGCGTTTGACAGCAGCATTTAACTGGTTAATAGCGAAGGGTGAATTGCGATTTCACCCGCCGCTATTGCGGGCACATGTCAGCTGTACAAAACAGCTGACATGTCGCGACTTGGATGTGGGCTCACTGCCGGAGCCCACATCAAAAGGAGACACGACATGTGCCGTACTAGTACGGGGCATGTCGTGAAGGGGTTAATACAGGTCATGAGTGCAGAGTGGGAGGGCTCTTAAAGAAAAACTAGCAGGTATGTGAGAGCCAGAATTCTTGCTGGTTGGTAGGTGATCAAATACTTACTTCATGCAATAAAATGCAATGTTATTATTTAAAAATCATACAATGTGATTTTCTGGTTTTTATTTTTTTGACTCTGTCTCTCACAGTTGAAGTGTACCTGCGATAAAAATTACGGAACTCTCCATTCTTTCTGGGTGGGAAAACTTGCAAAATCAGCAGTGTATGAACTACTAATTTCCCCACTGTATATTAAATTGTATTATTAAAACTGGAAGATCAGGTTAATGAATGTTATACCTGATTTTGATATTCTATTATTACATATGAAAATAAACAACTAAACTAAGTTGTACATATAGAGCAGAGATGCCAAACTCAAATACACACTGTCAAAATTAAAAACTTGGATGAAGTAGCAGGCTAGCCTTGATATGTATAAAAAAAATTACAAGTACATTTTAAGTAATAGATCTTAATAGTCAGATCACATGACTGGAGCATTGCATATTTCCTCACAGGCAGGGGCTTGCATAGAAATCATGGGGCCCATAGCAAAATCCCTCCCCACCCCACCCCACCCCACACCCCCCCCCCAAAAAAAAAAAAAACCCTCCTTAATATTTGGTGGGGTCACAGAGGAGTATATCCAACAACTTTACAGGCCTTACAAAGTAATTTTCCTCATATTGAAGACCCGAGGTTGCCCTTTCATTGCCCCCATAGAATATGATACCAACAAATGTGCCCCCCAGATACAGTATGATATCCCCACAGTGAATTGTTCCACAGTATCATCCACACAAACAGTTTACCCTCCAACCCCTCAATCTCCCTGGTAAAGTATGGTGACTCCCAACACCGTATAATGCACCATCTGTAATCACCCAGCTCTCCACACAGTATAATGGGCCCCATAGAGTCCTCCATACAGTGTAGTGGGGCCCACATAGTCTTCCATACAAAATAGTGGACCGACACATTCCTCCATAATAATGCCTTCACATAGTCCTCTATAAAATATAATGGGCCCCACATAGTCCTTCATACATATTAATGGGTCCCACATAGTCCTTCATACAGATTAATGGGCCCCACACAGTCCTTCATACAGATTAATGGGCCCCACACAGTCCTTCATACAGATTAATGGGCCCCACACAGTCCTCCATACAGAATAATGGCTCCACACAGACCTCCATACAGAATAATGACTCCACATAGTCCTCCATACAAAATAATGGCTCCACATAGTCCTCCATACAAAATAATGGCTCCACATAGTCCTCCATACAGTATAATGGTCCCACATAGTCCTCCATACAGTATAATCCCCCCACATACCATCCATACAGTATAATCTCCCCACATAGTCCTCCATCATACAGAATAATGGCTTCACATAGTCCACCATACAGAATTGGCTCAACATAGTAATAATGGACTCCACATTAAAAACAATTACAGTAGGCGCGAAATAGAAACATCAGTTGCAGGGAGAGATTGATGGGTGAGGGAGCAGGCGGAATCTTTCTTCCATCATTGTCTTCAACAGAAACTGCAACAAGGATGCCGATACAGATGAAAGTTCAATGCCGGGCGAGGGGGCACTGTGTCGGCTTTGCAGTCCAAATATAATTACCCTGCAGGCCAGATTTGGCCCATGGGCTAGAGTTTGACATGTATGATATAAAGTGTTTTCTAGTGTCATTTTTATTTGTGCATCTACAGTATGGTTGTCTTTAGTACAGGGAATAAGTTGAGGTACTGCAAAAAGGAAACTTTCAATTAATGAGTGGACAAACTAATGAAGGGGATAACTTCCCTGTTTGCGTAAGTTTATCTGTAGGTCCTTATACATAACTTGCCAAATCCTGTGATGACAGCAATATGACCACTGAAACCCGCTCTATAGCAGCGCCTTATCCTCGTTTTATACTGCTTTATAATGTTACTGTAATGTGCTCCTCTTTTTCTACTTCTCCCATTATATTGAGTTTTGCGTAGAAGATATTTGCTGACTTGTTCTCTTTATTTATTTTTGTCACATTTTTTATTTTTTCAAATAGCAAATCAAAGATGGAGAGATTGATGTACAGAGTGACAGTACGACTACAGATGAAGAAGACAGTGAGGATGAAACAGAAACTGCTCCTGACGGTGAATGTGAGGCTAGCGACACAAGTGAGGAGTATGAAGATTGTGAGGATGATGAAGGTTGGCAGACATGCTCCGAAGATGCCGATGGTGAGGAGGAAAGAGTTATTCCAGAGCCTGACTCTGAAAGGAATGAACAAAAAGTTGTTAGTAATGAAAGCCACTTGGTGCAGAGAGATGAACTCCTGGAAATCTTCAAATCAATACACACAGGGAAGAGGGTTAAAGTGGAACAAGTCACTGTAGGGCTGGTGCGTTGGTATTTTCTTTTTGTTTTTATTGTTGTTGTATTTGCTTTGCATATACCCCAGATCCCAATATATAGAGAGATGTCTACTAGACAAACACAAATGGTTCCGGGTGATAGTTGGCACACAGTACCCTGTTCTGTTTCTATGTGCAGCTGTGTGGTTGTAGTCTTTATTACCCTCCAACTGTCTGAATTCAAATAGTAGCACATCAGATAACGTACCTGGGCTGGGGTTGGCACACTGGATAACGTACCTGGGCTGGGGTTGGCACACTGGATAACGTACCTGAGCTGGGGTTGGCACACTGGATAAAGTACATGGGCTGGGGTTGACACATTGGATAACGTACCTGGGCTGGGGTTGGCACACTGGATAACGTACCTGGGCTGGGGTTGGCACACTGGATAATGTACCTGGGCTGGGGTTGGCACACTGGATAACGTACCTGAGCTGGGGTTGGCACACTGGATAAAGTACATGGGCTGGGGTTGGCACACTGGCTAACGTACCTGGGCTGGGGTTGGCACACTGGATAACGTACCTGGGCTGGGGTTGGCACACTAAATAACGTACTTGGGTTGGCACACTGGATAACGTACCTGGGCTGGGGTTGGCACACTGGATAACGTACCTGGGCTGGGGTTGGCACACTGGATAACGTACCTGGGTTTCGGTTGGCACACTGGATAACGTACCCGAGTTGGGGTTGGCACACTGGGTAACGTGCCTGGGTTTGGTACACTGGATAATGTACCTGGGCTAGGGTTGGCACACTGGATAACGTACCTGGGTTTGGTACAATGGATAATGTACTTGGGTTGGCACATGGGATAATATGGTCTTTCACATACCTTTTACAGCATTTTTTGTTTGTTTCTTTGCATGGTGAGCTGTAGTTTTCAATGACACCATTCATTTTACCATGCAATTTACTGAAAAAAATCTACTTTTTTTAATGAATATTCCCTTAACTAACTTGAACCTGTAATGTCGTCATTGCTTGTTCTAAATACTGCAGTACTACTGTATTGCAGTATATACAGAAAATCACAATCTCCTAAGAAACCCACACTGACTGGGCCACCCAGGAGAATTGTAATGTCTTCAGCTTGCTAGATCCTCATGAATGTACCTCGGGAAGGGGTTAATGGGCATGTAAAATGATGCCCAATTCCTCCACCCCCAGATCATGTGCTATAAATATAATTGCAGCATTTAAGGGGTTAACAGGAGCTCCTGTTACAGGCCCCAGTCAGATGTCAATGAGTTTGATCAGTGTGTCAATTTTTACAATCATTTATATATATATTTTTTTTTTAATTTGTATGCAAAAAAACCTGGAAGTTTCTCAAGCTTCACATCAGTGAAAAACAGGCAGCACATGGATAGCATCCGAGTACTGTCCAATTATTATTTTTTTTTTTTTCACGGACCCATAGTTTGCCATTTGTGAGTTTGATCCATGACTCGGGTCTAAATCAGACATGTCTGACCTCTTGGTCCAAGATAACACAGTACTTGGACATGTGAACAGCCCCATATTATAGGTACAAGTGCAATACCTGAAAAACGGACGTCTGAAAGAGCCCTAACATAGCCAGCATCTGCCGGGTTCGGTGACGGTTCAGCTCCTAGCACCATACTTGTGTGGTGGGTGTCAGGAAGGAGTTATAAAATGGACCCAATATAAAATACATTAAAAATCAACATAAAGTGTTTTGTTTATATTAATGAAGTTGTCCACTACTTGGACAACCCACCCACCCCCCTCTCATACCACGTCCTTGGCCCCGATAAAATGGAAAAAAAAGCTTATACTCCCGTGCCGGCACTGTTCCTGCTTTGTCAGCTCTTGCTCTCCCCGGAGCTCGCGTGCGGTTGTTGTGACACGTGACGCCGGCCCCCAATCAGTGATGGCATCACTGTCCTCCGCCTTCAGACGAATTGAATGTGAAGAGGAAGTCAGAGATAGCTGCAGGCCGGACTTCTCTTCATGTTCAATTCATATGAAGGGCAGGGACAGTGACGGCAGCGCTGATTGGGGGTCGGGGTCACAACAACCGCACGGGAGCTCCGGGGAGAGCGAGTGCTGACACCGCTGGAACAAGCTTTTATTTTATCAGGGCCAAGCGTGGAGCATGAGAAAGGGTTGTCCTAGTAGTGGACAAACTCTTTAAGTTGAAAAATGTGTTTTTTGTTTTTTAACCAAACTTTGCATGTAAAACAAGACGAAGGTAGCCTAAAAAAAACCCTGGTGTAGTCTCAAAAATGTTGTGCAATGTGAACTGTCGGGGACCTCTCGTCCCTCATGTATACATGACTGGGTCCACATTCAGCTTGCTCTCAGACCTATATCACATTACGTCATCACATTATGTCATGAGAAGGCTTTTTGGACAGTAAAGTAGTTTCATCTGAAAACATTTTTTTTGTCCCTTCATTTCCGGCAGGTCGGTTATCCCAATGTTGGCAAGAGTTCAACAATCAACACTATTCTAGGAAACAAGAAAGTTTCTGTTTCAGCAACTCCAGGCCACACAAAGCATTTTCAGGTAATTTAAAGGGACGGTTCAGTTTAATGAGGTTATCCAGTCTTAGACTACATGTCTACAGTCACTTTCCGTGACTGCAGACTTGTGAATCCTCCCAGCGCACACAGTGTGTGGTGTGAGGATTCTCTGGTGCCGGCTCCAGAAGTGGGCGGCCATTTGTGACCATAAGTATGTGTTATCCATACTCCAGGTCACATTCTGACTAGACTGTAGCCTAGGAGTTCTGATGAGGAGTATGCATATCACATATAGCCCGCTCCTGGCACCGGAGAATCCGCACAGTGCGCAGGACTCACAAGTCTACAGTCACATAGAGTAAGAACCTTTTAACTCCTGCCAATTGTATTTGTTGGAAGTCTTGATTTTATTTTATTTTTTTAAGGCTCTGACCTATAGCGTTCTATGACGTCACACTGAAAAAAAAACGCCATAATGGGAGCCCAGTGGGTGTTCTCTTTTAATGTGTATATGCAGCATATCCGAATAGTAACAACATGTTCAGGGTTGTCTGATGGAGGCATCTACATAACCTGGTTATACAGTAAATGGTTTGTAGACTGCATTCACTAGGTAACCGAGGAGCACAACATTACGCTATTGTTTCACGGAAAAAAAAAAAATAACACAATTGAAAATCTGGTCATACATAGTCTTAACGTTTAATTTTCTGAATATTCTGAAGTATTGAAACCAAGATTCCTCCATAATGGACATTCCCTTTGAGCATTAGTATACAGTGAAGATGCCCTTAAGTGTATGGCTACATGGCGACTTTTCCTGTGACAGCTGACAAAGTTCAGTAGGTATCACAGCCACAATATAAAGCATTGGAAGTGAATGGGATCACATTGAGACCCCTGAGGGCACTGCACCAGCGACAAGTCACCTGTTTTGTTGCACTCGTAGTACCTTCGGGATCACAGTGCAATCTCATTCCCTTGTATTGCCAAGCTAACTTGGGCGCACGAGAGCTCATGGCTAAAGACACAATGTAGCCCCAGCCAACAAACAAAAACATTTGTTATCCTGCGTCTAATGCTTGTAAACTCACTGGGGTTTATTAAAGGCACGCTACAAAGTATGCAGCGACTTCAGCCAGCAGCCTGGCATTGTGCTTACATTAGTCAGTTACTAGTTAGACAGTATTGCAAAGCACTGCTCTGGTTACTACATAACACCATGGTCACTAAACGCTTGTCTGGACATACAAGATGGACACGTTTGTAAGGCTTGAGGCCCCATAAATGTAAGAGCTGACAGACAGAAAAACACGTTCTGCCGATATGTTTCTCTTCTGTCCTCCCCTTAGTCTGGAATCCTTGGTTGAGCTTTGCTGTGTCCCCATACACGTTAGACCGCTGGCCTTTAGCTTTGTACATTCTGGATACGGCCGGTTATCACATGTGGACTGTAATATTTGTCTGATTAGTTGTCGGTAACCCTCCAGGTGTTTTGGGGCTAATGGCTATTAGTGTAGTTTGGGAACAACCATCACTTCTTATTGCATCTTCTCATTTCTAAATCCTATTTTCTCCTCCCCTGTAGACGCTGTATGTGGAGCCCGGCCTATGCCTCTGTGATTGCCCTGGCCTTGTGATGCCATCATTTGTGTCCACAAAAGCTGAGATGATATGCAGTGGGATCCTGCCAATCGATCAAATGAGAGACCATGTGCCACCAATCTCTCTGATATCCTTCAAAGAAAAGCCGTAAATTGTCGAACCCGTATTACAAAAGGCCATTACCGTGATGACCTGACTCTAAATACACTCGTCGGTTCATATCACCACATTACACGGATGACCAAATTAGACCGCTCTGCTTCCCTGAGATGTCTTTATGGTGAATATTTCTTTTTTTTACCCATTACAAAAAAGAATTTTAGAGCATCTTTTCTTACAGCTCTGTAATTTGCTATTCTTTTCTTATTTATTTTGGGAATGTCTGGATATATCAACATCTGGATGTTACCATTCCCCTTGCAAATGAAGGGTGCCCCAAATTACCCCTCTATGGTTTTTTTAATCCATTTTTTTTGTTTTGGCTTCAAAAATTGCATCACAAACCTGACTGTGAAAGCCTTCCCTTACTCCCGCTCTCCGGAGAGCTGACTGCTCCAATTTGAGATGTAACGGATGGTATTTAGTTATATATTCCTTAACATGCTAACATCGCGCAGCGGATTCCACGAAACGTGGTAGAAGCCACTTATGGAATAAATATCATTAGGCCTCGGGAGGATGAGGATCAGGACCGTGCGCCCACTTCAGAAGAACTACTAGCTGCGTACGGGTGTAAGTGATGTACATGGGTCTATGAATTCAGGAATCGACACAAATGAGAGAATTTATTCAGCGAACTATGTCTTTACAGAGTTTACATCTTGCTTTCACAGATATGAGAGGTTTTATGACAGCACACGGACAGCCTGATCAGCCAAGGTCTGCCCGGTACATATTGAAAGACTATGTCAATGTACGTCATAGGGGTTTGTTTTCTACTTTTTTTTTTTTTTTTTTTTTTCTCTTTCATATATACATAGTTGTGCCAAATCGAAAATCATGCTTGTCAACCAAGTGGGGCAGGTCAATGAAATGCTTTTTTCCTTTCTAGGGTAAACTGCTGTACTGCCACCCTCCCCCTGGGGTTGATGCTTCGGAGTTCCAGCTCCGTCATTCTCTGTACGGGGAGACGGCTGCGTTAGGTGCCATGGCAGAGGCAAAAGGTCATGGCCTCAAGAAAGTCCGACATATTGAGAATGTGGTGGACAAAACGTTTTTTCATCAGGTACAGTTTTTGAATGCACATTTTACTTAACTTTTGGTGAATTGCAACAGAGAATTACAAGTAGAAGGTACCGTATGTTGTTCTGTTAACCCTTAAGGGAAGAGTCAGATGGTTGTATAACTCAAACAGCGATTGCAACACAATGCTTGGACTAGCCACTGCTCTACCGACCCGAGCGTGAAAGTGGTGAAAAGAAAATCCAAAGTTTTCAAACTATGGCGCCATTTTCTGAAACCCTTAACGTCTCCATTTTTCGGGATCTGGGGGTAATTGAGGGCTTATGGTTTGCATGCCGAGCTGACGTTTTTATTGAAACCATTTTGGTGTAGATACGATGTTTTGGTTGCTCTTTATTGCAATGTTGCTGCGACCCCCCAAAAATGTAATTCTGGCGTTTTTGATTTTTTTTTTTTTTTTCGTTACGTCGTTTACCAATCAGATTAATTCTTTTTATATTTTGATAAATTGGGCGTTTCTGAACGTGGCGATACCAAATGTTTATTTTTATTTTATATGGGGCAAAAGGGGCGTGATTTGAACTTTCATTTTTTTAATATTTTTAAAAACCTTTTTTTCTACTTTTTTACATGCTTCAGTAGTCTCCTTAGGAGACTTGAAGCTGCAATCTTCTGATCACTTGTGCTGCACATAGCAGGGCTGTATCAAAAATCATCATCTGTTATGAATGCCGGCCGCAAGGCGACACTCATAGCAGAGTGGCAATGACAACCACAGATTGTCAGCCCATTGGCGCCTCGCGGTCATGTGACAGGGCGTCAATGGGCTGGATTAGTGAAGCGCTTCCAGCTCGGCCATGTTAAATGCTGTCGGAGATTGACAGCAGCATTTAACATGTTAACAGCCGCGGGTGGATTGCGATTCCACCCGCGGCTGTTAAGGGTACATATCAGCTGTCATGTGCCAGAAAACCTACAGCTCATACAGCCCAGAGCCCACTATGAATGCAGGGACACGACCTATGACGTATATTTACGGATTAATAATGTAAAGCAAGCTTCATCTTTCAGTCCTGCCATTTATGCTTAAAGAGCATGTCATCGCCATTCAGTTTTATATTGACGCAAGTATTTTTTTCATTTTTACAGGAAAATGTTCGAGCTCTGACCAAAGGTGTGCAGTCCGTAATGGGATACAAGCCTGGCAGTGGTCCTATACCATTAACTACAACCAGCACAGAGACACTTACAGGAAAGCCCTGGAAAAAGCATGGGAACCGGAATAAGAAAGAGAAAGTCCGCAGGCTTAACAAGCATTTGGATGCATGAGTGTGAAATCATGGACTCATGAAATTTTGAACAGCGCTGTACATTTTTATTACCACAATTCAGTTTTTAATGTTCCAATATTCTATTGTCCAATAGCAGTTGTGACAATAGCTGCCATGTGCAATAAATCTGGTCATCATTCCAGGGCTGAATCCTATATTGTTCAGTTTTGTCTTCAGGGGTCCCCATAAAGGGGTGAATAAATGACAGGCTCGGGTGTAAGCTGAAACCTGTCCTGATTAGGATAAAGAACAGAGTTGTTGCACTTAAGAACTTTTAAGCTAGAAAAGAATCCGCTTCTAATGTCCAGGAACTTTAGTTTCATGCCATTGTGTAACTTTGTGCAGGACATGTGCTCTGCCTGCCATAATCCGATCCGTCAGAGTCGTAATCTGGCACCAGCAGCATATTCTTACTTTCTGTCTTTGGTGGATGGTAAATTGTGATTCTGACCATCAGTATGTAAAGTGTCTACCCCTTATACTGTTATTTGGGGTAAAGTGCTCTGACCATATGTTTGTTCGAATCTGTTAAATTAATAGGTATAACGTGTAGCCAATGACAAAGGTGCAAAATCTTCAGAAAATAGTTTGGGGTGCACAGATTTGCTTGCTTGGCCTTAGGACTCGTTCAGACATCCTTTTTTTAACGTATGAGATAAACAGACCAAGATTCATCAGTTTATCTCAAATGAAAAGTTTCTCTTTTCAATCATTCCATGAAAATGGGACAACTCTCAGATGGCATCAGTTGCTGTCTGCTTTTTTTTTTTTTTCTCCATGATTACATATACTAACATTGGTAATTTTGATCTGCACTCGGATTAATATTGGACATGTCTCAACAATTTTGCGTGGAGCACTCCATCCAATAAAGAAATTGGATATGTGAATAGTCCCACAGACTACCGTAGGTACAAGTTCTGTCCGTGAAAAACAGATGCCAGAATGGGCCCTTAATCACACATCTCAGAACCAGCGAGAGTCCTGATTATGGGGACCTCCGCCCAGATAGCCAGGGAAATGATGATGCTTAGTAGTTGCTGATCAGATCAACTAAGAGTTTCTTTTTACCATTAATGTGATTACTTTGCATAAGAAGCAAATTAAGTAGGTTCAGGCAAGTTTAAAAGAAAGCCTGAAGTTTTAAATGAACTCTTTGGTGTGCCTGCTGCTCTGAGTCTAAGTCTAAGGGGTAAAGGTTCTCCTTGTGGAAAGTGACATGTCGGAGTAAGGAGACTTATAGGCCATGCAATGCTCCAATTTGCATGTCTATACCAAAAGACTTTGATCCCTGATCCAATCCTCTTTTGTTCATAGCGGACGGAGGTATGCTGTGAATTTAAAGGGCCAGAGACCCAATTCTAGAGAAAATCTTTCCTGCTGTTTAAAATTGAGCAACAAGGAGTAAATAGATTGGAGGCGTAAAATGTGAACATTATTTCTGAGGGTAATAGCTAGTGATGAGTGAGCGTGCTCAGATATAGCGTTATCCGGACAGCCTGAGTACATGCGGGGATTGCCTGTTTGTTAGGGAATCACCATGTGTGTGGCCGTCTAATAGCCGCGAATCATGCAGCCGCGGGGACTCTGACATATTACTCGAGCACGCTCGATACTTGGATAACACTTGAGTATGCGCGGATAACGCTATATCTGAGCAATAGTAATAGTAATGAGTAATAGTCTAAGATAAACATGCCAAAGCCGTACTAACCTGACCATGCAGTATGGAGGAGCTTGTTAAGCAGATGGTACAGGCCAGTTGGCAAAAAGCAGCACACAGAAGCAGAGAGCTCGTATGGATGCTTTCCAAAATCACGGCAGCAGCACACAAAGTACAAGTGAAAACAGGATTTTCATTCAGACCTCAACCAGCAGCATTTTGATTCTCATGCAAGAAAATCCCAAACGGTACAAAAGAAAATCCTACTGTGTTCAGTGCCAAGAACAGGATTAGACTGTTGGTGCTTTTCTATTCTGGGTCTTTTCTATTCTAGATACTGCTACGTGTACATTGATCTTAAAGAGAATGTGTCATCAGAAAATGCCTTGCTGTGTAAATCACGTTTTTAATGTTAATTTTTTTTAACTATCTGTATTAAAAAGGAAATCTGTACAAATTTTGCAAGTTTCACATTGACCAATGTGTCTATCATAAATGTGTATTTCTTGCCCTTTCATAAAGTCCTCTTAAAATTCTCTAAAATTAGGTTTCTGGCCATTTAAACTTCACATTGTATGTCCACCATGTACATTGGCAGCAATACACTGACTCAAACACTTTTTTATATTGCCGAGATTCTGTCAGCAGGGTTTTTTTACCACGTAATCAGAGAACAGAATGATGTAGGGGCAAAGACACTGATTCCAGTGATGTGCCGCTAACTAGCCTGCTTGATAAAGTTTCAATAGATCAGTGTTTTATCAGCGGGGATTATCACTAGAGGACTAGTTGCCCTGTGCCATGTAGTCCTGCTCTTTGTAACCCCTCCTCACCAGTGTACATGGACAGCTGCCAGTCAGTGATGTGGGCGGGGTTATACGGAGCTCAGCATTCAGAGCACTGAGAGATCGGCAGCAGAGAAAACAGTGGTTTCATCAAAACTACACCAAGCGACCCAGTAAATGATTCATTGCTAGAATCCGGGTCTCTACATCATGCTGCTCTCAGGTTACATAGCCATTTATCGTGTCCACAAACATCGTTGTGAAGGAAGGAAGAGGAGGAGAGCTGTGACATCACCTAGTCCTATTGTGATTGGTAAGTGTTATTAGTTGTGTTTAGTGGGGTTGCTGGTTATTTTTATCCTGTCTGTGATGATAATATAGCTACTGAGAACTCTTCCTGAAAAAAAAAAGATGTATAAAATGGCCTTGTTAGCCAGTGCTAAAAATGTAAGATTTTTATGTTAAACTAGATGGTGGCCCAATTCTAACGCATCGGGTATTCTAGAATGGGGGGCGTGTTTTGGGCTTGAATGTGCTATATATCACGCTCATTCCTGGAATTGCATAGGCATGAGTAAGACTGCTATAGGTCGAAACGCGTAGCCTTATTCATACAATCACCTGTTTGGTCCATCTTTTGTAAGGAATATTCCTTTTTTATTGCCACTTTGGATAAATAAAATATACAATTTTTACCCATCTTGCTGGAGTGTCTACATTGTTTGAAGTGCTGCTGCTGCACGTCTTGATCAGGACGGGCTTCCGCGCTTGATGGTCTGGTTGGTGAGCTGGCTGCGACTTTTTTAGTTGTTTTTTTCTTCTTTCTGTATTCTAGAATATGCATGTCCACGTAGTATATTGCCCAGTCACGTAGTATATTGCCCAGTCACGTAGTATATTGCCCAGCCACGAAGTATATTGCCCAGTCACGTAGTATATTGCCCAGTCACATAGTATATTGCCCAGTCACGTAGTATATTGCCCAGTCACATAGTATATTGCCCAGCTACGTAGTATATTGCTCAGTCACGTAGTATATTGCTCAGTCACGTAGTATATTGGCCAGCCACGTAGTATATTGCCCAGTCACGTAGTATATTGCCCAGCCACGTAGTATATTGCCCAGTCACATAGTCTATTGCCCAGTCACCTAGTATATTGCCCAGTCACATAGTATATTGCCCAGCCACGTAGTATATTGCACAATCACGTAGTATATTGCTCAGTCACATAGTATATTGCCCAGTCACGTAGTATATTGCTCAGTCACATAGTATATTGCCCAGTCACGTAGTATATTGCCCAGTCACGTAGTATATTGCACAATCACGTAGTATATTGCCCAGCCACGAAGTATATTGCCCAGTCACGTAGTATATTGCCCAGCCACGTAGTATATTGCCCAGTCACATAGTATATTGCCCAGCCACGTAGTATATTGCACAATCACGTAGTATATTGCTCAGTCACATAGTATATTGCCCAGTCACGTAGTATATTGCCCAGTCACATAGTATATTGCCCAGCTACGTAGTATATTGCTCAGTCACGTAGTATATTGCTCAGTCACGTAGTATATTGGCCAGCCACGTAGTATATTGCCCAGTCACGTAGTATATTGCCCAGCCACGTAGTATATTGCCCAGTCACATAGTCTATTGCCCAGTCACCTAATATATTGCCCAGTCACATAGTCTATTGCCCAGTCACCTAGTATATTGCTCAGTCACGTAGTATATTGCTCAGTCACGTAGTATATTGGCCAGCCACGTAGTATATTGCCCAGTCACGTAGTATATTGCCCAGCCACGTAGTATATTGCCCAGTCACATAGTCTATTGCCCAGTCACCTAGTATATTGCCCAGTCACGTAGTATATTGCCCAGCTACGTAGTATATTGCTCAGTCACGTAGTATATTGCTCAGTCACATAGTATATTGCCCAGTCACATAGTATATTGCCCAGCCACGTAGTATATTGCACAATCACGTAGTATATTGCTCAGTCACATAGTATATTGCCCAGCTACGTAGTATATTGCTCAGTCACGTATATTGCCCAGTCACGTAGTATACTGCCCAGTGACGTAGTATATTGCACAGCGACGTAGTATACAGCACAGCCACATAGTAAATTGGCCAGTCACGTAGTATAGTGCCCAGCCACGTAGTATATTGCACAGTCACGTAGTGTATTGCCCAGCGACGTAGTATATTGGCCAGTCACGTATGTAACAGGTTAAAAAAGAGGTAAAATAAAAAAAACATACTCGCCTTCCGAGGGCCCCTTGTAGTCCTGTCGCCTGTGTGCAGTGCACGCGGCAGCTTCCGGTCCCAGGGCTGGATGAGCGCAGGACCTGTGATGACATTGCGGTCACATGACCGTGACGTCATGGCAGGTCCTTCTCGCATACCATCCTTGGCCCCAGAACCTGCCGCTTGCACTGCCGAGGAGAGGACGCGACGGCGGAGGATGAGAATAACCTTTTTTTTTTTATTATTATTATTATTTGTAACATTAGATCTTTTTACTATTGATGCCGCATACGCATCATCAATAGTAAAAAGTTGGTCACACAGGGTTAATAGCTGCGTTAATGGAGTGCGTTACACCGCGCTCCGGTAACGCTGGCATTAACCCTGTGTGGGGGCTGACTGGAGGGGAGTACGGAGCGGCCACTGACTGCTGGGAGGAAGGAGCAGCCATTTTCCGCTGGACTGTGCCGGTCGCTGATTGGTCGTGACTGTTTTGCCGTGACCAATCAGCGACTTGGATTTCCATGACACAGAGGCCACGACCAATGAATATCCGTGACAGAAAGACACAGACGGAAGTGACCCTTAGACAATTGTATAGTAGATACAGATTGTAATATGAAAAAAAGGCCAAAGTTATTAAAATATAGTTAACCTGATTTTAAAAGTCGAACATTTTGTGATGATACAATCCCTTTAAAAAGTCTTTACATTGTGCCGTGCACAGAAGTTTAGTAACAACAGCAACATGGATCCAATCGTAATGAGCGGAATCCGGACTGTAACCTGACGCTTGTAGGCTTACATGACCTCCGTATGGTGAATGCTACTCGCGCCGCGGCAAATTTTAGGCCACACCTCTGACCACACCCATTTCACAACTAGCCACGCCCCAACCACACCCATTTAGCACTTCTGATCACAATGTTTCGTAAACAATAATTATAAACAAAATAATATGGCCACACACGACGCTCCATACTGTACAATGGTCACACATGACGCTCCATACTGGACAATGGCCACACACGACGCTCCATACTGTATAATGGCCACACATGACGCTCCATAGTGTACAATGGCCATTGGCCACATTATGCTCCATACTGTATAACGGCCCCACATGATGCTGCGTACAGCATACCTGCCCCACGTGATGGTCCATACAGTATTATGGCGCCACATTATGCTTTGTACAGTATAATGGCCCCACATGATGCTGGGTAAAGAATAATGGCCACACATAATGCTGGGTACAGTATACTGGCCACACATGGTTACCCCACCCCCATCATTGCCTTCTCCATCCCTACACACAGACACCTTTCACCGCGCTCCCTCGCAGCAGCCGGCAGCTTCCACACCCACGGCGCTGAATGGTGTCATCCAGCTGCGCCGCTGACTGCTCACGTCGCTGCAGCTGTGATATGCCACTGATAAAGACCTCCGTGTCTCCTGTGCCAGTCCGTGTCAGAGCGAGGAGCAATATCTGCTCCGATCTGACACAGCCAGCGTCCGCTCCGTACACATGCGACTCCGCTCCATACACCTCGTACACACACGACTCCGCTCCATACACCTTGCACATGCGGCTCCGCTCCGTACACCTCATACATACGGCTCCTCCCCATACACCTTGTACACACACGGCTCCACTCCATACACTTCGTACACACACGGCTCCGCTCCATACACCTTATACACACACAGCTCCGCTCCGTACACCTCATACACACGGCTCCTCTCCATACATCTCATACACACACGGCTCCTCTCCATACATCTCGTACACACATGGCTCCGTTCAATACACCTTGCACATGCGGCTCTGCTCTGTACACCTCGTACACACGACTGCGCTCCATTCACCTTGCACATGCGGCTCCGCTCCATACACCTCGTACACACACAGCTCCGCTCCATACACCTCATACACACACGGACCCACTCCGTACACCTCGTACACACACGGCTCCGCTCCATCCACATTGCACACGCTGCTCCGCTCAGTATACCTTGCACACACACGGCTCCACTCCGTACACCTCATACACATACGGCTCCTCTCCATACACCTCGTATACATGTGGCTCTGCTCCGTACACCTCGTACACATGTGGCTCTGCTCCGTACACCTCGTACACACACGACTCCATTCCATACACCTTGCACATGCGGCTCCGCTCTGTACGCCTCATACACACACGGCTCCACTCCGTACACCTCGCACACACACGGCTCTGCTCCATACACATTGCACACACACAGCTCAGCTCCATACACCTTATACACACACGGCTCCGCTTCATACACATTGCACACGCTGCTCCACTCCGTATACCTTGTACACACATGGCTCTGCTCCGCACACCTCGTACACACGATGCTCCGCTCCGTACACCTCGTACACACAGCTCCGTACACGTCTTACACACGCTGCTCCGATCCATACACCTTGTACACACACGGCTCTGCTACATTACAGTGTCAGACTGTCACAGGGGCTTTGGTTTAGCCCTTTTTATGCGGAAGGGGGGGGGAATAGCAGCTACAATAGCTTTGTGTTGTCACCCTCTCCCAGGGAGACAGAGTGTCAGGCCGGCTTCACACTTGCGAGTTTTACGGACGTAAGAGCGCAGAAACTACGTCCGTAAAACTCGCAAAAAATACGGCACAATTATTCTCTAGGCCCCTGCTCCTATCTGCCGTATTTTACTGATCAGTACTATACGGCTTTCTACAGCCGTACAAAATCGCAGCATGCTGCGTTTGTCACCGTACTGCGCAAGAAATACGCCAATGAAAGTCTATGGAAGTGTGAAAAATACGGATTTCACACGGACAAGCAGTGTGACTTGCGAGAAATACGCAGCGCTGTTAGAGAGAAAAGCCGGTAAATCAGTGCGGTGTACAGTAAAATCACACTGACAGCTTACAGAAGAATCGGTAGAATAAATGTGTACACATAGAATAGGTATATATATATATGTCAGTGAGACACATATATGTATATATATTAATATTTATTCCAGCGCTATACAGCTTGAAAGCCGGTAATTCAATTACCGGCTTTTTCTTTCTCCTTCCTAAAACCCGACATGATTTGAGACATGGTTTACATACAGTAAACCATGTCTTCTCTCCATTTTTTTTGCAGATTCCACACTACTAATGTCAGTAGTGTGTATCTGCAAAATTTGGCCGTTCTAGCTCTTAAAATAAAGGGTTAAATGGCGGAAAAAATTGGCGTGGGCTCCCGTGCAATTTTCTCCGCCAGAGTAGTAAAGCCAGTGACTGAGGGCAGATATTAATAGCCTGGAGAGGGTCCACGGTTATTGGCCCCCCCCCTGGCTAAAAATATCTGCCCCCAGCCACCCCAGAAAAGGCACATCTGGAAGATGCGCCTATTCTGGCACTTGGCCACTCTCTTCCCATTCCCGTGTAGCGGTGGGATATGGGGTAATGAAGGGTTAATGCCACCTTGCTATTGTAAGGTGACATTAAGCCTAATTAATAATGGAGAGGCGTCAATTATGACACCTATCCATTATTAATCCAATTGAATGAAAGGGTTAAATAAAACACAAACACATTATTTAAAATTATTTTAATGAAATAAAAACAATGGTTGTTGGAGTATTTTATTCTACGCCCAATCCAGTCACTGAAGACCCTCGTTCTGTGAAAGAAAAAACATAATAAACCAACAATATACTTACCCTCCGCAGATCTGTAACGTCCAACGATGTAAATCCTTCTGAAGGGGTTAAAACATTTTGCAGCAAGGAGCTTAGCTAATGCAATGCTACTCCTCGCTGCAAAACCCCGGGGAATGAGTCTAAATATAGATCAATGAGCTATATTTAGCTTCATTTGCGGTGAGGCGCCCTCTGCTGGCTGTTTATAGATCGTGGGAACTTGCCTAGAAAGCCTGGGAGCTTTCTAGGAAATTTCCCACGATCTATGAACATCCAGCAGAGGGCGCCTCACCGCAAATGAAGCTAAATATAGCTCATTGATCTATATTTAGACTCATTCCCCGGGGTTTTGCAGCGAGGAGCAGCCTGCATTAGCAAAGCTCCTTGCTGCAAAATGTTTTAACCCCTTCAGAAGGATTTACATCGTTGGACGTTACAGATCTGCGGAGGGTAAGTATATTGTTGGTTTATTATGTTTTTTCTTTCACAGAACGAGGGTCTTCAGTGACTGGATTGGGCGTAGAATAAAATACTCCAACAACCATTGTTTTTATTTCATTAAAATAATTTTAAATAATGTGTTTGTGTTTTATTTAACCCTTTCATTCAATTGGATTAATAATGGATAGGTGTCATAATTGACGCCTCTCCATTATTAATTAGGCTTAATGTCACCTTACAATAGCAAGGTGGCATTAACCCTTCATTACCCCATATCCTACCGCTACACGGGAATGGGAAGAGAGTGGCCAAGTGCCAGAATAGGCGCATCTTCCAGATGTGCCTGTTCTGGGGTGGCTGGGGGCAGATATTTTTAGCCAGGGGGGGGCCAATAACCGTGGACCCTCTCCAGGCTATTAATATCTGCCCTCAGTCACTGGCTTTACTACTCTGGCGGAGAAAATTGCGCGGGAGCCCACGCCAATTTTTTCCGCCATTTAACCCTTTATTTTAAGAGCTAGAACGGCCAAATTTTGCAGATACACACTACTGACATTAGTAGTGTGGAATCTGCTAAAAAAATGGAGAGAAGACATGGTTTACTGTATGTAAACCATGTCTCAAATCATGTCGGGTTTTAGGAAGGAGAAAGAAAAAGCCGGTAATTGAATTACCGGCTTTCAAGCTGTATAGCGCTGGAAAAAATATTAATATATATACATATATGTGTCTAATGACATATATATATATATATATATATATATATATATATATATACAGTATATATATATATATATTTTTTTTTTTGGGACACATGGATCATTTCTATAGCGGTATGTCGGTTTTGCAAGCCTGCGAGAAAACCACGCAGTACGGATGCCATACGGATTACATACGGAGGATGCCATGCGCAAAAAACGCTGACACACCCTGCCTACGGAGGAGCTACGGACCACTATTTTCGGGACATTTCAGCGTATTACGGCCGTAATATACGGACCGTATTTTCATACGCTGAGTGTGAAGCCGGCCTCAGAGTCATCGATCTCACTCACACTGATCTGCAGATAACACAGCAGTGAGCACTGAGCAGCGGAGGCAAACAGAGGAGGCTGTGAGTGTGTCCGTCCCTCCCTGCTGAGCCCTGCTCATTCCAAGCACGATTACACCAGCCAGGCATTATAATTGGCAGCTCCAGTCCACTCACACTGGTCTGCTGCTTACATTGCTGCCGGCACCCAGGCTGTGTTCGGCTGTTACCTCAAACTAGAAGTGTCCCCTCTCTCTCCCTCTCTGACCAGTGACCCTGGGAGACTCAGGAACATGGGGAAGGGGCGTGGCCTAACAAAAGGGGGTGTGACAGAGTTCTCCTGCTGTCTCCCGGGATGAGAGCATCCTGCGCTGGACAGCGGGGCAAAGAATCAAATCCGGGAAAGTCCCGCACAATGAGGGACGGTTGGGAGGTATGCAGATAGAGGAAAAGTATAATAGAAACATATGCATCACTTCTGCATTTATCACCCACTCCTGGTTTTGGCTTACAAATACTGAGGTAAAATACTGACCAAATACTGATAGTGTGACGGCAGCCTTATAAGAACAGAAAAATAGGACTGAAGGAGACTGATCAGTCCCACGACGGCCCCAAACTGCACTCGATGCGCCTCACTGACTATAGTAGGGTCATTTAGGGTGGCAGTCGTATTAATAGAAATAAGCCATCTCTGGCTCCGCCACTTAGCCGTACAGACACTGGCCAAAAACCGTGTTAGGATATTGTCCTGACATAGAATTTCAGTCAGAAGAGTAGAAAAGATGACATTTTGCTCCATTTGGTAGACTGTGATAGTGTCCATCGTAAAAGGTGGAAACTGCCGGACAGAAGGTCGAACTGTCTACATGTCATATTTTAGACTCGTTTCACCCCATTGAGCATACATGGGGGATCCCTGAACAAAGCCCTCAACGCTCTAGGCTCTGTACTAAAGGTCGACTTATCCAAATGTGTACATCACCTATAGGCTCCTGGGTATACAAATCGCTGACGTTCTTCAGTTCAGTGAGATTTAGGAAACTATGAATATTAGGGTACGTTCACATTAGCGTTTTGCGGGGCTGCGTCGGGCGCAGCCACGGTGACGCATGCGTCATGCGCCCCTATATTTAACAAGGGAGCGCATGGACATGCGTTGTCTTGCATTTTGTGATGCATGCGTCTTTTTTGGCGCAAGCGTCAGGGCGCAGAGGACGCAGCAAGTTGTTTTGTTTTTTTGCGTCCAAAATCATGCCAAAAAAGGACGCATGCGTCACAAAACAATGCGTTTTGCATGCGTTTTTGTTTGCGATGTGCGTTGCGTCGCCGACGCAGCCCCGCACCACGCAAATGTGAACGTAGCCTTAGGTTGTGGGCAATCTGCTGGGCTTTGTAGTGATTTTATGTAATCTCACACACAAGCCCTGGAGAAAACCTGCAACAGAAATGGAGCAACATTGCTGATTTATTCCAATTCCTGCATAGATTTCAGCTTTTGCAATGCATTCTGCAGTAGATCAGTATTTGTGTAGCTGAAGCAGCTGTGATAGTCATAGATTATAGTGCAAATATTGCTGCTGTGAAATGTCTGCAGCAGATCCATCCCCTGAGACAGGACCCTGAAGAATCTCCTAAATTCACAGCGAAATGTTTATCCTCGGCAGAACAGTATGAAACATTCACACAGAACATGAGGCTAAATATTTGCAATGCAGTGTCTATATACAGCTGTATATATCTGCCAACGTGTACCAAGCGCTTTTCTGTGCTGGCACAGTGGAATATTGTTATATCTAGACAACCGCCTGGCACTACCTCCCATTCATTGCTTATCAGGCTCAGATCTGTATATTTGTACCACTAATGTCTGATGTTGGAAGGATGGGGCACAAGGAATTTAAATTTTTTCAAAGAAAAGATGATTCTGGCAGCGGCTTTCTCCAGCTCTTATGTATGGGAGAATTGGGTGAGATAGCTGGTTGCCTAATGAAGGTTTGGCCAGCAGTATAGGTGGTGCTAGCAGAATGGCGTGGGGAGGTGAGGCAGCTGTAGCTCCCATGGAGTGGACCTAAAGTGACAGGCTGGTGAATCCTCTGAGCACCGTTTCTTCCCAGGAGAGCAGCACACTTAACGCTTCTTTATACTCAGTGTCATCTCTGTCACTGCATTACTACACATAGATAACAGATGTGTATAAAGAGATATTCAGAGCTCTGCTCCTTGGGGGAGGGACTTAGTGAGTCTTGTCCTGCCTATATGTGCAGTGGAGCCATCTGAGGAATATTCTCCACAATGGCAGCCGATTACGTTTCAGCTTCTTGCTTTTATTGAATGCTAGAAATAGGCCCGATGCTATAGTATCAGGAGTGCGGGTAACAGCCGCGTCGTTACCGCGCATGCACGGCTAGAGCGCGCAGATGTGGCTGTTACTCCGCCTGCGTGGAATAGCGGAGACGTGTATGTCACTTGCGCAACTGACACTGCAGCGGTGCCTTATGGGATTCGGGGACAGCGGCCGGAAGTCCCACCTGGCGATTATTTATATAGGAGTCACTCCCACATACCTTCCCTTGGTGAGCTCATATGGGGTTAGTTAATGAGATGTGGTTAAGGCCCAAAAAATGATGGGATCCACATTCTTCAGGATATCTGCCCCTGCAGGTTCCCGGGGGGATGTTAATGCCCTATTTTCCATCATGACTTTTGCTTTCTATAGATTGGAGATGGCATATCCAACTTTGTCCACCTGGCTGATATTAATTCTTGGCTGATCAGCAGGCCAGTGATGTAAGTAAATGTGTTACGTTCTCCACTTCGTCATAACGCTCCAACAACTATAGGACCTACGCCGGTCACATAAAAACAATATTCATAACTGGAAAAAGACTGCAAAGAGTCTGCTTGTAGTTCTTTTGAACATAGGAAGAGTTATCTCGTCAGGTGAAAAATGTGTTGCCTCCCAGGGTCTTGTACACGCTGAGTTGTCCGGACTGTGTGCATTCTCTCCAGCAGATAACCCACCTTAATTACTAGTGATGAGCGAGTATACTCGTTGCTCGTATTTTCCTGAGCACGTTCGGGTGGTCTCCGAGTATTTGTTAGTGCTCGGAGATTTCGTTTTCATCGCCTCAGCTGCATGATTTCCGGCTGCTAGACAGGCTGAATACATGTGAGGAATGCCTATTTGTGAGGGAATTCCCACATATTCAGGCTGTCCAGCAGCCGTAAATCATGCAGCTGAGGCGACAAAAACTAAATGTCCAAGCATGCCAAAATACTCGGAGACCCGAGCAATAATGCTATTCAGTCATCACTATTAATTACCTGGTCACAGAGTAACTGGGGTCAGATGTTTAGAGTGCTAGTTCTTGTTTCCTTTCCAAGTTATAATGAAGCCATGCTTCAATCTTAAAGGGAACCTGTCACCCCGAAAATCGCGGGGGAGGTAAGCCCACCGGCATCAGGGGCTTATCTACAGCATTGAGGGCAGAACAAAGTACTGCAGTGCGCAGGCGCTTGGCCTCTCTGACCTTTTCGGCGCCTGTGCACATGCCACATTAGGGCATCTCTCTAGGACCTGGTATAAGAGCGCTAAACGCTCTCATTTTTTATATTTCTAGTGCAGTAATGCAGTTCAATGTTCATGTTTCATGTTTGCATGTTTTAGCACTGCAGTGTGCTGCCTTATTTACTTAACTATATACGTGATGAAATGAGAGTGACTCTTGATGGGCCAGAGACTGCATCAGTAAAGGGCAGAGAACTCCACTCCGACTCAGACGCCAGCAAGGTGGAGGTGGGGTACTGGTATGGGCTGGTATCATCAAAGATGAACTTGTGGTACCTTTTCGGGTTGAGGATGGGGTGAAGCTCAACTCCCAGACCTACTGCCAGTTTCTGGAAGACAACTTCTTCAAGCAGCGGTACAGGAAGAAGTCGGTATCGTTCAAGAAAAACATGATTTTCATGCAGGACTATGGTCCATCACATGCCTCCAACTACTCCTCCACAGCGTGGCTGGCCAGTAAGGCTATGTGCACACATTGCGGATTAGCTTTAGGAATTTCTGGTGCGGATTCTGCCTCTCCTGGCAGAAAATGCACTTGCGGATTTGTCGCGTTTTGTGCGGTTCCGCAGCATTTTTTGTGCATCTTTGCTTCGGTTTTCTTGCGGATTTGCTGTGTTTTTTACCCCTGTGGTTTTCTGTAATGGAATGGGTACAAAAACGCTGCAGATTCACAAAAAAGAAGTGACATGCTACTTCTTTTAAACTGCAGCGTTTCCGCAGCGGATTTTCCGCAAAGTGTGCACAGCATTTTTTTTCTCATTGATTTACATTGTACTGTAAATCAATTGCGGATCAGCAGCGTTTCTGCACCTCAAAAAACGCTGCGGATCCTCAGAGAATCCGCAACGTGTTCACATACCCTAAAGGTCTCAAAGAAGAAAAAATAATGACCTGGCCCCCTTGTTCACCTGATCTGAACCCCATGGAGAACCTGTGGTCCTTCATAAAATGTGAGATCTAGAGGGAGGGAAAACAGTCCACCTCTCGGAACAGTGTCTGGGAGGCTGTGGTGGCTGCTGCACACAATGTTGATCGTAAACAGATCAAGCAACTGACAGAATCTATGGATGGAAGCCTGTTGTGTCATCATAAAGAAAGGTGGCAATATTGGTCACTAATTTTGGGGGGTTTTGTTTTTGCATGTCAGAAATGTTTATTTCTAAATTTTGTGCAGTGATATTGGTTTACCTGGTGAAAATAAACAAGTGAGATGGGAATATATTTGGTTTTTATTAAGTTGCCTAATAATTCTGCACAGTAATAGTTACCTGCACAAACAGATATCCTCCTAAGATAGCCAAATCTAAAAAAAAAACCACGCCAACTTCCAAAAATATTAAGCTTTGATATTTATGAGTCTTTTAGGTTGATTGAGAACATAGTTGTTGATGAATAGTAAAAATAATCCTCTAAAATACAACTTGCCTAATAATTCTACACACAGTGTAGAAGCAACATATTTCGACCAAGTCCCGGGTCTTTGTCCAACAATTGCTGGTGGAGAGGTTGTAGCAGGCGCTCCCCCACCAATGTGTAGTCTGCAGTGGACCACCGGCTACAACCTCTCTACCAGCGACTGATAAAGACCCGGTATAACAGGCCAGTTTAACCCCCCGCCCAGAATATACCCGGGGTTAAAGTGGCCTAGGCCAGATTATACCCCAGGTATAGTCTGGCCTAGCCCAAACTATATCCCGGGGTATAAATTGGACTAGTCCAGATTATATCCCTTCAGGTCAGAATAGCTGCTGTAGATCAGGCAGCACACAGGGGCCCCAGGCAGCACACAGGGGCCCCAGGCAGCGAACAGGGCCCCACGCAGCGCACAGGACCCCAGGCAGTGCACAGGGGCCCCAGGCAGCGCACAGGGGCCCCAGGCAGCGCACAGGGGCCCCAGGCAGCACACGGAGCCCCAAACAGCGCACGGTGCCCGGGGCAGCCCACAGGACCCCAGGCAGCGCACAGGGCCCCAGGCAGCGCACAGGAGCCCCAGGCAGCGCACAGGGGCCCCAGGCAGTTCACAGGGCTCCAAGCAGCGCACAGGGGCCCCGGGCAGCGCACAGGGGCCCCAGGCAGCACACAGGGGCCCCAAACAGCGCACGGTGCCCCACGCAGCGCACAGGGGCCCCAGGCAGCGCACAGGGGCCCCAGGCAGCGCACAGGGGCCCCACGCAGCGCACAAGGGCCCCAGGCATCGCACACGGGCCCCAGGCAGGGCACAGGGGCCCCAGGCAGCGTACGGAGCCCCAAACAGAGCACGGTGCCCCAGGCAGCACACAGGGGCCCCAGGCAGCGCACAGGGGCCCCAGGCAGGCCACAGGGCCCCGGGCAGCGCACAGGGGCCCCGGGCAGTGCACAGGGCCCCAGGCAGCACACAGGGGCCCCAGGCAACACACGAGGTCCCAGGCAACACACAGGGGCCCCAGGCAACAAACGGGGCCCCAGGCAGCACACGGGGCCCCAGGCAGCACACAGGGCCCCAGGCAACACAAGAGGTCCCAGGCAGCACACAGGACCCCAGGCAACACGCGAGGTCCCAGGCAGCACACAGGACCCCAGGCAGTGCACGGTGCCCCAGGCAGTGCACAGGACCCCAGGCAGCCCACAGGGGGTCCCAGATAGCGCACAGGGGGCAGAGACAGTGAGCAAGGGGGTAAGACATAGTGCGCAAGGGGGGGAAATAGACAGCGCATGTCCCCTGTGCGCTGTCTGGGCCCCCCTGTGCGCTATCTGGGACCCACTGTACGCTGTCTGGAACCCCCTGTGCGATGTCTGGGGCCCTGCTCTTGAGTATATCACTCAATCCTAGTTTCACATTTGCGTACAGCCGTGCGCATGCGTACGCTCTCAGTGAAGCGTTGACCACTGCTGTGCCCCGCCGGTTAAGCTCCGCCGACGTTCTTTTGATGGTGCTGCAACCCGCGGCGAAGGCAACAAGCTGGATTTTCTTGCGTTCACCGAATCGTCAAAACAATGCATGCGGACGGAAACGCAAACATCCGCAGGGCCTGCGTACCCAATGATAAAGATAGGGTACGCAGGCCGCATGCGCACCTGGGCGGAGCTTAATTGGTGGGCGTGACAATGGGCGGGGCTTCACTGAGAGCGTACACAGCCGTGCGCAAATGTGAAACTAGCCTAAGTTGTTTAGGGCCCCTGAGCGATGTGTGAGGTCTGTGGCCCCTGTGCAATGTCTGGGGCCCCGTTCTTGAGTACATCACACAATGGTTCTCATAAGCATGAAAAATCGGATCTTTAATATGCTTTAATCTTTAATATACTCAAGAACGGGGCCACCGACATCACACAGGGGGTCCCAAACAGCGCACATGGGATCCCAGACAGCGCACAGGAGGCAGAGACAGCGCACAGGGGCCCTGCGTGCTGTCTCTTCCCCCCCTTGCACACTGTCACTTCTCCCTCCCTTGTGCACTGTCTCTGCTCCCCTGTGCGCTGCCTGGGGCCCTGTGTGCTGCCTGGATCCCCGTTCACTGTCCCCTTGCACTCTGTCTTTTCCCTCTCCCTTGTGCACGGTCTCTGCCCTGTGTGCTGCCTGGGGTCCTGCGTGCTGCCTGGGGCCCCTGTGGGCTGCCTGGGGCCCCATGTGCTGCTTGGGCCCCGTGCTCTGCCTGGGGCCCCGTGCGCTGCCTGGAGCCCCTGTGGGCTGCCTGGGGCCCCGTGGGCTGCCTGGGGCCCCGTGCTCTGCCTGGGGCCCCGTGCTCTGCCTGGGGCCCCGTGCTCTGCCTGGGGCACCGTGTGCTGCCTGGGCCCCTGTGTGCTGCCTGGGACCTCGTGTGTTGCCTGGGGCCACGTGTGCTGCCTGGGGCCACGTGTGCTACCTGGGGTCCTGTGTGCTGCCTGGGACCTCGTGTGTTGCCTGGGGCCCCGTGTGCTGCCTGGGGTCCTGTGTGCTGCCTGGGATCCTGTGTGCTGCCTGGGACCTCGTATGTTGCCTGGGGCCCTGTGTGCTGCCTGGGACCCCGTGTGCTGCCTGGGGCCCCGTGTGTTGCCTGGGGCCCCTGTGTGTTGCCTGGGACCTCGTGTGTTGCCTGGGGCCCCTGTGTGCTGCCTGGGGCCCCTGTGTGCTGCCTGGGGCCCCTGTACTCTGCCTGGGGCCCTGTGTGCTGCCTGATCTACAGCAGCTGGGGTATATTCTGACCTGGAAGGGTATAATCTGAACTAGTCCAATTTATACCCCGGGGTATAATTTGGGCTAGGCCAGAATATACCCGGGGTATATTCTGGCCCAGAGGGGTATAAACTGGACTAGTCCAATTAATACACCGGGGTATAGTTTGGGCTAGGACAGAATATACCCGGGTATAATCTGGCTTAGGCCACTTTAACCCCGGGTATATTCTGGGTGGGGGTGTTAATCTGGCCTGTTACACCGGGACTGTATCGAAACGTAATATGTCTATTCTATTCCTGCATCTATAACAGTCTGAACGCATGTCTGTTTTGCCTTCACGTGGTAATAAAGTAATTGAATGCAGGGCCGGACTGGCCATCTGGCAATTCTGGCAAATGCCAGAAGGGCCTGCCTGGTTGTGGGCTGCTGTTGTGAATTCAGCTTTTGGGCTCCCTCCGGTGGTTGTAGAGGGTAATGCAGTTGTGCCTGGACTGCAGGAGTGGACATGTGTATCTACTAATTGCAAAACTGACTGGGGTATATAGCTTTGCAGGACTCTTTAGTCAGTGCCAGTTGTCATTGTTTTTGCAGGATTCACTTCCCTGCTGGTCTCTCCAGTTTGCTGTGCTTTTCTTCAAAGATAAGTCCTGGCTTTGTTTTTGCTGTCCACCTGCTGTGGACCTTATAGTTCTGTGCATATTCATGTTTTTGTCTTGTCCAGTTTTGTCTGTGAAGGATTTTTTGCAGCCTAGCTATTTCTCTGAAGATGCAGATATACCCCCCATGTCTTTAGTCAGATGTGGTGATTCGTATCTTCTGTGGTGGATATTTTCTAGTGTTTTTATACTGACCGCATAGTACTCTGTTCTATTCTTTCTTTTTAGCTAGTATGGCCTCCTATGCTAAAATCTGATTTCATATCTGCGTATGTTATTTCCCTCTCCTCTCACAGTCAATATTTGTGGGGGGCTATCTATCCTTTGGGGATTTTCTCTGAGGCAAGATAGAAACAGGAAACCTGTCTTTAGGGGTAGTTAGATCTTAGGCTGTGCCGAGGGGTCTAGGGAGTGTTAGGTACCCCCCACGGCTACTTCTAGTTGCGCTGCTAGGTTCAGGGTCTGCGGTCAGTACAGGGACCACCTTCTCCAGAGTCCGTCTCATGCTGCTCCTAGGCCACCAGGCAGTGGCGTAGGAAGGGGGGTGCGGGGGGGGGCGGGCCGCCCCGGGCGGCACAATGCGGGGGGCGGGCATCTAGCCCTGCTGGCACAAGCATCTTTTCATTCAGTGCAGGGCCAGGCAGTGCAGGCACATCGGGGTTAAGAATGCAGCGTGACTTTGTTTGTGGGCGGAGAGAGCACTTCTCCTGCTCTGCTCCTCCGCCCGCCCCTCGCTGGCTGCTGTGAAGTGAACACTTATTAGGACAGGCAGATTCTGGAGGAGCTCCTTCCTTGCCGCCCTGAGTGAGTGCGATGTATCCTTGTATTCTGACAGTCTGGGTGACCTGGGGCGGCCACAGCTGATATATATATATACTTCAGCAGCCGCCCAGGCCCCCAGCACCTGTCCTGTATATGTATATACTGTATCTGTACAGCCTGCATGACAGTATATATAATATATATACAGGACAGGTGCTGGGGGCCTGGGCGGCTGCTGAAATATATACACTGCACAGTACCATCACTCCCCTGTATATATACACTGCTCAGTACCACTGCCCTGTATATATACACTGCACAGGACCACTGCCCTGTATATATACACTGCACAGTACCACTCCTCCTATCCTGTATATATACACTGCACAGTACCACTGCCCTGTATATATACACTGCACAGTACCACTGCCCTGTATATATACACTGCACAGGACCACTGCCCTGTATATATACACTGCACAGTACCACTCCTCCTATCCTGTATATATACACTGCACAGGACCACTGCCCTGTATATATACACTGCACAGTACCACTCCTCCTATCCTGTATATATACACTGCACAGTACCACTGCCCTGTATATATACACTGCACAGGACCACTGCCCTGTATATATATCCTGCACAGTACCACTCCTCCTATCCTGTATATATACACTGCACAGTACCACTGCCCTGTATATATACACTGCACAGTACCACTGCCCTGTGTATATACACTGCTCAGTACCACTGCCCTGTATATATACCCTGCACAGGACCACTGCCCTGTATATATACCCTGCACAGTACCACTGCCCTGTATATATACCCTGCACAGTACCACTGCCCTGTATATATACACTGCACAGTACCACTCCTCCTATCCTGTATATATACCCTGCACAGTACCAATGTCCTGTATATATACACTGCACAGTACCTCTCCTCCTATCCTGTATATATACACTGCACAGTACCACTCCTCCTATCCTGTATATATACACTGCACAGTACCACTCCTCCTATCCTGTATATATACACTGCACAGTACCTCTCCTCCTATCCTGTATATATACACTGCACAGTACCACTCCTCCTATCCTGTATATAGATACTGCACAGTACCACTCCTCCTATCCTGTATATATACACTGCACAGTACCTCTCCTCCTATCCTGTATATATACACTGCACAGTACCACTCCTCCTATCCTGTATATATACACTGCACAGTACCTCTCCTCCTATCCTGTATATATACACTGCACAGTACCTCTCCTCCTATCCTGTATATATACACTGCACAGTACCACTCCTCCTATCCTGTATATATACACTGCACAGTACCTCTCCTCCTATCCTGTATATATACACTGCACAGTACCACTCCTCCTATCCTGTATATATACACTGCACAGTACCACTCCTCCTATCCTGTATATATACACTGCACAGTACCTCTCCTCCTATCCTGTATATATACACTGCACAGTACCTCTCCTCCTATCCTGTATATATACACTGCACAGTACCTCTCCTCCTATCCTGTATATATACCCTGCACAGTACCACTCCTCCTATCCTGTATATATACACTGCACAGTACCACTGCCCTGTATATATACACTGCACAGTACCACTGCCCTGTATATATACACTGCACAGTACCACTGCCCTGTATATATACCCTGCACAGGACCACTGCCCTGTATATATACCCTGCACAGTACCACTGCCCTGTATATATACCCTGCACAGTACCACTGCCCTGTATATATACACTGCACAGTACCACTCCTCCTATCCTGTATATATACCCTGCACAGTACCAATGTCCTGTATATATACACTGCACAGTACCTCTCCTCCTATCCTGTATATATACACTGCACAGTACCACTCCTCCTATCCTGTATATAGATACTGCACAGTACCACTCCTCCTATCCTGTATATATACACTGCACAGTACCTCTCCTCCTATCCTGTATATATACACTGCACAGTACCACTCCTCCTATCCTGTATATATACACTGCACAGTACCTCTCCTCCTATCCTGTATATATACACTGCACAGTACCTCTCCTCCTATCCTGTATATATACACTGCACAGTACCACTCCTCCTATCCTGTATATATACACTGCACAGTACCACTCCTCCTATCCTGTATATATACACTGCACAGTACCTCTCCTCCTATCCTGTATATATACACTGCACAGTACCTCTCCTCCTATCCTGTATATATACACTGCACAGTACCACTCCTCCTATCCTGTATATATACACTGCACAGTACCACTCCTCCTATCCTGTATATATACACTGCACAGTACCTCTCCTCCTATCCTGTATATATACACTGCACAGTACCTCTCCTCCTATCCTGTATATATACACTGCACAGTACCTCTCCTCCTATCCTGTATATATACAGTGTACAGTACCTCTCCTCCTATCCTGTATATATACACTGTAGAATTTGCAATAGCTGTCACTCATGTTAGAAGTGAAATCTGGCATTGGACTATACCTAGATTTCTCTGCCGTATCTGGGCATCATGAATCGGGGTATGTGTTAAAGGGGGGACCCACTGAGACTCTTTTGCCCGGGGCCCTCAAAAACCTGGAGCCAGCCCTGGGGGTGGGTCACTGGGCCGGTGCTGCAGCTGTTTAACGCTATTGACGTACGGGCCCGCGCCCGCACGTCAATAGTTAACAGCCGCCAGCCAATCTGAGGCTGGCAGCTGACGTCAGTCCCAGTGTGCATGTCGCCGGCGTCTGACATCATTGTCAGTCGCCGGCGAGTGCACGTTTCAGCTGCGTGGAAAGAGCAGGAGCGCGGTCAGGTAAGCAGAACTTGTTTTTTTTTTTGCAGTCCCGATCATGTGATGGTAACATTCACCGGCGAAACAATTTAACTTCTCCATCTGAGGTCTTATTCCTGCTGGGGGGGGGGGGGGGGGCGCCAAGCTCGGGAACAGCCCCGGGCGGCAAAAGCTCTAGCTACGCCTCTGCCACCAGACCATAACAGGCTGCCTTGTCTGCTACATTGTTAACAAAATCGGAATTCTCAAGATACCCATACTGTTAAGAGTTGTGATGGAGCACAAAGCCGTTGACTCCGTCACTTACCTCAGCAGGCCACGGGTATCATCTATATACATAATTGTCTAAGAATCACTTCCGTCTGTCCTTCTGTCACAGTTATTCATTTGCTGTTTGGTCTCGGCAGCTGCCTGTCATGGCTGCCGCGACCAATCAGCGACGGCCACAGTCCGATTAGTCACTCCCCTACTGCCCTGCACTCACTGCCCAGCGCCCGCTCCATAATCCCCTCCACTCACCGCTCACACAGGGTTAATGGCAACGGTAACAGCCCGCGGTGTAACGCACTCCGTTACCGCTGCTATTAACCCTGTGTGTCCCCAACTATCGTCATCATAGGTCCTGCTCACACCAGCCCTGGGATCGGAAGCTGCCGCTTGCAATGGAGCGGTCCCGGGAGCGTCCCGAGGAGCGGGAAAGGCGGCAGAGTATAGCAGGACTTCAACGGGCCTTCGGAAGGTGAGTATATGTTTTTTTTTTTTTTAAGTCTCTACACTACGTGGCTCTGTGCTGTATACTCCGTCGCTGTGCAATATACTACGTGACTGGGCAATATACTACGTGGGCTGGGCAATATACTACGTGGGCTGGGCAATATACTACGTGGGCTGGGCAATATACTACGTGGGCTGGGCAATATACTACGTGGGCTGGGCAATATACTACGTGGGATGGGCAATATACTACGTGGGCTGGGCAATATACTACGTGGGCTGGGCAATATACTACGTGGCTGGGCAATATACTACGTGGCTGGGCAATATACTGCGTGACTGGGCAATATACTACGTGGCCTGTGCAATATACTACGTGACTGGGCAATATACTACGTGGCTGGGCAATATACTACGTGGGCTGGGCAATATACTACGTGGGCTGGGCAATATACTACGTGGGCTGGGCAATATACTACGTGGGCTGGGCAATATACTACGTGGGCTGGGCAATATACTACGTGGCCTGTGCAATATACTACGTGACTGGGCAATATACTACGTGGCTGGGCAAAATACTACGTGGCTGGGCAATATACTGCGTGACTGGGCAATATACTACGTCGCTGGGCAATATACTACGAGGACATGCATATTCTAGAATACCTGATGCGAATTGGGCCACCATCTAGTTAGAAATATTGGTCTTGTAGAAAATCTTCCTTTCCTCCATCCAGGGTAATATTAGTAATATATCCCATCTGGTGAATGGGGACGGGGACACCATGGGCCTGTGTGATTTCAAATGCCAGGACTGAATTTCAGCCCCAGTCCGTACCTGATTGTATGTGTGAAGTGCGAGTCTGTGATGAATTTCCTCTCTACATGTTGGGGGGAACCAGCACCTCCCTCCACACGCACATCGCAATTCTGACTGTGCACCAATCTGGAGCTGCCCTTTTATTTATAATCTGAATGGGCAGGACCACATTGATCATTTTTATAGCCCAAAGTGCACAGAACACTCCTCAATTCCCCTTTTTCTAGCAAAAATCATGCTGGAATATCCAGGTTATAGGATCCTGTCATGGAGAGCTGACTCATCGTCTACAAAGCAGTGACTGAATGGTTACCGCTCTCTAAGTACCATTCGTATTTTTTGTGTCACCCTCACACCAATTTGTGGTTTGCAACCTGACCACACACATTGACATTATGTTGTGCTGTCGCATGCTGCGATCTTCAGCCAATAAGCATCTGTCAGAGCCATAGATCCAGTGTGGATGTTTGCTGAAGGACGCAATCAGATGGCCTTAGGGTATGTTTCCACATTCAGGAAAAACTGCGTGTTTGACGCTCTGTAGAGGCTCAGCGTCAAACACGCAGCGTCCAGATGTAACAGCATAGTGGAGGGGATTTCATGAAATCCCGTCTCCACTACACATTAAAAGACGCATGCGGCATCCCCGTGGAAACGGACATGCGGTGCGTCTTTTAAGAACGCAGCATGTCCTTACAATGCTGAAACAACACAAGGACGGCGCAGGTGACCTGCCAGTGACCTCAGGTGCAGATTTGGTCAGAATTTTACCTACATAAAATCCTGACTAAATCCTGATGCAATCCTGAACGTGGACACATACCCTTATAAATTGGACGGAGATTGGAAAGCAGTGCTCGGACTGGCCGGCGGCTCTCCCGACCCAAGCGTGATAGCGTCATGCAGTTCCATGCAGCTGTTACCCTCGGGCCAGCAGAGCCACCGGCCAGTCCATGCACTGCATTTTGATCTTGGTCCGTCTGTCCTAAATTTGAATAATTGGTTTATTAGCAGCTGTAAAAAAGATTAAGTAATAAAACATAATAAACTATATAAATTGGATATGTCATAATCATACTGTAATTTCCCCTGAGATTGATAAAGTGTATCGTATCGTATCTGGCTGGACGGCAGAATAAACCATGACCCTGTGCAGTTACTGATCTGGAGGGCGGCCATCTCCTGTGTATGGCCAGCTTCAGGTCCCGGTCACACATTTTCTTTAAGGTATGTTGCGAATCTCCCGATGCGTTGTTATATGGACCCGCTGATTGTCACGATATGCTGCGCATCAGTCCTGGTGACATGCATTTGGCTGGCCTTTATTGGGGTATTCAAACCCCAAGTATGAGCAGAGTTATCAATGGCAGGATCCATAAACTGTAAGCTGCAGCCTTGTCTCAGTTGTGACCGAGCACAGGTAAATAGTGTTAATGGCAGGGAAGGGCAGAGGTGTGGCCAGGATGCAGAGGTGTGGCCAGGATGCAGAGGTGTGGCCAGGATGCAGAGGTGTGGCCAGGATGCAGAGGTGTGGCCAGGATGCAGAGGCGTGGCCAGGATGCACAGGCGTGGCCAGGATGCACAGGCGTGGCCAGGATGCAGAGGTGTGGCCAGGATGCACAGGTGTGGCCAGGATGCAGAGGTGTGGCCAGGATGCAGAGGTGTGGCCAGGATGCAGAGGTGTGGCCAGGATGCAGAGGCGTGGCCAGGATGCACAGGCGTGGCCAGGATGCACAGGCGTGGCCAGGATGCAGAGGTGTGGCCAGGATGCACAGGTGTGGCCAGGATGCAGAGGTGTGGCCAGGATGCAGAGGTGTGGCCAGGATGCACAGGTGGAGCAGAACCTAGTGCCTCACCTGTGTAGCCTGGAAGCAGCCACAGAGCAGCATGAGGCAGAGGAGGATGCACTGCGCTCCAGCATGTACGCTGTCCTCCAGCAAGGTCTGACTGTGGAGGTGGAGGAGGACATGGACCGGGTGGGGAACATCACCGTGCAGGAGGGTCGCGATCCCGGACTCTGGAACCTGGACTACCTGATCGCCTGCTTCGCTGAGGACAAGATCTGCGTGTCCTTCGGGCTCTGGCTGCTTTCCTGCTTGTTCTGGTTCACCTCATTCTCCCTGTAATGTCACCTGTTCGTTCCTTGTTTAGTTTGGCTGCTTCTCTTGCAGGAAACGCTCACATGATAAGCTCTGTCTGGAGAGTGGCAGGGAAGGGGTTAAAATTCCTGTATAGCGTTGATTGAAGTCACTCTTGCCCCACATACTTGAGCAAACATTTCTGCTTAGCAAGGTGTGTGTGTGTATATGTATATATATATATATATATATATATATATATATATATATATATATATATATATATATATAATTTTATTTACAATACTTGGTGTCACAGCGACTAATCTCATCTTAAAGCGGCACTCCAGCCTTTTTTATATTGCAGCTCTGGAATGGTGTCACTAAGCCATGTTTCCTGCCCCTGGCATTATACTTCCCAGCAGATATCATCTTCAGCTCTTCCCGGCACCACTCCAGTCACACTGCGGCATCTTGTGACCGTAGCATCTGGCTTCCAATTATAAATGTAGTACAGTTTTTCTGATTCGCTATGTCTCTTTCCTCATGTGCAGGGCATTGCAGGACTTTAGGTATCCATGGTTACGTCCACTGATAGTTTGCTAGTTGCTAGTGCTCATAACCATGGATTCCTAAGGTCCTGGAATGCTTGCATATGAGGAAAGAGACGTAGAAAATCAGAAGAACTGTACTACGTTTCAAGTTGGAAGTACTTTCTAATATTTATTATTATTACACCGACTACATATTTGGATGGGATCTTGGAGATGGGAATACCCCTTTCAGCCTCCTTCAGACGTCCGTGTTTCCAGTACATATCGTTTCTGGGTTTTTCTCCACAGATACCACTTGTACCCATTATAACCTAAGCTGCGGTGCACATGTCCGTTTTTTTGGCAGCACAGATAAGGGCTAATACAAGTCTGTGAAAACATAAACACGGATGCCATCTGGGTGCTGTAACATAGCAAAGGATAAGAGAAGCTTTGCAATCTATTTCTTTATAAATCTGTGCAAGCCAGTGATGACACACTGCTGGAAACCGCTGATGACCTGGTACCAGTTTTTCATGTATGTGTGAATGAGGTCTTACATTGAGAAGTGACCTCTGACTCGCCCAGTGAATACTGGAGCGGTCCGGCAGGTCACTGTAGAAGATGCCCGCAGCGGCGCCAATAGCAGAAGGCTGGAGCTGGTATGTATGATACAGGGGGCAGGGAAGTTTATTTTACGCTTCTGTATAGTGGGTGGGGTTTGATCATGAAAATTCATGATCCATATGTGACAATTTTAAGAATTTAGCACAATAATGTCAAGAAATGCCATAAGACAAAAAAGACAAATGACTAAAAGCCTACGATATTTTTAAATGGTGCAAATTAATTAGTTCATAAATTGGCTTAGAAGATTTCAGGAGAAAACAGACGTCTGTGATACAAGGACCGTGCTTGGCTCACAATGCCAGCCCTGACCATCAGTCTCTAGAGGTGGCTGCCTTTCAGGTAATTATGGCTGATTATTGCAGTCTGAGCACAGTCTGTATCATAGATGTGTGAACACGGCCTAAGGCTGAAGCCAGACAGTACAGTCAAGGCGGTGAAGAAATAAAGTGCGCATGTCCGTGTGTGCAAATATTATAAGCAGTCAATTGTACACATTTTTTTTTTTCTACAAATTCACTGTCTGACCTTGCCCCAATGGTATGTGCACACTGAGACCATGATTCATCAAGGCAAAAGGATCCTATTATCGCAAGATAGTCAGTTACTCACCCAACTATGAATGATGAGTATTGCGGCGGCTCAGCGTGTATATGTACACTATGTACGTGTAATGTGCTAGTTTGTAAATGCAGATGATATTGTAGATTAATCTATCCCTCTCTTATTCACGGTGCAGGTGTAAGTAGAAATGTGTTTTGGCATTCTCCGGTTCCTCGTATCCTACACAGCTCCCTCAGGCCCTGCGTTAGGATAGGAGGCATATGTCAGTGTGTTATTTTTTGGGGGCAGATTGTTCCTTTCATAATACATGAATTTGTGATACACATGATACCGAGTAGTGAAGCTTTTATATGGCACCATCACTCGGAGGCTATCCCTTCTGAACTGTTTACTTGGGTGTCTCCTGCTTTACCGGTTCTGAAATAAATATCTCTGCCAGCTGCTATTCTTTACTAGAAATTAGAATTGGTGCAATCTGATTTGTAGGACCCAGACCAGCAGCCAGGTCCGTAATCTCTGGCCGCTGGACAGGAACAAGGAGTACCGCCTCCTACCTCCCAACATCCTCAACTCTTTGGATTAGTCGGCTTGGCATCACACTGCAACAATGATTTTGGGCCCGCCCGCTAATTGAAAGAGGAGCCCCGGATTCTGGTAGGTAGGGTGCAGTGATTACTGATCTGGCCGCTGGACTGGGTCATGCGAATTGGTTTCCACCAAATTGACTAGATTTATATCACTAGTTGTGCATATTGAGTTTTAGTTCTCATATGCAGAAAATTTGGAAGAGATGATTCCATGGTGAGATCCACTCCACAGATGAGGAATCCTCTTGTATGGCATTTAAATTCCCCAATGGGGCATATTAGTTGCCCCGAGTCAGCGTTGTAGGGTTCCACCGGGGCTCTACAAATGGAGATGTTCTGTGGAAGCCTAATACCCGGTGTCTGTGAACCCTAACTATTTACGGTATGTCATAGGCTTGTTCTGCAGATCTTTTATTGCAAATTACCTGGTAATTTACCATACATAATCCTGGTTTGCTGGAATTATGAGAACCTGTCTGTGTTCATTTTGTCATTTTGCCCATCAAATCGATGGACACATCGATGGCTCTGGAAATACTTTATTGTAGGTATTCTAAAATATTTTTTTCTATATCATTTAGACACTTCTACTTGAGGTGTAAGCGAAAGTCAAGCTATGAAGAATCGGTGTTCTGGAACATATATGGGTTTTTTGGTTCTATGTGTAATACAATTGGGGCCTTATTGTCAAAACAGCTTACTATTCAGGTATGGATGATGGGTAATCATTGATATTGTGTGTCACAGAAAAGATGTCCTGTTTGACCCCCTTCCCTATCGATTGGCCAAAAATCTGCTCTATAGTGTTCTGCTCAGCAGCCATAAACATTGGGCCCCAAGCAGGCACAAAGAGTGGTGTACAGGCTTAATAAAATGCTATAAACCATTACCCTGGTCTGTGCAAGGACTTGTCGACTTTTTATTGAGCCTGTACACCACGCTATGCAGGAGTCGATGCATCTGCCTGCTGAACAGTGTAACAGAGCAGATTTTTAGTAACTAATTGGGATCTCCGTACCCGCACCTCCACCAATTTGCAGAACAAGAATGGGCCCCCATACATATTAGACTGTTACTAATATCAACAGTCTAAAGTGTATGTGGCCATTGACAGATGATTGTAGGTGGAGTGTACAATCTGGCATGTGCGTTTTTTTTTTTTTTTTTTTTTTTCTGCCAATCCTTTGGTTCTCTAGAGACAAGTCACCAGCAGAGATGTCTGGCAGTAGCACTCACAGAGGGTACAGGGACGCCGTATATCATAAAGTCAGGTGAGATAGCCATCAGCCGATCAATTGGACAAACCATAGTTTGGTCAAAAGATATGTATGGGGGGTGATTCTAAAGTGTAACTATTGTTTTAATTTTTTATTTCATAAATCAATAATTAAGATATATTACAAAGTTTCTTATTTTATCAGAGAAATCTGCTCTTTTCACCTCCTGGACTGATTATTCATTTTCAAAGTTCTCAATTCCTGGGTAAAATCTACACAGAATCTTATCAGTAGTAACTACCATAGCATCGCAGTAATGTAACAATGTCTTCACTGAATACAGGTTTTACCCAGGAATTGAGAACTTTGAAAATGAATGATGAGTCCAGGAGGAGAAAGAAGCAGAGTTCTCTGATATGATATATTACAAAATTGCTTATTTTCATGTGTGCTATGGATTTATTAAACAAAAACTAAAACGATGGTTACTCTTTTTAGGTGTAGTAAATATTGTAAGTAATAGTTATATTTGCCAACTTTAAAGGCATTTCCCAGGAAATTATATCGATGGCCTATTCTAGACCATGATTATGCGATCAACGGGTTGTCCCATCCCTGTGACCCCCCTATACACACACCATCCCCCACCTACCATCCTAATGTAAGCGCCATTGCTATGTTTAAAAAAAATAAATATACCTCTGTGTTATATTTATTTTTCTTTTTTTATTTTTTTTTATTTTATATTACTACTGTGTTTTTATTTGTGTTAACAGATCATCACTGGAGCGTATATGGCATTATCGGATGTTATAGGCTTTGTGTTGACTTTATTCCCGGCATGTAACTCCAGCTTCAGAGTGAGGATAAGTAAGTAATGCATCATTGTTTCCCATTAGGTGAGGGGTTATGTATGTATTTTTACAGGATTCATCTAAATAGAAGTATAGCACCATGGGCACATTTTGCAGATTTACGCACAAAATGTCTTTTGTTAAGGCTGAGAGGTTAGATTCTTACAGATAGCATCTGAATGTTCTAGCATTCTAGACATTGTGGCAGATTTGCTAATACTCATGCACTGCTGCTCATTCTCTGTCTAGCATGTGTGTCTTACTTTTGTCCATATATTGCACATTCTATTTGGACACTTCTGGAATATCCTTTTTTTACCTGACTGCTATAATCAACACCGTCCACTAGTTCTCACTTAGCTATTCTAATCACCGCACAGTGATACCAGCGTCTATCCCACCCAAGATGGCGCCTGGGATATAAGTGCATACAGGATAGAGCACACAGTGCATTAGATCCAGCACTGATCTCACCAAACATGGTGCTGACACCCTGGTCTACACAGGGTGGAGCACACAGGTCACTTCCTGTGACGCGTCTAGCCCCACCCCTTTTCTATATACAGCGCCCCACCGACACTATAGCTCACACAACAAGCGGTGGATGCCGCGTTTGAGAGATTGTCACGCCACCCACTGAATCACCACTGGTGAGGACACACTTATCCATCTCCCACGGGACTCACCCTTGGTTCCTATGACCATAACAATATTGTTGTCAATAGGGCGAACCCGTTACATAGAGAAACCTTGGGGCTTTTAGAGAACATCTACACTCCCTAACAGATGGCTGGTGGGAGTGTACCCACTATTGCACACGGAGGGAGCGCCTTCACCCAGGCACCAGATCTCTACCAGTGAGCAAAATAAAGCAACCTTTTTTTTTTTTTTTCCCCTATAATCATCAGCTGTGTACATATGACAAATTATGCCTTCATTTTAATTTCGGTTATAGGTTCCTCGGGACTCATTATAAAGTAATTACGGTGACCTTTTGCCTTACCTGGGAGTTTTCGGTCAGTGACACAATCACTACAGCTATACGTCATATGTGCATTCCATAAAATTATTCTTACACTTATCCTTTGCATTATTTTTTACTTTTGTTTGGTTAGGCTCTCTACACGGTCACGGACCCACTATAGTACTCGCAAGTACACAGTGGTTATTCCCACCATAGCAATGGTATGTCTCCTCACTCCTACCACTTACCTGAGCCACCACACCCTGTCATATAGCCACATTACCTAGCCCTGTAGCCTATCCTATATTCCACTATATTCCACCATATTGGGATTTAAACAGCACCCAGCAGTCAGGTGTACTTCTGGATGATCAGTCTCTTTTCTCCATTTTTTGCTTCTGAGCACGGAGATCACGCCAGATGATTTTGTATATGTTACTTGTCTTTGAATGATTTTGTACCAATGACATTGTCATGTATGTATATTCGAATTTAATTATGCACCCTTTGATCATGTATCGCAGTTCCTGATGAAGGTCCGGTGAGGACCGAAACTTTGTTTATTTTTGCTGGACTGCATTAAAAATCTTCAAATGAAAGAAAAGTTGAGTGCCAAGTTATATATTTATATTATTCACGGGTTGGGCTCCCACTTGTGCACCACTTTTCAGCTGTGCAACGATATATTCACAATACTGTTTTATAGGATGTCACCATTGCATCAAGCGAGCTCCTGAAACTTCTTTCCTCCTAAAAATTCTATTATCAACTGTGTGTTATTATTGAAAAGTAAGGGTGTGAACTGCCCTGTCCCAGAAGACCGCATCGAATCACAAGAATAGTGTTGTGCGGTTATTGCGCTTTATTGTGTCATGCGGTTTTTCGTAATGTAACGTATAGTGGTGTAGGTACTGATGCTGCTGTGTAAATACTGTAAAGGTAATGCCTATTGTGAGTAACATGCACTGCGCTCAGGCATTTAACATGCACTTCCAGCAATCGCGCCGGAAATCCGCCCATCGGTGACCCTGTCACGTGATCGCAGGTCACCGATGGGTTGGCATGACAACCAGAGCTCTCCTGGAGACCTCTATGGTTGTCACTGCCGGATTGTTATGAGCGCCGCCTGGTGGTCGGCACTCATAGCAAGTGAGGTATTCTGCTTCACACAGGTGATCTGATCATCGCCTGTATGTAGCTGAGCCGATCGAGTTGTGGCAGCTTCTAGTCTCCCTTGGAGACTATTGAAGCATTGCCAAAACTAAATAAATAAATAAGTAAAAAAAAAAATAAAAGTTCAAATCACCCCTCTTTTCGTCCCATTCAAAATAAAACAATAAAAAAATCAAACATACACATATTTGGTATCGCTGCGTTCAGAATCGCCAAATCAATAAAAAAAAAAGATTAACCTAATCGCTAAACAGTGTAGTGAGAAAAATTCAAAACGCCAGAATTACGGGGTTTTTTTGTCACCGCAACATTGCATTAAAATGCAATAACAGGCGAACAAAAGAACGTATCTGCACCAAAATGGTATCATTAAGAACGACAGCTCGGCACGCAAAAAAATGAGGCCTTACCAACCCAGGATCACAAAATAAAAAAAGGAAGACGCTATGGGCATCAGAAAATTGCACAATTATATATTATATTATATTATATTAATATTTATTTTTATTTTTTTTTACCACTTAGGCTACTTTCACACTTGCGTCGGTACGGGTCCGTCGCTATGCGTCGGGCCGACGCACGTTGTGAAATTTGTGCACGACGAGGGCAGCGAATGCAGTTTTTCAACGCATCCGCTGCCCATTCTAAAGTCTCGGGGAGGAGGGTGCAGAGTTTCGGCCGTGCATGCGTGGTAGAAAATGGCGGACGCGATGGACAAAAAAAGTTACATTGAACTTTTTTTGTGACGACGATCCGCCAAAACACGACGGATCCGTTGCACGCCGGACGCAACGTGTGGCCATCCGTCGCTAATACAAGTCTATGGGCAAAAAACACATCCTGCGAGCACATTTGCAGGATCCGTTTTTTTGCCCAAAACGACGGATTGCAAAAAAACGCGAGTGTGAAAATAGCCTTAGATAAAAAAAAGAACCTAGACATGTTTGGTCTATGAACTTGTAATGACCTGGAGAATTATAATGGCAGGTCAGTTTTAGGCTGCACTCACACTAGCAGTATTTGGTCAGTATTTTACATCAGTATTTGTAAGCCAAAACCAGGAGTGGAACAAATAGAGGAAAAGTATAATAGAAACATATGCACCACTTCTGTATTTATCACCCACTCCTGGTTTTGGCTTACAAATACTGATGCAAAATACTGACCAAATAATGATCGTGTGACGGCAGCCTTAGCATTTAGTAAACATGGTGAAAGAAAAAAGTGTGGGATTGCACTTTTTTTTTGCAATTTCACCGCAACTGGAATTTTTTTCCCATTTTTAAGTGCACAACATGGTAAAACCAATAGTGTCGTTCAAATGTACAACTCGTCCTGCAAAAAACAAGCCCTCACACGGTCATTTTGACTAAAGAATACAAAGTTATGGCTCTGGCAAGAAGGGGGAGCAAAAAAATGAAAATGAAAAACCAAAAATACCTCTAGTCCTTGAGGGGTTAAAATTATCTTTGTTTCTGGGAAAACCCCTTTAAGTGTTTGGTCCAGCCCACAGTGAGAGAGGCTAGAACAAGAAGAAAAGGGAACCACTACCTGGTTTAGGCAGTTAGAAGAGTTTGTTTGCTAAGTGACAAAGTGAAGTTTAAGTTGCAGTGAGCTGATGGCAGAAGTGACTACAAAGTGTTCTGGGCGGTATGAGGCTTTACATGACTCTCTGCAATGTCCGGAACTTACGGCTCGATACAGGTGCTATAGAGAGCACCTCAACCCCTTCTGTATAATAGATGAACAAGAACGTGGAGCCGCATGAAGGAAATGAAATGGATCTCAGATATACTGTGGGACTGAAAAAGAAATCCCTGGGGCTGACGGGATCAATGGATATAGGGATAGTTCAGGAAGAATGGAAAGTAAAGTGGGAAATGCACTGTTACTGATCCACACACAGTCCTGACACTCAATGAAAGCAAACAAAAATGGGGTGAACAATAACAGATTGTGAGCCAGGCCCTCTCTTCCAACATTGGTGTCTGATCTCATCTTCTCAGTGAGTGGGATTTGTCCCCATAGGAGGACTAGAACCCTAGTGCCACCTATTGGAATGTATCCATCCTAACAGTCAATGTCGACCCTTTACCGAGCCTTGTCACATGACTTAGGATAATAGCCAAACCAGAATCTCAATCTGCAGACACTATGTTTCGGGGTATTGCCCCTCGTCAGTGCAAAGTGGAGATCTGGTTTGGTTGATTGAGAGGCGTCTGACCGGGATCCAAGAAGTATCATTTCTGTGACAAGGCTCGTTAAAGGGTCGACATTGACTGTTAGGATTGCTACTTCCAATAGGTGGCACTAGAGTTCTAGTCCTCTTCCTCTCTGAAGAGACAATTTGCATATTTCCCAGAGGAGCATTGCGGCTTTAAGTCTCCTCACCTCGACATGCTTATCATGTCACTCTCTGCAAGGAGAAACAATACTTCTTGTCCCCCATAGGAATAATTTTGCAGAAAGCCTTTTTGAAGAGTTGAAGCTGTTTTTAGCTGCAAAGGGGGAAACCAACTCCATATTAATGCCTATTTATTTATTGTGGAATGCCGTAAAAGCTCCTGTAGGTTTAATGCGTAGGTGTCCCAATACATTTGCATTATATGGGTGCATATAGTGTATATGATTCTGCTACAATAACATTCTATTCAATGCATTTGTAGCAAAAATGTAGGCAGAACTGTGTGCAAGGCTTTACCAGGCAGTAGAATGCTACTGTAAATCTACGCTAACATCAGTAGTATATATTAAAGCCCATCTCCAATCAAACCCAGCCTCCCCAGCTAATAGTTAGTGTGGTACAGGTAGTAGATGGCTGCCATATGCAGGGTGCCCAATAATCCAGGCCTCTGGTTAACAGCACTCATGTTTTTTCTTATGTGGGGGAGTAACAGAATATTTCATTTTAACTTTGTTTTTTGCTGCTTGGTAAAACTGGGTTGAGGTGTGCATAATTAGAACATCATTGTCATTTTTTTCCCTTGCAGGAAACTCCAGAAGAAAACAGAAGCCTGTATTTTCTGCTCTGTCAATCTCTATACTTATAAGTTTAGGGTACTGTTATTCCTTAGTAGAAAATGACCTTCCTTCTTTTGATTTGTCTCATGCTCCTCGTAGAAGGTTACTCGGGACAACGCTCCAGGTAATTGTCTACATTAAGGGTAAGTTCACACGGGGCTTTTTTTTTGCTGCCTTTTTTTTCTGCAGCAAAACTTGATGATCTTGGCAGAAAAGAAGCTGCGTCAAAAATGCAGGTTTTGGTGCGTTTTTTATTGCGTGTTTGGTGCTTTTTTATCTCTTTGTTCATGCTGATGTCCTTGGATTTTCAGCAGCAAAAACGCAGCAAATAATGATACCTGCGTTTTTGCTGCGTTTTTTTTCAACACCCATTCAAGTGAATGGGTGAAAAAATGCAGCAAAAACGCTGAAAGAAGTCACATGCTCTATGTCCCCAAAAAAACGCAAAGCACAAAATACTGATCAAACAAAAACCCAATATGTGTGCATGAGATTTCTGAAATCTCATTGGCTTTGCTGGTATTGTAAAAAGCAGCTGAAAATTAGCATAAAAAAGCAGCAAAAACGTCCTCTGTGAACTTACCCTTTAGAATGCTAATCTGAAACACTACTGTAAAGGTACCGTCACACTTAGCGACGCTGCAGCGATACCGACAACGATCCGGATCGCTGCAGCGTCGCTGTTTGGTCGCTGGAGAGCTGTCACACAGACAGCTCTCCAGCGACCAACGATCCCGAGGTCCCCGGTAACCAGGGTAAACATCGGGTAACTAAGCGCAGGGCCGCGCTTAGTAACCCGATGTTTACCCTGGTTACCAGCGTAAAAAAACAAACAGTACATACTTACATTCAGCTGTCTGTCCCTTGCCGTCTGGTTCCTGCACTGACTGCTGGCCGTAAAGTGAAAGTGAAAGCACAGCACAGCGGTGAGTCACACAGCGGTGACTCACCGCTGTGGCTGTGCTCTGCTTTCACTTTACGGCCAGCAGTCAGTGCAGGAACCAGATGGCAAGGGACAGACAGCTGAATGTAAGTATGTACTGTTTGTTTTTTTACGCTGGTAACCAGGGTAAACATCGGGTTACTAAGCGCGGCCCTGCGCTTAGTTACCCGATGTTTACCCTGGTTACCAGTGAAGACATCGCTGGACGATATCGCTAGCGAGGACGCTGCAACGTCACGGATCGCTAGCGATATCGTCTAGTGTGACAGTACCTTAAGAATGTATCCTTCCGGGGTACCCAAAGTGTAGGAAATCCATTGTTCTATTATCAAAACATACACGGAGCCATTTTTTTAAGGGCTTTGCGCCACAGCAGTGGTGTAAAATATATACCGTAGTTTTTTTCCTTTGAATTTTTTTCTTGCCACTTTATTATGTATTATTTTTTATATAGCCCCATTAATTCCATGGTGCTGTACATGAGAAAAGGGGTTACAAATTTACAATGACAGACTGATACAGAGGGGAGAGGACCCTGTCCTTGCGGACTTACATTCTACGGGATACTGGGGAAGAGACAGAAGGTCGGGGTATAATTTACTATAATAATTTACTAAGATTATAGCATGGGGTGTAATAAGAGAGGGTGTCTTATTTTATTATAATTAACAACAAAAATTATATCGGAAACTATGCCTGCTGTAGATTTCAGTTTGCGGGACACAAGCTATCCGAGATCCACATAAAATATGGACATATTGGAAAGTCCCAAATACGTTACCTAAAAACCTGTACTTATGAAGGTAAATCTCATCCTACTGTGGTAGAGAGACTTTTATTATAGCTTTTATAGGGTTTTTCCAGGATTAATTCACTTTTTCTTACTAAAGGCCTAAGAACTATTATATCTCCCTGTTGTGCCCAGCACCGATCTTTGCAGGTACAGAATGGTCACAAACCGCTCCAGCCAGTGATTCAGCATCTTCCACGGACGCCACATTGACAGAGCAGCTGCTTCACTTCCACTCCGCTCTGTTGACGGGGTGTGGCTGCCTACGTCATGCTGATTGTTTTCTGGCTCCCCACTGCCTAACCGTGGGGAGCCGTCTGTCAATCAGCATGTCGTCGGCAGTCATGCCCTGTACACATAGCAGCCTGTAAGAAGATCTACTCTGTCATTGGAGCAGTTGAATTTCTGGAGGAGCGGTCGGTGACTGTTCTGAGCCTGCGCTTCTGTTAGCAGCTACATGATTGTTAGTTTTTAGGTCCATATTAAAATTTTTTTAAATAAAATAGTCTTAGACAAGCCTTTAAAGCTCAAAATTTGACACCATGATCACTTGTTCTGCTTCATTCTATTTTCCACAATAGTAGAAAGATTTTGGTATAAAATGTGTATTCGGACTTATCAGCGCTAGAGACTGGGGGATTATAAGAACGGAAGGGCAGCAGCAGGGGTTATGTGAATTTATGTAAGAAGGCGACCATGACCGGCCTGCTACAGCAGCTGCTGTGACCACACACTCAACACCTCTCTACAGCTAACAATAACATGACCGCTTGCTGACAAGGCCTTTATGTCATTGTGTTCTAGGAAAATACAGATGTTGTGGGCTTTACGCTTGGGATTGTTGCCGTTCTTGTCTCCTGGACAGTAAAAGTGCCTGTCATCACAAGAGTGGTAAGTTCCCCATCGAAAACGTCACCACCTGTGTAGATGCCAATTGCTGATAGGAAAAGGACGAGACCTGCACAATTACCGGTATGTCCCTGGACGTGTGTTATGATGGTTGTCCAGCACGGAGTCCCTTTGTCCTGTGTGCAGGATGCTGATTACATACATCTTTTATACAGTTTGCTTTGTGAACCTCCCTTTGTATTCCATGATTATTGCATTTGCACCTTTTGTTACTTTTCCTATATTTCTCCCAGTATCGATCCCCAAACACCAGGAGATTGGGAACTCACTGGCAATAAGCTGTCCAACTATACCACAAAGCTGAGCTGCTGTGCACGTATTGCTGTGCAGACATCTCCGCACATCCACATACCACACATTACATAGGGGATCTTCAGCTCTTCTTTTAGGGTAGGTTTAGTTGATATTCAAGTTTTTCCAGCAAGCGTTTGGGTGAAAGTCACAGTATGTAAAGCATTTCTGCTGTGGGCTGTGCTGGCTCATTTTGTGCACGTCTACCTATAGTGTGTGGATGTGCTTTATCATAAATGTTGCTTTGCTAATTATTAGTGGTTGACAATGATCGGTGGATACTAAATAAGTGAAAGAAAATACAAAGGCGTTTTAGGTTTTTGTCTTTTTTTTTTTATTAATGCAAAAATCGACCTAAATGACACAGTGCACGTTGCTGAGCAGCAGTTGTTCCGGCGGTGTTGCAGTACAGAACAGGGTGTGTTCCTGACACCCAAAGCAATTCCGCTGTATGTTCAGAAATGACTATTATCAGATTCTAGTAACCTAAATGCCAACTGCTCTATATATCTATATATCCCACTAATCTGTAAGCACACTTTGTCTGCAGTGCAAAGGACAGATGTTCCCGGTCATTCGCGTGTGGGCCGTGCTGTTTTCAGCCTTGGCGAGTTTGATGTATGCAGCCGCCATCATGTCACATGATCGCCGCTCGGAATATTTTGTCAAAGCGATCCCTTGGTTCCTTATATCAATGGGCGCTGCTGCCCTGGACGTTGCTGTATCCTTTACACAGAGCCGAGCAGCTTACTTTATTTATTATATTTGACTATTTAAAGATTTTAACTCTTCTATTGCTGGCTTTTCATTAGGGTAGAAGATCAGTTTTTCATGGTGGTCTGATTCCTGGGACCTCTACTGATCAACCAAATTGTGAGACCATATTGCCCCAGTGAATTGGACTAAGCAGCTGTAAAATATTGTTTTGGTCTGCCTCTGGTCTCCTAATATCTGTATTTTCATTGTTTACAGTACATTGCCATGGGGACCAGCCACTTATTTTAGACAGAACGGGCACAGTGTTTTACTTTACAAGCTCTTTCCTACAGAGCTTGCAAGATCTGCACTGATGCCACCTGGGATCTCTAGTTTCCAATCCCATCTACCTCTCCCCAACCCTACTGCACTTCTGCATAGTGTTAATGTAGGACAGTAATGCAAGCTGTGTGCTGGAATGTAGGTTAAAGGATAGATTATTCCAGCAACAGACCACAGAGATACAGATACAGTGAAATGTCTGGGACCAGCCCAGTATTGGAGGGGGCATGTCAAGCAAAGAGGGGAAGCATTTAATTGTTTAGTCAGACACAATAACTATGAGGTTTGGGTTCAAGTTGCTGGAGGCACGTGGAGTAGATATTGTTCTGCCAGCATTACTTTGTACCAAATTTCCTGGCACTGATGAGTATGCTTCCATACAGACAAATCCGGATGGAGAACCACGTGAGGGGAAACATAGCGGATCTCGGTGATGCTGTGGGGCCAGATGAGCAATCCCAGGTGCTGACAAGAGGATCAGACATGGGGATAGTCTGAGCTGAACGTAAGCAGTGGTTAGAAATTTGCTGTGTTGATGAAACTGGAACTGGAGGGTGCTGTGCCAGAAACTGCATGTCAAAGACTGTTGTATCTGAACTGAGCAGTAAAGTTGAATCTATATACAGTTGTGGCCAAAAGTATTGACACCTCTGCAATTCTGTCAGATAATACTCAGTTTCTTCCTGAAAATGATTGCAATCACAAATTCTTTGGTATTATTATCTTCATGTAATTTGTCTTAAATGAAAAAACACAAAAGAGAATGAAGCAAAAAGCAAAACATTGATCATTTCACACAAAACTCCAAAAATGGGCCAGACAAAAGTATTGGCACCCTCAGCCTAATACTTGGTTGCACAACCTTTAGCCAAAATAACTGCGACCAACCGCTTCCGGTAACCATCCAATGAGTTTCTTACAATGCTCTGCTGGAATTTTAGACCATTCTTCTTTGGCAAACTGCTCCAGGTTCCCGATATTTGAAGGGTGCCTTCTCCAAACTGCCATTTTTAGATCTCTCCACAGGTGTTCTATGGGATTCAGGTCTGGACTCATTGCTGGCCACCTTAGAAGTCTCCAGTGCTTTCTCTCAAACCATTTTGAAGTGTGTTTTAGGTCATTGTCCTGCTGGAAGACCCATGACCTCTGAGGGAGACCCAGCTTTCTCACACTGGGCCCTACATTATGCTGCAAAATTTGTTGGTAGTCTTCAGACTTCATTATGCCATGAACACGGTCAAGCAGTTCAGTGCCAGAGGCAGCAAAACAACCCCAAAACATAAGGGAACCTCCGCCATGTTTGACTGTAGGAACCGTGTTCTTTTCTTTGAATGCCTCTTTTTTTTTCTCCTGTAAACCCTATGTTGATTCCTTTGCCCAAAAAGCTCTACTTTTGTCTCATCTGACCAGAGAACATCCTTCCAAATCGTTTTCGGCTTTTTCAGGTAAGTTTTGGCAAACTCCAGCCTGGCTTTTTTATGTCTCTGAGTAAGAAGTGGGGTCTTCCTGAGTCTCCTACCATACAGTCCCTTTTCATTCAGATGCCGACGGATAGTACGGGTTGACACAGTTGTACCCCCGGACTGCAGGGCAGCTTGAACTTGTTTGGATGTTAGTCGAGGTTCTTTATCCAACATCCGCATAATCTTGCGTTGAAATCTCTTGTCAATTTTTCTTTTCCGTCCACATCTAGGGAGGTTGGCCACAGTGCCATGGGCTGTAAACTTCTTGATGACACTGCGCACGGTAGACACAGGAACATTCAGGTCTATGGAGATGGACTTGTAGCCTTGAGATTGCTCATGCTTCCTCACAATTTGGTTTCTCAAGTCCTCAGACAGTTCTTTGGTCTTCTTTCTTTTCTCCATTCTCAATGTGGTACACACAAGGACACAAGACAGAGGTTGAGTCAACTTTAATCCATGTCAACTGGCTGCAAGTGTGATTTAGTTATTGCCAACACCTGTTAGGTAAGTTACAGGTGCTGTTAATTACACAAATTAGAGAAGCATCACATGATTTTTCGAACAGTGCCATTACAAGTTACCCCCTTTTTTATATCCAATTTGGCGTTAGGACAATTATTTTTTTTTTTTTTTATTTAAGACAAATTAAATGAAGATAATAACAAATAATTTGTTTGCAAATATTTTCAGAAAGAAACTGAGTATTATCTGACAGAATTGCAGGGGTGTCAATACTTTTGGCCACAACTGTATATATAATTGTCTAAGGTCCACTTCCGTCTGTTTGCCTGTCACGGAAATCCCGCGTACAGTCCGGCCACGAATTGGCCCCTCCATACTCCCCTCCAGTCAGCGCCCACATAGCGTTTTAGCAGTCCGTTAAACAGACTACGTTACATCGCGGCATAACGCGGTGTAACGCAGTCAGTTAACGCTGCCATTAACCCTCTAAGTGTGACCAACTTTTTAATATTGATGCTGCCTATGCAGCATCAATAGTAAAAACATATAATGTTAAAAATAATTTAAAAAAAAATAAATTATATTCTCTCCTTCCGCGGCAGCCTTTCCCACTCCTCACGACACTCCGGTCCCAAGAATGCATTGCGGCAATGACCCCAGATGACGTAGCAGTCTCGCGAGACCGCTACATCATCACGGGTTATTGCCGCAAGGCATTACTGGGAACGGAGAGTCACGGGGAGCATCGCTAAAGGCCTGGGCTGGATCCGGGGGCCGACGGAAGGTGAGTATATAACTATTTTTTATTTTAATTCTTTTTTTAACAGGGATATGGTGCCCACATTGCTATATACTACGTGGGCTGTGCTATATACTACGTGGGCTGTGCTATATACTACGTGGGCTGTGCTATATACTACGTGGGCTGTGCTATATACTACGTGGGCTGTGCTATATACTACGTGGGCTGTGCTATATACTACGTGGGCTGTGAGACTCTTTTGCCCGGGGCCCTGGCTTCACTGATTGGTCGCGCCCAGCTGGGCGCGACCAATCAATCAGCGACAGACGCAGTCCGGCCGCAAATTGGCACGGGATTTGAACCACGTTTCGATAATTGGTCACGCCCGGCTGGCTGAATCCTGTGTATTCATTGCATTATTCTGAAATCTTCATAAATAAACTACATACATATTCTAGAGTACCTGATGCGTTCGACTCGGGCCACCATCTAGTTTGTTATAAAGAACTGGGTGTCCTCTGATGTGTGTGTGCAGCTGATCCTGGAACCATGGACATCAATGCAGCAGAGGTTTCCGGCCTGAAAGTGAGTGCAAAGCAAACCTCACAGCACAATATATATGGACTGGGACACTATTTGTGGGGTGCCAGGATGCGAAGAAGCAGCGACTCGCCCAAGGCTACCACCCTGGGCACCTTACAACTGGACAGTTGAAGCTTATCAGATTGCAGCAAGCAGTATCAAGCACAACACTTTGTTTACTTAACACAGTCCATTTCCAACATTACTACTTCTCTTCCTGTTCCTCGGAACCTTCTCATGGTTCCGTTTCCATCGTCTCCTGTGTGCGAAAGGATAAGGAACTCCTCCTAGTACCTTTTACATGAGTTCCAGACATTGCAGGAATGTCCGTAAGGGTATGTGCACACGATCAGGAATTGGCAGATCTTTGGATGGAGCACATGCCGGCTATTGAACTCTGGTGAATCTGCATGTGTTCATTGAACCGTGCAGATTCACCGCATCCAATACATTTATACCGGTGAAATTTATCTTGCGGAGGCTCGCGTCTCCGCAAGGTAAATAAACATGCTATGGTCTGGAAAGACGCGCCACATGTCCGTCTCCGCGGGTGAGCCGCGGGCGTCTCTGGTTTCTTGAAATCCCATCCGCTATGCTGTAACATCTGGACTCTGCGGTTGGATGGTGCATAAATATTCAGAGTCCAACCCGCATCGTTTACTCATACCCTAAGAGATTTCAGTAAGGCCTCCCACTGCCATGAACGACAGTTCCTTGCTGTCACCAGCAGTCCACTGCACTTGAACTTGACCCTGGTTACTGCACTTCCCTACCTGACTATCAGAAAGTCGTCTTGCTTTATGCTAGCATTAGCCCCATCCCATTGTGGGTTAGTCCCAAACATTAGCTGTACCTTACCTTATGTCCCCAGCTAATTACAGTTACTGTCTTATACCAGTATGTTCTAGGCCTACTGTCCCAAATCCTAATCTAGATCTTACCCTATGCTGCACACTACCATATCACAGTATACATGTTACACTTAAGTATTACCTCTACATTACTCATGTTCTATACATTATCACATAACAATACCTTACACAAAAAAAAAATATATATATATTATATAATCTATCTATATATCTCTATTCTACTATATAATTGTCTGAGGGGTACTTCCGTCTGTCCTTCTGTCTGTCTGTAACGGTTATTTGTTCGCTGATTGGTCTCGGCAGCTGCCTTTCGTGGCTGCCGCGACCAATCAGCGATGCGCACAGTCCGGAAGGAAATGGCCGCTCCTTACTCCCCGCACTCACTGGCCGCCGCCCGCCTACAACCCTCCAGTCTGCCCTCACACAGGGTTAATGGCAGTGGTAACAGACCGCGTTATGCCGCGGTGTAATGCAGTCCGTTACCGCTGCTATTAACCCTGTGTGACCAAGTTTTTTACTATTGACGCAGCCTATGCAGCGCCAATAGTAAAAACATCGAATGTTAAAAATAATAAAAAAATTAAAAAATGATTATATACTCACCTACGCCACCTGTCCCGCTCCTCGCGATGCAACCGGCACGTTCCGGTCGCACGGATGGTCTGGCAGAAGGACCTGTCATGACGTCACGGTCATGTGACCGCGATGTCATGACAGGTCCTGCACGACGTCGGCACACCCTGGGACCGGAAGATGCACCTGCACGCCACACAGGCGACAGTGCTACAACGCGCCTGCGGAAGGTGAGTATATGTTTATTTTTTATTTTTTTAACCTGTGTCATATGTGACTGGGCAATATACTACATGGGCTGTGCCATATGCTTCGTGGCTCTGTGCTGTATACTACGTCACTGGGCAATATATTACGTCACTGGGCAATATACAATGTAACTGGGCAATATACTACGTGGCTGGGCAATATACAATGTGGCTGGACAATATACTACGTGGCTGGGCAATATACTACATGGGCTGTTCAATATGCTTCGTGGCTCTGGGCAGTATACTACGTGGCTGGGCAATATACTACGTGGCTGGGCAATATACTACGTGGCTGGGCAATATACTACGTGGCTGGGCAATATACTACGTGGCTGGGCAATATACTACGTGGCTGGGCAATCTACTACGTGGCTGAGCAATCTACTACGTGGCTGGGCAATATACTACGTGGCTGGGCAATATACTACATCACTGGGCAATATACTACGTGGCTGGGCAATCTACTACGTGGACATACATATTCTAGAACAGGGGTCCCCAACTCCAGTCCTCAAGGCCCACCAACATGTCATGTTTTCAAGATTTCCTTAGTCTTGCCCAGGAAATAATTGCATCACCTGTGCAATGCAAAGGAAATCCTGAAAACATTACCTGTTGGTGGGCCTTGAGGACTGGAGTTGGGGACCTCTGCTCTAGAATACCCGATGCGTTAGAATCGGGCAAACATCTAGTATATGTGTATATATATATATTATATTTATTGCATAACACTATTTACTACACAAGGTGACACCTATAATTGACAGGCTAGAATGAAGTGAGGATTGAAATAAGTACACCGTCTCTTGATTATATCTTGCTCTTCTGTCAGTGTGAAATCTGGTGTAATCCTTGACATTGTAATATCTGCAGTTAGTGTTTCTGTCTTGTATAATGAAGAATAAGCTGGTACAACAGCTGGGACTTGTATTGGATGCAACACTGAATGAAGAAAGCTGTGAGCTGCTAGCGGTGGAAGAACAAATGGTAGAAGGGGCACGAATCCCTAGCACTACCACTGATGCAAAGGTTGGTTGTAATGTTTATTTGTAGGACATTATAAAGGGTTAGAGCTATAGGAGGCATCAGATATACAGCTTCTATCAAGTCATGATCATGATACAATGAGGACCTGTCAGTAGGTGGAAAGTGGCCAGATTTTGCTCTTAATTTCTTCCCTCTAATCCTGAATATTCCATTAGTTTTGGAGTTTTCATTTTTTATCTGTCATACACTTCCAGATATATGACCATTTTCATTTAGTTCCAATTTTTATGGTCTTTTTCAAGGGAGCGATGCTTACAGGATTCTCTGAGATCTTGTCTTTAGGCTGCTCCAAATTTCTGGAGACATATGGTAGTTAAAAAAAAACAACTGTTAAAGGGAGCAGCGTAAATATAACAAAAGCAAAAACTGCCCACTTCTGACCTGGTGACAGTTCCACTTTAAGCAAAGCTCTGTTTATGGACAATCTTTAAGTAATGACTGTTTATTGTCAAACCCTGTTTTCCAGACCTCAAACTGGACCCCCCTGAATATGGCTCCTAACAGATATTTAAGCAAGGTATCACTTAGTCGTTTTGTGAGACTGAGTGTTGAGAAAGTGCAAGAGGTAATAATAATAATCTATCTTTTCCATGAGATTGCTCAACAACACATTTTTTTGGTTTTGTTTTCCTTTTTTTTTAATCTGCCACTTCTAAAATGAAAAATAAAGATGGCAAAACCATTGACCCACAAAACAATCCCAGTATGACAGCCAAAGGATTCCGGAATTCAGTTACTACTACAAAGTTGCATTTAGATGATAGAAATTGTATGGGGACAGAATGACTTTCCTATGATCAGGCTGTCACCATACAGCAAAGATATTGTGTGTAGCACATTGCCTGTTGTACATCGTTGATGGACTGCAAACAACAATTTTTTATTTTTTTTTGACTGTGTAAACCATCTAATCTGTCGGTGAACAAGAGTTTTTACCATTCACTTCCGGGTGTGTAAGGCTATGTGCCCACGATCAGGAACTGCTGCGGGTTGGATGCTGCATATTTATACAGTGTCCAACCTGCAGCGTCCAGATGTTACAGTATAGTGGATGGGATTTCTAGACATCCCATGCCCACTATGCATCCTCCAATGCCCCGTGGATCACTTGCAGACACTGACATGCGGCGCGTCTTTCAAGACAGCAGTATGTCAATTTCTCTTGCAGAGACACTGGGAAGCGAGCATGGTCAATTAGAAGGCCCCCAATATGCATAGCAGGTGGCGTAATGGGGCATCAAATTCTTGGCCACACCAAGGGTGCACCGTAGTCCTATCATTTGTGTACGAGTTGAATAATTTTTTCAGTCACAGATATAGTGCTGGCATGGTTTTTTATAAAGGCCAAGTCTCCTATAACACCGTATAGCCCATATAAAATGCATTTTGGAAGTGACTGTCTCCTTGTGGAGAGTACTGAAGAACATGCTATTTTCTAAAGACTGATCTGTTATAGGATACATTTTATATAAATGAAGAATGTGTTTTGATCCTGTATTGAAACTCACCCATTTTTTTTAATATTCAGAATGATATGAGAGCAGTGAGACTCCCTGGGGATGGACAGACTACCCCGATGCACATTAATCATCAGGAACCTGTCGGTTACCTTGACTTGTCTGTGTATCCGCCTCCATGTATCACGCACTCTACAAATTCCCCATCCTGCTCATCTGATGCATCTTCCAATACTACTGACCTAGAGGTATGTAGTCTCTTTTCTGTTATTTATTATATATTTTGTAGCATGCAAAGTTTAATCTCTCGATACGCAGAAAAAGGTAACTGGAAAAGTAAAAGCTAGCCGAAATCTTACTCTATGCAGTAAAACTACCTTGCAAAGTGCTTGGTGAAGATTATTACCAATCCAATCATTTTGAGATCTGTTAAAGGAGAATAGAATTTCAGCAAATACATTTCTTTGTATGCTATTTAATTATACAATATTACAAAATACTGTTGGATCAGTTCCTTGCAGTTCTCAAGATCTCTGCCTCCTAGCATTTAAAGGGAGTGTCAGCAGGTTTTTGCTACCTCATCTGAGAGCAGTATGATTTAGGAAAAGAAACCCTGAATCCAACAATATATCACTAAGGCTATGTGCACATGTAGGCTATGTGCATCTCCTGGCAGAATCCGCAGCTGCGGTTTTTATGCGGTTTTTGTGTTTTTTTTTTTTGTGCGGATTTTATGCAGTTTTTACCACTGCTGATTTCTATTAATGGAGGGGTGCAGAAACGCTGCAGAACTGCACAAAAGAAGTGACATGCACTTCTTTGAAATCTGCAGCGTTTCTGCGCGGATTTTTCTGCACCATGTGCACAGCTTTTTTTTTTTCACATTGATTTACATTGAACTGTAAATCTCAGTGCAGTTCTGCAGCGTTTCTGCTGCAGAAAAAAACGCTGCAGATCTGCACTACATCTGCACTAAATCTGCATCGTGTGCACAGCCTTAGTTTACTGGGTGCAGCAGTTGTGACACACTCCAGAGTTCTTAGATGTAACATGAAGTACAGCTGAGAAAGCGAACCCCACCAATGTCAGGCTCTCTATGTACTTAGTCTATTCACAGAGTGCTGCTTATCACAAGTGGAGGCGGATGACTTTAACCCCTTTGATACGGGCTGAGCCCACATCTGTTCCGGCACATGACAGCTGATTTGAGACAGCTGTGGGAGACCAGAGGTAGGGTAAATGTTATTCCGGGCGTGGAACCCGAAGATCACGAGTCAGGGTTACCTGCCGTAGGGGTCGCCAACATAGGGACAGAGTGTAACCCGATAGGTTCTCCTAGAGGTATTGGCAGGAGAGGTCAAGGAGACCCCACCGATCCCCGATCTGGAAGTGTCCCCTGGTAAGTTCGGGACATCTCAGACCGAGGATCCCACTCTGGGCCAGGCACTAGAAAGGATCATAGAAATAAATGGAGTGGCTCAGTAATTGGGTGCCGCGGCAGTTTTACCCCGCATGGCTATCCACCAGGATTTATTATACAGGCCGGATAAAATCCAGGATGAGGTGGGAAGAACTGGTATTGCCCCAATCCTACCATCAGATAGTGCTCAAAATGGCTCACACCCACATACTGGGAGGGCACATGGGGGGCCAAAAAGACACAGGAGCGCATACTGCAGTGTTTTTTTGTTTTTTTTTTGGTCTGGGGTCTACGCGGAGGTCCAGAGGTACTGTGATCCATGTCCGGAGTGACAACTAACCTCACCCACCGCGAACTACCGGAGTCCATTGGTACCTCTGCCCATCATGAGCGGATAGCGATGGATCTGGTAGGGCCCATAGTAAAATCTGCCTGGGGCCACCAACACATATTAGTGATCGTAGACTTTTCCACCTGGTACCTGGAGGCCATTACACTTTGGCACACCTCAGCTAAGCTTAGAGCCCAGGAATTGTTTGCCATGTTCTGTCGCCTTGGGCTACCGAAGGAGATCCTTACTGATCTGGGGACTCCTTTTATGTCCAAGGTGACGAACTGTGCAGACTCCTCAAGGTAAAGCAGTTGCGCACGTCTGTGTATCACTCCCAGACCGACAGATTTGTTGAGCGCTTCGACAAAACCCTCAAGCCTATGCTCAAAAAGGTGGTCTCCAAGGAAGGGAGGGATTGGGACATGTTATTGTTCTATCTTATGTTCGCTATCCGTGAGGTACCTCAGGCATCCACAGGGTTTTCTCCTTTTGAGCTATTGTATGGCCAACATCCAAGGGGGTTGCTGGATGTAGCAAAGGAGACATGGGAACAGGAGCCAACACCACATAGGAGTGTAATCGAGCATGTGGCAAGTATGCATGACCGGATTGCGGCAATCAGACCCATAGTAAAGAGCATCTGAGGGATGCCCATGACACACATATAACAAAAGGGCCACAGTCAGATCCTTTAAGGAAGGGAATCAGGTGCTAGTGCCCACCGCTGAGAGTAAATTTATGGCCAAGTGGCAAGGTCTATATGAGGTTCATGAAAAAGTGGGGGAAGTGAATTACCGAGTTTACCAGCCCTGGAAGAGAAAATCCGAACAGTGTTATCATGTGAACCTACTAAAAGAATGGAAAGGACTACTGTCACAGACCAAGGACAAGGCCGAGAGAGAGTTAAAAATAGGAGACACTCTCTAAAAACAGCAGCGTCGAGAGGTCCAGAAATTAGTACAAGAGAATGCAGATATATTCTCAGAACTACCCGGTCGTACTTCTGTCATCTAGCATGACATGGCGAGCCCCACATAAGGGTGCGAATGAAACCATATCGTGTGCTCAAGGCCCGGAGACAAGCCATCGCGAGTGAGGTAAAACAAATGTAAGCTGGGAGTAATTGAGGAATCCCAGAGTGACTGGGCTAGCCCGATTGTGTTAATCCCAAAGCCAGATGGATCATTACGGTTCTGTAATGACTTCCGTAAATTAAATGAGGTGTCGAAGTTCAATCTTTATCCAATGCCCCGGGTGGACGAGCTGATTGAGCAACTGGGTCTGGCCCAGTACTTTACCACGCTCGATCTGACCGAGGGTTATTGACAGGTGCCTCTTGGAGTCGGCAAAGGAAAAGACCACCTTCATAACACCAGAGGGTCTGTACCACTATGTCGTCTTGCCCTTTGGACTACATTGGGCACCAGCCACGTGCTTGGGATAAGTGATCGGCCGTGGGGTTATCAAACCCCAAATAAATAAAATCGAGGCCATTCAGAACTGGCCCTGACCTGTTACCACCAAACAGGTGAGAGCGTTTCTCAGAATTATAGGGTATTGCTGGAGGTTTATACCTAATTTTTCGGGGAGAACAATACCCCTAACGAATCTCCTCAAGGGAAAAAAGTCAGTCATGGTTTGGTGGAACCCGCAGGCAGAGGAAGTGTATCAATCCATGAAGATGGATGCCTCTAACATGGGCCTAGGAGTGGTCCTGTCGCAGGAGGTGAACGGGGAGGAACATCCGGTCACCTACAAGTAGGAAACTCACCCCGCATGAGAAAATTTATAGCGTAGTGGTGGTGGAGTGCCTCGCCATTAAGTGGACCTTGGAGTCCCTACGCTGTTATTTACTCGGTCGACCATTTCGCTTGGTGACCGATCATTCACCCTTGGTATGGATGAGAAATGCGAAGGAGAGGAATGCTCGGGTCACCAGATAGTTTCTATCTCTGCAGAATTTTAATTTCACTATGGAACATCGCAGGGAAGTCACAGGGAAATGCGGATGAACTGTCACGTGCCCCCTGTATGGTGACACTTTTCAACCCTACATGTTCGAACGGAGAAGGGGGGATATGTGAGGCAGTGAGAGGTGTTATATGCGAGGGTCGCTATGTGTCCCCAGAATGCGCACAGCAGAATATTAAATCCACTGGAGTGCATTGCAGTCACAGGCATAGCTGTGGCTGCAGTGCAAAATAAGTGTGGATCTGGTCAAGTTATTTGACCAAGGCAATGTTCAGTAAAAACCTATTAAGGGTTTTTATTTTTGGAGCGAACTACAGGATGGTGGTGGGCCAGTTCGCTCCCTCCCGGCCAGGTTTTACGACCCACAGATTCCAGATTCCATTTAAAAACCCTACAGCAAAGGGTTGGTGTGTCAGTTTTGGTTTGCAAACTTGCAGAGCGGCGGCTCTCCAAAGCTCAGCCTGTGTGAAGTAACACGGAGCCAAGCGAAGCCAAAAGGCCTGGCACCCCTAGCATGGTGGTGCAGTCACCCACAGCAACCGGTCTCCGATACGGGCTGTCTTGATTCCCGTCTGCGATCTGGAGGATACTTTGAGTGCTGGACATTAAAACATGTTTTGTTTTAACTATTTCTGTTTGTCTGATTTTTTTCTTTTATAGGTATATTTTTGAGTAAAATTTAAATTAGTAAATTGTTCTTTTATTCTATAACTGCTTTAATTTTTGTACCAGGAGTGGCATAAGGTCACCCAAAAGAAGTGTGAAAGACTGGTGGAAAGCATGCCAAGACGCATGAAAGCTGTGACTAAAAATCATGGTTATTCCACAAAATATTGATTTCTGAACTCTTCTTAAGTTAAAACATTTGTGTTTCTAAATGAGCAAGCAATGTATTTTTTTGTTATTTTGACCATTTTATAATTTTCAGAAAATAAATACAAAATGTATTGCTTGGAACTTCAGAGACATGTTGTCAGTGGTTTATAGAATAAAAGGAGAGAAGGTTTTTTCCACCAACATAGAAGAGGATTCTTTACTGTTAGGGCAGTGAGAATCTGGAATTCCTTGCCTGAGGAGGTGGTGATGGCGAACTCAGTCGAGGGGTTCAAGAGAGGCCTGGATGTCTTCCTGGAGCAGAACAATATTGTATCATACAATTATTAGGTTCTGTAGAAGGACGTAGATCTGGGGATTTATTATGATGGAATATAGGCTGAACTGGATGGACAAATGTCTTTTTTCGGCCTTACTAACTATGTTACTATGTTACTATGTAATTTACATTTACTCAAAAATATACCTATAAAGAGAAAAATCAGAACATTTTGCTGTGGTCTCTTAATTTTTGCCAGAGTTGTATATACAGTACCAGACAAAAGTTTGAACACACACGTTCATACAATATTTTTCCTTGTTTTCATTGAGATATTACTCCCATATGTCCAAAAAGTAAATACTATGTTACACACTTCTGTATTCATAACACAAAGCAATCCATCATGGTATATGGTTGCCAGGATAGGAAGAGATTTCAACTCAAATGACATAAAAACATAATGTTTTATTAAAAAATACACAAAAACATGTACCATAAAAAGATCAGGAAAACCTCCAAGAAAATGGGTCAGGGACACAGCAATATCCGCCAAAAGCCTTGTGAGATACCAAAATAAATGTATTGTATACTAATGATAAATGTAGAAACCCACATCTATAGGATAAAGGATGGATAACAACATGGAGAGCACAATAAAGGTAAAATGCTAGTCCACAAGTTTAGAAGGATAAGAAATCCTACATGACATTAGGTATTCATGATGCCTGTGAGTTTCGCTTAAATTGACCAATAACCTTATTTACTAGTATCTACTGACTTCCCACACTGTCGTGGCCCCCCTACCCAATAACTACACATAAAACATTTGTTTGGATAAATTTGGCCACAGCAGCCATCTTTTATTAACATTTAAAACATAACATTTATTAACATTGAAAAACCCCAGGGAAGGCGGTCCTCGAAGCCCCCAAGAGTCAACCAACTCGTATCCAATCTCCATAAATTTGGCCTCCAGGTCGTGTCCCTGCCCCCAGCCGCTAGGCACCAGCTCAGAGACGCTTAAAGACTCGCCCGGCCAATATCCTCCAAAAAATCCCACGTCCCCAGTCTTCTCGACTGTATAACCACCGATTCTCTAAGCCACACCAGGGGGAGTCCAGGATCTCACACATCCCCCCCCCCCTCCAATCCGCCATTTCTTAACACCACCAACTTCGAGGACCCCATTCCCCCCGCCCTGCTGCCGCGACGAAGCATAACTAATTCCCTTTAGCGCCATGAATTTAACCCTCGCTGCCATCATTAAATTAACCTTAAAGTTCCAAAATTGTGATCCAACCAGTAATTACCCCATTCAAAAAGGGAGGGTGGGTGGGAGCTTGCTATCTAAGTCAGAGGGGCACCAAAATGGTTGCTCCTCTAAGATGGGTGCCCCCTTTTATATTCAACCCCCCCTTTACTGCCCCCACCTTCCTGCCTACCTTGCCCTCAGCCAATCCGTAAACCCCAATTCAAATAATACCCTGATCTCACTCCACAATATTGCCCCCACCTTTCCGCTCACCCCCTATAGCCCATTCAACCCTGTCATGTCGTCCTCCCTCAAGACCTGCGGCCTAGTCCGTCCTCACTTTACCTCACTACTCCTAGCTATATAATCCCAGAGAGACCATATCCCTCATATACACTCAGCAAAAATTGCAAAAGATATGGAAAAATAAATAGTGTTACCTAAATGCAGGGTGAGATTACAGTACATGGGGAAGGCTGTGTCCTCACCTTTTCATTGGTATGTGCACATTAATAAATTTTAACAGAAGGCAGCAAGACCACAAAAGAACACAGATGGGAACAAAGAACAACAAACATGTGTAAAACAAACCAGAGGGTGTTTAACCTTGGATTCCTCAGAATACCCCCCTTTCATTCTGACCGCCTTTCACCCCTTTGGCATTCTCTCAAGCAGCTTCATCACGGAATCCCCTGGAATGGGTTTCCAACAGTCTTAACAAGTTCTCAGAGGTGCTGAGCACTTGTTGACTGATTTTTCGTTCATTCTGTTGTCCTACTCATTTCAAACCATCTCAATTAGGTTGAGGCTGGGTGACTTATAACGACCATGTCATCTTACGCAGTGCTACATCCCTCCCCTTCTTGGTCACATAGCCCTTACATCAGGGTTGTCAAACTGCATTCCTAGAGGGCTGCAACCAGGTCATGTTTTCAGGATTTCCTTGTACTGCACAGGTGATAATTTAATCACCTACACACATAATGATTGCAGCACCTTGTGCAATGCTAAGGAAATCTTGAAAACACGCATGGTTTGCGGCCCTCGAGGAATGCAGTTTGACACCCCTGCCTTACATAGCCTAGAGGATTGTTTTGGGACATTATCCTATTTCATTCACTCCAAACCAGATGGCATGGCATGTCATTGCAGAATGTCAATTTAATTTAAAATTGCCAAAAGTGTCAATAAAGCATCCTCGCATTATTAAATCTCCCCTGTTGTGAATTCTGTTGTCGAACTCCCTCCTGTGGCCGTGAATGGTACTTCGGCGAGTTCTGTCCATGGACTCCCTCTGGTGGCTGTGAGTGAAGCTGCTGCTTCTGAGGTTCCTTACACAGGTGACTTGGTTTATCCTTTGGTTGGCTGCTCTATTTAACTCCACTCAGATCGTTACTCCATGCCAGCTGTCAATGTTCCTGCATTGGTTCAGTTTGCTCTTGGATCTTTCTGGTGACCTGTCTTCTCCAGCAGAAGCTAAGTTCCTGATAGTTATTATTTGTTCATTGTTTCCTTGTCCAGCTGGTTATCATGATTTTGTCTTGCTAGCTGGAAGCTCTGGGATGCAGAGTGGCATCTCCGCACCGTTAGTCGGTGCGGAGGTCTTTTTGCACACTCTGCGTGGTCTTTTGTAGTTTTTGTGCTGACTGCAAAGATACCTTTCCTATCCTCTGTCTGTTTAGTAAGTCTGGCCTCCCTTTGCTGAAACCTGTTTCATTTCTGCGTTTGTGACTTTCATCTTTACTCACAGTCAATATATGTGGGGGGCTGCCTTTTCCTTTGGGGAATTTCTCTGAGGCAAGGTAGGCTTTATTTTCTATCTCTAGGGCTATCTAGCTCTTAGTCTGTGAAGAGGCGTCTAGGGAGAGTCAGGAACGCTCCACGGCTATTTCTAGTTGTTGTGATAGGATTAGGGCCTGCGGTCAGCAGAGCTCCCACATCCCAGAGCTTGTCCTGTGTGAGTTTAACTATCAGGTCGTGCCGGGTGCTCCTAACCACCAGATCATAACACTCCCCCTCCATGCTTCATGATAGGCATCATACATGAAAAAAACAAACATATTTTTAGCATCTCACAAACACTCGAATTTCAACAAATCTCACATTTTTACTGTTCAGACCACAGAACAGATTTCTAATGTCCAGTCCTTGTATTGCGTGGTCCAAAAATTCTTATTGTTTGTGGCTGTTTTTCTTGTTGGAAGACAGATGATATTGAGATATGTTTGTACATCACTTAAAGTGAACCTGTCGTCAGGATTTTGCTACAGGCATTGTCAGCTTGACGCTGTTATACTGATTTAAAATAATACCAGAGTTGAATAAATGTCTTGTGGTTTTTGTTTAACCTGAGTTTGCAGTTTTGAGATCATGAGATTCTCGTGCTTCAGGGCGTGCTTGTGGGCATTGTCATCATTCTGGCTTAAATGACAGATCACTGAATCTTCAGTGACCTGCACCCTATTTTAAATACTGCGCTTGCACAGTTCATATTGTTGTAGTCTTAGAAAAAAAAAATTACTCCAGCAAAATGGCGCTGGCAGCACATGCGCAGTAGCTTCTATCAGCAAGCGATGCTCTTAAAGGGAACCTGTCACCCCCAAAATTGAAGATGAGCTAAGTCCACCGGCATCAGGGGCTTATCTGCAGCATTCTAGAATGCTGTAGATAAGCCCCCGATGTATCCTGAAAGATGAGAGAAAGAGGTTAGATTATACTCACTCAGGGGCGTTCCCGCTGCGGTCCGGTCCGATGGGTGTCACGGTCCGGGGCCTCCCATCTTCTTACGATGACGTCCTCTTCTTGTCTTCACGCTGCGGCTCCGGTGCAGGAGTACTTTGTCTGCCCTACTGAGGGCAGAGCAAAGTACTGCAGTGCACAGGCGCCTGGAAAGGTCAGAGAGGCCCGGCGCCTGTGCACTGCGGTACTTTGCTCTGCCCTCAACAGGGCATGCAAAGTACTCCTGTGCCGGAGCCGCAGCGTGAATATAAGAAGACGCCATCCTATGAAGATGGGAGGCCCCGGACAGCGACGCCCATCGGACCAGACCGCCCCCCAGGTGAGTATAATCTAACCTCTTTTTCTTATCTTTCAGGATACATCGGGAGCTTATCTACAGCATTCCAGAATTCTATAGATAAGCCCCTGATGCCGGTGGGCTTAGCTCATCTTCCATTTTGGGGGTGACAGGTTCCCTTTAATCTACACAATCTCCATCCACTGGGGAGAGGAGCTTGCGCAGATTGGGAGCATCGCTTGCTGATAGAAGTTACTGTGCATGCGCCACCGGCTCCATTTTGTTGGAGCAAAAAAAAATGTAGGCTCCATTAAAGTAGATTCTACTGCGCATGCATCGCTGCTATCAGCAAGCAATAGATACTACTGCACATGCAACGGCGCCATCTTCCTGGAGCCAATTTTTTTTTAAACACCACAATATTAACTGCACAATGTTGTACAGACCCATGACTGTCTTGACAACTCATCGGCGCGGGCACACTGATAGGTGCATGGAATGACACGTCATTCTGCCAGAGCATGTTAAATGCCTCTGTCAGGGTGGTTTCACATTTGCGTTTTTTTTTTTGCGTTTTTGCGGTAAAAAACGCAAAAAAAGTTTTTTTTCCCCTATACTTAACATTAAAAACGCATGTTTTTTTTGCATGCGTTTTGACGCGTTTTTGCAACGCATGCGTTTTTTCTCTGCATGCGTTTTGTTGCAGAAATGCAACATGTAGTAATTTTAACGGCGTTTAGCGGCGTTTTTTTGCCGCGAAAAAAACGCATGCGTTTTTTCACGGTAAAAAAAACCCATTGATATCTATGTAAACGCATGCATTTTTAAGCACATGCGTTTGCATGCGTTTTTAAATGCATGCGTTTTTATAGAAAAACACAAGAATACACACTTATAAGCCATCCCCCAACCCTAACCCTAAAACACAAACTGTAACACAAACTGTAACACAAACTGTAACACAAACTGTAACACAAACTGTAACACAAACTGTAACACAAACTGTAACACAAACTGTAACACAAACTGTAACACAAACTGTAACACAAACTGTAACACAAACTGTAACCCTAGGGATCCTAACTCTAACCGTTAGGGTTAGGGTTTGTGTTAGGGTTAGGATCCCTAGGGTTAGGGTTTGTTAGGGTTAGAGTTTGCGTTAGGGTTAGGATCCCTAGGGTTAGGGTTTGTTAGGGTTAGAGTTTGCGTTAGGGTTAGGATCCCTAGGGTTAGGGTTTGTTAGGGTTAGAGTTTGCGTTAGGGTTAGGATCCCTAGGGTTAGGGTTTGTTAGGGTTAGAGTTTGCGTTAGGGTTAGGATCCCTAGGGTTAGGGTTAGAGTTTGCGTTAGGGTTAGGATCCCTAGGGTTAGGGTTAGAGTTTGCGTTAGGGTTAGGATCCCTAGGGTTAGGGTTTGTGTTAGGGTTATGTTTAGAGTTTGTGTTAGGGTTAGGATCCCTAGGGTTAGGGTTTGTTAGGGTTAGGATCCCTAGGGTTAGGGTTTGTGTTAGGGTTAGGATCCCTAGGGTTAGAGTTTGTGTTAGGGTTAGGATCCCTCGGGTTAGGGTTAGAGTTTGGGTTAGGGTTAGGATCCCTAGGGTTAGGATCCCTAGGGTTAGGGTTTGTGTTAGGGTTAGGGTTAGGATCCCTAGGGTTAGGGTTTGTGTTAGGGTTAGGGTTAGGATCCCTAGGGTTAGGGTTTGTGTTAGGGTTAGAGTTTGCGTTAGGGTCCCTAGGGTTAGGATCCCTAGGGTTAGGGTTAGGGTTTGTGTTAGGGTTAGGATCCCTAGGGTTAGGGTTAGGGTTTGTGTTAGGGTTAGGATCCCTAGGGTTAGGGTTTGTGTTAGGGTTAGGGTTAGAGTTTGCGTTAGGGTTAGGATCCCTAGGGTTAGGGTTTGTGTTAGGGTTAGGGTTTGCGTTAGGGTTAGGATCCCTAGGGTTAGGGTTTGTGTTAGGGTTAGGGTTATGTTTAGAGTTTGTGTTAGGGTTAGGATCCCTAGGGTTAGGGTTAGGGTTTGTTAGGGTTTGTGTTAGGGTTAGGATCCCTAGGGTTAGGGTTTGTGTTGGGGTTAGGGTTTGTGTTGGGGTTAGGGTTTGTGTTGGGGTTAGGGTTTGTGTTGGGGTTAGGGTTTGTGTTGGGGTTAGGGTTTGTGTTGGGGTTAGGGTTTGTGTTAGGGTTAGGGTTAGGGTTTGTGTTAGGGTTAGGACCCCTAGGGTTAGGGTTAGGGTTTGTGTTAGGGTTAGGGTTAGGATCCCTAGGGTTAGGGTTTGTGTTAGGGTTAGAGTTTGCGTTAGGGTTAGGATCCCTAGGGTTAGGGTTTGTGTTAGGGTTAGAGTTTGTGTTAGGGTTAGGATCCCTAGGGTTAGGGTTTGTGTTAGGGTTAGGATCCCTAGGGTTAGGGTTTGGGTTAGGGTTAGGGTTAGAGTTTGCGTTAGGGTTAGGATCCCTAGGGTTAGGGTTTGTGTTAGGGTTAGAGTTTGCGTTAGGGTTAGGATCCCTAGGGTTAGGGTTAGGATCCCTAGGGTTAGGGTTTGTGTTAGGGTTAGAGTTTGCGTTAGGGTTAGGATCCCTAGGGTTAGGGTTAGGGTTTGTTAGGGTTTGTGTTAGGGTTAGGATCCCTAGGGTTAGGGTTTGTGTTGGGGTTAGGGTTTGTGTTGGGGTTAGGGTTTGTGTTGGGGTTAGGGTTTGTGTTGGGGTTAGGGTTTGTGTTGGGGTTAGGGTTTGTGTTGGGGTTAGGGTTTGTGTTGGGGTTAGGGTTTGTGTTGGGGTTAGGGTTTGTGTTGGGGTTAGGGTTTGTGTTGGGGTTAGGGTTTGTGTTGGGGTTAGGGTTTGTGTTGGGGTTAGGGTTTGTGTTAGGGTTAGGGTTTGTGTTAGGGTTAGGACCCCTAGGGTTAGGGTTAGGGTTTGTGTTAGGGTTAGGGTTAGGATCCCTAGGGTTAGGGTTTGTGTTAGGGTTAGAGTTTGCGTTAGGGTTAGGACCCCTAGGGTTAGGGTTAGGGTTTGTGTTAGGGTTAGGGTTAGGATCCCTAGGGTTAGGGTTTGTGTTAGGGTTAGGGTTTGTGTTAGGGTTAGGACCCCTAGGGTTAGGGTTAGGGTTTGTGTTAGGGTTAGGGTTAGGATCCCTAGGGTTAGGGTTTGTGTTAGGGTTAGAGTTTGCGTTAGGGTTAGGATCCCTAGGGTTAGGGTTTGTGTTAGGGTTAGAGTTTGCGTTAGGGTTAGGATCCCTAGGGTTAGGGTTTGTGTTAGGGTTAGGGTTAGAGTTTGTGTTAGGGTTAGGATCCCTAGGGTTAGGGTTAGGGTTTGTGTTAGGGTTAGGATCCCTAGGGTTAGGGTTTGTGTTAGGGTTAGAGTTTGCGTTAGGGTTAGGATCCCTAGGGTTAGGGTTTGTGTTAGGGTTAGGTTTAGGGTTAGAGTTTGGGTTAGGGTTAGGATCCCTAGGGTTAGGGTTTGTTAGGGTTTGTGTTAGGGTTAGGATCCCTAGGGTTAGGGTTTGTGTTGGGGTTAGGGTTTGTGTTAGGGTTTGGGTTAGGGTTAGGGTTTGTATTAGGGTTAGGGTTTGTGTTAGGGTTAGGATCCCTAGGGTTAGGGTTAGGGTTTGTGTTAGGGTTAGGGTTAGGATCCCTAGGGTTAGGGTTTGTGTTAGGGTTAGGATCCCTAGGGTTAGGATCCCTAGGGTTAGAGTTTGTGTTAGGGTTAGGATCCCTAGGGTTAGGATCCCTAGGGTTAGAGTTTGTGTTAGGATCCCTAGGGTTAGGATCCCTAGGGTTAGAGTTTGTGTTAGGATCCCTAGGGTTAGGATCCCTAGGGTTAGAGTTTGTGTTAGGGTTAGGATCCCTAGGGTAAGGGTTAGAGTTTGTGTTAGGGTTAGGATTAGGATCCCTAGGGTTAGGGTTAGGGTTTGTGTTAGGGTTAGGATCCCTAGGGTTAGGGTTTGTGTTAGGGTTAGGGTTAGAGTTTGTGTTAGGGTTAGGATCCCTAGGGTTAGGGTTAGAGTTTGTTAGGGATAGGATCCCTAGGGTTAGGGTTAGGGTTTGTTAGGGTTAGGATCCCTAGGGTTAGGGTTAGGGTTTGTGTTAGGGTTAGAGTTTGTGTTAGGGTTAGGATCCCTAGGGTTAGGGTGAGGGTTTGTTAGGGTTAGAGTTTGCGTTAGGGTTAGGATCCCTAGGGTTAGGGTTATGTTTAGAGTTTGTGTTAGGGTTAGGATCCCTAGGGTTAGGGTTAGTTAGAGTTTGTGTTAGGGTTAGGATCCCTAGGGTTAGGATCCCTCGGGTTAGAGTTTGTGTTAGGGTTAGGATCCCTAGGGTTAGGGTTAGGGTTTGTGTTAGGGTTAGGGTTAGGATCCCTAGGGTTAGGGTTAGGGTTTGTGTTAGGGTTAGAGTTTGTGTTAGGGTTAGGATCCCTAGGGTTAGGGTTAGAGTTTGTGTTAGGGTCAGGATCCCTAGGGTTAGGGTTTGTTAGGGTTAGGGTTAGGATCCCTAGGGTTAGGGTTTGTGTTAGGGTTAGGATCCCTAGGGTTAGGGTTTGTGTTAGGGTTAGGGTTAGAGTTTGTGTTAGGGCTAGGATCCCTAGGGTTAGGGTTAGAGTTTGTGTTAGGGTTAGGATCCCTAGGGTTAGGGTTAGGGTTTGTGTTAGGGTCAGGATCCCTAGGGTTAGGGTTTGTGTTAGGGTTAGGATCCCTAGGGTTAGGGTTAGGGTTTGTGTTAGGGTTAGAGTTTGTGTTAGGGTTAGGATCCCTAGGGTTAGGGTTAGGGTTTGTGTTAGGGTTAGGATCCCTAGGGTTAGGGTTTGTGTTAGGGTTAGGATCCCTAGGGTTAGGGTTAGTTAGAGTTTGTGTTAGGGTCAGGATCCCTAGGGTTAGGGTTAGGGTTTGTGTTAGGGTTAGGATCCCTAGGGTTAGGGTTAGGGTTTGTGTTAGGGTTAGAGTTTGTGTTGGGGTTAGGATCCCTAGGGTTAGGGTTAGGGTTTGTTAGGGTTAGAGTTTGGGTTAGGGTTTGTGTTAGGGTTAGGGTTATGTTTAGAGTTTGTGTTAGGGTTAGGATCCCTAGGGTTAGGGTTAGGGTTTGTGTTAGGGTTAGGATCCCTAGGGTTAGGGTTAGGGTTTGGGTTAGGGTTAGGGTTAGAGTTTGTGTTAGGGTTAGGATCCCTAGGGTTAGGGTTAGGGTTAGAGTTTGTGTTGGGGTTAGGATCCCTAGGGTTAGGGTCAGGATCCCTAGGGTTAGGGTTTGTTAGGGTTAGGGTTAGGATCCCTAGGGTTAGGGTTTGTGTTAGGGTTAGAGTTTGTGTTAGGGTTAGGATCCCTAGGGTTAGGGTTAGGGTTTGTGTTAGGGTTAGGATCCCTAGGGTTAGGGTTAGTTAGAGTTTGTGTTAGGGTCAGGATCCCTAGGGTTAGGGTTAGGGTTTGTGTTAGGGTTAGGGTTAGGATCCCTAGGGTTAGGGTTTGTGTTAGGGTTAGGGTTAGAGTTTGTGTTAGGGTTAGGATCCCTAGGGTTAGGGTTAGAGTTTGTGTTAGGGTTAGGATCCCTAGGGTTAGGGTTTGTTAGGGTTAGGATCCCTAGGGTTAGGGTTTGTTAGGGTTAGAGTTTGTGTTAGGGTTAGGATCCCTAGGGTTAGGGTGAGGGTTTGTTAGGGTTAGAGTTTGCGTTAGGGTTAGGATCCCTAGGGTTAGGGTTATGTTTAGAGTTTGTGTTAGGGTTAGGATCCCTAGGGTTAGGGTTAGTTAGAGTTTGTGTTAGGGTTAGGATCCCTAGGGTTAGGATCCCTCGGGTTAGAGTTTGTGTTAGGGTTAGGATCCCTAGGGTTAGGGTTTGTGTTAGGGTTAGGGTTAGGATCCCTAGGGTTAGGGTTAGGGTTAGAGTTTGTGTTAGGGTTAGGATCCCTAGGGTTAGGGTTTGTTAGGGTTAGAGTTTGGGTTAGGGTTTGTGTTAGGGTTAGGGTTATGTTTAGAGTTTGTGTTAGGGTTAGGATCCCTAGGGTTAGGGTTAGTTAGAGTTTGTGTTAGGGTTAGGATCCCTAGGGTTAGGATCCCTAGGGTTAGAGTTTGTGTTAGGGTTAGGATCCCTAGGGTTAGGGTTAGGGTTTGTGTTAGGGTTAGGATCCCTAGGGTTAGGGTTAGGGTTTGTGTTAGGGTTAGGGTTAGAGTTTGTGTTAGGGTTAGGATCCCTAGGGTTAGGGTTAGTTTGTGTTGGGGTTAGGATCCCTAGGGTTAGGGTCAGGATCCCTAGGGTTAGGGTTTGTTAGGGTTAGGGTTAGGATCCCTAGGGTTAGGGTTTGTGTTAGGGTTAGAGTTTGTGTTAGGGTTAGGATCCCTAGGGTTAGGGTTTGTTAGGGTTAGAGTTTGCGTTAGGGTTAGGATCCCTAGGGTTAGGGTTTGTGTTAGGGTTAGGGTTATGTTTAGAGTTTGTGTTAGGGTTAGGATCCCTAGGGTTAGGGTTAGTTAGAGTTTGTGTTAGGGTTAGGATCCCTAGGGTTAGGGTTTGTGTTAGGGTTAGGGTTAGGATCCCTAGGGTTAGGGTTTATGTTAGGGTTAGGGTTAGAGTTTGTGTTAGGGTTAGGATCCCTAGGGTTAGGGTTTGTGTTAGGATTAGTTTGTGTTAGGGTTAGGATCCCTAGGGTTAGGGTTTGTGTTAGGGTTATGTTTAGAGTTTGTGTTAGGGTTAGGATCCCTAGGGTTAGGGTTTGTGTTAGGGTTAGTTTGTGTTAGGGTTAGGATCCCTAGGGTTAGGGTTTGTGTTAGGGTTAGGATCCCTAGGGTTAGGGTTAGTTAGAGTTTGTGTTAGGGTCAGGATCCCTAGGGTTAGGGTTAGGGTTTGTGTTAGGGTTAGGGTTAGGATCCCTAGGGTTAGGGTTAGGGTTTGTGTTAGGGTTAGAGTTTGTGTTAGGGTTAGGATCCCTAGGGTTAGGGTTTGTTAGGGTTAGAGTTTGGGTTAGGGTTTGTGTTAGGGTTAGGGTTATGTTTAGAGTTTGTGTTAGGGTTAGGATCCCTAGGGTTAGGGTTTGTGTTAGGGTTAGGGTTAGGATCCCTAGGGTTAGGGTTAGGGTTTGTGTTGGGATTAGAGTTTGGGTTAGGGTTAGGATCCCTAGGGTTGGGTTAGGGTTTGTTAGGGTTAGAGTTTGCGTTAGGGTTTGGATCCCTAGGGTTAGGGTTTGTGTTAGGGTTAGGATCCCTAGGGTTAGGGTTTGTGTTAGGGTTAGGATCCCTAGGGTTAGGGTTTGTGTTAGGGTTAGGATCCCTAGGGTTAGGGTTTGTGTTAGGGTTAGGATCCCTAGGGTTAGGGTTTGTGTTAGGGTTAGGATCCCTAGGGTTAGGGTTTGTGTTAGGGTTAGGATCCCTAGGGTTAGGATCCCTAGGGTTAGGGTTTGTGTTAGGGTTAGGATCCCTAGGGTTAGGGTTTGTGTTAGGGTTAGGATCCCTAGGGTTAGGGTTTGTGTTAGGGTTAGGGTTAGTTTGTGTTAGGGTTAGGATCCCTAGGGTTAGGGTTTGTGTTAGGGTTAGGATCCCTAGGGTTAGGGTTTGTGTTAGGGTTAGGATCCCTAGGGTTAGGGTTTGTGTTAGGGTTCGGGTTAGTTTGTGTTAGGGTTAGGATCCCTAGGGTTAGGGTTTGTGTTAGGGTTAGGATCCCTAGGGTTAGGGTTTGTGTTAGGGTTAGAGTTTGTGTTAGGGTTAGGATCCCTAGGGTTAGGGTTAGGGTTTGTTAGGGTTAGAGTTTGCGTTAGGGTTAGGATCCCTAGGGTTAGGGTTTGTGTTAGGGTTATGTTTAGAGTTTGTGTTAGGGTTAGGATCCCTAGGGTTAGGGTTTGTGTTAGGGTTAGAGTTTGCGTTAGGGTTAGGATCCCTAGGGTTTGTTAGGGTTAGGTTTAGGGTTAGAGTTTGGGTTAGGGTTAGGATCCCTAGGGTTAGGGTTTGGGTTAGGGTTAGGGTTTGTGTTAGGGTTAGGGTTTGTGTTAGGGTTAGGGTTTGTGTTAGGGTTAGGGTTTGTGTTAGGGTTAGGGTTTGGGTTAGGGTTAGGGTTTGGGTTAGGGTTAGGGTTTGGGTTAGGGTTTGGGTTAGGGTTAGGGCTTGGGTTTGGGTTAGGGTTTGGGTTTGGGTTAGGGTTAGGATCCCTAGGGTTAGGGTTAGAGTTTGTGTTAGGGTTAGGATCCCTAGGGTTAGGGTTGGGGTTTGTGTTAGGGTTAGGATCCCTAGGGTTAGGGTCAGGATCCCTAGGGTTAGGGTTAGGGTTTGTGTTAGGGTTAGGGTTATAGTTTGCATTAGGGTTAGGATCCCTAGGGTTAGGGTTTGTTAGGGTTAGGGTTATGGTTAGTTTGTGTTAGGGTTAGGATCTCTAGGGTTAGGGTTTGTGTTAGGGTTAGGGTTATGGTTAGAGTTTGTGTTAGGGTTAGGATCCCTAGGGTTAGGGTTTGTGTTAGGGTTAGGGTTAGGATCCCTAGGGTTAGGGTTAGGGTTTGTGTTAGGGTTAGGATCCCTAGGGTTAGGGTTAGTTAGAGTTTGTGTTAGGGTTAGGATCCCTAGGGTTAGGATCCCTAGGGTTAGAGTTTGTGTTAGGGTTAGGATCCCTAGGGTTAGGGTTTGTGTTAGTGTTAGGGTTAGGATCCCTAGGGTTAGGGTTAGGGTTTGTGTTAGGGTTAGAGTTTGGGTTAGGGTTAGGATCCCTAGTGTTAGGGTTTGTGTTAGGGTTAGGGTTAGAGTTTGTGTTAGGGTTAGGATCCCTAGGGTTAGGGTCAGGATCCCTAGGGTTAGGATTTGTGTTAGGGTTAGGATCCCTAGGGTTATGGTTAGGGTTTGTGTTAGGGTTAGGGTTAGGATCCCTAGGGTTAGGGTTTGTGTTAGGGTTAGGATCCCTAGGGTTAGGGTTTGTGTTAGGGTTATGTTTAGAGTTTGTGTTAGGGTTAGGATCCCTAGGGTTAGGGTTTGTGTTAGGGTTAGGGTTTGTGTTAGGGTTAGGATCCCTAGGGTTAGTTAGAGTTTGTGTTAGGGTTAGGATCCCTAGGGTTAGGATCCCTAGGGTTAGGGTTTGTGTTAGGGTTAGGATCCCTAGGGTTAGGGTTTGTGTTAGGGTTAGGGTTAGGATCCCTAGGGTTAGGGTTAGGGTTTGTGTTAGGGTTAGAGTTTGTGTTAGGGTTAGGGTTATAGTTTGCATTAGGGTTAGGATCCCTAGGGTTAGGGTTTGTTAGGGTTAGGGTTATGGTTAGAGTTTGTGTTAGGGTTAGGATCCCTAGGGTTAGGGTTAGAGTTTGGGTTAGGGTTAGGATCCCTAGGGTTTGGGTTAGGGTTAGGGTTTGTGTTAGGGTTAGGGTTAGGATTTGTTAGGGTTAGGGTTAGGATCCCTAGGGTTAGGGTTAGGGTTTGTGTTAGGGTTAGGATCCCTAGGGTTAGGGTTTGTGTTAGGGTTAGGGTTAGGATCCCTAGGGTTAGAGTTTGTGTTAGGGTTAGGATCCCTAGGGTTAGGGTTTGTGTTAGGGTTTGTGTTAGGGTTAGGGTTAGGATCCCTAGGGTTAGAGTTTGTGTTAGGGTCAGGATCCCTAGGGTTAGGGTTAGGGTTTGTGTTAGGGTTTGTGTTAGGGTTAGGATCCCTAGGGTTAGGGTTTGTTAGGGTTAGAGTTTGTTAGGGTTAGGATCCCTAGGGTTAGGGTTTGTGTTAGGGTTAGGATCCCTAGGGTTAGGGTTTGGGTTAGGGTTAGGGTTAGGATCCCTAGGGTTAGGGTTTGGGTTAGGGTTAGGATCCCTAGGGTTAGGGTTTGTGTTAGGGTTAGGATCCCTAGGGTTAGAGTTTGTGTTAGGGTTAGGATCCCTAGGGTTAGGGTTTGTGTTAGGGTTAGGATCCCTAGGGTTAGAGTTTGTGTTAGGGTTAGGATCCCTAGGGTTAGGGTTTGTTAGGGTTAGGGTTAGGATCCCTAGGGTTAGAGTTTGTGTTAGGGTTAGGATCCCTAGGGTTAGGGTTAGAGTTTGTGTTAGGGTTAGGATCCCTAGGGTTAGGGTTGGGGTTTGTGTTAGGGTTAGGATCCCTAGGGTTAGGGTCAGGATCCCTAGGGTTAGGGTTAGGGTTTGTGTTAGGGTTAGGGTTATAGTTTGCATTAGGGTTAGGATCCCTAGGGTTAGGGTTTGTTAGGGTTAGGGTTATGGTTAGTTTGTGTTAGGGTTAGGATCTCTAGGGTTAGGGTTTGTGTTAGGGTTAGGGTTATGGTTAGAGTTTGTGTTAGGGTTAGGATCCCTAGGGTTAGGGTTTGTGTTAGGGTTAGGGTTAGGATCCCTAGGGTTAGGGTTAGGGTTTGTGTTAGGGTTAGGATCCCTAGGGTTAGGGTTAGTTAGAGTTTGTGTTAGGGTTAGGATCCCTAGGGTTAGGATCCCTAGGGTTAGAGTTTGTGTTAGGGTTAGGATCCCTAGGGTTAGGGTTTGTGTTAGTGTTAGGGTTAGGATCCCTAGGGTTAGGGTTAGGGTTTGTGTTAGGGTTAGAGTTTGGGTTAGGGTTAGGATCCCTAGTGTTAGGGTTTGTGTTAGGGTTAGGGTTAGAGTTTGTGTTAGGGTTAGGATCCCTAGGGTTAGGGTCAGGATCCCTAGGGTTAGGATTTGTGTTAGGGTTAGGATCCCTAGGGTTATGGTTAGGGTTTGTGTTAGGGTTAGGGTTAGGATCCCTAGGGTTAGGGTTTGTGTTAGGGTTAGGATCCCTAGGGTTAGGGTTTGTGTTAGGGTTATGTTTAGAGTTTGTGTTAGGGTTAGGATCCCTAGGGTTAGGGTTTGTGTTAGGGTTAGGGTTTGTGTTAGGGTTAGGATCCCTAGGGTTAGTTAGAGTTTGTGTTAGGGTTAGGATCCCTAGGGTTAGGATCCCTAGGGTTAGGGTTTGTGTTAGGGTTAGGATCCCTAGGGTTAGGGTTTGTGTTAGGGTTAGGGTTAGGATCCCTAGGGTTAGGGTTAGGGTTTGTGTTAGGGTTAGAGTTTGTGTTAGGGTTAGGGTTATAGTTTGCATTAGGGTTAGGATCCCTAGGGTTAGGGTTTGTTAGGGTTAGGGTTATGGTTAGAGTTTGTGTTAGGGTTAGGATCCCTAGGGTTAGGGTTAGAGTTTGGGTTAGGGTTAGGATCCCTAGGGTTTGGGTTAGGGTTAGGGTTTGTGTTAGGGTTAGGGTTAGGATTTGTTAGGGTTAGGGTTAGGATCCCTAGGGTTAGGGTTAGGGTTTGTGTTAGGGTTAGGATCCCTAGGGTTAGGGTTTGTGTTAGGGTTAGGGTTAGGATCCCTAGGGTTAGAGTTTGTGTTAGGGTTAGGATCCCTAGGGTTAGGGTTTGTGTTAGGGTTTGTGTTAGGGTTAGGGTTAGGATCCCTAGGGTTAGAGTTTGTGTTAGGGTCAGGATCCCTAGGGTTAGGGTTAGGGTTTGTGTTAGGGTTTGTGTTAGGGTTAGGATCCCTAGGGTTAGGGTTTGTTAGGGTTAGAGTTTGTTAGGGTTAGGATCCCTAGGGTTAGGGTTTGTGTTAGGGTTAGGATCCCTAGGGTTAGGGTTTGGGTTAGGGTTAGGGTTAGGATCCCTAGGGTTAGGGTTTGGGTTAGGGTTAGGATCCCTAGGGTTAGGGTTTGTGTTAGGGTTAGGATCCCTAGGGTTAGAGTTTGTGTTAGGGTTAGGATCCCTAGGGTTAGGGTTTGTGTTAGGGTTAGGATCCCTAGGGTTAGAGTTTGTGTTAGGGTTAGGATCCCTAGGGTTAGGGTTTGTTAGGGTTAGGGTTAGGATCCCTAGGGTTAGAGTTTGTGTTAGGGTTAGGATCCCTAGGGTTAGGGTTTGTGTTAGGGTTAGGGTTAGGATCCCTAGGGTTAGAGTTTGTGTTAGGGTTATGATCCCTAGGGTTAGGGTTAGGGTTTGTGTTAGGGTTAGGGTTAGGATCCCTAGGGTTAGGGTTTGTGTTAGGATCCCTAGGGTTACTAGGGATCCTAACCCTAACCATTTATGTTTATAGTGGGTTTTCTAGTTGATTTTGATATTGGCAGCTGTCACACACTTCTCATCATGCGTTTCAAAAACGCAAACGCAGGGAAAAACGCATTTAAACGCGTCAAAACGGGTTTAAACGCAAAAAACGCATGCGCTTAAGAAACGCTGCGTTTAAACGCGTTTTTGCACCAAATACGTTTGCGTTTTAAAACGCAAGTGTGAAACCAGCCTCAGAGATTGGCAACTGAGTTTAACAAGTTAGCAGCGGTGGAAGCTCCAAACCACCCACGCACATGATGGCTGAATAAATGCTATCACTCTACATCCCCCACATCCATGTGTCGTGGTCCGTGATGCCTGGACCTGCCGTGGGTCTTCTAACCTAAACTCAAAAGCTTAACAAGCATAAATGAGGCTTTCAAGTTTGAGTCAGGAGACAAAGGGGGCCGTGCATTACAGTCCATACTCTGACCCCGACACATGGATGTGTGAATCTGGTGTAACGCTAATTAAAACCTGTCAGAGAACGGTGGCTGAATAAAGGTGCACCGCCTATGCAGTGGGCAATACCCCCAATACACAATGCCAAAAAATATATTGACAAGGCCAGCACTCCTATAGTATTGATTAACGTATAGACGTTCCTCTATACGACTGTATAATAATCTGTGCATGTGGTCATATCCACCACTAGAGGACACTGTGTGCAAGAGAAATGTAAAAAGGACAGTTCTCAAAGATTTGGCAAAAGATCCCAGAAGCAGGCAGACTACGTACCCACGATCAGGAATTGTAGTAGCTTTTTGGACGCAGCATATTTTCATATATTCCTGATCGTGGGCACGCATCTTTTTTAGCTTTAAGTGAATCCAATTATCTCTTATTTCCTTCATTATAGAGCAACACATAATTATGATATCATGGACAGTAAAATTCCTGCCCCCCTTGTGTTTGAGGCATTTCCCCCAACCTCGGCCACAAATTGTTAAATTAAAAGGAACCTGTTAGCAAAAAACCCAAAATAGTATTTACTCTACCTGCAGCCATAGTGCAGTTGACGTGGTTGCATCACACTGATTGCTCACAGGACAAAAACTGCCACCTGAAGAAGACGGAGCTATTCCGTTGAAACGCGTTGTGGAAACAAATAAATTAAGATTTTATATCAACTCACCGTCTTGCATGCGCTCCTATGACCTGTTTTTTTGTCCCTTCTTCTTTTAAACCACGTTGACATAGGGTGCGCCCCTCCACAAAAGAGACACTCATGTTACTATTTGCATGTATTTATATTGTGAATCATTAAATGCAAAACAAGTCCCATTATTACAATTAGCCTGAGGGGAAGAGTTCTGTTCCCCCCCATTAAATTGGAAGTTAGCTTTTTTTTTTTGTCTAATTTAGCCAAAGCAAAAGATTGAAAAATTAACGACTCCACCAGAAACCACGTCAGCTGTAATTTACTATACATAAACTACTGTATACTGCAGTTTCTTGTATGGTCTGCAGGTCTGATATCTACCACTATATGGTCACCATATGGTGGTAATGTCAGTGGTGGTCGTTATGTAGAGATTTATTTTCAGTAACAGCGCGGTCATCTGCTCAGGTTCCTCTATACACATGATCAGGGTTCACCACCATAGTTGTACACACAGTTACCTGGTTAAGGGCCTACTCAAATGTTTCACCCCTCCTTTACTGAACCTCTAGCTATACCTCTGCTACAGCTGATTGACTGCGGTGCTCACATGGCATAATATGATGAGAGCACTGGGAGATCCAACGTCGATATTGCTGATGGGCAAAGTGAGCATCTGGAGAATAAGTATTTAAGAAGAGATTGTTTGATTTGTGGACAGTCCCATTAATAATATATTGTATATTAGTACTTTCCCACAAAAGGACATATAGAAAGAGGTCTCCATAACAAAACCTTCATATATCTACTATATAATTGTCTAAGGGTCACGTCCGTCCGTCCGTCTGTCTGTCTGTCCTTCTGTCATGGTTATTCATTCGCTGATTGGTCTCGGCAGCTGCCTGTCATGGCTGCTACGACCAATCAGCGACGGCCACAGTCCGATTAGTCCCTCCCCTACTCCCCTGCACTCACTGCCCGGCACCCGCTCCGTAATCCCCTCCACTCACCGCTCACACAGGGTTAATGGCAGCGGTAACGGCCCGCAGTGTAACGCAGTCCGTTACCGCTGCTATTAACCCTGTGTGTCCCCAACTATTTACTATTGATGCTGCCTATGCAGCATCAATAGTAAAAATGTCATGTTAAAAATAATAAAAACAAAAAACCTGCTATACTCACCCTCCGCCGCCTTTCCCGCTCCTCGCCACGCTCCTGGGATCGCTCCATTGCAAGCGGCAGCTTCCCGGGAGGTCCCGTCCCAGGGCTGGTGTGCGACAAGGACGTGCCGTGACGTCACGGTCATGTGACCGCGACGTCATCATAGGTCCTGCTCACACCAGCCCTGGCAAGCTGCCACTTGCAATGGAGCGATCCAGGGAGCGTGAAGAGGAGCGGGAAAGGCGACTGATGGTAAGTATAGCAGGACTTCAACGGGCTATAGGTGAGTATATGTTTATTTTTTTTAAAGTCTCTATACTACGTGGCTCTGTGCTGGACAATATACTACGTGGCTGGGCAATATACTACGTGGCTGGGCAATATACTACGTGGACATGCATATTCTAGAATACCCGATGCGTTTGAATCGGGCCACCTCTAGTGTATGTATGTGTGTGTAATATATATATATATATATGTATGTATATATATGTATGTATGTATATATATATATATGTATGTGTATGTATATATATATATGTATGTATATATATATGTATGTATATATATATGTATGTATATATATATATATATGTATATATATATATATGTATATATATATATATATGTATATATATGTATATATATGTATATATATATATATATATATATATGTGTGTATATATATGTATATGTATATGTATATGTATATATATATATATATATATATATATATATATATATATATATATATATATATATATATATATTATATTTTTTTTTTTTTTTTTTTTTTTTTTTTCAAACCTCCTAGATTGTTTTGTTAAGATAAAACATGTTCTGAAAATATTGTTCACACAAGTAGAAAGAACGGTTACACTTTAAATATATCTTGGCAATGGAAAACAAAGCCGCAGACCGTCGATCATTTACGATTATTTTATGGCGTTAATGACTAAGACTATCAATGTGCATGGTCCATAGTTTTGCTAGATCTTAAGAGAATGGAAGCCATTTACTATTCTCAAAATGGACCCTTTCCCTGAAATAAAATGCTGCTCTGTTACATCTGCCCCTCCGGGTAATACTCAAGGAAAACTGTTTGAACATTTGTCCAACATTTTTCCATTCCCATTTCATGGTTTTTTTCTTTGTCAACTCTTCATTTCTTAACTAATTCATTGCTGGTCATCCTATTAGAAATTTATTGCAGCTGTTGTCCACCACATTATAATCTAAAAAACATGACCCTAATAAGGATTAATTTACTTGGGCAAGCACTGATTTCGATTCTGATAAAGGAATTCTGCCACCAGTGCCGACTTACCCCCCCCCCCCCCTCACCAGCACCGACTCGTTCAGCTTTACCAGCGTTATAGACCCCGGTACAGTTCAATGCAATGATGTAGGATATAACAAAGTGATACATAAGTGAGTATAAATAAAACCTACAGTTCCATGTACAACCACAGTTAACACAGTGACTACCATATATGCAGCAACAGAGTCAAATCAAAGTGCAAAGATAAATGCAACATGTTAGGGGAAAAAGTGTGTTGCATTGAAACTCCTTTCCACATAATTGTGCGTGTTGGCAAAAACCATGTACGGTCATAGTGACACATTTTCAGAGATGCTCAATTGGGTTTAGGTCAGGGCTCTGGCTGGGCTACTCAAGAATGGTCACCGAGTTATTCTGAAGCCACTCCTTTGTTATTTTAGCTGTGTTCTTAGGGTCATTTTCTTGTTGAAGGTGAAGCTTCTGCCAAGTCTGAAGTCCAGAGCACTCTGGAGGAAGTTTTCATCCAGGATATCTCTGTACTTGGCCACATATGGTCTCACAATGGGACTGTGGATCTCATGCCAGTACCTAATGGCAGTCAGGGTACCTTTGACTAGCACAAGGAGGGCTGTGTGGCCCTCCAAAGATATGCCTTTCCACACCATTACTAACCCACTGGCAAACCGGTCATACTGGAGGATGTTGAAGGCAGCAGAATGTTTTCCCCAAGGGGACTCCAGACTGTTACATGTGCTCAGTAGGGTTGAGCGAAACGGGTCGTTCATTTTCAAAAGTCGCCGACTTTTGGCAAAGTCGGGTTTCATGAAACCCGATCCGACCCCTGTGCGGGGTCGGCCATGCGGTACGCGACTTTCGCGCCAAAGTCGCGTTTCAATGACGCGAAAAGCGCCATTTCTCAGCCAATGAAGGTAAACGCAGAGTGTGGGCAGCGTGATGACATAGGTCCTGGTCCCCACCATCTTAGAGAAGGGCATTGCAGTGATTGGCTTGCTGTCTGCGGCGTCACAGGGGCTATAAAGGGGCGTTCCCGCCGACCGCCATGTTACTGCTGCTGATCTGAGCTTAGGGAGAGGTTGCTGCCGCTTCGTCAGAAGCAGGGATAGCGTTAGGCAGGGTCCATTAACCACCAAACCGCTTGTGCTGTAGCGATTTCCACTGCCCAACACCACCTTCGGTGTGCAGGGACAGTGGAAGCTACATTTTTTTTTTTTTTTCCCCCTCAGCGCTGTAGCTCATTGGGCTGCCCTAGAAGGCTCCCTGATAGCTGCATTGCTGTGTGTACGCCGCTGTGCAAACCAACTGCTTTTTTCAAAGCACAAATCCTCTTGTTCCTTCCTTTCTGCACAGCTATCTTTTTTGTTTGTCCACACTTTTTATTTAATTTGTGCATCAGTCCACTCCTTATTGCTGCCTGCCATACCTGGCTGAGATTACTGCAGGGAGATAGTAATTGTTGGACACTCCCTGTTTTTTTTTTTTTTTTTTTTTTTTTTTGTGGGAGATTAAGATTGACATTTCTGCTAGAGTGCCATCCCTGTGTGTGCCATCTCTCACTCAGTGGGCCATAGAAAGCCTATTTATTTTTTTGCTTGATTTGGGTTCTAAAATCTACCTGAAAAAATCACTACATCAATCAGTGGGAGAACAATATTGGCCTCAGGGCTTGTGTGCCACTCTTGACTCCTGTGTGTGCCATCTCTGTCAGTGGGCCATAGAAAGCCCATTTTTTTTTTTTTGCTTTATTTGGGTTCTAAATTCTACCTGAAAAAATCAATAAATCAATCAGTGGGAGATTAATATTGGCCTTTGGGCTTGTGTCCCAGTCCTAAGCGTGCCATCTCTCTCTCTCAGATAGTGGGCCATAGAAAGCCTATTTATTTATTTTTTTTATTGGGTTTATAAATTTTCCCTGGAACAACAAAAAAAAAGTGGGAGATTAATATTGGCCTCTGGGCTTGTGTGCCAGTCCTGAGCGTGCCATCTCTCTCACAAATAGTGGGCCATAGAAAGCCTATTTATGTTTTTGGTTGATTTGGGTTCTAAATTCTACCTGAAAAAATCAATAAATCAATCAGTGGGAGATAAATATTGGCCTCTGGGCTTGTGTGCCACTCCTGACTCCTGTGTGCGTCATCTCTCACTCAGTGGGCCATAGAAAGCCTTTTTTTGTTTTATTTGTTTTTTAAATTCTCCCTGAAAAAATCATTTTATTCTATTATTTTTTTTTCCTAAAGTCTCCCTGAAAAAAAAAAAAAAATCAAATCAGTGGGAGATTAATATTTACATTTGTGCTTCAGTGACAGTCCTGCGTGTGTGGCATCTCTCTCATTTGTTGCCACCAACAACAGAGTGTGTAACATTGTGCCTGATTTTCGTTGTGGTCTCACTCACCTGTAAAGGGGTAGCTAAATCATACTGAAGTTATAGCTCACCGTGTAATTTGTGTGACAGCAACAAATACCGTTAGTTTGTTTACGTTTTTAAAACAATGAGGAAGTATGGTGGAAGAGGTCGTGGCCGGGGGCGTTCATTGTCAGCTGGTAATGAGGGTAGTGGTAGTGGTGGAGCATCAGCTGGTCGTGGGAAAAAAAATATTGCACCTAAGTCTGGAGCTGTGGAGCCAGGTTCGTCGTCTGGCTACACAAGGCCTCGAACGCTCCCTTTTCTGGGAGTAGGAAAACCGCTTTTAAAGCCGGAGCAGCAAGAGCAAGTTTTGGCTTATCTTGCTGACTCAGCCTCTAGCTCTTTTGCCTCCTCTCGTGAAACTGGTAAATGTCAAAGCAGCGCGTCGTTAGTGGATGTTCACGGTCAGGGACAAGTCGCTTCCTTGTCCTCTTCAGCAAAAACAACAACAGAGAAGAATGCAGCAGGCGACACAACGGGTTACTCCATGGAGCTCTTTACACATACCGTCCCTGGCTTAGAAAGTGAAGCAGTTAACAGTCCATGCCCATTACAAGTTGAATCTGACATGGAGTGCACTGATGCACAGCCACAGCCAGACTACTATGCTGGTCCTTTGACTCAGACCACAACATTGCCCTCGCAGGGTGCTGATCAAGAATCAGACCCTGATGAGACTATGTTGCCCCATCACGAACGCTACACCACCGACCGACACGGTGACACAGACGAAGTTGCACACGAGCTACAAGAAGAGGTAATAGATGACCCAGTTCTTGACCCCGATTGGCAGCCATTGGGGGAACAGGGTGCAGGCGGCAGCAGTTCTGAAGCGGAGGAGGAGGGGCCGCAGCAGGCATCAACATCGCAACAGGTTCCATCTGCCGGGCCCGTATCTTGCCCAAAACGCGTGGCAAAGCCAAAACCTGTTGGAGGACAGCGTGGCCATCCGGTTAAAGCTCAGTCTGCAATGCCTGAAAAGGTATCCGATGCTAGAAAGAGTGCAGTCTGGCATTTTTTTAAACAACATCCAATTGATCAGCGCAAAGTCATCTGTCAAAAATGTTCAACTACCTTAAGCAGATCACAGAATCTGAAAAGTCTCAATACAAGTTGCATGCATAGACATTTAACCACCATGCATTTGCAAGCCTGGACTAACTACCAAACGTCCCTTAAGGTTGTAGCACCCTCGGCCAATGAAGCTAGTCAGCAACGCAACATCCCTTCCGGCAGTGTAGGGCCACCATTTTCCGCACCACCTGCAGTATCTGTGCAGGTTTCTTTGCCAGGCCAAAGCAGTCAGGGTCAGGGAATCACCAGTTTCGTAGTAGGAAACACTGCATCTAGGGCACCGGCGGCAACAATACCATCTCCCACCGTCTCTCAGTCTGCCATGTCCACCGGCACCCCCGCTAGTTCCACGATCTCCAGCTCTCCAGTCCAGCTCACCCTACATGAGACTATGGTTAGAAAAAGGAAGTACTTAGCCTCGCATCCGCGTACACAGGGTTTGAACGCCCACATAGCTAGACTAATCTCGTTAGAGATGATGCCCTACCGGTTAGTTGAAAGCGAAGCTTTCAAAGCCCTGATGGACTACGCTGTACCACGCTACGAGCTACCTAGTCGACACTTTTTTTCCAGAAAAGCCATCCCAGCCCTCCACCAGCATGTTAAAGAGCGCATCGTCCATGCACTCAGGCAATCTGTGAGCACAAAGGTGCACCTGACAACAGATGCATGGACCAGTAGGCATGGCCAGGGACGTTACGTGTCCATCACGGCACACTGGGTGAATGTTGTGGATGCAGGGTCCACAGGGGACAGCAAGTTTGGGACAGTTCTGCCTAGCCCACGGTCTAGGAAACAGTTGGCTGTAGCCGTTCGCACCCCCTCCTCCTCCTCTTCGTCCTCCTGCAGAAGCGAGAGCTCGTCCACAGACCGCAGTCGCACAACCACTCCATCCGCAGCTGCCACTGTTGCACACCAGGTCTCCCATTATGGGGAAGCTACTGGCAAACGTCAGCAGGCTGTATTGGCTATGAAGTGTTTGGGCGACAACAGACACACCGCGGAAGTTCTGTCCGAGTTCTTGCAGAAAGAAACGCAGTCGTGGCTGGGCACTGTAGATCTTGAGGCAGGCAAGGTAGTGAGTGATAACGGAAGGAATTTCATGGCTGCCATCTCCCTTTCCCAACTGAAACACATTCCTTGCCTGGCTCACACCTTAAACCTGGTGGTGCAGTGCTTCCTGAAAAGTTATCCGGGGTTATCCGACCTGCTCCTCAAAGTGCGTGGACTTTGCTCACATATCCGCCGTTCGCCCGTACACTCCAGCCGTATGCAGACCTATCAGCGTTCTTTGAACCTTCCCCAGCATCGCCTAATCATAGACGTTGCAACAAGGTGGAACTCAACACTGCACATGCTTCAGAGACTGTGTGAACAGAGGCGGGCTGTTATGTTTTTGTGGGAGGATACACATACACGGGCAGTAGGATGGCAGACATGGAGTTGTCAGGTGTGCAGTGGTCGAAGATTCAAGACATGTGTCAAGTCCTTCAGTGTTTTGAGGAATGCACACGGCTGGTTAGTGCAGACAACGCCATAATAAGCATGAGCATCCCCCTAATGCGTCTGCTGATGCAAAGTTTGACGCACATAAAGGATCAGGCGTCTGCAGCTGAGGAAGAGGAAAGCCTTGATGACAGTCAGCCATTGTCTGGCCAGGGCAGTGTACAGGACGAGTTAGCGGGCGAAGAGGAGGAGGAGGATGATGGGGATGATTATATTTTTAATGAGGAAGCTTTTCCGGGGCCACTGGAAATTGGTGGCGCGGCAAGGCCGGGTTCTGGTTTTTGGAGGGACACAAGTGACGTGGATTTGCCTGAAACTGCCCCTCAACCAAGCACAACCGCAGATTTGAGAACTGGAACTTTGGCCCACATGGCGGATTATGCCTTGCGTATCCTCAAAAGGGACACACGCATAACTAAAATGATGAACGATGACGATTACTGGTTGGCCTGCCTCCTTGATCCTCGCTATAAAGGCAAATTGCAAAATATAATGCCACATGAGAACTTGGAACTAATATTAGCAACCAAACAATCAACTCTTGTTGACCGTTTGCTTCTGGCATTCCCTGCACACAGCGCCCGTGATCGTTCTCACACGAGCTGCAGGGGCCAGCAGACCAGAGGAGTTAGAGGGGCAGAAATCAGAAGTGGCGTTGGCCAGAGGGGTTTTCTGACCAGGTTGTGGAGTGATTTTGCTATGACCGCAGACAGGACAGGTACTGCAGCATCAATTCAAAGTGACAGGAGACCACATTTGTCCAGTATGGTTACAAACTATTTTTCATCCCTTATCGATGTTCTCCCTCAACCGTCATTCCCATTTGATTACTGGGCATCAAAATTAGACACCTGGCCAGAATTGGCAGAATATGCATTGCAGGAGCTTGCTTGCCCGGCAGCTAGTGTCCTATCAGAAAGAGTATTCAGTGCTGCAGGTTCAATACTAACAGAAAAAAGGACTCGTCTGGCTACCCAAAATGTAGATGATCTAACCTTCATTAAAATGAACCACAACTGGATTTCGAAATCTTTTGCCCCACCTTGCCCGGCTGACACCTAGCTTTCCTATGAAAAGGTCTTGCCTGTGGACTATTCTGAATGCCTTTCCAATCTCGTAATTTTCTGCACCTGATTGTCCAGCATACGACATGTTTACACCTCACTAAATGGCCAAACTCCCCACACGGGGCCGTGGTATCGACACTTGGCGACAGCACCCGTGAGAGTGCTGTTTGTCTGAAGAGGTGGGTGTGCCCGCTTTTGGTCGACGGCACTGCCACTGGGTCCCTCCTAGTACAATAAAGTGTCTCTGGCGGTGGTGGTGCGCACCCAACGTCAGACACACCGTTGTAATATGAGGGGCCCTGGGCCTGTACCGCCGGCCACAAGACAGTTCCCCCCCCCCCCCAGCTCAAACAGTGCTCTACCACTTGCAAAATTATCTCACAGCTCCACCAATGTTTAGTCTATGCGCTGACATCCTTCAATGCCTGCCACTGACAATACCATTGTATTGACATTTTTGTTATGTTAGGCCTTCGAAGCCTGTCTGCGGTCACTCCTTCCACTATGCCTCCACTGACCACACCACTGCTGCCCGTGTACCCCTGGAACCAATTTAAAATTGCCTACAGCCAGCCCAATTTTTTTACTTTAGGCCTTCGATGCCTGTCTGCGGTCACTCCTTCCACTAGGCCTCCACTGACCACACCACTGCTGCCCGTGTACCCCTGGAACCAATTTAAAATTGCCTACAGCCATGTGTTATTATTTTAGGCCTTCGATGCCTGTCTGCGGTCACTCCTTCCACTAGGCCTCCACTGACCACACCACTGCTGCCCGTGTACCCCTGGAACCAATTTAAAATTGCCTACAGCCAGCCCAATTTTTTTATTTTAGGCCTTCGATGCCTGTCTGCGGTCACTCCTTCCACTAGGCCTCCACTGACCACACCACTGCTGCCCGTGTACCCCTGGAACCAATTTAAAATTGCTTACAGCCAGCCCAATTTTTTTATTTTAGGCCTTCGATGCCTGTCTGCGGTCCGTTCTTTCTACTACTACTACACTGACCAGGCCACTGCTGCCCGTGTACCCCTGGAACCAATTTAAAATTGCCTACAGCCATGTGTTATTATTTTAGGCCTTCGATGCCTGTCTGCGGTCACTCCTTCCACTAGGCCTCCACTGACCACACCACTGCTGCCCGTGTACCCCTGGAACCAATTTAAAATTGCCTACAGCCATGTGTTATTATTTTAGGCCTTCGATGCCTGTCTGCGGTAACTCCTTACAATATGCCTCCACTGACCACACCACTGCTGCCCGTGTACCCCTGGAACCAATTTAAAATTGCCTACAGCCAGCCCAATTTTTTTATTTTAGGCCTTCGATGCCTGTCTGCGGTCCGTTCTTTCTACTACTACTACACTGACCAGGCCACTGCTGCCCGTGTACCCCTGGAACCAATTTAAAATTGCCTACAGCCAGCCCAATTTTTTTTAATTTAGGCCTTCGATGCCTGTCTGCGGTCACTCCTTCCACTAGGCCTCCACTGACCACACCACTGCTGCCCGTGTACCCCTGGAACCAATTTAAAATTGCCTACAGCCAGCCCAATTTTTTTACTTTAGGCCTTCGATGCCTGTCTGCGGTCACTCCTTCCACTAGGCCTCCACTGACCACACCACTGCTGCCCGTGTACCCCTGGAACCAATTTAAAATTGCCTACAGCCAGCCCAATTTTTTTATTTTAGGCCTTCGATGCCTGTCTGCGGTCCGTTCTTTCTACTACTACTACACTGACCAGGCCACTGCTGCCCGTGTACCCCTGGAACCAATTTAAAATTGCCTACAGCCATGTGTTATTATTTTAGGCCTTCGATGCCTGTCTGTGGTCACTCCTTCCACTAGGCCTCCACTGACCACACCACTGCTGCCCGTGTACCCCTGGAACCAATTTAAAATTGCCTACAGCCATGTGTTATTATTTTAGGCCTTCGATGCCTGTCTGCGGTCACTCCTTCCACTAGGCCTCCACTGACCACACCACTGCTGCCCGTGTACCCCTGGAACCAATTTAAAATTGCCTACAGCCATGTGTTATTTTAGGCCTACTACGCCTGTCTGCGGTCCCTCCTTCCAATACTCGTCCACTGACCACACCACTGCTGCCCGTGGACCCCTGGAACCTATTTTTAATTGCATAGAGCATCCTTTTTCTAATAGTAGGCGTACAAAGTCTGTCTGCGGTCCACTATTGAAATTGTCCTCCACTGCCCAGAGCACTGCTGCTTGTGTACCCCTGTAACTTTTTTAAGCTGCAGTGAGCCACATTTTTGGGTTAAGTCCTACTACCTGTGTCTGTCTACGCCACTCAATTCAGCTGTGTTCCTTTGAAAAAAGCTGAGCGTCAATAGTCTTGTTTTCAGCCTCTAGGAATTTTAAAACTGCATTGGGGGTACAACTTTGGTAGGGCCTACTAACTGTGTCTGCCTCCCCAAGGTGTGCCCCAGGTTTCCTCGCCATTGCTTCGATCTTAATGCTCTCGTTTAGTAGTTGTTGGAAACTACACTGCATTAGGCCTACAAATTGGGTATGGGGTGTAGAGAGATGGTGTGTTCCACTCCAAGGTGTTCTCCAGGTTACCTTTCCTGAGCTCCGATCTTCCGGCTCTCGTTTAGTAGTTCTTGGAAACTACACTGCATTAGGCCTACAAATTGGGTATGGGGTGTAGAGAGACGGTGTGTTCCACTCCAAGGTGTTCCCCAGGTTTCCTCGCCAATGCTTCGATCTTCATGCTCTCGTTTAGTAGTTGTTGGAAACTACACTGCATTAGGCCTACAAATTGGGTATGGGGTGTAGAGAGATGGTGTGTTCCACTCCAAGGTGTTCTCCAGGTTGCCTTTCCTGAGCTTCGATCTTCCGGCTCCCGTTTAGTAGTTCTTGGAAACTACACTGCATTAGGCCTACAAATTGGGTATGGGGTGTAGAGAGATGGTGTGTTCCACTCCAAGGTGTTCCCCAGGTTTCCTCTCCATTGCTTCGATCTTCATGCTCTCGTTTAGTAGTTGTAGAAAACTACACTGCATTAGGCCTACAAATTGGGTATGGGGTGTAGAGAGACGGTGTGTTACACTCCAAGGTGTTCCCCAGGTTTCGTCCACATTGCTTCGATCTTCCGACTCTCGTTTAGTAGTTGTAGAAAACTACACTGCATTAGGCCTACAAATTGGGTATGGGGTGTAGAGAGATGGTGTGTTCCACTCCAAGGTGTTCTCCAGGTTGCCTTTCCTGAACTTCTATTTTCAGGCTCTCATTAAATTGTAGTTAAATGGAACAACTGCATTTGGCGTACTAGTTGGTTTGGGGCCTACTATCGGTGTCTGCCACTCCTTGCTGTTCTCCTGGTTTCCTGTCCTGAAATTCCATTTTCTGGCTCTTGTTCAGTAGTTGTTAATGTTAGACTGCATTTGGCCTACTAGTTGGGTTGGGGCCTACTATCGGTGTCTGCCACTCCTTGCTGTTCTCCTCAACTGAACAAAGCTGGGCCGCCTGTTTACTACGGTTGCCAATTTTGAACTGCATGTCGACTACTTACTGATTTGGGCCTACTCTCTGTGTCAGCATCTCATTCCAGTTGTCCTCCACTGCAATGCCCCCTGGTTAGTCCTGTGTTACCAATTTTGAACTGCATTTAGCCCACTTTATTCTTTGGGCCTATATCTGTGTTTCCTCCTCATCCTGCCCATTGCCCAGCCAGTGATAGATGAGTCTGCTGGTACATTGACCCATAACGCAAAATTCCCCGTGCACGCTACACAGCAAGATTGTGACCCTGCTGAAAGTCAGGTTCCTCTTCCCGCATACCATACCACCTTACACGGGGACAAAGAGGAGGGTGCAGATAAAAGTGCAGGTTCCTTCATCAGGTGGGGGGAGGAATACTAGTTGGCGACGTCACTGGCACAGGGTCTCTCATAGTACGCAAAAGTGTTGCTGCCGTTGGGAGGCGCCCCCGCCGTGCAAACACACCGCTGTACTTTGAGGGGCCCTGTGCCAGTGCCAATGCCAACGAGTGGGCCCCCCCTGCTTGCTCAGGATCACAGCACTTGCAAAGTTGAAATACTTACCTCTCCCTGCTCCACTGCCGTGACGTGGTCCAGATTTACTGGCCCCACTAATTACTTGAACCAGCCCTACCCCCCACAACTTTAGCCAAATGACCCCCAATTTCAAATGCCTTCCAATTATTATAAGGTAAATTACGATTGACAAGCTTCTTTAACAAGAATGGATGTTTTTGCCATTAAAATGGGCAGTGTAGGTGTTTTCCTGGCCTCCACTCACTGCCGACTATGCTCCCCCATTGACTTGCATTGGGTTTTGTGTTTCGGGCGATACCCGACTTTTCGCGATAATCGGCCGATTCCACTCGACTCGACTTCTAAGATAGTCGGGCTTCGCGAAACACGGCTCGACTCTAAAAAGGTCAAGGTCGCTCAACCCTAGTGCTCAGTGTGACTCTGCCCTCATCCGTGAAGAGCAAAGGGCGCCAATGTCTAACCTGCCAATCTTGGTGTACTCTGGCAAATGCCCACCGCCCTGAGCAGTGTTGGGCTGTAAGCACAACACCCACTTGTGGATGTCAGGCCCTCATACCACCCTCATGGAGTCTGTTTCTCACAGTTAGAGCAGACACATGAATGATGGTGGACTGTTGGAGGTCATTTTGTAGGGCTCTGGCACAGCTCCTCCTGTTGCTCTTTGTACAAAGAAGGAGGTAGCAGTTCTGCGGTTGGGTTGTTGCCCTACTACAGAACCCCTATCATGTCTTCTGGTGTACTGGCCTGTCTCCTGGTATCTGCTCCATGCTCTGGACACTGTGCTGACAAACACAGCTACACTTCTTGCCACAGCTCGCATTGATGTGCCATCTTGGATGAGCTGCACTACCTGAGCAACTTCTGTGCGTTATAGACACCACCTCATGCTACTGTATAGTACCTCTACGGGTGAGAGCAATGACAAAATACAAAAGTGATCAAGACAGCAGCCAAAAAGGATGAGACCAGTGAAATGGCCTGTGGTCACCCCTGCAGAATCACTCCTTTTATAGGGATTGTGTAGCTAATTGCCCATAACTTCTACCTGTTGTCTGTTCCGTTTGCACAACAGCAGGAGAAATTGATTCACAATCGGTGTTGCTTCATAACTGGACAGGTTGATTTCTCAGAAGTGTGATTGACTTGGAGTTACATTGTATTTTTTAAGTGTTCCCTTCATTTTTTTGAGTTGTGTATATACACATTATACAGACACGTGACCTGTACAGATATACACATTATACTGTACATATATACACATTACACTTGACCTGTACATATACACATATTATACATATACAGACAAATGAGCTGTACATATACATGTACAGTGGGGAAGTCCTGACATTGAAAATCAGCAGCCAGAGATATGCTGGTATACAGGAGACCTACTGTCAGCCCTGCCCTGTCTCGACTGCTGAGCTGCCTGTACATTACAGGAGGGGGAGGATGTGTTGTGCAGCCACAGAAGAGCAAGAGCTGTCATGTCTCACCTTTCCCCAGGGCGGCTGTATTTTCTTACAGACCTGGCTCCACTGACCTCTTCCTCTATTCTTTCAAGCCCCGATCCCCTGTTCATCATATACTCCCCCCAACCCGGTGACGCTGTGCCGTTGCTCTGCATATAGATGCCTCTGCTGTGACTTAACCAAAGAAAAGGACCACTGAGCGGGGAAGAGGAGCTGCAGTCCTAATGACAGCCCCATCACGCAGGGGAGTGTCCGTCAAACCCTGCGTAGCTGTGTGCACTCAGTGCATAGAAGATAAAGTTTAATTGTTCTGAAAAATAAAAAAGAATTAACCTACAGATTTGGGGCAGTTCACTTATTATCCAGGGCCCAGGACCCAGATCTATCGTATGTGCCTAGTGACGCCCCTGCTGCAGTGAATCTGCAAAATATGTCTTGAGAGGGAAAAGGGCATAAAAATAAAAACAAAACATACACAGGGATATGTTTAGTGAAAAATATTGAAAATCCAGTCCTATTTAAATGTTTCTATTACTTTTTTTTAAATTTCTAGTGGGATTTTGAAGATTTAGATCAAAATTGGAGAAAGGACTCTGAATTTCCATGTATACAACCCAACGATAGCTGTGTCTTAAAAGCCATCAATATTACTCCTGAACAACCGATCTCATCCACCATTTGGCAGAGCTTCAAAAACCCACTGTCCTCTACAAGCAATAAGAACACACAATGTGCGGACCTGATCAGAATAGAACAAAGGTGAAAGAAAACAAAAAAGAAAATTGTTTGACTGAGCATCGGAAAAAGGATGTTTTGACTCCATTCCTCCAGTCATTACCCATTGCAATAATTGCCAACTGTTTGCATAGAACATACAACATCTGGGATGTAAAGTGGGTAAATAAAAAAAAAAAAAAGCTGGTAACTTCATCTGGAAATTTTTTTTTTTTATTATAACCCACATACTACTTCTTGCATCAGTTTTTTTTCCCACGGGAAGAAGAATATTTTTTGTATATTTTATTTAAAATGTGAATTTTCTCGGTATATTTTCTATGCTTTGAAACTCACTTAGTTTTGAATGTTATAAATGAGATACAATATTTTGTATTGCTTCCTCATACTATAATGTTTTATTCAATTATTTTTTTTCTATTTCAGTTAATAAAAATAAAGTTTACTTCTCCCGATAAGCATTCATGCCCATGTAAGATCTGTTGTCCTGTGTTGTAAGACCGGTTTTGTACTGATGAGATATTTATCATTCATAGTGGTTTTTCAAAATAAAGACCCATTTAAATTAACCAATAAATGCGTAAACGATCAATGTTGAGATTGAGACAAACAGTCTGTGCAAGATGCCAGAGGATCTTAATGACTGTTGATCAGCCAATGTGGTCATTTAATGGCCTGCTTACACAGGTTGACCGCACTGCCATGCACACTGAATTATAATTCTGTACACACAGAACACCATGATATCGATAGCAGGTGTCCAAATTTACAAGGAATAACGTGCTGCTGAATGCTATTATTTTTAAGCAAGCTTAAAAAGCATCTTGGCCAATGAAAGTGTTTTGCTCATTTGTCTGTTGACTGCTGGCCTATTTGCATACGCCTATAATCAGGAAACAAACGTTTGGGGCACACTCCTTCCTAATTATCAACCTGTCAAAACTGGTCTGTACACCATAAGGCTATGTGCAGAAACGCTGCAGATCCACAATTGATTTACAGTACAATGTAAATCAATGAGAAAAAAAAATGCTGTGCACACTTTGCGGAAAATCCGGTGCGGAAACGCTGCGGTTTAAAAGTAGCATGTCACTACTTTTTTGTGAATCTGCAGCGTTTTTGTACCGATTCCATTATAGAAAACCGCAGGGGTAAAAAACGCAGCAAATCTGCAAGAAAACCACAGCAAAAACGCACAAACGTTGCGGAACCGCACAAAAAAACACGACAAATCCGCAGCTGCGGTTTCTGCCTGGAGAGGCAGAATCCGCACCAGAAATTCCTAAGCCTAAAGGTACCGTCACACTAGACGATATCGCTAGCGATCCGTGACGTTGCAGCGTCCTCGCTAGCGATATCGTCCAGTGTGATAGGCAGCAGCGATCAGGCCCCTGCTGTGCTGTCGCTGGTCGGGGTAGAAAGTCCAGAACTTTATTTGGTCGCTGGACTCCCCGCAGACCTCGCTGAATCGGCGTGTGTGACACCGATTCAGCGATGTCTTCACTGGTAACCAGGGTAAACATCGGGTAACTAAGCGCAGGGCCGCGCTTAGTAACCCGATGTTTACCCTGGTTACCATCCTAAAAGTAAAAAAACAAACACTACATACTTACCTACAGCCGTCTGTCCTCCAGCGCTGTGCTCTGCACTCCTCCTGTACTGGCTGTGAGCGTCGGTCAGCCGGAAAGCAGAGCGGTGACGTCATCGCTCTGCTTTCCGGCCGCTGTGCTCACACAGACAGTACAGGAGGAGTGCAGAGCACAGCGCTGGAGGACAGACGGCTTTAGGTAAGTATGTAGTGTTTGTTTTTTTTACTTTTAGGATGGTAACCAGGGTAAACATCGGGTTACTAAGCGCGGCCCTGCGCTTAGTAACCCGATGTTTACCCTGGTTACCAGCATCGTTGGTCGCTGGAGAGCGGTCTGTGTGACAGCTCTCCAGCAGCGATCTGGATCGTTGTCGGTATCGCTGCAGCGTCGCTAAGTGTGACGGTACCTTAATCCGCAACGTGTGCACATAGCTTTATTGTTTAAAGAAACCTTTCTCCTTTGCCACATTGGGGGACACAGAACCATGGATGTTATGCTGCTGGCACTAGGAGGCTGACACTAAGTTGAGACAAAAAAGTTAGCTCTTCCCCTGCAGTATACACCCTCATGCTGGCTTCCAGAGACCCAGTTCAAACTTAGTGTCCATAGGAGGCACACTGGGTCTGCTATTCAGACCAGAACTTTTTGGATTTTCTACTTTTATCCCTTTTGTACAATGGGGCGACGGAACCTTTCAAGGCTCCAATCTCCCTGAACCAACAACAGACAAGCACGGGAGTATTACCTCTTCGTATCCTCTCCTGCGACGTGGGATGCCACTGCCTGAGCTGATTCTAGGGGCAACGGGCCCCTTCAAGGGCACCAATCTCCCCCCCCCCCCCCCCAATCAGACGAGCACTGGAGTGGTACCTCCAGTATCCTCTTCTGCAGCCAGGCCATATTGCCGGACATTTTGCCCTGCCCACCAGGTTTTACCCTCGGCTGTTCAGAGGCACTTTCCATTGTGAATCCGTGCAGCCCCCACTGCATCACCACTGTATAAGCGGATGATGGAAGGAGGCGGACGGTTCTTCTCCACCCCCCTTTCAGGGGATGGTGGATGGGGGCTCCCCAACCCTGCACCGTCCTAACTACCTTGGGCGCAGCTCTGACCTGCTGAACCATCCCCTTCATATCGGGGTAAGTACACCAGGAGGGGTCATTTTTTCGGCGGCATACAAAGGCTCGATAGCGGCAGAGTCCCCACAGAGCTCCGCGGCACATTTCCCGGCGGTCCGCGGATGCGCGCCAACCGAAGCCATAAACTTCGTTCCCGGCTTCGGCCTTTTGTAGGCCGCATCCTGGTAAGCTCCGCCCACCGCTCACATCATTCCGGCGGCTCCGCCCCCAGTCCTGGCGCTTCTCGCTCCTTGCGAGACAACCTCCCATCTCTCGGCAGCCATCTTTTTCCCTTTTGTAAGCAGCTCTGCCGTCCTCTGCACATGCCACCCTGAATGCCTGTTTACTCAGCGCCATCATCTTCAGATTGCGGGACACAGGACCTGGCCAAGGAGATGGCACTAGGTGCTTCCCTGCAGCTTTACCCCACATCGCTTCCACTAGCAGTGTTTTTTCACTCATATTGGGGTACATTATGTCGCAGTCAAAAGCTAAAAAGACTACAAAGGTACATACTACAAAAATAGCACACCCTCATAGAAATAAATAAGATCCCTTCATATATTATATAGATAAACCAATGGAGAACCCATGAAGACACTGGATCAATGATAAAAACACCAAACACTTTATTAGAACAAATCTATAAAAAATACATATAAGACAGTATAACAAACTGGTGAGATATGATATACCCTAGATACAGGGTCATAGCAGAAGCACAAGACTGATCCGACTCCCTTGCATAATAACTTATATAGAATAGCTACCACAGATGTGTGGGTATAATGTAAACAGAAAGGCTCATAAATAGTACTGGAAGTGCGGCTAACCTGCAATATATATGCAATATATATATGAACAATTCCACATCAGATAACAAAATCACATGGAGGTAACGATATAGCAGTCACACATACCTGTAGACATAATGGAGCCCAAAAGAAGGGAGTCGTACAGACTAGGCACACCTCGACGCGCGTTTCGCTGCAACGGCAGCTTCGTCAGGAGGTACCCTACTACCTTTATCGCTGCGTGTACCACCTGCCAGGCTTCTCTCCCTCAGCCCCCACGCTCCCCTCTCTGCTCAGCCTGTGATACCCAATGTGCCCAAGAGCCCTCCGCCGCTACGGACCCCAGTGTATCTAGCCCCCCTGAGTGGGCCGCGTCACTGTCACAATCCATGGCTTCGCTGGCCAAAGCGAAAGAATCTCTCCATGACCCCTCTGGGGAGCGGGGCACTCGTCTCCCTGGGTTAAGAGACCCCTCCATTACAGGGGAATCATTGGCCAGCAGGGGTCGCTCTCACCTGAAGGAGGTACGGACATCCAAAAAACGGATCCGCACTACCTCTCCTGAGCATTCACCACGCCATTCAGTCTCTGGTAGCTCCACTTCTCGCTCTCCCTCTCCAGGGGTTCGCAGCGATCATGACTCTGAGTATGAGTCTGAGGCATCCTTGGACCCGGATTCTCCGGAGTTTCAAGCGACTGTGGATTCCCTCATTGAAGCTGTCAATCATGTGCTAAAGGTTGATTATGACCCTAATTCGGCTCCGGATCATGCGGTTTCTTTTACAAGAACCAAGCGATCCCATAGTGTTCGCCTCTCATCCAGACTTTTTGGAGATAGTCAGGCGACACAGGGAGCGACCGGATAAGCGCTTTATGGGTAAAAAGACCCTGGGAACAAAGTATCCCTTTTCCGCAGATCTTGTCAAAGATTGGACGGAACCTCCACTAGTAGATCTCTGGTATCGTGTTTGGCTACCAAAACGCTTTTGTCTGTACCTGATGGTGGTTCAATTAAAAATCCCACAGAAAGCCAAATAGATTCCATGGCTTGCTCAGTGTATGGGGCCTCAGGTTCCTCGCTATTCCCTTCCTTCGCTGCAGCATGGGTCGCAAAAGCAATGGTTTTCTGGGCAGATGCCCTTGCAAAATCCATTCAGGACCAGGCTCTTCCGTCTGATGCGGCGGATCTCGCCAAACAAATCACTATGGCTGGAGACTATGTGATGTACGCGTCTTTAGACGCAGCAGACTGTGCGGCAATTGCTGCCTCAAACGCCGTCACCATTAGAAGAGCACTATGGCTTAGAGAGTGGCGTGCCGATTCATCTTCTAAAAAGTCTCTGATTTCTCTGCCTCTTCAGAGCGGATGTCTGTTTGGAGAAAAACTAGACTAGCTTATTTCCGATGCTACTGGAGGGAAAAGCAAATTCCTCCCGCAGCACAGGCCTAAAACTGCTTTTCATCGTCAGCAACATTTTTGCTTTCGGCCCTTTCGCAGTTGCCCTTTCTGTCCTCCTCTACAGCCTCGTCCAGATCAGAACGTTCTCCACGTACAGACAGAGACTCTCGGCCCTCATACAGGCCAAGTCAGTCCTGGCGAGGTAAGCCTAGGCAACCCAGAACTAGGGGATCCAGGCCCTCCAGATTTCCTTCACAATGACTTGGGGAGTCTTCCGGTCGACACCACCAAAGTAGGTGAACGCCTGCTTCTCTTTCAACATGTCTGGCTTTCTGTCATTCACGACGAATGGGTCAGAGACCTGGTGTCTTCCGGTTACAAAATAGAATTCATCGCCTCCCCTCCAGCTTGGTTGTTTCCCTCTCGTCTTCCAAGTTCAGGAGCTCAGTCTCGCGTGCTTCACTGCACCATCGAGTCTCTCCGCCAAAGCGGGGTCATTGTTCCGGTTCCAGAACACGAGAAGTTCAGAGGTTTTTACTCAAACCTCTTCGTCGTTCCAAAAAAGGACAGCACGGTGCGCCCTATTTTGGATCTAAAGCTCCTAAACAAGTATGTAAAGGTCCGGCATTTCAGGATGGAATCCCTCCGGTCAGTCATATCCTCAATGGAGAGTGGAGAATTTTTAGCATCAATAGACATCAAAGATACTTATCTCCATATCCCAGTCTTCCCGCCACATCAAAGGTTCATGCATTTTGCCATCCAAGAGGACCATTTTCAACTCAGCCTCACCCTTCGGCCTTGCCACCGCACCCAGGGTATTCACAAAGGTCATGGTGGCGGTCATGGCCATTCTTCATTTCCGAGGAGTGATCGTGTTGCCATACTTAGGACGGACCTTTGATCAGGAGGTCGTCTATCAGGCCTGCGAAGCAAGCATCTGCATTACCTTGGATACGCTTTCACGCCTGGGCTGGCTAATCAACTTAGACAAGTGATGGCGAACTCAGTCGAGGGGTTCAAGAGAGGCCTGGATGTCTTCCTGGAGCAGAACAATATTGTATCATACAATTATTAGGTTCTGTAGAAGGACGTAGATCTGGGTATTTATTATGATGGAATATAGGCTGAACTGGATGGACAAATGTCTTTTTTCGGCCTTACTAACTATGTTACTATGTTACTATGTAAGTCCTCCCCCGTTCCATCCTGACAAATCTCCTTCCTAGGCATGATCCTGGACACATCCAAGCGGCTGGTCCTACTTCCTCGGTCCAAGGCCCTAGCGCTTCAACAGGGAACCCGGACACTTTGTCGTCCCTTCCCTCATTCCATTCGTTTTGCCATGAGGATCCTGGGGAAAATGGTGGCCGCAATGGAAGCGGTTCCCTTCGCCCAACCGCATCTCTGTCCCTTACAACAGGCTCTACTGGACAATTGGGACAAGAGTCCCTTATCCCTCGATCTGCCCCCGCGGATCAGGCAACCGCTCAAATGGTGGACTTTGGAGTCCTCTCTCAGCCAGGGAAGGTCTTTTTTTCTCCCAATTCACTGGCTGGTGGTAACTACCGACGCCAGTCTCCTCGGTTGCGGAGCGGTATTTTGCCACCACACTGTCCAGGGACGTTGGACGATTCGAGAGTCGAGACTTCCGATAAACATCTTGGAGATTTGAGCAATCAGATTTGCCCTGAGACATTTCCACTTCCTCCTTGGGGGTCACCCAATTCGAAATCAATCAGACAACGTTACAACTGTGGCGTACATAAACCATCAGGGGGGTACCCTCAGCAGGGCGGCAATGCGGGAAGTCTCTCACATTCTCCGTTGAGCCGAGCACAACCGCTCCACCATTTCTGCAGTGCACATTCCAGGCATCGAGAACTGGGCGGCGGACTTTCTCAGCCGTCAGGGTCTCACCTCGGGGGAGTGGGAACTCCACCCGGAGGTCTTCCAGCAGATTTGTCTTCACTGGGGGACTCCGGACGTGGATCTGATGGCGTCCAGACTGAATGCAAAGGTTCCAAACTTCATATCGTGTTCTCGGGATCCTCAAGTCATCGGGGTGGACGCACTGATATTCCCATGGCATCAGTTCCACCTCCCGTACATGTTTCCTCCACTTCCTTTACTACCGAAGGTAATCCGGAAAATCAAGAAGGAGGGGGCTCCTTTGATCCTAGTCGCCCTGGATTGGCCACGTCGCGCGTGGTACACAGAGCTCATTCAACTCGTATCCGACGTTCCCTGGCGGCTACCAGATCGCCCAGATCTGCTTCGCCAAGGGCCGATCTACCACCAGAACTCAGGGGCCCTACGTTTAACGGCGTGGCTGTTGAAACCTGGATCCTAACTCAAGCTGGCTTCTCCCAGCAAGTTATTGCCACCATGATTAGCGCTCGCAAGACGTCTTCCGCTCGCATTTATCACTGCACCTGGAAAGCCTTCTCATGGTGCAAGCTCCATGGACGTCCTCCTCTCGCCTTTTCTATTCCCTCCATTCTGAAATTTCTCCAGTCCGGCTTGGATTCCGGTCTGGCGCTCAGTTCTCTCAAGAGTCAGATCTCGGCATTATCCGCGTTGTTCCAACGAAGGATTGCTGCTAACCTACAGGTCAGGACTTTCGTTCAGGGGGTCTCTCACGTGGTACCCCCCTATAGAAAACCGTTAGAGACTTGGGATCTCAATTTGGTTCTGAGTGTCCTTCAGGAGTCCCCTTTTGAACCTCTGCAGGATGTCTCGCTGATTGTCCTCTCCTGGAAGGTCGCCTTCCTTGTGGCAGTAACCTCTATCAGGCGAGTCTGAGTTGGCCGCCCTCTTGCTGGATGCCCTTCCTTTCCTTCCACCAAGATAAAGTAGTCCTACGTCCATCTCCATCTTTTCTTCCCAAGGTGGTTTCATCCTTCCACCTTAATGAAGATATCGTTCTTCCCTGCTTTTGCCCACAGCCAAGACATAGGGTTGAAAAGGCCCTTCACACCTTGGATGTGGTAAGGGCCCTCAGGAGGTACGTTTCTAGGACTGCCCCCTTCCTCAAGTCTGACTCCCTCTTTTTCCTCCCAGAGGGTCACAAAGGGTTTAGCCGCTTTTAAAGCCACGATAGCCAGATGGATCTGATCAGCTATTCAAGAATCTTATCAGGTCAGGGGCAGACCTATCCCGGCGGGGATTAGGGCACACTCAACTCGGTCGGTGGGTGCTTCCTGGGCCATTCGGCACCAGGCGTCGGCAGAGCAGGTTTGCAAGGCCGCAACATGGTCCAGCCTGCATACCTTCGCGAAGCACTACAATGTCCACACTCAATCTTCTGCGGATGCGGCCCTTGACAGATGTGTTCTTCAAGCGGCTGTTTGTTATGGCTGGCAATCAGGCAACACAGCGTGCAGTAATCAGCGCACATACAGAGATCTGGCAAAAACCCAAAATCAATAGGACGAGCTCTGAGACGTGGAATCTCTGTAGACTGCAGTACCTGAACTATCCTCACACAACTGGAAGCAGCAGTGGATTGCGCCTATCAACTACCTATGCAACTCGGCACTGCCTGAGGAGCTGACTAGCCTAAAGATAGAAATACAAGCCTGACTTACCTCAGAGAAATACCCCAAAGGAATAGGCAGCCCCCACATATAATGACTGTTAGCAAGATGAAAAGACAAACGTAGGAATGAAATAGATTCAGCAAAGTGAGGCCCGATATTCTAGACAGAGCGAGGATAGCAAAGAGAACTATGCAGTCTACAAAAAACCCTAAAACGAAAACCACGCAAAGGGGCAAAAAGACCCACCGTGCCGAACTAACAGCACGGCGGTGCACCCCTTTGCTTCTCAGAGCTTCCAGCAAAAGATAAAAACAAGCTGGACAGAAAAAACAGAAAACAAACTAGAAGCACTTATCTAGCAGAGCAGCAGGCCCAAGGAAAGATGCAGTAGCTCAGATCCAACACTGGAACATTGACAAGGAGCAAGGAAGACAGACTCAGGTGGAGCTAAATAGCAAGGCAGCCAACGAGCTCACCAAAACACCTGAGGGAGGAAGCCCAGAGACTGCAATACCACTTGTGACCACAGAAGTGAATTCAGCCACAGAATTCACAACAGTACCCCCCCCTTGAGGAGGGGTCACCGAACCCTCACCAGAACCCCCAGGCCGACCAGGATGAGCCACATGAAAGGCACGAACAAGATCTGGGGCATGGACATCAGAGGCAAAAACCCAGGAATTATCTTCCTGAGCATAACCCTTCCATTTGACCAGATACTGGAGTTTCCGTCTAGAGACACGAGAATCCAAAATCTTCTCCACAATATACTCCAATTCCCCCTCCACCAAAACAGGGGCAGGAGGCTCCACAGATGGAACCATAGGTGCCACGTATCTCCTCAACAACGACCTATGGAATACATTATGTATGGAAAAGGAGTCTGGGAGGGTCAGACGAAAAGACACCGGATTGAGAATCTCAGAAATCCTATACGGACCAATAAAACGAGGTTTAAATTTAGGAGAGGAAACCTTCATAGGTATATGACGAGAAGATAACCAAACCAGATCCCCAACACGAAGTCGGGGTCCCACACGGCGTCTGCGATTAGCGAAAAGCTGAGCCTTCTCCTGGGACAAGGTCAAATTGTCCACTACCTGAGTCCAGATCTGCTGCAACCTGTCCACCACATAATCCACACCAGGACAGTCCGAAGACTCAACCTGTCCTGAAGAGAAACGAGGATGGAACCCAGAATTGCAGAAAAATGGAGAGACCAAGGTAGCCGAGCTGGCCCGATTATTAAGGGCGAACTCAGCCAACGGCAAAAATGACACCCAATCATCCTGGTCAGCGGAAACAAAACATCTCAGATATGTTTCCAAGGTCTGATTGGTTCGTTCGGTCTGGCCATTAGTCTGAGGATGGAAGGCCGAGGAAAAAGATAGGTCAATGCCCATCCTACCACAAAAGGCTCGCCAGAACCTCGAGACAAACTGGGAACCTCTGTCAGAAACAATATTCTCAGGAATGCCATGTAAACGAACCACATGCTGGAAGAACAAAGGCACCAAATCAGAGGAGGAAGGCAATTTAACCAAGGGCACCAGATGGACCATTTTAGAAAAGCGATCACAGACCACCCAAATGACAGACATCTTTTGAGAAACGGGAAGGTCAGAAATGAAATCCATCGAAATATGTGTCCAAGGCCTCTTCGGGACCGGCAAGGACAAAAGCAACCCACTGGCACGTGAACAGCAGGGCTTAGCCCTAGCACAAATTCCACAGGACTGCACAAAAGCACGCACATCCCGTGACAGAGATGGCCACCAGAAGGATCTAGCAACCAACTCCCTGGTACCAAAGATTCCTGGATGACCGGCCAGCACCGAACAATGAAGTTCAGAGATAACTTTACTAGTCCACCTATCAGGGACGAACAGTTTCTCGGCCGGACAACGATCAGGTTTATTAGCCTGAAATTTCTGCAACACTCTCCGCAAATCAGGGGAGATGGCAGACACAATGACTCCTTCCTTGAGGATACTCGCCGGCTCAGATAACCCCGGAGAGTCGGGCACAAAACTCCTAGACAGAGCATCCGCCTTCACATTTTTAGAGCCCGGAAGGTATGAAATCACAAAATCAAAACGAGCAAAAAATAACGACCAACGGGCCTGTCTAGGATTCAAGCGCTTGGCAGACTCAAGATAAGTAAGGTTCTTATGATCAGTCAAAACCACCACGCGATGCTTAGCACCCTCAAGCCAATGACGCCACTCCTCGAATGCCCACTTCATGGCCAGCAACTCTCGGTTGCCCACATCATAATTACGCTCAGCAGCAGAAAATTTCCTGGAAAAGAAAGCACATGGTTTGAACACTGAGCAACCAGAACCTCTCTGTGACAAAACCGCCCCTGCACCAATCTCAGAAGCATCTACCTCGACCTGGAACGGAAGAGAAACATCAGGTTGACACAACACAGGGGCACAGCAAAAACAACGCTTCAACTCCTGAAAAGCTTCCACGGCAGCAGAAGACCAATTAACCAAATCAGCACCCTTCTTGGTCAAATCGGTCAATGGTCTGGCAATGCTAGAAAAATTACAGATGAAGCGACGATAAAAATTAGCAAAGCCCAGGAATTTCTGCAAACTTTTTAAAGATGTCGGCTGAGTCCAATCCTGGATGGCCTGAACCTTAACCGGATCCATCTCGATAGTAGAAGGGGAAAAGATGAACCCCAAAAATGAAACTTTCTGCACACCGAAGAGACACTTTGATCCCTTCACGAACAAGGAATTAGCACGCAGTACCTGGAAAACCATTCTGACTTGCTTCACATGAGACTCCCAATCATCTGAGAAGATCAAAATGTCATCCAAGTAAACAATCAAGAATTTATCCAGATACTCACGGAAAATGTCATGCATAAAAGACTGAAAAACAGATGGAGCATTGGCAAGTCCGAACGGCATCACCAGATACTCAAAATGACCCTCGGGCGTATTAAATGCCGTTTTCCATTCATCTCCCTGCCTGATTCTCACCAGATTATACGCACCACGAAGATCAATCTTAGTAAACCAACTAGCCCCCTTAATCCGAGCAAACAAGTCAGAAATCAATGGCAAGGGATACTGAAACTTAACAGTGATCTTATTAAGAAGGCGGTAATCAATACACGGTCTTAGCGAACCATCCTTCTTGGCTACAAAAAAGAACCCTGCTCCCAATGGTGACGACGATGGGCGAATATGTCCCTTCTCCAGGGACTCCTTCACATAACTGCGCATAGCGGTGTGTTCAGGTACGGACAAATTAAATAAACGACCCTTAGGGAATTTACTACCAGGAATCAAATCGATAGCACAATCACAATTCCTATGCGGAGGAAGGGCATCAGACTTGGACTCTTCAAATACATCCTGAAAGTCCGACAAGAACTCTGGGATGTCAGAAGGAATGGATGACGAAATAGACAAAAATGGAACATCACCATGTACTCCCTGACAACCCCAGCTGGTTACCGACATAGAGTTCCAATCCAATACTGGATTATGGGTTTGTAGCCATGGCAACCCCAACACGACCACATCATGCAAATTATGCAGTACCAAAAAGCGAATAACTTCCTGATGTGCAGGAGCCATGCACATGGTCAGCTGGGCCCAGTACTGAGGCTTATTCTTGGCCAGAGGTGTAGCATCAATTCCTCTCAACGGAATAGGACACCGCAAAGGCTCCAAGAAAAATCCACAACGTTTAGCATAATCCAAATCCATCAGATTCAGGGCAGCGCCTGAATCCACAAACGCCATGACAGAATATGATGACAAAGAGCACATTAAGGTAATGGACAAAAGGAATTTGGACTGTACAGTACCAATAACGGCAGAGCTATCGAACCGCCTAGTGCGTTTAGGACAATTAGAAATAGCATGAGTAGAATCACCACAATAGAAACACAGTCTGTTCAGACGTCTGTGTTCGTGCCGTTCTACTTTAGTCATAGTCCTGTCGCACTGCATAGGCTCAGGCTTACTCTCAGACAATACCGCCAGATGGTGCACAGATTTACGCTCGCGCAAGCGACGACCGATCTGAATGGCCAAGGACATAGACTCATTCAAACCAGCAGGCATAGGAAATCCCACCATTACATCCTTAAGAGCTTCAGAGAGACCCTTTCTGAACAAAGCCGCTAGTGCAGATTCATTCCACAGAGTGAGTACTGACCATTTTCTAAATTTCTGACAATATACTTCTACATCATCCTGACCCTGGCATAAAGCCAGCAGATTTTTCTCAGCTTGATCCACTGAATTAGGCTCATCGTAAAGCAATCCCAGCGCCTGGAAAAATGCATCAACATTACTCAATGCAGAATCTCCTGGTGCAAGAGAAAACGCCCAGTCCTGTGGGTCGCCGCGCAAAAAAGAAATAATAATCAAAACCTGTTGAATAGGATTACCAGAAGAATGAGGTTTCAAGGCCAAAAATAGCTTACAATTATTTCTGAAGCTCAGGAACTTAGTTCTGTCACCAAAAAACAAATCAGGAATCGGAATTCTTGGTTCTAGCATCGATTTCTGATCAATAGTATCTTGAATCTTTTGTACATTTACAACGAGATTATCCATTGAGGAGCACAGAGCCTGAATATCCATGTCCACAGCTGTGTCCTGAAGCACTCTAATGTCTAGGGGAAAAAAAAGACTGAAGACAGAGCTAAGAAATAAAAATGATGTCAGGATTTCTTTTTTCCCTCTATTGGAAATCATTGAATCGGCTCCTTGTACTGTTATGGCTGGCAATCAGGCAACACAGCGTGCAGTAATCAGCGCACATACAGAGATCTGGCAAAAACCCAAAATCAATAGGACGAGCTCTGAGACGTGGAATCTCTGTAGACTGCAGTACCTGAACTATCCTCACACAACTGGAAGCAGCAGTGGATTGCGCCTATCAACTACCTATGCAACTCGGCACTGCCTGAGGAGCTGACTAGCCTAAAGATAGAAATACAAGCCTGACTTACCTCAGAGAAATACCCCAAAGGAATAGGCAGCCCCCACATATAATGACTGTTAGCAAGATGAAAAGACAAACGTAGGAATGAAATAGATTCAGCAAAGTGAGGCCCGATATTCTAGACAGAGCGAGGATAGCAAAGAGAACTATGCAGTCTACAAAAAACCCTAAAACGAAAACCACGCAAAGGGGCAAAAAGACCCACCGTGCCGAACTAACAGCACGGCGGTGCACCCCTTTGCTTCTCAGAGCTTCCAGCAAAAGATAAAAACAAGCTGGACAGAAAAAACAGAAAACAAACTAGAAGCACTTATCTAGCAGAGCAGCAGGCCCAAGGAAAGATGCAGTAGCTCAGATCCAACACTGGAACATTGACAAGGAGCAAGGAAGACAGACTCAGGTGGAGCTAAATAGCAAGGCAGCCAACGAGCTCACCAAAACACCTGAGGGAGGAAGCCCAGAGACTGCAATACCACTTGTGACCACAGAAGTGAACTCAGCCACAGAATTCACAACAGCTGTTGTACATTTATAGTCATTTGGTACACGGAGTTATTGGGTTATATTGTTCCCCACCCAGGGACTGCTTTGTGATGTCCCATGGTTCTGCGTCCCCCAATAGAAATAGGGATTTTTGTGTACTCACCGTAAAATCCTTTTCACCGAGCCACTCATTGGGGGACACAGCTCCCACCCTGTTAGTCTTATGGCTTGTTTTCTTTTTGGCTCTTTGCTTACTCTGTCATGTTGTACTCTAATATTGTTATGTTATATGTTGTTAATAATCTCCTACTGCTTTTACACTGAACTGGGTCTCTGGAAGCCAGCATGAGGGTGTATACTGCAGGGGAGGAGCTAACTTTTTTGTCTCAACTTAGTGTCAGCCTCCTAGTGACAGCAGCATAACATCCATAGTTGTGTGTCCCCCAATGAGTGGCTCGGAGAAAAGGATTTTACGGTGAGTACACAAAAATCCCTATTTCATATTCAATTTGTCTAATTGATAAAAAATCCCTCACCGTATGATGGAATGGGCACACACAATCGGCGAGCAACGATCATTTTTTGCTCTCATAAACTACTTCATGCATGATGAATGAGCCTTTTTGGACATATAATTCTGTGGTTCCCCCCATTTACATTACAGAATGATTGTGCACAATGAGCTGTCAGCATTTAAACCTTAACAATTACTAACTCTTCTTGTGTATTTGAGAAATATATTTGTCCTGGTCACAATTTCACCTGTGTGACAGAGGCTTCCCCTCTGTAGACCTCTAGAATTGTCAGCTGTCCCAGAAAATAAAAGATCCCTCTGCAGCTCGGCCCTGTTTAACCTGGTTCTTCAGCGGGGTGGGGTGCTGCATGAGCTCTTAGCTTTTTCTGTGAGTGCAGTGATCCTGAACTGTAAGGCTCCTTTCACACTTGCGTCGGTACGGGTCTGTCGCTATGCGTCGTACCGACGCACGTTGTGAAATTTCTGCACGAAGTGGGCAGCGGATGCAGCTTTTTGACACATCCGCTGCCCATTCTGAAGTCTGGGTAGGAAGGGGCGGAGTTTTGGCCGCGCATGCGCGGTAGAAAATGGCGGACGCGACGGACAAAAAAGTTCACTGCACGACGTGTGGCCATCCGTCACGATCCGTCGTTAATACAAGTCTATGGGCAAAAAATGCATCCTAGGAGCACATTTGCAGGATCCGTTTTTTGCCCAAAACGACAGATTGCGACAGATCTGAAAAGACGGAAGTGTGAAAGAGGCCTTACAGACAGCCATGGGAGAAGAGAAGAATGTGGTAAGTGGAGAAAATGCATTTCTATTTAACCCTTTCCTGTCTGGGCAATTTTTCCATGGGGACGAGACATGGGCTGTGTCACTACATCTAATATCGAGATGGGATTAATGCTGCACATGCAGTTTTATCTGCGGGCTGCATGCTGTAGAGCAGGACCTGTATAGACCGATAAACTGTGTGGGGAAAAAATGAATTCTGACAAATTTTCTGTTCATTTAAATCGTCCCTACTTAGCGATGCGGCTTAGAGAGAGCTGTCAATCAACGTTATACTCCACCTATGGGACTCCAAAACAAAAACAAAATCAAGGGATTTAAATGAATACACGTTTAAGGCTACGTTCACATTTGCGCCATGGGGCGCAGCGTCGTCGACGCATACCGACGCATGCGTCATGCACCCCTATCTTTAACATGGGGGGCGCATGGACATGCGCCGTATGCGTTGTCATGCGTTTTATGATGCATGCGGTTTTTTGGCGCACCAGACAGGACGCGGACGACGCTATAGGTTGTAGTTTTGATGCGTCACATTTCCAAAGAAAAACGCATGCAACGCACCTGCGTCGTAAATGCGCCAAAAAAACACATTAGTGTCTATGAAAAACGCATAGGGTGCTGGTGCCTGCGTTGAGCCGCGTTTTTTGACGCATGTGTCTTTTGAGTAAATGTAATTTTTTGGTGCGTTTTGGATCTTCAATTGTATAGGACAACGCATGCGTCAAAAAACGCTGCGTTGTGTATGCGTTTGCCATGCGTTGTGCGTTGCGTCGACGACGCTGCGCCAAACAACGCAAATGTGAACATAGCCTTACTAAATCTTTTCCCCAAAATGTATATATTAATCTACTATGTCCTACTCTTTTAGATCAGAAAACAGAACAGGTTACCAAAGTGTGTTATGTTTGCTTGCACCATTGATATATAGGGAAAAATTATTACATTTCATATACAATTTTAAACCACCACCAACCCTTCAGGGGAGTCATTTGTACAATTTAAAATTTCTACATCAATATTTTCACTATTAGATGCATATTTTTACCTTGGGATAAATCCTGCAAACACCTATTTTATTCCCAAATATAGAGCTCAGAAAAAAATATATACTTGTAGCTGATCCTACAATGGTACGAAGTAGCACTGTCCAGGTCACTCAGTCATCTTTTTCCCTCTTCTTCCTGTGGGGAGGGAAAGTGACCACTGTAGCCAATTGGTGTTGGAGGAGGAAGACCGGTGGGGGACCCAGGCAATGATACAAAGAAAAGGTGGGGGATTGATGGGTGAATACAGATGTAATTATTTTGTTCTTCCCAGACTATGCAGGCCCAGTTTAAAATATAAAAAATAAATAAATAAAAAAGTGATCGTAGCAAAGTCAGTCAAGGAAAGATAACAGACCTCCTTCCAGATTGTTAGAAGACTCATCAGACCAAAACACAGATTTCCACTGGTCTAATGTCCATTTCTTGTGTTCTTTAGCCCAAACAAGTCTCTTCTGCTTGTTGCCTGTCCTTAGCAGTGGTTTCCTAGCAGCTATTTTACCATGAAGGCCTGCTGCACAAAGTCACATTGCCACGTCACAGGGCATTAAAATCAAAGTCCTCTTTTTTACATCTTTTTGTGCTGTTGCCCTTTTTGTTTACTGTCTGAGATGCCATTGGAATGCTGGTCAGGGAAGTGTGCACACTTTAAGGTATTTTTTCAGGCTCTGTTCACTATATATATATATATATATATATATATATTTTTTTTTATATCCCCCGGAGCACATACTACCCCCGGAGCACAGCCCGCTACCACCACACCACCGCCACAGGATTTGTAAGTACCGTATATACCAGAGTATAAGCCGACCCGAGTAAAAGCTGAGACCCCTAATTTTGCCACAAAAACTGGGAAAACTTATTGACTCGAGTATAAGCCTAGGGTGGGAAATGCAGCAGCTACTGGTAAATTTCAAAAATAAGAATAAATACCAATAAAAGTAAAATTAATTGAGACATCAGTAGGTTGTGTTTCTGAATATCCATATTCAATCAGGAACCCCATATAATGCTCCATAAAGTTCATGATGGGCCTCATACGATGCTCCATATTAAAATATGCCCCATATAATGCTGCATTAAAGGTTAATGATGGACCCATAAGGTGCTCCATAGAATATTATGCCCCATATAATGCTGCACAAACGGTTGATGGCCCCATAAGATGCTCCATAGAATATTATGCCCCATATAATGCTGCATAAAAGGTTAATGATGGCCCCATACAATGCTCCACGGAATAATATGCCCCATATGCTGCAGCTGCGATTAAAAAAAAATGACATACCTCTCATCGCTGAGGGCCTGAGCAGGTGGGGACACCGGTGTGCTATGGGGGTCAGGTGCTGGAGTCACCGCTGGCTCAGGACACCGGCACTTGCGATATTCACCTGTCCCCGTTCCACCGCTGCGCGCCGCAGTTTCCTCCTGGTCTCTGCCGTGACTGTTCAGGCAGAGGGAGCACACTAACCAAGTTATCATTTGTAATGACTATATAATATGAGTTTCTATTTTTGTATTGAAGAACTGAAAAACTAACTTTTTGAGGATATTCTCACTTCGTGAGAAGCACCTATTTGTGGGGACCGAATGTAAATATATATATATATATATATATATATATATATATATATATATATATATATATATATATATTGAAAAAAGGAACAGCATCAAAACAGGTGCACCTGTACGGAATTAATTATGGCGATTAGGTACTTATTGTTTTTAGGTACTATTGGAGAGATCGCTCTGAGTTATGTATCTTTTAACAAGATGTCTTATAGGCATATTTTGATCAAAGCACGTATGCACTTTTTATATCACTTTGCACTTAAATAATATTGTATATTTTGTTAATTGTTGTAATGATTTTTATAATGAGATTTACCTGTGGTTTGTATAAAAACCTGACATTTCCATGTATACACTGCTTGAGAAAGGATAATATATCCGAAACGTTGCCACGCCGTTCAGGCATTAAAGTCCACATTTTTTACTTTTTGTTGTGCTGTTTTCCCTTTTTTTTTTTTTTCCTTTATACTTGAACCACCTGCAATAGTGGTTTGGAAAGCTTTGCACGTCATTTTAAGGTAGTGTTTTGATGCTGTTCCTTTTTTCAATATACATATATATATATATACTAGATGGCAGCCCGATTCTAAAGAATCGGGAGTCTAGAATCCATATATACTTTATTTATTCAAATGTAAGAATAATACAATTAATAAATAATAGTAAGAAAGAACAAAAATAATAGGCAGTATATGGAGAAAACACCAAACAAAAGTTCAAAATTGGTGTGAAAATGCCACTGAACCACTTCACAACTAAATATATATAGTTTTGGTAAAAGTTATCATTTTTTTGACGAAATTCGGCAGGAGCTTGAAGAGCAACGTCACTGGGCCCGCCTCCACGCAGTAGAAACTTGCTGTGAGGTAAAAATTCAAAAATCACACCAAAATGGCGGGCGGAGTGTGTCACAGTACGGCACATTTCTGATTGGTCGCTCGCAGCAGGCGGCAACCAATCAGACACTGGACACTGTTGACGTCACTTATCTCCGGACATTATCTCCGGACATTATCTCCGGACATTATCTCCGCACATTAGCTCCGGACATTAGCTCCGGACAAAGCCACGGAAGTTGGCACAAATTGCAGGAAGTAGTATTCTAGGCAATTAATCTCCGGACATTAGCTCCGGACATTAGCTCCGGACAAAGCCACGGAAGTTGGCACAAATTGCAGGAAGTAGTATTCTAGGCAATTATATATTAGATAGTCATTACAAATGATAACTTGGTTAGTGTGCTCCCTCTGCCTGAACAGTCACTGCAGAGACCAGGAGGAAACAGCGGCGCGCAGCGGTGGAACGGGGACAGGTGAATATCGCAAGTGCCGGTGTCCTGAGCCAGCGGTGACTCCAGCACCTGACCCCCATAGCACACCGGTGTCCCCACCTGCTCAGGCCCTCAGCGATGAGAGGTATGTCATTTTTTTTTTAATCGCAGCTGCAGCATATGGGGCATATTATTCCGTGGAGCATCGTATGGGGCCATCATTAACCTTTTATGCAGCATTATATGGGGCATAATATTCTATGGAGCATCTTATGGGGCCATCAACCGTTTGTGCAGCATTATATGGGGCATAATATTCTATGGAGCACCTTATGGGTCCATCATTAACCTTTAATGCAGCATTATATGGGGCATATTTTAATATGGAGCATCGTATGAGGCCCATCATGAACTTTATGGAGCATTATATGGGGTTCCTGATTGAATATGGATATTCAGAAACACTTAACCTACTGATATCTCAATTAATTTTACTTTTATTGGTATTTATTTTTATTTTTGAAATTTACCAGTAGCTGCTGCATTTCCCACCCTAGGCTTATACTCGAGTCAATAAGTTTTCCCAGTTTTTGTGGCAAAATTAGGGGTCTCAGCTTTTACTCGGGTCGGCTTATACTCGGGTATATACGGTACTTACAAATCCTGTGGCGGTGGTGTGGTGGTAGCGGGCTGTGCTCCGGGGTAGTGGCAGCGGCTCTCTGTGCTTCCTTCTGAAAATTTGGGGTGTGTCTTAAGAGTCCGAAAAATACGGTATATAGTATGATGGCCCCCACTCACTTCATCTTGATTCCCGGCACCGCAGCTTCCATCTTGTCTTCTGTAATGCAAAGCGGCACGATGAAATGACGTCATCCTGCTGCCCTGCATGCATACACTGATGTCTCGAAAGCCACGAATTGCGGATTACAACGAGATGGACAGGGATATTGCAGGGAGCTAGTGTCTTCCTGCTCTATCACAGGATTGAACTGTGTCAGCATCATGTTGATGCTGGCACAGATCAATGCGGCGGTCTCAGCAGATCCGGGGCTTTAGCCAAGACGTTCAGGGCCGGATCCCCGAATCTTTGGCTCTAGCGACACCCCTGCTTCAAAGTATCTCCCTATTACTCTGAAGACAGCTGTATTTCCTCTTGGCATTCTCTGAAGCTTCTTTATCAGGTAGTCATCTGAAATGGTTTTCGTTTAACAGCAATGCCTTGTCAAGAGTTCACTTGTGAAATCACCAGCTTTCAGAAAGTGGCTATAAATGTATTTTGCCGAGACAGTGTTGGGACACCGTTTCATACAATGCTGAACCCTATTCCGCAACTTTAACCCCTTTCTGTCATTGGACGTACTATTCCATCCATGTGGGGTGGGCCTAAATTCCCAAGGACAGAATAGTACGTCCAGGGCGATCAGCCGCGCTCACGGGGGGAGCGTGGCCGATTGACATCCGGCGCTATGTGCCAGGGGCGGTCACGGACCGCCCCGGCACATTAACTTCCGGCACACCGCGATCAAACATGATCACGATGTGTCAGCGGTATAGGGAAGCATCGCGCAGGGAGGGGGCTCCCTGTGGGCTTCCCTGAGACCCCCAGAGCAACGCGATGTGATCACGTTGCTGCAAGGGTCTCCTTAACTCCCTCCCTGTAGCAGGCCCGGATCCAAGATGGCCACGGCATCCGGGTCCTGTGGGGAGGGAGGTGGCTTACCAAGTGCCTGCTCAGAGCAGGCGCTTGGTAAGCCTGCAGCGCTGTAAGTCAGATCGCTGATCTGACAGAGTGCTGTGCAAACTGTCAGATCAGCGATCTGTGATGTCCCTCCCTGGGACAAAGTAAAAAAAAAAATTCCCACATGTGTAAAAAAAAAAATTATAAAAAAAAATTCCTAAATAAAGAAAAAAAAATATTATTCCCATAAATACATTTCTTTATCTAAATAAAAAACAAACAATAAAAGTACACATATTTAGTATCGCCGCGTCCGTAACGACCCAACCTATAAAACTATCCCACTAGTTAACCCCTTCAGTAAACACCGTAAGAAAAAAAGAGCCAAAAAACAACGCTTTATTATCATACTGCCGAACAAAAAGTGGAATAACACGTAATCAAAAAGACAGATATAAATAACCATGGTACTGCTGAAAGCGTCATCTTGTCCCGCAAAAAACGAGCCGCCATACAGCATCATCAGCAAAAAAATAAAAAAGTTATAGTCCTCAGAATAAAGCGATGCAAAAATATTTTTTTTTTATTAAATAGTTTTTATCGTATAAAAGCGCCAAAACTTAAAAAAAGATATAATTGAGGTATCGCTGTAATCGTACTGACTCGAAGAATATACCGTTCCGCGTTAGGTAAACTTGATAAAGCCGTTTTAAACGCCTCCCCCAAAAGAAATTCATGAATAGCTGGTTTTTGGTCATTCTGCCTCACAAAAATCGGAATAAAAAGCGATCAAAAAATGTCACGTTACCAATAAAAACGTCAACTCATCCCGCAAAAAACAAGACCTCACATGACTCTGTGGACTCAAATATAGAAAAATTATAGCTCTCAAAATGTGGTAATGCAAAAAATATTTTTTGCAATAAAAACCGTCTTTCAGTGTGTGACGGCTGCCAATCATAAAAATCCGCTAAAAAACCCGCTATAAAAGTAAATCAAACCCCCCTTCATCACCCCCTTAGTTAGGGAAAAATTAAAAAAATGTATTTCTTTCCATTTTCGGGTTAGGGCTAGGGTTGGGGCTATGGTTAAGGCTACAGTTAGGGTTGGGGCTAAAGTTAGGGTTTGGATTACATTTACGGTTGGAAATAGTGTTGGGATTAGGGTTAGGGGTGTGGTTAGGGTTACCGTTGGGATTAGGGTTAGGGGTGTGTTTGGATTAGGGTTTGTTATAATTGGGGGGTTGCCACTGTTTAGGCACATCAGAGGCTCTCCAAACGCGACATGGCGTCCGATCTCAATTCCAGCCAATTCTGTGTTGAAAAAGTAAAACAGTGCTCCTTCCCTTCCGAGCTCTCTCGTGTGCCCAAACTGGAGTTTACCCCAACATATGGGGTATCAGCGTACTCAGGACAAATTGGACAACAACTTTTGGGGTCCAATTTCTCCTTTTACCCCTGGAAAAATACAAAACTGGGGGCTAAAAAATAATTTTTGTGGGAAAAAATTTGTTTTATTTTTACGGCTCTGCATTATAAACTTCTGTGAAGCCCTTGGTGGGTCAAAGTGCTCACCACACATCTAGATAAGTTCCTTAGGGGGTCTACTTTCCAAAATTGTGTCACTTGTGGGGGGTTTCAATGTTTAGGCACATCAGTGGCTCTCCAAATGCAACATGGCGTCCCATCTCAATTCCAGTCAATTTTGCATTGAAAAGTCAAACGGCGCTCCTTCCCTTCCGAGCTCTCCCATGCGCCCAAACAGTGGTTTACCCCCACATATGGGGTATCGGCGTACTGAGGACAAATTGTACAACGTTTGTGGTCCATTTTCTCCTGTTACCCTTGGTAAAATAACACAAATTGGAGCTGAAGTAAATTTTTTGGGGAAAAAAGTTAAATGTTCATTTTTATTTAAACATTCCAAAAATTCCTGTGAAACACCTGAAGGGTAATAAACTTCTTGAATGTGGTTTTGAGCACCTTGAGGGGTGCAGTTTTTAGAATGGTGTCACACTTGGTTATTTTCTATCATATAGACCAGGGGTCCCCAACTCCAGTCCTCAAGGCTCACCAACATGTCATGTTTTCAGGATTTCCTTAGTCTTGCCCAGGTAATAATTGCATCACCTGTGCAATGCAAAGGAAATCCTGAAAACATGACCTGTTGGTGGGCCTTGAGGACTGGAGTTGGGGACCCCTGATATAGACCCCTCAAAATGACTTCAAATGAGATGTGGTCCCTAAAATAAAATGGTGTTGGAAAAATGAGATATTGCTGGTCAACTTTTAACCCTTATAACTCCCTAACAAATTATTTTGTGTGACATCTCTGTGATTTAATTGCATAAAAATTCAAAGTTGGTGAAAATTTTGAAAATTTCGCAATTTTCCAAATTTCCATTTTTTTCACAAATAAACACAGGTAATATCAAAGAAATTTTACCACTATCATGAAGTACAATATGTCACGAGAAAACAATGTCAGAATCACCGGGATCCGTTGAAGCGTTCCAGAGTTATAACCTCATAAAGGGACAGTGGTCAGAATTGTAAAAATTGGCCCGGTCCATAACGTGCAAACCACCCTTAGGGGTAAAGGGGTTAACTTTTCTGTAAAAGAATATGGTAAGAACCATGCAACTTAAAACTTTTCAAGATGGGTGGTGACCATGGCAGCCATTTTTTAAGTCTGCCATTTTGGATCCAACTTTATTTTTTCCAATGGGAAGACAGTCATGTGACAAATCACTTTTTGAGAATTTCACAAGAAAAATAATTGTGTCCTTCGTTTTAACGTAAACCTATACAAAGAGCAAACAGCATATATGCTCCGCCATATTAAATTTAATAGATAACCAAAAAGATAATGGACACCAGAGCTAAAAAATATAACAACTTTATTGAGAACCAAATTTCTAAAATGTTACACGTAAATATTAAAAACACAAGTAAAAAAGATGCAATGAAAAAGAGAAGGGTGAACCTAGTTCCACGCACGGTTAACAGCTAATGATAATGGAGCAAATCAGCAGTACTAAGTAAGCAGACCGTGCATACATATATATATATAAATAAATAGACCCCCAGGTATAGCAACTCCAAGCTGAAGGCCCGAAAAAACAGACTGTTACACAAAATTGTGATGGTAAAGAGTGGGCAGCTATACCGAGGGGAGGGAGGAAAAAGCTCAAAGCCAAATATATATATAAGCAGACAGCGGGGTGGTACAGGAGATGATTAAATCATATGAACCAAATATTAGAGTACAGGTATAGAGTAAAGTCTCACCCTATCCTGGCATATCCAACAGATATACTAAGGAAATAGTCCTAAGGGATCCCCTGTGTAAAAAGCAAAGAGGGACAGTGCCACAACATATGCCTGCCAAATGGCTGGAGGGGATGAAGGTTACAAGAAGATCCGGTATGATGTGAATCATATACCAACCTGCTGCTGCTGCTGCCGTGCGTGGACAAGAGGCCCCGACGCGCGTTTCGCAATGTGGCTTCTTCGGGAGGCACGCTAATGAGGTAGGGTGAGGGTCCTCACAAAAACATGGCATTAGGCTACTCTGGAATATCCGATGCTTAGAGGAGTATTTGAAATTAAACATTGTACCCAGGGGACTCAGAGTGTCTATCTTTCCCGCTTGGGAACCATCTCCCACTTTTCGTACAGCATGGGAGCAGGGTCTGATACGATGTTCAAGTATCTTAATCAATTTGCTGATCACACATGATAGAGAGTTATTAACCACTGTTAAAACCGATATTAAAAATGTGGAGTCCAAGCTGAGCAAATTTGATGAGGTGTCACAGGTCCAGCCCTTCAGAGTGACACTTAAGGACATATTGGACAAATATGACAAAGAAATTATGTCAAAAAAACGCTCAAAATTTATAAGAGACAAAAGGGATTTTGAGGACAAAACCGCATTTTCCTGGACACATCAGGGAAATAGACGCCGAGGCCTGAATCGTAGGGAAAGAACCATCAATACCGAGAGGCCAGTATCATCTGCAGAGACACATACTTTGAGCGATTTTTTTATCCTCAGCCGAAAGCGATACCGACCCAGGACCAGGCGGGGACGCAGGAAGCAGATTCGCTCAGACCACCAGGAATCACAACTACAGACCACCGCGCCGCAATCCCCCACGGAGGCAACCTCGCAAGTGATTTCATCTGGTGTGGGGGATACCCGTGAGTATGATCAGGAGGATGCCTTTCATATTGTTAATCTTTCAAGTCATACTCTCACTACATATGAGACATCTGTCCTGTCTAGTGGTTTAACATTTTCGCCAGTCCAACAGGTGGATAAATTTACTTTAATTAAGGATTTATTTTTGTTCTGCAGAAAAATTATTCTACAAGTTCTGCACAATAAACAACAAGCCACCCCGTTTTTGGACCAGACTGAGCAGAATGTATTTCAAGATCTCATGGATTTGCTCAATGAAGGACAGAATGCTGCAGGTAGGTCTAAATTTCCGCATAGGAATAAATCTCTTGTTTCGCCACCGTTCTCTATTGTCCCCGCGGTAAGGATATTCTTCGAAATGGCCAAAAGAGATATTGAGGCATTACCTACCAAAATCCCTGTGACTGAAAACCTGACATTATTTGAGAAGCGCGCCTTGTCAGACCTTAAAGCCAACAATGAGTTTTTGATTCGTGAGGCTGACAAGTGGGGCAATATCGTCCTCTGGCCCCACAACCTCTATGTGGAAGAAGCGCGTAGACAACTAGACAATACTAAATATTACCACAAACTCCCATCAGACCCTACGGGTGTGTACTCAGTTAAATTAAGATCGTTACTTGATAGAGCCCTGGATTTGGGCATTATCAATAAAGGAGAACGGGACTTTATTTGGGTTAAACATCCTACCACCTCAACGTTCTATATGTTGCCCAAATTGCACAAAAACATCAGCAGGCCACCCGGGCGCCCTATTGTTTCCAGTATAGGGAGCCTGTGCGAAAAGGCCTGCACTTACATTGACTTCTTTCTACAGCCTTTGGTTTTGGAGCTCCCTTCTTACATCAGGGATACCTCACATTTCATTACATCGTTACAGGGCATTACCCTGGCCCAAGATGAGATCATGGTCACATGTGATGTTGAGTCTCTTTACTCAAATATTGACCATGATCATGGTCTACAAGCTGTTTTGTTCTTTTTGGACCAACAACAACATTCAGACAGGCTACATGACTCCTTCATCGTGGACTTGCTTGGTTTCATTCTTAAACATAATTTCTTCTTATTTGATAGGAATTTTTACCTTCAAGTCTCTGGTGTGGCAATGGGGGCCCGATGTGCCCCGGCTCTAGCTAACCTTTTTTTAGGGTGGTGGGAGTCAACGAGTGTTTACATTTCCACGTGGTTCAAATCTAAGGTACGTTGTTGGTATAGATTTATTGACGACGTGTTCTTTATTTGGTCAGGCACCCAGGAGGAAGTTCGGACTTTCATTAATTTGCTTAATGACAATTTGTTCAACATTTTCTTGACATTTTCGTATTCTTCCTCCTCGGTGAATTTTTTAGACCTTAACATCATGTGTCGTAATGGCAATTTAACAACTTGCCTTTATCGTAAACCCACAGCCACCAATAATCTTTTGGAATTTCGCAGTTTCCATCCATTCCATACCAAAAAGGGGATACCCATCGGGCAATTCCTTAGATCTAGGAGAAACTGTACACTCGACGACGATTTTCAGAAGGAAGCACAAGATTTGACTAGAAGATTCAAAAGAAGAACCTATCCTAAAAAATGTGTCTCTCAAGCGTACCAGAGAGCCAGAGGCCAGTCGCAGGTTTCCTTGTTGGAGCCAAAGAAAAAACCACCGGATAAATTTGTCCGTTTCATTACTGGATATAACACCCATTGGTCCAAGGTAAGAGATATCTTACAGAAACATTGGGGCATTCTCACCACAGACTTAGCAACATCGCAAGTCATTAGTGAACGGCCATTAATTACTGCAAGAAGGGCACCAAATTTAAGAGATATCCTCACGAGGAGCCATTACACCAGGCCCACTATCAGATTAAATCGCGGTATTACATTGAGGGGCTCCTTTCCATGCGGAGACTGCAACATCTGCCAGTATATGCATCCAGTCAGGGACTGTTTTTGCAATCCTATTGACGGCACTAAGCATGGGCTAAAGTCATACATTAATTGCAAGACTACCAATGTGATATATGCAATCATTTGCCCATGCCCACTCATTTATGTGGGACAAACATCTCAAGAGTTGCGCCGCCGCATGCAGAAACATCTTTCCACCATTAGTACTGCGACGGCTGATGCCCGTAGGGAGAAGCCTCTTACTTCAGTGGCTTCTCATTTTTTATCACACCATGCAGGTAGGCATACGGGCATTAGGTTTGTGGGTCTTGAACATATTAAGAGTTCGGGTAGAGGGGAATCCCTCGAACGTAAACTTTTACAAGCTGAGGCCCGCTGGATTTTTTTACTACACTCCACTGCACCTCGAGGCATCAATGAGGATCTCCTCTTTACGGGCTTTCTAGGCTAAACAACCCTGTTACCATATGTTTTTTTATGTCCCCTTTTAGGCTGATCTAGTATTACTTGGTCATCTTTGTGCCTTTTGGACAATTCACGGCGGTTTAAGTAACTGGGACTCAAGCATGATCTAGTTTTTATCACATGTTTCAACACCTATCTCTGCCAGCGGTGGCAGAAGGCCGACTGTGATGAAGAAATTCTGAACATTTGAACAACATTATAACGCCCACATATTGTGAATGATAGATCAACTGGACCACGCATTACCATACTATGTGGTCTCCACATACGGTCTTCAAAATTCTTCTTTGCCAATTTGGAGAGTGGACCAGCTGTGATGAGGAATTCTGTGAAAATATGGACTAAGCATTTGGGTCTAAACATTGCATATGGAGGCATTAGCCGGACTATGCATGTACATCTTATGTAGGGTATCAGCAGTCAGGAGACATACTTCTGCTTTACTTGATTTTACATTGATGTATGTGCATTATAAGTACCATACAATGGTCTTTTTGATTTTGTCACCGTTACCAGCTGTAGTTTTAGGCTATGTTCACACTTTGCGGATTTTGCTGCGGATCCGCAGCGGATTTGACCGCTGCGGATCCGCAGCGGATTTGACCGCTGCGGATCCGCAGCAGTTTCCCATGAGTTTACATTACAATGTAAACCTATGGGAAACAAAAAACGCTGTGCACATGCTGCAGAAAAATCCGCGCGGAAACGCTGCGGATTACATTCCGCAGCATGTCACTTCTGCGGATTTTCACCTGCTCCAATAGAAAACTGCAGATGAAAATCCGCAGAAGAAAACGCAGTAAAAACCGCGATAAATCCGCAGTTAAAACCGCAACGGGTTTTCACTGCGGATTTTGGAATTCTGCTGCGGAAAAATCCGCAGTGGAATCCGCAAAGTGTGAACATAGCCTTTGTGTCGGTACGCTCTAAGGTAGTCTACGGCTTACAATCATCAGATTGTCCTAAGGTCATGGCCTTTTTCTTCTTATAGGGGCACTCCTGCTACAAGGGTCGGTTTTTCCACTGTTTCCACTGATCATCATTATTTGCTCTCCTGTATCTTGTATGGCCCATAGCCCTGCTGTTTTTGGGTAAACACCTGTATGTTACAGTCTGAGTTCATCTGCGTAGTATTTAGAGTTATGTATTTGCCTCTTGTTCCGGCATTTTTTTATGGCTCTATTTGGGTAAGTATATATATTTTTTTCATCACTACCTATTTTCCTTCCGATATTCTTTTGGCCATTGAACCCTTCGGGTTCAGCTATTTCCAATAAATATATAATCCAGTGGGTATGGTGGTTATGTCTTTTTATTTAAATTGATTTATTTTTCGGTTTGCATTATTCATTTATATATTCTATCCTAATATTTGTTTTTTCTATTGTCCCCTGTTTGTTTATGTGTTACATTCCTTTTGTGTCCTTCTACGTTTGTCTATGTTTGTTCATTGTTCCCTCGTACTTAATTAGGTTCCCCTGGAGTGGCTGTGATTGGGGTACTTCCCCTTTCTATATCCCCTATGTGGTGTATTTGTTTCCGTACTCCTGGTGATTCTCTTACTTTGTGCACAATGCGCTGCGCTGTAGATTTTCGGCGCATGCGCATTGCGCAGTATGGGCAGAGACGTCTGCCGTGTACATACTTCCGCCCTCTTCGTGCGTCATTTCCGATTCCGGTCTCCGGCGTCCTAATCTGGTCATTATTACAAGGTATTTAAACTGATTCTGACGACCGTTTGGCACCCTTCCCCTGACGAAGCCGTCCTTGTAACGGCGATACGCGTGGGATCTCTCCCCGCTCTGATCCCTGCCTCTTTGCACATTGTGCTCCCGGCGGTGCCACTTGGTTTTGTTCCGCATGGCTGGACCTAGGACGTTCACTTATACTGTGGGAATGTGGCCACTATAGCCCCGTACATCTGGGCACTTTATGCATTTGCCTTTTTCCCCCCCCCCCTTTTTTTTTGGCACTTTGCTTTTTGATTGTCATCCGGCATAAGCCTTATAGGGCCATTAGATTGTGTGCTGACATACAGGTGTTTATCATCTCTGCCATTTTTGTCTATATTCATTGACAGGGTCCATGTTCTTACTTGAACATTCAGTATATATTTTTTCTACTTAGGGCACCTTGTATTCATGTAGGAGGCATAGATATATAGGGCCATCTTTATGTGTTATATTTGTGCTATACCTGTGTTATACCTAGTATATGTTTATTATATTGATGTGCTATTTTGATATGTATATTGCTTAGGTATATGACACTTTATTCTGCATTTTTTATAGGGTATTTGCCCTGGTTTGGCCACTATAATATTCATGGATCATTGTGGGGATTTGTGGTGTGTGTACTTGTTTTTATTTTTGCGTCAATAAAGTTTGCCTTTTTATACTAATTGATACTTATTGTGGTGTGCAGCATTGTTGAGTGGTTCTCCTTTTTTCTTGTTTTTTCATAGTTATCCTATTACCACTTTGCTGCACCCCTCCCTTCTTACTATATAGTATTGGTAGTGCGCTGGTGCCCTATATTTTGTACGTAAATATTAAAAACACAAGTAAAAAAGATGCAATGAAAAAGAGAAGGGTGAACCTAGTTCCACGCACGGTTAACAGCTAATGATAATGGAGCAAATCAGCAGTACTAAGTAAGCAGACCGTGCATACATATATATATATATATATATAAATAAATAGACCCCCAGGTATAGCAACTCCAAGCTGAAGGCCCGAAAAAAACAGACTGTTACACAAAATTGTGATGGTAAAGAGTGGGCAGCTATACCGAGGGGAGGGAGGAAAAAGCTCAAAGCCAAATATATATATATAAGCATACAGCGGGGTGGTACAGGAGATGATTAAATCATATGAACCAAATATTAGAGTACAGGTATAGAGTAAAGTCTCACCCTATCCTGGCATATCCAACAGATATACTAAGGAAATAGTCCTAAGGGATCCCCTGTGTAAAAAGCAAAGAGGGACAGTGCCACAACATATGCCTGCCAAATGGCTGGAGGGGATGAAGGTTACAAGAAGATCCGGTATGATGTGAATCATATACCAACCTGCTGCTGCTGCTGCCGTGCGTGGACAAGAGGCCCCGACGTGCGTTTCGCAATGTGGCTTCTTCGGGGGGCGCGCTAATGAGAGGTAGGGTGAGGGTCCTTATATACAGAAGACAGTTAAAAGACTCCTGGCGGCCATATCGGCGCTTACCAAGGCGCGGCAATGGCTGGAGGTGGCGGAGGCGGCGTCCAACGTCACGCGGCCGTGCCCCGCACTGACGCGTCAGTGGGAGGGGCCAGCCGTGCGACGCAGGGAGGACGCGTATCCACGGCAACCATGGCATGCCGGCCCGGAGAAGCGCACGCCGCTCAGAAAGTCAGGAAGCGACGGGCAGAGCGTAACGAACCATAAGTACATATAACATACCTGATTGGCCTTCGTTTTAACGTAACTGTATTATTTCATGGGTTATTTACAAGTTTATGACCACTTATAAAATGTGCTCAAAGTGCTGCCCATTGTGTTGGATTGTCAATACAACCCTCTTTTCTCTTACCCCATGACGGCACTAACGAGAGAGAGGGATCCGCCCTCAGGGACAGGAAACCCACAGGTTAAAAAGGTGGGACCTCTCCTCCACCTCAGTTCGGTTTCCTGTCCCCGACGGGGACCCACAGCTTACCATCCAGGAGTCCAGGGACCATCGGGCCGAGTTCAGGCAGCGGGGGGCCCTGCCACGGTCACGGGTGGATTCCTCCCTGAAGGCGCATTCCGGGGTCGGCGGGCCTCGTGGATATGCGCGGAGGGGAGGCAGTGAAGAGGACCGAGCCTGCCTCTTCTCTTTTCAATGGAGGTGGTCGGTAATAGGTAGCGGCGGCTACCTGGAGGTTTCCTCCGCCGGTCCATGAGGCGCACAGGGGGTGGTGACGCCGGTCACCGACAAGCGGCAGGACGCAGGGTGCAGCAGCGGCTGCAGAAGCTCCGTCCCTCCTGTGAGCCGGCAAGTAGTGAGCGCGCGCGAGGTCCGGCGACTTACTGCGCAGGTGCGGGGGTCACTTCCGGGGCGGCGCAGGGCACCTCTGGGTAAACCGGAAGTTGCCTGGCGCCGCTCCATCGGTATATATCCGGAAGGAAAGGGGCATACCGCTGCTCAGAGATTACCACCATGAGTGGAATAGAGCAGTCGGTGGAAGAAATTTCACAGGCCCCTGTGACAAAGAACCCAAAGGAGCGCCATTCTTCAAGAAAACCCAAGCAGCGCAGCAGCTCAGGATCCCAGCGTAGCAGAGGCTCTGGTGGATCCAGGAGGGAGATGGTGGTTCAACTGGAGGAGGCATCCTCAAAGCCACAACCGGTATCTTCCTCACATTAGGAGGGTAAGTGACCTCCGTGAAAGTGGAAATTCTAATAGGGGTTTATTGTTTCCTAGGGAAAGATATGCCAGGGGAAAAGTAAACATAGAGTATGCCCGCTTTGTTCAGCAGATTTGCCGGATTCATGGGTTAAAAAACTCTGTGCACCATGTATTAAGAACACCATTGATGAGGAGACACCAAGTTTCACATCTGAATTAAAAGATTTAATTAAAACCCAAGTAGCGGACGCATTAAAAAGCGTAAAAAACCGTAAAAGAAAACATAAAGAAAAATCTCCAGATTACAGCTCCAGCGAGGGAGATAGCTCGAGTGAGGATTCTGATAGCTCTACAGCTTCATCATCCTCCTCCGCATCTTCAGAAAGCGGTCGCAACTGTTTCCCAATAGATGAAACGGATGCGTTGGTAAAAATGGTTAGGGCGACAATGGGTCTGGCAGACACTCGTTCCAAAAAATCTGTACAAGATCTTATGTTTAGTGGCCTGGAACAAAAGAAGTACAGAGTGTTCCCATTAAATGAAAAAATTCAAGCCCTTATAAAAAAGGAGTGGAAAAGACCAGACAAAAAAGTACTGTTAACACCCAAAAGGAAATACCCATTTGATGACCCAGCCTGCGCCTCATGGGGAAAAGCGCCAAAATTAGACGTCGCCATCGCGAAAGCCTCTAAAAAGTTCGCTCTGCCTTTTGAAGATATGGGGACCCTCAAGGATCCTATGGATAAAAAGGCCGATGTCTTCCTAAAAGGGTCCTGGGAGGCCGCCAGCGGGGGGCTAAAACCCGGTATAGCTGCTACGTGTACAGCTAGAGCACTAATGGTCTGGCTGGATCATTTAGAGACTCAATTAAAAAATAAAACCCCGAGAGAGTCTATACTGGACTCTGTGTCAGCGATGAGAGGTGCCGCTGCGTATTTAGCAGATGCCTCAATAGACTCAGTTAGACTGACGGCAAGATCGGCTTCCTTCTCAAATGCGGCTAGGAGAGCACTATGGCTAAAGTGCTGGCCGGGGGACCTGCAAACTAAAGCTAAGTTGTGTTCCATTCCGTGTGAAGGTGAATATTTGTTCGGTCCCACCCTAGACGATGTCCTCGAAAAAGCGGTTGATAAAAAGAAAGCCTTTCCGGGATTCCTAAATCAATCTTATAGGCGGCCCTTTCGAGGAAGGAGGTTCACACAAAGACGCCCCCCAAAAAACCAAAAGGAGGGGTGGGAAGACAGAAAATTCAAAAGAGGAGGTTTCATGTTCAACAAGCCGGATAATAAAAAACAGCCACAATGAGGGTGTGCCCCAGGTAGGAGGGAGACTGACCCACTTTCTTCCAACCTGGGAAAAAATTTCTGGAAGTGCCTGGACTCTAAACATCATAAAGACAGGCCTAAGACTAATCTTTCACACAATGCCACACAATCAGTTTGTGGTCACACCACGAAAAAAGTCAGAGATCGAGCAGCTGAGTATCCAGAGAGAAGTTCTCAGTCTTCTGGAGAAGAAAGTCTTACAGGAAGTTCCGCAACAGGAAGAGACGAGGGGGTTTTATTCTCCGCTCTTTCTTCGAACAAAGCCGGACGGAACTTTCAGAGTAATTATAAATTTGAAACAACTAAACAGATACCTGGTGATAGAAAAATTCAAAATGGAGACAATAAAATCATGTGTCAGATCCCTTATCCCGTCTTGTTTCATGACTGTTATAGACTTAAAGGACGCATACTATCATGTGCCAATCCATCCGGATTTCCGGAAATATCTCAGGGTTGCAGTAATGATACAAGGGGAACTGAAACATTACCAATACAGGGCTCTTCCGCTTGGTCTAGCCATTGCCCCGAGAGTATTCACAAAATTAATCGCGGAAGTAATGGCCCATATAAGGGAACAAAACATATTGATTGTGCCTTATCTGGACGACCTCCTAGTGATGGGCAGTTCCTCTCTACGTTGCAGCCAGCAACTAAACAGAGTGATGGTAGCCCTATCGAATCTAGGATGGTTTTTGAACCTGGAAAAATCCAGGCTTATCCCATCTCAAGTACAGTTGTACTTGGGGATAGTAATAGACTCAACAAAGCAAGAGTGTCGTCTGCCGGAAGAAAAAGTATCCAACATGATACATCTAGTGAATCAGTTGAGTATCTCTCCTCTGATCACTCTAAGGAGAGCCGTGTCCATACTGGGGTCAATGACATCCTGTATCCCAGTGGTACAGTGGGCTCAGAGCCACTCGAGAGATCTCCAGTGGGAAATACTAGAGGCGGTATCCCACGCAGGAGGAAATTTAGAAAAGCAATTAAAAATATCCTCTCGGACAAAAACTTCCTTAGCTTGGTGGACAGACCCGTCCAATCTCAGGAGGGGGGTTCCATGGGTATGGCCGGTCTCGATAATCCTGACCACAGACTCAAGTCCTTGGGGGTGGGGGGCCCACCTAAACAGGCAAATTGCCCAAGGTCCTTGGTCAGTAGAAGAAAAAGACCTTACTTCAAACATGAAGGAGCTTTTAGTAGTTCAGTACGCCATCAATCATTTTTTAACATCCCTCCGTTCCCACCACGTGAGAGTACTGACGGACAACAGGGTGGTAGTAGCATATTTAAACCATCAGGGAGGGACGAGGTCTCAATCCCTAATGAAAGTGACAAATTTCATCATGTCACAAGCAGAAGCCAACTTGTCCTCCCTGACAGCCCTTCACATAAAAGGGTCAGAAAATCAAACTGCAGATTTTCTAAGCAGAACCCAATTAAAACAGGGGGAATGGGAGTTACATACAAGAATATTCAAACGCATAGTGGATCTTTGGGGGGCCCCGGATATAGATCTATTTGCAAACAATCAAAATCGGAAAACGGAGGCCTTCTGCTCGATAGATCCTCGGGAGAGTCCAGTGGCTATAGACGCGTTGTTAATTCCATGGAAATTCCATCTAGCGTATGTGTTTCCTCCGATAGCTCTAATTCCCTTAGTCTTGAAGAAAATCAGGGAGGACAGAGCCAAAGTGATATTGATAGCCCCGTTCTGGCCGAAAAGAGTATGGTTCCCATGGCTACGCCTAATGTCCATAGCGGATCCATGGGTACTCCCAGATATCCCAGACCTTCTGCATCAAGGGCCAGTGTATCACCCACAAATAAAAAGTTTACATATGACGGCCTGGCTTTTGAAAAGGAACTGTTAACAAAAAGGGGGTTTTCTTCAAATCTAATTTCTACCCTGCTGGCTAGTAGAAAACCTGTAACTACCAAAGCATACGGCAAGGTCTGGAAAAAGTTCCTATCCACATCAGCAGTTACTCTATCAGATCAGATGCCAATCCAGGAAATTCTAGAATTTCTACAAAAAGGATTAGAGAAAGGCCTGGCAACAAACACCCTGAAAGTTCAGATTGCAGCATTGGGTGCCCTTTATAATCAGGATTTGGCGGGGAATCACTGGGTAAAAAGATTTATTAGAGCATCTACTAGGTCCAGACCAGTTATACATCTCACCGCTCCTCCCTGGGACCTGAACTTAGTCCTTTCAGCACTAACTAAGGCGCCGTTCGAACCTTTATCTCAGGCTTCACTAAAAATAATATCTTGGAAAACCTGTTGATTGGTGGCCCTAACCTCAGCTCGCAGGATTAGTGATCTGCAGGCCTTATCAGCCTACCCACCTCTAACACAAATATTAGATGACAGAGTAATCCTCAAAACTGACCCTTCTTACCTTCCCAAAGTGGCGTCAAAATTCCACAGATCTCAAGAGATAGCGTTACCATCTTTTTGCCCCAATCCAAAAAACAAAAAAGAGGAGGCTCTACACACTCTAGATGTAAAGAGATGTCTAACACACTATCTATCAGCCACAAGGGAGTGTAGGAAAGGGAGGGCTCTGTTTGTCTGCTTTCAGGGACCAAATAAGGGTCACAAGGCATCGAAAGCCACGTTGGCGAGGTGGGTAAGAGATGCCATCAAGATGTCATATACCTCTTCCGGAGAACAAGCTCCGGACACAATTAAGGCTCATTCAACCAGGTCGGTGGCAACCTCTTGGGCTGAACGTTGTGGAGCATCAATAGATCAAATATGTAGAGCAGCCACTTGGTCTTCCCCCTCTACATTCTTCAAGCACTATCAGCTTAATCTATCTTCTCCCTCAGACTTAACTTTTGGTAGGAGAGTTCTTGAGGCAGTAGTCCCACCCTAAAATTTTCATTCTTTGAAATTCTCTCGTTAGTGCCGTCATGGGGTAAGAGAATATCGTAGTTACTTACCGATAACGGTATTTCTCTGAACCCATGACGGCACCTGTATATTCCCTCCCTTCACGTATGGGTGTCCACACTACTTATAAATTAAGTCACGAGGTGTGCATAAAAAAAAAAAAAATGTGTGTGTGTATATATATATATATAGAGGAGCTTGTATAAGTTATACAGTTATATTTTGTTGTGTAAAAATAACCAATTAAGTTACAGCAGAAATTCCCTGCAAGGCTCTGTAAACCAACTGAGGTGGAGGAGAGGTCCCGCCTTTTTAACCTGTGGGTTTCCTGTCCCTGAGGGCGGATCCCTCTCTCTCGTTAGTGCCGTCATGGGTTCAGAGGAATACCGTTATCGGTAAGTAACTACGATATTCCTACTCTTGACACACTGATAGCAACACCGCAGAAGAAATGCTAGCACAGGCTTCCAGTATCTGTTTTTTCAGATGCTGCACATGCTCGTGTATTCACAACATAGACAATTGCTTTCAGATGACCCCAGCATCTGAAACAATGGATACTGGAAGCCTGTGCTAGCATTTCTTCTGCTGTGTTACTATCAGTGTGTCAAGAGTGGGAGAAGAGTGTTGCATTGACAATCTAACACAATGGGCAGCACTCTGAACACATTTTACAAGTGGTCATAAACTTGTAAATAACTCATGAAAGAATAAAGTTATGTTTAACCCCTTAGTGACAGAGCCAATTTGGTACTTAATGACCAGGCCAATTTTTGCAATTCTGACCACTGTCACTTTATGAGGTTATAACTCTGGAACGCTTCAACGGATCCCGCTGATTCTGAGATTGTTTTTTCGTGACATATTGTACTTCATGTTAGTGGTAACATTTCTTCGATACTACTTGCGATTATTTATGAAAAAAACGGAAATATGGCGAAAATTTTTAAAATTTTGCAATTTTCAAACTTTGTATTTTTATGTCACGAAAAATAGTTAATAAATAACATTTCCCACATGTCTACTTTACATCAGCACAATTTTGTAAACAAAATTTTTTTTTTGTTAGGGAGTTATAAGGGTTAAAAGTTGACCAGCAATTTCTCATTTTTACAACACCGTTTTTTTTTAGGGACCACATCACATTTGAAGTCATTTTGAGGGGTCTATTTGATAGAAAATAATGAAGTGTGACACCATTCTAAAAACTACACCCCTCAAGGTTCTCAAAACCACATTCAAGAAGTTTATTAACCCTTTACGTGCTTCACAGGAACTGAAACAATGTGGAAGGAAAAAATGAACATTTAACTTTTTTTTGCAAACATCTTAATTCAGAACCATTTTTTTTTTTTCACAAGTGTAAAAACAGAAATGTTACCATAAATTTTGTTATGCAATTTCTCCTGAATACGCCAATACCCCATATGTGGGGGTAAACCACTGTTAGGGCGCACCGCAGAACTTAGAAGTGAAGGAGCGCCGTTTGACTTTTTCAATGCAGAATTGGCTGGAATTGAGATCGGACGCCATGTCACGTTTAGAGAGCCCCTGATGTGCCTAAACAGTGGAAACTCCCCACAAGTGACACCATTTTGGAAACTAGACCCCTTAAGGAACTTATCTAGATGTGTGGTGAGCACTTTGAACCCCCATGTGCTTCACAGAAGTTTATAACGTAGAGCCGTGAAAATAAAAAATCGCTTTTGTTTACACAAAAATGATCTTTTCGCCCACAAATTCTTATTTTCACAAGGGTAACAGGAGAAATTAGACCACAAAAGTTGTTGTGCGATTTCTCCTGAATACGTCGATACCCCATATGTGAGGGTAAACCACTGTTTGGGCGCACCGCAGAGCTTGGAAGTGAAGGAGCGCCGTTTTACTTTTTCAATGTTGAATTGGCTGGAATTGAGATTGGACGCCATGTCGCATTTGGAGAGCCCCTGATGTGCCTAAACAGTGGAAACCCCCCACAAGTGACCCCATTTTGGAAACTAGACCCCCCATGGAACTTATCTAGATGTGTGGTGAGAACCTTGAATGCCCATGTGCTTCACAGAAGTTTATAATGCAGAGTCGTGAAAATAAAAAAAAAAAATTTTTTCCACAAAAAAGATATTGTAGCCCCCAAGTTTTTATTTTCACAAGGGTAACAGGAGAAATTGGACTGCAATAGTTGTTGTCCAATTTATCCCGAGTACGCTGATGTGCCATATGTGGGGGTAAACCACTGTTTAGGCGCACGGCAGAGCTCGGAAGGGAAGGAGCGCCTTTTTGGAATGCAGACTTTGATAGAATGGTCTGTGGGCATTATGTTGCGATTGCAGAGCCCCTGATGTACCTAAACAGTGGAAATCCCCCAATTCTAGCTCCAACCCTAACCCCAACACACCCCTAACCCTAATCCCAACCTGATCCATAATCCTAATCACTAACCCTAACCATAATCACAACCCTTACCCCAAAACAACCCTAATGTCAACCCTAACCATAACCCTAATCAAAACCCTAAATCCAACACACCCCTAATCCTAATCTCAACCCTAACCTCAAACCTAACCCTAATCCCAATACACCCCTAATCACAACCCTAACCTTAACCCTAATCCCAAACCTAACCCTAATCCCAAGCGTAACCCTAATGCCAACCCTAACCCTAATACCAACCCTAATCCAAACCCTAACCCTAATCCCAGCTCTAACCCTAACTTTAGCCCCAACCCTAGCCCTAACTTTAGCCCCAACCCTAACCCTAGCCCTAAGGCTACTTTCACACTTGCGTCGTTTGGCATTCCGTCGCAATCCGTCGTTTTGGACAAGAAACGGATCCTGCAAATGTGCCCGCAGGATGCGTTTTTTGCCCATAGACTTGTATTGCCGACGGATCGTGATGGATGGCCACACGTCGCGTCCGTCGTGCACTGGATCAGTTGTGTTTTGGTGAAGCGTCGGCACAAAAAAAGTTCAATGAAACGTTTTTTTGTACGTCGCATCCGCCATTTCTGACCGCGCATGCATGGCCGTAACTCCGCCCCCTCCTCCCCAGGACATAGATTGGGCAGTGGATGCGTTGAAAAACTACAGCTGCTGTCCACGTTGTGCACAATTTTCACAACATGCGTCGGTATGTCGGGCCGACGCATTGCGACGGCCCCGTACCGACGTAAGTGTGAAAGAAGCCTAACCCTAAATTTAGCCCCAACCCTAACCCTAAATTTAGCCCCAACCCTAACCCTAAATTTAGCCCCAACCCTACCCCTAACCCTACCCCTAACCCTAACCCTACCCCTAACCCTACCCCTAACCCTACCCCTAATTTTAGCCCCAACTGCTGTTCTCCTGCCGGCCGGCAGATGGAGACAGATGGCGGGCGCACTGGGCATGCGTCCGCCATGTTCTTCTGCCGGCGGCCAGGAGGAGCAGCAAGAGGATCCAGGGACCTAGGTGAGTATGCTAGGGTCCCCGAATCCCCCTATTTCTCTGTCCTCTGATGTGCGATCACATCAGAGGACAGAGAATTACACTTTACTTTTTTTTTTTTTTGCGGTCGCCGGTAAACAGTTAATTACCGGCGATCGCAAAACAGGGGGTCGGTAATACCGACCCCGATCATGCTCTTTGGGGTCTCGGCTAGCCCCGGCAGCCGAGACCCCAAAGATTCTCCCGGTGCCGGCCGGCGGGCGCACTGCGCATGCGCCCGCCATTTTGAAGATGGCGGCGCCCACCGGGAGACACGAGGAGCATCGGGGGAGCTAGGTGAGTATTGGGGGGCCACCTGGGACCCCATTTCTCTGTCCTCCGATGTGCGATCACATCGGAGGACAGAGAAATTAAAAAGAGATCGCGTTTTTTTTTTTGTTTTTTTTTTGCGATCGCCGGTAAACGGTTAATTACCGGCGATCGCAAATGCGGGGTGGGTTAAAAAAAACCCGAATCATGTTCTCTGGGATCTCGGCTACCCTCGGCAGCCGAGACCCCGGAGAAAATCAGCCTCTGGGGGGCGCTATGGACTTTTTCCACAGCGCCGTTAATTAACGGCGCTGTGGTTTAAGTACCCTTAGCGGCCGCCGTTAAAAGGCATATCGGCGGTCGCAAAGGGGTTAAACCAAGCACACCATTGTTTTTCTTGTGAAATCCTCAATAAGCTTGATGTCACATGATGGTCTTCCCATTGGAAAAAATAAAGTTGGATCAAACATAGCCTTATTCAAAATGGCCACCATGGTCACCACCCATCTTGAAAAGTTTTCCCCTTCCCATATACTAATGTGCCACAAACAGGAAGTTGATATTACCAACCATTCCTGTTTTATTTAGGTGTATCCATTTAAATGGCTCACCCTGTATTTGAAAGGATGATCAGGGTATATAATGCTTTCATCAGAGTAAAAGGGGGATACTTGAGTGTCTTTGAATCTAAAATGTGCACATTAAAAAAAAAAAAAAAAAAAAACAGGTCATATGTGCCCAAACATTTGACTGGTACTATAACTCTGTAAGATAAAATTTGGCTTCCTGTTGCTGTCACTAGTAGGGCTCTCAGCATTTGGAATATGAAATAAGCCCAAGCTGACAAATCATAAAACATGCAATAATGGAACATCACTAAAAGTAATGGTCATGCAGCTAACATAAAAGAAAATATCAGGTAAGTATTGAATATGGAGCTGTGATTTATTTTTTCTTTAAATTTCTTTTAGAACTATATACTTCTGCAAAATAAGTAACTGTGGAACCTGGAGTTTCTACTTATCAATGCTTGTGTTTCTCAGAATGAAGCGTTAAAATGATCTGTTTTTGCTAGCCCGGGGGTTCTGCTGACCTGAGGTTGTTTTCTATCATTGTATACGATTATTACAACCACCTTTTATAATGGCTTATTCATAACATGCGTACAGAGATCCTCTCTGCCAATGATCTACCACATTCTTTATCATTTGGCTTATGTCAACTCCAGTCTTCTGAAACCTGCTCATAAACATGGCAAATTATTTACCCACATGGATCCAAGGCCATTTACTTCATTCCTATATTCTTCTGATTTTCATTTTTATTTTTGCATGCTTTACTATATTTGCTAAACACATGACATTTGCATTGACACTCGTATCTGTATGGAAAATATTGACTTAGTGCTGTAGATTGCCAATTTGACAAATGACGGAGGTCTTGTGCGGAGGTCATTGTGCTCATTCATTCTGTTGCTAACCATATTGTTGCTAATACCTGTTACATTTAGGTAAATAATTTTTTTAATGCAAGCTATATAAGGCCATGTTCACACCATCCTTTTTTTCATGCGGAATCGCCGCGATTTTCCCGCTGCGGGTCCGCAGCTGTTTTCCATGCAGGGTACATTACAATGTACCCTATGGAAAACAGGAACTGCTGTGCCCACATTGCGGAAAATCGCGAAAAAAGCCGCGCTGAATAGCCGCGGTAAAAAAGAAGTACCATGTCACTTCTTTTTGCGGAACTGCAGCGGTTCTGCACCCATAGACCTCCATTGTGAGGTCAAACCCGCAGTAAAACCCGCAGATGAAAAAAATATCTGCGGGTTTTCTGCGGTTTGTGGTGCAGAACCGCTGCAGTGTGGCTGCCCCCCTGTGCCCCAATCCCACCCCCCCATGCTCCGATGCCACCCCCCGTGCTCCGACGCCCCCCCCCCGTGCCCTCATCTCCCCCCCTTATACTTACCCGGCCTCCCGGTGTCCGTCCGGCCGTCTTCTCCCTGGGCGCCACCATCTTGCAAAATGGCGGGCGCATGCGCAGTGCGCCCGCCGAATCTGCCGGTCGGCAGATTCGTTCCAAAGTGCATTTTGATCACTGAGATAGGTTATATCTCAGTGATCAAAATAAAAAAAATAGTAAATGACCCCCCCCCCCCCCTTTGTCACCCCCATAGGTAGGGACAATAAAAAAAATTAAGATTTTTTTTTTTTCCACTAAGGTTAGAATAGGGTTAGGGTTAGGGGTAGGGGTAGGGTTAGGGTATTTTCAGCCATTTTAACCCTAAAAAACTTCCTAGAAAACACACAGACTCTGCATAGAAAACTGCATCAAAAAAACGCACCAAAAAAGCACCAAAAAAAGGACCTGCGTTTTCTGCCAAGAGCTGCGGTTTTTAGTCCTGAAAAAAAAGGAGGGAAATCAGGAACGTGTGAACATAGCCTAAGCCTGTAAATTTTGTTTCTTACTTTTATTTAATAGTTGCGATGTTTAATTATACCAACAGTTTAACAAATATTCTTTTACCAGAACAAAACGTTTGCAAATGCATTTGTAGAATGCATTACAGTAAAAATGCCTGTATGTAAAAGTTCCACCTTGTTTACTTGCATCTTGTTATGTAGCAATAATTGTTGCATAACCAGGCAGATTTGTCATTTGTTATGGAAAGCGACAATTCATGTAATGATGACGCACATTTCGAGTTGGAATTTAAGAAAAAAATCAAGGCAAAGAACTTTTTAGCCATATTTGCTTGTTCTGATCAGCTGAGGTCTGCAAATAGTACAGTAAATGAAATCACATTTACAATAAGAATAGCAACTTTGAAACTCATCAAAGAGAATGAAGACTTTCTAGACAGAACAGAAGCATCTCTACTGGTCACAGAAGGTGCAAAAAGTGTCAGAGAACCTCCAAAAGCAGATGAGTGGAAGCATGTGACCAAAAGAAGCAAGAAGACCATGGAGAAATCACCAACCACACAACTGAAGAACCGATATCAAATCTTTGTAGAGGATGAAGATGGCACACCTAAGAATGAAGCAATACCAGCAAGCAAAAAAGAAAAGGGCACACAGCAACAAGTGACAGCAAAAAGTACAGCCAAGAAGCAACGAAGAGTGGTGGTGGTGGGAGACTCACTACTGAGAGGCACAGAAGCAGCCATCTGCAGACCGGACATAACTGCAAGAGAAGTATGCTGCCTTCCAGGTGCGATGATCAAGGATGTGACCGATAGGATACCAAAGCTCTTCAGCTCCAAGGACGTCCACCCATTTCTTCTGATACATGTTGGCACCAATGACACGGCAAGGAAGGACCTACCGACAATCTGCAAGGACTTTGAAGAGTTGGGGAAGAAAGTAAAGGAACTGGATGCACAGGTAGTTTTTTCTTCTATCCTTCCAGTAGACGGGCATGGCACCAGGAGATGGAACAGGATCCTTGATGCAAACAACTGGCTAAGACGATGGTGCAGACAACAAGGATTTGGATTCCTGGACCACGGTGTGAATTACTGGTATGATGGACTCCTCGCCAGAGACGGACTACACCTCAACAAACCTGGGAAACACACATTCGCCAGAAGACTCGCTACACTCATCAGGAGGGCGTTAAACTAGAAGAAGAGGGCACGGGAAGAAAAACATTAGACTCGAACAAAGACGACCCAGGAAAACATACTCAGAAGGGAGGTAAGAACATTTCTAAAACAATCCACAGTGAGGAGATTGGAACAAAACAAAATCCTCTGAACTGCATGCTCGCAAACGCCAGAAGCCTGACAAACAAGATGGAAGAACTAGAAGCAGAAATATCTACAGGTAACTTTGACATAGTGGGAATAACCGAGACATGGTTAGATGAAAGCTATGACTGGGCAGTTAACTTACAGGGTTACAGTCTGTTTAGAAAGGATCGTAAAAATCGGAGAGGAGGAGGGGTTTGTCTCTATGTAAAGTCTTGTCTAAAGTCCACTTTAAGGGAGGATATTAGCGAAGGGAATGAGGATGTCGAGTCCATATGGGTTGAAATTCATGGAGGGAAAAATGGTAACAAAATTCTCATTGGGGTCTGTTACAAACCCCCAAATATAACAGAAATCATGGAAAGTCTACTTCTAAAGCAGATAGATGAAGCTGCAACCCATAATGAGGTCCTGGTTATGGGGGACTTTAACTACCCGGATATTAACTGGGAAACAGAAACCTGTGAAACCCATAAAGGCAACAGGTTTCTGCTAATAACCAAGAAAAATTATCTTTCACAATTGGTGCAGAATCCAACCAGAGGAGCAGCACTTTTAGACCTAATACTATCTAATAGACCTGACAGAATAACAAATCTGCAGGTGGTTGGGCATCTAGGAAATAGCGACCACAATATTGTGCAGTTTCACCTGTCTTTCACTAGGGGGACTTGTCAGGGAGTCACAAAAACATTGAACTTTAGGAAGGCAAAGTTTGAACAGCTTAGAGATGCCCTTAATCTGGTAGACTGGGACAATATCCTCAGAAATGAGAATACAGATAATAAATGGGAAATGTTTAAGAACATCCTAAATAGGCAGTGTAAGCGGTTTATACCTTGTGGGAATAAAAGGACTAGAAATAGGAAAAACCCAATGTGGCTAAACAAAGAAGTAAGACAGGCAATTAACAGTAAAAAGAAAGCATTTGCACTACTAAAGCAGGATGGCACCATTGAAGCTCTAAAAAACTATAGGGAGAAAAATACTTTATCTAAAAAACTAATTAAAGCTGCCAAAAAGGAAACAGAGAAGCACATTGCTAAGGAGAGTAAAACTAATCCCAAACTGTTCTTCAACTATATCAATAGTAAAAGAATAAAAACTGAAAATGTAGGCCCCTTAAAAAATAGTGAGGAAAGAATGGTTGTAGATGACGAGGAAAAAGCTAACATATTAAACACCTTCTTCTCCACGGTATTCACGGTGGAAAATGAAATGCTAGGTGAAATCCCAAGAAACAATGAAAACCCTATATTAAGGGTCACCAATCTAACCCAAGAAGAGGTGCGAAACCGGCTAAATAAGATTAAAATAGATAAATCTCCGGGTCCGGATGGCATACACCCACGAGTACTAAGAGAACTAAGTAATGTAATAGATAAACCATTATTTCTTATTTTTAGTGACTCTATAGCGACAGGGTCTGTTCCGCAGGACTGGCGCATAGCAAATGTGGTGCCAATATTCAAAAAGGGCTCTAAAAGTGAACCTGGAAATTATAGGCCAGTAAGTCTAACCTCTATTGTTGGTAAAATATTTGAAGGGTTTCTGAGGGATGTTATTCTGGATTATCTCAATGAGAATAACTGTTTAACTCCATATCAGCATGGGTTTATGAGAAATCGCTCCTGTCAAACCAATCTAATCAGTTTTTATGAAGAGGTAAGCTATAGGCTGGACCACGGTGAGTCATTGGACGTGGTATATCTCGATTTTTCCAAAGCGTTTGATACCGTGCCGCACAAGAGGTTGGTACACAAAATGAGAATGCTTGGTCTGGGGGAAAATGTGTGTAAATGGGTTAGTAACTGGCTTAGTGATAGAAAGCAGAGGGTGGTTATAAATGGTATAGTCTCTAACTGGGTCGCTGTGACCAGTGGGGTACCGCAGGGGTCAGTATTGGGACCTGTTCTCTTCAACATATTCATTAATGATCTGGTAGAAGGTTTACACAGTAAAATATCGATATTTGCAGATGATACAAAACTATGTAAAGCAGTTAATACAAGAGAAGATAGTATTCTGCTACAGATGGATCTGGATAAGTTGGAAACTTGGGCTGAAAGGTGGCAGATGAGGTTTAACAATGATAAATGTAAGGTTATACACATGGGAAGAGGGAATCAATATCACCATTACACACTGAACGGGAAACCACTGGGTAAATCTGACAGGGAGAAGGACTTGGGGATCCTAGTTAATGATAAACTTACCTGGAGCAGCCAGTGCCAGGCAGCAGCTGCCAAGGCAAACAGGATCATGGGGTGCATTAAAAGAGGTCTGGATGCACATGATGAGAGCATTATACTGCCTCTGTACAAATCCCTAGTTAGACCGCACATGGAGTACTGTGTCCAGTTTTGGGCACCGGTGCTCAGGAAGGATATAATGGAACTAGAGAGAGTACAAAGAAGGGCAACAAAATTAATAAAGGGGATGGGAGAACTACAATACCCAGATAGATTAGCGAAATTAGGATTATTTAGTCTAGAAAAAAGACGACTGAGGGGCGATCTAATAACCATGTATAAGTATATAAGGGGACAATACAAATATCTCGCTGAGGATCTGTTTATACCAAGGAAGGTGACGGGCACAAGGGGGCATTCTTTGCGTCTGGAGGAGAGAAGGTTTTTCCACCAACATAGAAGAGGATTCTTTACTGTTAGGGCAGTGAGAATCTGGAATTGCTTGCCTGAGGAGGTGGTGATGGCGAACTCAGTCGAGGGGTTCAAGAGAGGCCTGGATGTCTTCCTGGAGCAGAACAATATTGTATCATACAATTATTAGGTTCTGTAGAAGGACGTAGATCTGGGTATTTATTATAATGGAATATAGGCTGAACTGGATGGACAAATGTCTTTTTTCGGCCTTACTAACTATGTTACTATGTTACTATGTTACATTGCTGGAATTAGCAAGGAGATTTGGAATCTCAGTACAAAGTCTGAATCCCAAATGATAATCTGTTGAGTTATGAAATGAACTATACAATATGACAATGTTGGTGACTTAAAAGAGAAAAAAAAAAGTTCTACAGCTTTTCAGAGACACATTGAGGTCACGTATATAAGCAAATAAGGTTTCCGTTCTATGTGGCGGCAGTTGTCATTTCTTTGTAAATTTACAGTTCATATAAATCTGTTCTACGAGAGCTTCTCTGTTAAGCTGCAGACATTCTTTTCTATTTAACAATCGGTTCCATCTTCAACTTACTGGTGCCTTGGTGGGGGCTACATTCCCCCTATCTCTTGTTAATATGCATGTGGAATTGTGGGAGAAGAACTATTTTTCTTTTGTTACATTTATATCCTGGTATGGTCGCTACATAGCTACATCTCTTCCCCCAGGACACCAGTTAGAGATCGTGCCATCTTTTGAATTGGATTGTTGAGAAGCTTTTAGAACGAAGCAAAATCACATGTTTACATGCTTTGTATTTCAGTTTAATCTATATATATATAATAATAATAATTTTTATTTATATAGCACCAACATATTCCGCAGCGCTTTACAAATTATAGAGGGGACTTGTACAGACAATAGACATTACAGCATAACAGAAATACAGTTCAAAACAGATACCAGGAGGAATGAGGGCCCTGCTCGCAAGCTTACAAACTATGGGGAAAAGGGGAGACACGAGAGGTGGATGGTAACAATTGCTTTAGTTATTCGGACCAGCTATAGTGTAAGGCTCAGGTGTTCATGTAAAGCTGCATGAACCAGTTAACTGCCTAAGTATGTAGCAGTACAGACACAGAGGGCTAATACTGCATAAAGTGTATGAGAACATGATGCGAGGAACCTTTTTTTTTTTTTTTTATTATAAATAGGCCACACAGGGATCGTTAGGTTAATGCATTGAGGCGGTAGGCCAGTCTGAACAAATGAGTTTTTAGGGCACGCTTAAAACTGTGGGAATTGGGGATTAATCGTATTAACCTAGGTAGTGCATTCCAAAGAATCGGCGCAGCACGTGTAAAGTCTTGGAGACGGGAGTGGGAGGTTCTGATTATTGAGGATGCTAACCTGAGGTCATTAGCGGAGCGGAGGGCACGGGTAGGGTGGTAGACTGATACCAGAGAGGAGATGTAGGGTGGTGCTGAGCCATGGAGTGCTTTGTGGATGAGGGTAGTAGTTTTGTACTGGATTCTGGAGTGGATGGGTAGCCAGTGTAATGACTGGCACAGGGTAGAGGCATCGGTGTAACGGTTGGTGAGGAATATGATCCTGGCTGCAGCATTCAGGACAGATTGGAGCGGGGAGAGTTTTGCAAGAGGGAGGCCGATTAGTAGAGAGTTACAATAGTCCAGACGAGAATGAATAAGTGAAACAGTCAGAGTTTTTGCAGAGTCGAAAGTAAGAAAAGGGCGAATTCTAGAAATGTTTTTGAGATGCAGGTAAGAAGAGCGAGCCAGTGATCGGATGTAGGGGGTGAATGAAAGGTCAGAATCAAGTAGGACCCCAAGGCAGCGGGCATGTTGCTTTGGAGTAATGGTGGAACCGCACACGGAGATGGCAATGTCAGGCAAAGGTAGGTTAGTAGAGGGAGAGAACACGAGGAGTTCAGTTTTTGACAGGTTTAGTTTCAGATAGAGGGAGGACATGATGTTAGAGACAGCGGTAAGACAATCACTGGTGTTTTCTAAAAAGGTCGGTGTGATATCGGGAGCAGAAGTGTATAATTGGGTGTCGTCAGCATAGAGATGGTACTGGAAACCAAATCTACTGATTGTTTGTCCAATAGGGGCAGTATACAACGAGAAGAGTAGGGGGCCTAGGACTGATCCTTGAGGAACCCCAACAGTAAGGGGAAGGTGAGAGGAGGAGGAACCAGCAAAACATACAGTGAAGGATCGGTCAGAGAGATAGGAGGAGAACCAGGAGAGAACGGTGTCCTTGAGGCCGATGGAGCGGAGCATAGTGAGGAGGAGCTGATGATCCACAGTGTCGAATGCTGCAGAGAGATCCAAGAGAATTAGCATGGAGTAGTGACCATTAGATTTAGCTGTTAGTAGGTCATTAGAGACTTTAGTGAGGGCAGTTTCAGTAGAGTGTAAAGAGCGGAAGCCAGATTGAAGAGGGTCGAGAAGAGTTATCTGAGAGATAGCGGGTAAGACGGGAGTGGACCAGGCGTTCGAGGAGTTTAGAGATGAAGGGAAGATTAGAGACAGGTCTATAATTAGCGGCACAGTTTTGATCGAGGGATGGTTTTTTAAGTAATGGATGTATGATGGCATGCTTAAATGAGGAGGGAAAAATACCGGAAGTGAGGGAAAGGTTGAATATTTTTGTTAGGTGAGAGGTGACAGCCGGGAAAAGGGACTGGAGGAGATGTGACGGAATGGGGTCACTGGTGCAAGTGGTCGGGCGAGAAGATGCAAGGAGCCTGCTTACTTCTTCTTCTGTAACTGCTTCAAAGTCAGAAAGTGAACTAGATGCAGTGGGGGAGGGAGGACAGTGCATGGTATGAAGAGATTGGGAGATGATTTCCTGTCGAATGTGGTCAATTTTTTCTTTGAAGTAATTGGCCAGATCGTCAGCACGGAGATCCGTGGTTGGGGCCTGCTCTCTTGGGTTGAGTAGGGACTGGAACGTGTCAAAGAGACGTTTAGGGTTATTGGAAAGGGAGGTGATGAGGGTGTTGAAGTAGGTTTGTTTGGAGAGGTGAAGGGCAGATTGTATGTCTTTAGCATGAACTTATAATGGATGAAATCTTCGGGTAGATTAGATTTTCTCCACAGACGTTCTGCGCACCTGGAGCACCGCTGCAGGAAACGTGTTTGCAGCGTGTGCCACGGTTGTTGCCGTCTGTGCCGAGTTGCTTTATGTATAGGAGGAGCAGCTTCATCCAGAGCACTTTGCAGGGTTTCATTGTAATGCTTCAATGCAGAATATATATATATATATATATATATATATATATATATATAATTGTCTAAGGGTCACTTCCGTCTGTTTGTCTGTCCTTCTGTCACGGTTATTCGTTCGCTGATTGGTCTCGGCAGCTGCCTGTCATGGCTGCCGCGACCAATCAGCGATGGCCACAGTCCGATTAGTCCCCTCCCCTACTCCCCTGCACTCACTGCCCGGCGCCCGCTCCGTAATCCCCTCCACTCACCGCTCACACAGGGTTAATGGCAGCGGCAACGGGCCGCTGTGTAATGCACTCCGTTACCGCTGCTATTAACCCTGTGTGTCCCCAACTATTTACTATTGATGCTGCCTATACGGCATCAATAGTAAAAATGTCATGTTAAAAATAATAATAAGAATAAAAAAAAACCTGCTATACTCTCCCTCCGCCGCCTTTCTCGCTCCTTGCCACGCTCCCAGGACCGCTCCATTGCAAGCGGCAGCTTCCAGTGAGGTCCCGTCCCAGAACTGGTGTGCGGCAAGGACCTGCCGTGACGTCACGGTCATGTGACCGCGACATCATCATAGGTCCTGCTCACACCAGCCCTGGCACCGAAAGCTGCCGCTTGCAATGGAGCGAACCCGGGAGCGTGGAGAGGTGCGGGAAAGGCGGCGGATGGTAAGTATAGCAGGACTTCAACGGGCTATAGGTGAGTATGTGTTTTTTTTTTTTTAAGTCTCTATACTACTATACTACGTGGCTCTATGCTGGCCAATATACTACGTGACTGGGCAATATACCGTACTACGTGGGCTGTGCTATATACTATGTGGCTGGGCAATACGTGGCTGGGCAATATACTACGTGGCTGGGCAATATACTACGTGGCTGGGCAATATACTACGTGGCTGGCCAATATACTACGTGGCTGGGCAATATACTACGTCGCTGGGCAATATACTACATCGCTGGGTAATATACTACGTCGCTGGGCAATATACTACATCGCTGTGCAATATACTACGTGGACATGCATATTCTAGAATACCTGATGCGTTAGAATCGGGCCACCATCTACAGGCCACCATCGGGCCACAGTATAGCAACTGAAGGCAGGGCTGGCTCCAGGTTTTCCTGGGCCCCTTGAATACATACTGTACCACTATTCATAGTACACAGATAAGAAATATAGGTATAGTACAATGCCAAAGATTTCACTTCTTACATTAGAATCATAGAATCATAAAATGTTTGTTAGAGTTGGAAGGGACAGACATCATGTTTAACTCACTGCTCAATGCAAAATTCACTAACCCATCTTGGCCTTTGTTTTAAGTCTTCCATTGAAGGAGAACTTATTACCTCTTGTGGCAATTTGTTCCACTCATCGATACCCTCACTGTCAAAATTTTTTCCTAATATCTAATCTGTATCTCCTCTCTTTCAGTTTCATTCCATTGCTTCTCGTGTTTCCATGTGCAAATGAAAATAAGGCTAGGTTCACACTTGCGTTGTGCAGTCAGTGCAGTCCATTTAACGGATTTGTTGAACAAACGCAAGTGCCGACTTTGGCACTGCGCTAGTGCAGATGGAGCATCTGCTAGCTCCATCTGCGCTAGCAGTGCGCTAGCAGTGACGGACCCGGAAACGCTGCAGCCCGCGTCTCGGGTCCGTCACTCAGTGCGATGCGTCCGCCATTGAAAGTAATGGCGGCGTTAACGGACTACGTTATGCCGCAGTGTAACGTAGTCCGTTAAACGGGTTCACACAACGCAGTGTGAACCCAGCCTAAGGATGATTCCACTACATTGTTATATCCCTTCAGATATTTGTAGACCGTTAAGTCTCCTCTTAGCCTTTTTTTTTTTTTTTTGCAAGTTAAACATTCCCAGATCCTTTAACCGTTCCTCGTAGGACATACTTTGTAATCTGCTCACCATCCTGGTAGCTCTTCTTTGAACTTGCTCCAGTTTATCAATGTTTTTTCTTTAAATGTGGTGCTCAGAACTGAACACAGTATTCCAGATGAGGCCTGATTTAAGGTAGAGGGGGATAATTACTTCACGTGATCTAGACTCTATGATTCTCTTAATACATCCTAGAACTGTGTTTGCCTTTCTTGCTGCATCACACTGTTGACTCATGTGCAGTCTGTGATCTATTAGTATACCAAAGTCTTTTTCACATGTGCTGCTGCTTAGTTCTATTCCTCCCACTCTGTAGATGTATCTTTTTTCTTGCCCAGCTGTAGAATCTTGCATTTCTAAAAAAAAAAAAATGGTTGCACATCCAATTGGAAGAGTGTTTCAAGTGGAGTACCGCTACATGAGTGATATTGTAAGTATTGTAAATTCTACAACAGCTCAGAAATAAGCAAATCATTGCAGCGCACAATACAAAGAGTGCCTGCAGACTTTATAATTTTGGACCGTACAGTATAATCCTCCATACAGTATTATGGGCACCACATAGTCCTAGAAAAGCCAAAACCAAAAACAGGCAGAGATGCTTACTTGTCTAACTAGGCATCAATACAAATGCACTAACAGGGTGCAGCGAACCCAAGTAAAATGGCAACTGCACAGGTGCAATAATACCAAATGAGACCGCCAGACTTCAATCAGGGATTGGGCGTGTGGCCCACCAGTGCAAAAAAATATAATCTGTATGTGGCAATGTTCACACAAGGAATTCAGAGCATCTGGTTCTCAGCCTATTAATGACGCCCTTTGGTGGGCTGCCCAGTGCTAACTATAATGCATCCTGTGTGAACAGAGGCCACAGTTTACAGAACCATTTGGGCCCAACTGCACCCCGAAAAAAATATATAAAGGGCACAAAATCATATCAATAAACAGTGCCTTGCGAAAGTATTCGGACCCCTGGAATTTTTCAACCTTTTCCCACATATCATGCTTCAAACATAAAGATACCAAATATAAATTTTTGGTGAAGAATTAACAACAAGTGGAACACAATTGTGAAGTTGAATGAAATTTATTGCTTATTTTAAATTTGTGGAAATTCAAAAACTGAAAAGTAGGGCATGCAATATTATTTGTCCCCTTTAACTTAATGCTTTGTTGCCCCACCTTTTTCTGTGATTACAGCTGCAAATAGCTTGGGGTATGTCTCTATCAGTTTTGTACATCGAGAGACTGAAATTCTTGCCCATTCTTCCTTGGCAAACATCTCAAGCTCAGTGAGGTTTGATGGAGATAGTTTGTGAACAGCAGTTTTCAGCTCTTTCCACAGATTCTCGATTAGATTGAGGTCAAGACATTGACTTGGCCATTCTAACACCTGAATACGTTTATTTGTGAACCATTCCATTGTAGATTTTGCTTTATGTTTGGGATCATTGTCTAGCTGGAAGACAAATCTCTGTCCCAGTCTCTGGTCTTTTGCAGACTCCTACAGGTTTTCTTCAAGAATGGTCCTGTATTTGGCTCCATCCATCTTCCCATCAATTTTAACCATCTTCTCTGTCCCTGCTAAAGAAAAGCAGGCCCAAACCATGATGCTGCCACCACCATGTTTGGCAGTGGGGATGGTGTGTTCAGAGTGATGAGCTGTGTTGCCTTTACGCCAAACATATCGTTTGGCATTGTTGCCAAAAAGTTCGATTTTGGTTTTATCTGACCAGAGCACCTTCTTCCACATGTTTGGTGTGTCTACCAGGTGGCTTGTTGCAACCTTTAAACAACACTTTTTATGGATATCTTGTGACATGGTTTTCTTCTTGTCACTCTTCCATAAAGGCAAGATTTGTGCAGTGTACGACTGATTGTTGTCCAATGGACTGACTGTTCCACCTCAGCTGTAGATCTCTGCAGTTCATCCAGAGTGATCATGGGCCTCTTGACTGCATCTCTGATCAGTTTTCTCCTTGTTTGAGATGAAAGTTTAGAGGGACAGCCGGGTCTTGGTAGATTTGCAGTGGTAAGATACTCCTTCTATTTCAATATGATCGCTTGCACAGTGCTCCTTTGGATGTTTAAAGTTTTGAAAATCATTTTGTATCCAAATCCGGCTTTAAACTTCTCCACGACAGTATCATGGACCTGCCTGTTGTGTTTCTTGGTCTTCATGATGCTCTCTGTGCTTCAAACAGAACCCTGAGACTATCACAGAGCAGGTGCATTTATACGGAGACTTGATTACACACAGGTGGATTATATTTATCATCATTAAGCATTTAGAACAACATTGGATCATTCAGAGATCTACAATGAACTTCTGGAGTGAGTTTGCTGCACTGAAAGTAAAGGGGCCGAATAATATTGCACGCCCCACTTTTCAGTTTTTGAATTTCCACAAAAATTTAAAATAACCAATAAATTTTGTTTAACTTCACAATTGTATTACACTTGTTGTTGATTCTTCACCAAAAATTTACATTTGGTATCTTTATGTTTGAAGCATGATATGTGGGAAAAGGTTGAAAAGTTCCAGGGGGCGAATACTTTCGCAAGGCACTGTATGTAAGGTATTGGTTGATATTCTGGCCATAATACGTAACCTGGCAACCCGCAGTCCTACTCTAACATAGCCACAAAAAGAGGAAAAAATACTCCAGCATAACATACACCACATAGTCCTCCATACAATATTATGGGCACCATATATTATGATTATTATTTATTTATATAGCACCATTAATTCCATGGTGCTGTACATGAGAAAGGGGTTACATACAGGGTTATAGATATCATTTACAGTACACAAATTTATGATGACTGACTGGTACAGAGGGGAGAGGACCCTGTCCTTGCAGACTTACATTCTACGGGATACTGAGGAAGTGACAGAAGGTCGGGGATGCGGCATCTCTGGTGATGGTGAGGCGGCAGCTTGGGTGGTTGGTGAGGCGGCAGAATGGTTATTGCTGGCTGTAGGCTTTCCTGAAGAGATGGGTTTGAGGCGTGGAATTCCAGAGGATGGGGAATATTCAGGAGAAATCTTGGAGGCGGTTGTGTGAGGAACAAATAAGTGCGGAGGAGAGTAGGAAGTCTTGAGAGGATCGATATTATATAGTATAGTCCTCTATACAGCATTATAGGCACCACATGGTCCTCCATACAGAATTATGGGCCACATATAATGTTCCATATAGAAGTATGGGCACCACATAGTCCTACATACAGTATAATGGGCTCCATATATTGCTCCATACAGTGTAATAGGCCCCATATAGTGTTCCATACAGTATAATGGCCCCACACAGTGTTCCATACAGTATAGTGACCCATATATTGCTCCATACGGTATAACGACCCCACACAGTTCTCCATACAGTATAGTGGCCCCATATATTGCTCCATACAGTATAATGGGTCCCATATTTTGAACTATACAGAATAATAGCTCTATATATTGTTTCATACAGGATAATGTGCCCCATATAATGCTCCATACAGTGTAAGGGGCCCCATAAATTGCTCAATACAGTATAATGGGTCCCATATATTGCTTCATACAGTATATATGGGTCCCATATATTGCTCCATACAGTATATAATGGCTCATTATATTACTCCATACAGTATAATGGGCCCATTATATTACTCTTTACAGTATAATGGGCCCATTATATTACTCTTTACAGTATAGGGTGCCCCACATATTGCTCTATACAGTAAAATGGCTGCAGACGGTGCTCCATACAGTATAGTGGATCTATATATAGCTTCATACAGTGTAATGGCCCCATATATTGTTCCACACAGTATGAACCCCAAATATTGCTCCATACAGTAAAATGGCCCCATAGAATGCTCCATACAGTATAGTGGTCCCATGTATTGCGCTATAGCGATCCGAGAAGAAAACTAGAGTGGACCCTCTGGACCGTGAGGAGACCTACCCCTGGGCGAGCGGACCTAAGGTGGAAAACGACCCCTATACAGGGACCGCAAGGAGCAAGCCCAGAGGTCACTCACCCACGGTGAAGATACCAGGAGGGATGGCTCCAGGAAGAAGGGAAAAAGAGGAGGCTGGATACAAGATCATTCAGGTATCCGTAGACGTGACTGGAGGACCGGAAGGCCGGAACGAAGTGGCCGCTGAGGAAACAAACAAAACAACAAAGGAAGGTAAGAACAAAAGCAGGGTGACCAGCAAAAGGAAGGTAAGAACAAAAGCAGGGTGGCCAGCAAAAGAAAGGTATTAAACCAAGAGAAGGCAGGAATGGAAGGGAAGCATAAGCACAGACGAAAATGGCGAGCACGCTGAGGAGGGAAGCAGAGAAAGCCGGAGGCAATAGCAAAAGAGCTAAAACAATCTGGCACCAGAGAACAGGAGAGCCTACCTCTTATAGTAGAGGCAGGAACAGGATTGGGTAAGAGAAGACTGACCTACTGACCTCAGGAAGGGGTAACAGGGAAACTGCACCTGCACTCCTGGGGAAACCTAGAGCGCCTGCGCAAAGAGAGCATACCTGCCAAGGACCCGGACACCGGAAGTGCTCGGGAATCACAGAAGCGCACGGACCCGGAAATGGAATGCCGGGAGCACGCTGCAGCAGAGGAGGATCCGGCGCTCACAGGGCCAGGAGCAGGACGGGCGGGAGCAGACCTCGGGACAGAGCGGTGAGAGCCGCGGAAGCCAGGCAGAGCAGCGGTGGAGCGGCGACGGTAACATGCTCCATACAGAATAATGGCCCCCACATATTGTTCCATACAGTATAATAGGTCCCTTATATTGCTCAATACAGTATAATGGACCCCATATAATGCTCAATACAGTATAATGGGCCCCATATAATGCTCCATGCACAGAAAAAATAATCAAATACCTATCCCGTTCAACGCAGTGTTGGGCTCCTCAGCGTCTTCTGACTTTCTTCAGTGCTCAGCGTAGCTATGGGCAACGGTGGCCCGCCTCTCGGATTATTTCAGAATATGACTCACTCTCTATTATAGGCTCATATACAGTGGGGCAAAAAAGTATTTAGTCAGTCAGCAATAGTGCAAGTTCCACCACTTAAAAAGATGAGAGGCGTCTGTAATTTACATCATAGGTAGACCTCAACTATGGGAGACAAACTGAGAAAAAAAAATCCAGAAAATCACATTGTCTGTTTTTTTAACATTTTATTTGCATATTATGGTGGAAAATAAGTATTTGGTCAGAAACAAAATTTCATCTCAATACTTTGTAATATATCCTTTGTTGGCAATGACAGAGGTCAAACGTTTTCTGTGAGTCTTCACAAGGTTGCCACACACTGTTGTTGGTATGTTGGCCCATTCCTCCATGCAGATCTCCTCTAGAGCAGTGATGTTTTTGGCTTTTCGCTTGGCAACACGGACTTTCAACTCCCTCCAAAGGTTTTCTATAGGATTGAGATCTGGAGACTGGCTAGGGCACTCCAGGACCTTGAAATGCTTCTTACGAAGCCACTCCTTCGTTGCCCTGGCGGTGTGCTTTGGATCATTGTCATGTTGAAAGACCCAGCCACGTTTCATCTTCAATGCCCTTGCTGATGGAAGGAGGTTTGCACTCAAAATCTCACGATACATGGCCCCATTCATTCTTTCATGTACCCGGATCAGTCGTCCTGGCCCCTTTGCAGAGAAACAGCCCCAAAGCATGATGTTTCCACCACCATGCTTTACAGTAGGTATGGTGTTTGATGGATGCAACTCAGTATTCTTTTTCCTCCAAACACGACAAGTTGTATTTCTACCAAACAGTTCCAGTTTGGTTTCATCAGACCATAGGACATTCTCCCAAAACTCCTCTGGATCATCCAAATGCTCTCTAGCAAACTTCAGACGGGCCCGGACATGTACTGGCTTAAGCAGTGGGACACGTCTGGCACTGCAGGATCTGAGTCCATGGTGGCGTAGTGTGTTACTTATGGTAGGCCTTGTTACATTGGTCCCAGCTCTCTGCAGTTCATTCACTAGGTCCCCCCGCGTGGTTCTGGGATTTTTGCTCACCGTTCTTGTGATCATTCTGACCCCACGGGGTGGGATTTTGCGTGGAGCCCCAGATCGAGGGAGATTATCAGTGGTCTTGTATGTCTTCCATTTTCTAATTATTGCTCCCACTGTTGATTTCTTCACTCCAAGCTGGTTGGCTATTGCAGATTCAGTCTTCCCAGCCTGGTGCAGGGCTACAATTTTGTTTCTGGTGTCCTTTGACAGCTCTTTGGTCTTCACCATAGTGGAGTTTGGAGTCAGACTGTTTGAGGGTGTGCACAGGTGTCTTTATATACTGATAATAAGTTTAAACAGGTGCCATTACTACAGGTAATGAGTGGAGGAAAGAGGAGACTCTTAAAGAAGAAGTTACAGGTCTGTGAGAGCCAGAAATCTTGATTGTTTGTTTCTGACCAAATACTTATTTTCCACCATAATATGCAAAAAAATGATAAAAAAACAGACAATGTGATTTTCTTGATTTTTTTTTTCTCAGTTTGTCTCCCATAGTTGAGGTCTACCTATGATGTAAATTACAGACGCCTCTCATCTTTTTAAGTGGTGGAACTTGCACTATTGCTGACTGACTAAATACTTTTTTGCCCCACTGTAGGTCCGAGTAGAATGCACTTTAGCCACTTTATTAGCCGTGGCTGAGCGTTTTGTACGCTATATAGTCACTATAGGGGGTTTTATATATGTGCCATTCCAGATGCTTTTGTATTAGCCTACATGGTTTTTGATAACTACTATATATTCATATTTATATGCTTACATATTTGTATCTATTGTTATCACACCATTTATTTTGTATGCTATGGTTATCATGCTTGTAGGGGGTCCATGAGTGGGGTGCCATTTCTCTGGTTTTACTTATGTTTTATATATGTTTTTTGCTGTTTTGTGTACCTAATAAAATATTTTCATATATTACTTTGGTGTAGTGTGCGGGCTTTACGGTAGTCCTTTTCTTTCTCTTTTTGTTCATATGCTCAGCGTAGCAAGGCTGAAGACACTGGAGCTGCGGGAAACGAGGAGAGGTGAGTATTTAAGCGAAGGGGCGGTGCCAGCACTGGCATCGGGCTCCCCTGACTCCTGGGCCCCCTAGCATGCTGGTGTCCCTGATGGTGAGTAAGCCTCCCATTTTTCCAGTAACCTGGCACTTGTCCTACTGTGGACGCTGACCCTGACTGCAGCCAATGTTATACTACATATTACATCTTATCCTCCTGCTTACATTTTATAAACTATTCTGAAATGTGAAGTGACTCTTGTGAGAACAAATTGTCCCTCTTTGTTCACATTCTCTTTGATAACATAAGTGAACAATGAAAATTTCATAGTGGGTCCCAAATAGAGCCACAAGTATTGGAAGATATGCTGAAGAACTATAACAATACAAGAAATTAGACCAGTCAAATGCTGGTCTCCTGAACGATGCATACCGTTTTCAAGTATTAATCATTGACCATACACAGAATTTAACATGTTAACCTTTATGCATCCCATACACATTTGAGCAATGGTGGCTGAACTCACCGATATCCAGTTTCAGGCAGAAGTCTAATGTGTATAAGAGGTCCAGACAATTTATCAGGGGAATTGATGATCCAGCATGTCTCATTTCAGACTGATAAAAGTATTGCTCGCCTGTAGAAGACATCTCATAGAGAACACAGGAGCAATCCGCTGAGCGAGCACTCTTTTTCATTGGAGAGATGGCCACTCACATGAAAGGTGATAACTTGATCGGTGGGCATCCGACCACTGGAATATGCATTGATTGGCAGAATGAGAAACTTTTATCCCCATCAGAATAGAATGGCAATGCACATGTGACCAGTGCCTAATTCATTCCCTATGGGGCAGTTGAGTGCTGCGCTTGACTTTTTCCTATGACATCATAGAGAATCAATGGAGAGGTATTTAGGTGTCTGACTTGCTGTACCATTTTGTATCTGGGAAAAAAGTTCCACAATATGACGACTGGTAGGTGTCCCACCACAAGGACCTGCACCTACCTGCAAATTATCACCCATCCGGTGGATAACTTTTTTTCACTGAACAACCCCTTTAAGTCAGCCCCTCTTGTATATATAGAGTACATCTGCTGCAGAGAAGAGGGTGATCATAGCTGTTTAAATGAGCAATTAGTAAATTCCCTTCATACATATGCTGACATAGAAAACGCTATACTGTGTCAGGTACAACTCAAAAGAGGATTGGTTGGGCTGCAGCTTATAGCTCAAGTGCTGAGCACCTTTGGAATATAAAAAATATTAGTTGTATAAGTTATGAATTTAAGCAAATTTGAGAACAATTCTTTTTAGCTGGATAACCATTTCATTAGTACAGGACAAATAAGGGAATATAACAGAGATATTGAGCAACATTACATTGTAACATTTCCTGTCTAACTCGAGACCTGTCAGTTATCACGTGACAACACGTGCACCGACTGTTGATGTAAGTTCTTTTTCCGTGTTTCTTTTGGTCACAAAGGTAGAGCAAAATAGGAAAAAAAAGAACAGATAACTGATGATTTTTTTTTCACTGTAGAGCAGGAATTGCTCCATATCATTAATATCTGTCTATGTTATATGTATATCTACTATATAATTGTCTAAGGGTCACTTCACTTCCGTCTGTCTTTCTGTCTGTCTGTCACAGATATTCATTGGTCGCGGCCTCTGTCTGTCATGGAATCCAAGTCGCTGATTGGTCGTGGCAAAACGCCCACGACCATTGCCACGACCAATCAGCGATGGCCACAGTCCTGCGGCAATATGGCTGCTCTTTCCTCCCCGCAGTCAGTGTCCGCTCCATACTCCCCTCCAGTCATCCAGTCAGCCCTCACACAGGGTTAATGCCAGCATTACCAGAGTGTGGTGTAACGCACTCCGGTTACGCAGCTATTAACCCTGTGTGACCAACTTTTTACTATTGATGCGTATGCAGCATCAATGGTAAAACGATCTAATGTTAAAAATAATAATAATGGAAAAAAAAATGTTATTCTTACCCTCCGACGTGCGTCCTGTCCTCGGCAATGCAAGCGGCAGGTTTCGGTTCCAAAGATGCTATGCGAGAAGGACCTTCCATGACGTCACGGTCATGTTACCGCGACGTCCTCACAGGTCCTGCGCTCATACGAATCCTGGGACCGGAAGCTGCCACGTGCACTGCACACAGGCGACAGGATTACAAGGGGCCCTCGGAAGGTGAGTATATGTTTCTTTTTTCTTTTTTAACCTGTTACATACGTGGCTGGGCAATATACTACGTAGCTGGCCAATATACTACGTGACTGGGCAGTATACTACGTGTCTGTGCTGTATACTACGTGGCTCTGTGCTGTATACTACGTCACCGGGCAATATACTACGTCGTGACTGGGCAATATACTACGTGACTGGGCAATATACTACATGGGCTGTGCAATATACTATGTGGACATACTTATTCTAGAATACCCGATGCGTTAGAATCGGGCCACAATCTATTAATTATATATATATATATATATATATATATATATATATATATATATATATATATATATATATATATATATATATATATATATATATACACATACTAGCTGAAGAGCCCGGCGTTGCCTGGGCATAGTAAATATCTGTGGTTAGTTATAGCACGTCACTTCTCTTATTTTCCCATCACGCCTCTCATTTTCCCCCTCACATCTCTCATTTTCTCGGTCTCCCATGACAGCACTACGGAGAGAGGGGATCCGCCCTTCAGGGACAGGAAACCTACAGATAAAAAGGGCGGTACCTCTCCCTCGCATCAGTTGGTTTCCTGTCCCTGAACAGGGAACCTCTTTTCCGGTGGTACCTGTTAGAAGACCGATGGACCGGGGACCGGGCGGTCGAGTTCCGGCAGCGAGGAGGCTCCTGCCGTGGCTTGTCCGGCTCCCGAAGCCGCCACCACTGGAACCGAGGGGTTCTCCAGGGTGAGCGGAGGGAGAACGCCGCCGATTCCGAGGGATGAAGGGGCGCTGGATCACCCGGAGCTCCTGTGCCGGTAAGCGCACGCTCCGGGTGTACTAAGATGGCCGCCGCTCCGGAAATGCGGCTGGACTTCCGGGTCATCGCCGCGCGCCTGCGCGGTAGCTTCTTTTCTCCCGGCAAGGATGTGACACAGGACCGGAAGCGCGGGGAACGCCGGAGATGGCGCCAAATACAAATAGGGAGATAGTGCTCACTTAGCTGTCGCACTATCTCCCTGTAAACTATGGAAGACAGCGATCCTCAGGAGCTGCAGCCGAGGCAGCAGCACCATAAGAAAACAGACCCAAAGAGCACCAGGAGTGGGTCTAGCAGCCGTTCCACACAGCGCAGCAGATCTGCTGCGAAGACTAATTCACCTCCTCTGGAACCTTCCCTTCCAGACCCAGGGCCCCCTCCAGAACCGGTACCTGCCTGCACGTCCGAATGGTGAGTGATCTTCGTGAAAGTTTATACTATAATGGGGCTCCCTCTTCTCCCTTAATAGGGAAAGAAGAAGTTGGAGAAAAAGAAAAATAAATCCTGCCCCATTTGTGACAAAGCTTTACCAGTAGCCTGGGACAAAAAGCTTTGCAAATCCTGCATCCAGCGTGTGCTATGTGAAGAAACTCCCGACTTTGCATCTGAACTGAAAAACATAATCAGATCCGAGGTTCAGAATGCCGTTTCTTCCTCCAAAAAAGGGAAAGATAAAATAAAGGAAACAGTACATTCCCACTCTGTCCGATCCTCATCTGAGGACGCAGATTCAGACGATTCGGATACCTCCCTATCCTCCTCCAAGGAAGATTCGGGCCGACATTGTTTCCCACACAAGGAAGTGGATACCTTAGTGAGAGCCGTCAGGGCTACTATGGGGGTTGAGGAGCCTAAACCTGACAAAACGGCCCAAGATGTGATGTTTGGTGGGTTGGGACAAAAAAAACGGAAAACTTTTCCTTTAAATCCCAATGTACAATCTCTAATCAAAAAAGAATGGGAGAAACCAGGTGTCCTCGCTTAAGAGAAAGTATCCCTTCGAAGATGACGCATCTACTTCCTGGGATAAGGCGCCAAAATTAGATGTAGCGGTGGCAAAGGCCTCGAAAAAATTTGCGCTCCCGTTCGAGGACATGGGTACCCTCAGAGACCCTTTAGACAAGAAAGCAGACACGTTTCTTAAGGGGGCATGGGAATCGGCTGGGGGTAGCTTGAGGCCTACTGTTGCGGCTACCTGCACCTCCAGATCTCTGATGGTGTGGATTGACCAATTAGAAAATCAAATTAGAGACGGGCTACCCAGAAATAAATTACTGGATTCTATCCCTGCAATTAGAGCAGCAGCAGCTTTCCTGGCGGACTCCTCGGCAGACTCCGTACGGTTAACATCTAAGGCCGCTGCTCTCTCCAACGCAGCCAGAAGAACTTTATGGCTCAAGAGCTGGCCTGGAGATCTCCAGACAAAGCTGAAGCTATGTTCTATTCCGTGTGAAGGGAATTTTCTGTTTGGAGAGACCCTGGATGACATCCTCCAAAAAGCGGGAGACAAAAAGAAGGGGTTTCCAAATTTAGGTCCAGCCCCATTCAGGCAGTCCTTTCGGAACCGGAGATTTTTCCGCCGCAGATCCCCCAGGGAGCAGAATAAATGGGAAGAAGGCAGGAGAAGGGATAGAGGTTACCTCTTTGGCAATACCTCTCGTGACAAAAAGCCCTCCAAATGACATTTCGCCTACGGTGGGGGGAAGACTCACATCATTCCTTCCCGCCTGGAAGAAAATATCCAACAACACCTGGATTCTAAACATCATACAGTACGGTCTAAAAATAGATTTTATTTCTTTTCCTCCCCGGAATTACATAGAAACGAAAATAAGATCCTCGACAGCAGAACAAGCAGCTTTAGAGAGAGAAATTATTTCCCTACTGCAAAAATCTGTGATTCAAGAAATCTCTCCTCAGGAAATAGGAGACGGTTATTTCTCCCCTCTTTTTTTAGTACCAAAACCCGACGGGTCCTTTCGGACCATTATAAATCTAAAAAACCTAAACAAATACGTAAGAAATCACAAATTCAAAATGGAAACGATAAAGTCCACCATAAAAATCCTGTTTCCGAAATGCTACATGGTCGTGATAGACCTAACCGACGCATATTATCATGTGCCCATCCGCATTCAATCTCAAAAATTCCTAAGATTGGCAGTTCCCATAAAAGGGCAATTAAAATTTTTTCAGTACAGAGCTCTTCCGTTCGGGATCTCTATAGCTCCTCGAATATTCACGAAGGTAATAGCGGAAATGATGGCCCACATAAGGGAACAAAATATATTAATAGTCCCTTACCTAGACGACTTTCTTATCGTAAGCAACTCGGCTCAAAGTTGCAGAGAACAGAGAGACCGAGTAATGACTATTCTGACGGACTTGGGGTGGCTTATAAACATAAAAAAATCAAAGTTGGAACCCTGTCAGGTACAGGAGTTCCTAGGTCTGACATTAGACTCCCGAATCCAAGAATGTTGACTTCCAAACCCCAAAAAAGACAAAATATTGGCCATGATAGCACGAACATTCCACCATCCTTCCATGACTCTAAGGAGAGCAATGTCACTACTAGGCTCTCTGTCCTCATGCCTACCAGCGATACCCTTCGCACAATTCCACACAAGGGAGCTTCAGTGGCACATACTAGAATGGCAGTCACTACTAAAGAACAACTTGGAAAGTCGGATTACCCTAAATTCCTCAGTTATTCATTCCCTTCGTTGGTGGGGGGAAAGCCAAAACTTATCAAGAGAAGTTCCTTGGGTGATAAAAATATCCCGGGTAATAACAACCGATGCGAGTCCCAGAGGGTGGGGGGCTCACATGGGGGACAGAGTGGCTCAGGGAACCTGGTCAGTTCAGGAACTATCAGCATCCTCAAACCAAAAAGAACTTTGGGCAGTACTTCAGGCTCTTCTTTCTTTTCTGACTTATATTCAGGGGCATCATGTCCGAATTTTTTCGGACAACAAAGTGACTGTAGCGTATATAAACCACCAGGGAGGAACAAGGTCTCGGGCACTCATGAGTTCTTCCACAAAAATTTTCAACCTTGCGGAAGAAAATCTACTATCCCTCTCTGCGCTACACATTCAGGGTTCAAACAACGAGAGAGCAGATTATCTGAGTCGATCTCAGTTAAAACAAGGCGAGTGGTCCCTAAACCAATCCATCTACGAGCAGATCACAGAAATGTGGGTAACACCGACAATAGATTTATTTGCCAACTCCAAAAACAAAAAGGTGAAAAAATTCTGCTCACTGAACCCGGGAGGGAATCCACAGGCTCTAGATGCCTTTATGATTCCATGGACTCAAAAATTGACTTATGCTTTTCCTCCAACTATTCTGATCCCGGCAGTCATTCGGAAAGTCAGAGAGGACAAAACGAAAATGATCCTTATAGCCCCGTTCTGGCCAAAAAGGACGTGGTTCTCCTGGCTGAGGATGCTATCGGTCTCAGACCCATGGGTCCTACCGAATATACCAGACCTTCTACATCAAGGGCCGATCTTCCACCCACAGGAATCGAACCTTCATTTGACAGCCTGGTTTTTGAACGGGGACTATTAAAACGAAGGGGTTTCTCAGACAACTTAGTCACCACGTTGTTAAAAAGTAGGAAACGCATCACTACTAGAATATACGGGAAAACATGGAAAAAATTTCTGTCCGTCTCCAAAGTAAAAGTCCAGGATGGGCCCTCAATTCCTAAAATACTTGAGTTCCTACAAAAAGGTCTGGAACAGGGGTTGGCGGTTAGTACTCTTAAGGTACAAATAGCAGCTCTAGGAGCACTCTATAATCATAATATTGCGGCCAACCCATGGATAATCAGATTTATTAAGGCAGTAACGAGATCAAAGCCCTTAATTTCTCAAAAAGTGCCCTCATGGGACTTAAATTTAGTCCTCTCGGCGTTAACGGGTCCTCCATTCGAACCCATAGAGACGATTCCGATTAAAACATTATCACTTAAAACTATTCTTTTAGTAGCGTTAACATCTGCACGCAGAATAAGTGACATTCAAGCCTTATCCTCCAATCCACCCTTCACTAAAATATTAGATGATAGTCATTCTTAGACCTGACCCGGCCTATTTGCCAAAAGTGGCATCAAAATTCCATAGGTCATAAGAAGTATCCCTGCCATCCTTTTGTCCAAACCCAAAAAATGAGAAAGAGCAGAACTTCCATAATCTAGACGTCAGAAGATGCCTAATCCAATACTTAGATTCCACCAGAGAGTATAGGAAGGAAGGCTCTCTGTTTGTTTGTTTCCAGGGTCCCAGAAAAGGATTTCGGGCATCCAAGGGTACTTTGGCGAGGTGGATAAAGGAGGCGATAGTCTTGGCATATTCATCCTCGGGGAATGAGATCCCAGATGGTATAAGAACACATTCCACAAGAGCGGTAGCTACCTCATGGGCTGAGAGGTCAGAGGTATCGATAGAGCAAATCTGTAAAGCGGCCACCTGGTCATCACATCAACCTTTTTTAGACACTATAGATTAAATCTAGCCTATGTGTCTGACTTAACCTTCGGACGAAGGGTTCTCGAGGCGGTGGTCCCTCCCTAAGCTTAGTCTCTGCAATTCTCTCCGTAGTGCTGTCATGGGAGACCGAGAAAGTCGTAGTTACTCACCGATAACGGTGTTTCTCGGAGCCCATGACAGCACTCACTTATTCCCTCCCATCACGAGTGCGGTGAGCACCTTTAATTACATATAATTTATATAGTGTATATAGTATGAGTATAGGCACGGGGTTCCTCTATTAAGAAATGTTGTAATATGATTTTTTCTCTGTTGTAAACTAACCTGGAGGTCCTCCGATGCTCTGTAAACCAACTGATGCGAGGGAGAGGTACCGCCCTTTTTATCTGTAGGTTTCCTGTCCCTGAAGGGCGGATCCCCTCTCTCCGTAGTGCTGTCATGGGCTCCGAGAAACACCGTTATCGGTGAGTAACTACGACTTTCTCCCTCACACCTCTGATTTTCTCCCTCACACCTCTCATCCCCCCCTTGTCATTTCGACCTCACATCTGTCATTTTCTGATCACTACACTATTTTCCCTCACTCCTCTCATTTTGCACTCACACCTTTTCATTTTCACCTCACACCTCTCATTTTCACCTCAGTATATACATGTTTGTCATCTCCCTTATATATAGCATACACCTGTATGTCATCTCCTGTATATAGTATATACCCGTATGTCATCTCCCCTGTATATAGTATATACCTGCTGTGTCATCTCCCCTGTATATAGTATATACCTGTATGTCATCTCCTCCTATATATAGTATATACCTGTATGTCATCTCCTCCTATATATAGTATATACCTGTATGTCATCTCCTCCTATATATAGTATATACCTGTATGTCATCTCCCCTGTATATAGTATATATCTGTGTGTCATCTCCTCCTGTATATAGTATATACCTGTATGTCATCTTCTATATATAGCATATACCTGTATGTCATCTCCTCCTGTATATAGTATATACCTGTAGGTAATCTGCTCCTGTATATAGTATATACCTGTGTGTCATCTCCTCCTGTATTTAGTATATACCTGTATGTCATCTCCTCCTGTATATAGTATGTACCTGTATGTCCTCTCCTCCTCTATATAGTATATACCTGTGTGTCATATCCCCTGTATATAGTATATACCTGTGTGATCTCCTGTATTAGACCTCGTTAACACGTTATTTGCTCAGTATTTTTACCTCAGTATTTGTAAGATAAATTGGCAGCCTGATAAATCCCCAGCCAACAGGAAGCCCTCCCCCTGGCAGTATATATTAGCTCACACATACACATAATAGACAGGTCATGTGACTGACAGCTGCTGTATTTCCTATATGGTACATTTGTTGCTCTTGTAGTTTGTCTGCTTATTAATCAGATTTTTATTTTTGAAGGCTAATACCAGACTTGTGTGTGTTTTAGGGCGAGTTTCGTTTGTCAAGTTGTGTGTGATGAGTTGTGTGTGGAGACATGCATGTAGCGACTTTTGTGAGATGAGTTTTGTGTGGCAACATGCGTGTAGCAACTTTTTGTGTGTCGAGTTGCATGTAACAGGTTAGTGTAGCAAGTTGTGTGCAGCAAGTTTTGCGCATGGCGAGTTTTGCACGTGGTGAGTTTTATGTCTGGTGCCTTTTGAGTATGTGCAAGTTTTGTGTGAGGCAACTTTTGCATGTGTTGCAAATTTTGTGCATGTGGCAATTTTTCCGCGTGTGCAAGCTTTGCGTGTGGTGAGTTTTCCATGAGGTGAGTTTTGCACTTGTGGCGAGTTTTGCGTGAGCCTAGTTTTTGCATGTGGCAAGTTTTGCGCGTGGCGAGTTTTGAGCGGCGACTTTTGTGTTTCGACTTTTATGTGGCGAGGTTGGTGTATGTGTGGTGAAATGTGTGCTGAGAGTGGTATATGTGTTCAAGCACGTGGTAGTGTGTGGCGCATTTTGTGTGTGTGTTCATATCCCCATGTGTGGTGAGTATCTCATGTCGGGGCCCCACCTTAGCAACTGATCGGTATATACTCTTTTGCGTCATCGCTCTCATTCTTTAAGTCCCCCTTGTTCACATCTGGCAGCTGTCAATTTGCCTCCAACACTTTTCCTTTCACTTTTCCCCATTATGTAGATAGGGGAAAAATAGTTTGGTGAATTGGAAAGCGCGGAGTTAAAATTTCACTCCACAACATAGCCTATGACGCTCTCAGGGTCCAGACGTGTGACTGTGCAAAATTTTGTGGCTGTAGCTGCGACGCCTCCAACACTTTTCATTTCACTTTTTCCCCATTATGTAGATAGGGGCAAAATTGTTTGGTGAATTGGAAAGCGCGGGGTTAAAATTTCACCTCACAACGTAGCCTATGACGCTCTCAGGGTCCAGACGTGTTACTGTGCAAAATTTTGTGGCTGTAGCTGCAACGGTGCAGATGCCAATCCCGGATATACACACACACACACACACACACACACACACATTCAGCTTTATATAGTAGATATATATATATATATATATATATATATATATATATATATATATATATATATATATATATATATATATATATATATATATATATATATATATTGGATTGTGGCCCGATTCTAACGCATCGGGTATTCTAGAATATGTATGTATGTATATAGCACAGGCCACGTAGTATATAGGAGCCATGTAGTATATAGCAGACAAATACTACGTGGCCTGTGCTATATACTATGTGGCTACTATATACATACATATTGTAGAATACCCGATGCATTAATACAGGCCACGCAGTATATAACACAGCCCACGTATTATATAACACAGCCCATGTACTATATAACACAGCCCACGCAGTATATAGCAGCCACGTAGTATATAACACAGGCGATGTAGTATATAACACAGGCCACGCAGTATATAACACTGGCCATATAATATATAGCACAGCCCACGCAGTATATATTGTAGATTGTAAGCTCTCACGAGCAGGGTTGTCTTATTTTGTCTTATTATTGTATTGTTAACATTGTTACCTATGACTGTTGTTTGAAACTGTTAAACTGTAAAGCGCTGTGGAATATGTTGGCGCTATATAAATAAAGATTATTATTATTATTATATAACACATCCCACATAGTATCTAACACTGGCCAGGTAGTATGTAGCAGCCACGCGGTATATAACATAGCCCACATAGTATATAGCAGTGTGGGCACCATATCCCTGTAAAAAAAAAAATAATTACAATAAAAAATAGTTATATACTCACCTGCCGGGATCCAGCGAAGCTGTGCCGATGCGCGAGCGACTGCCGCCATCTTCCGTTCCCAGGAGGCATTGCGAAATTACCCAGATGACTTAGCGGTCTCGCAAGACCGCTAAGTCTTCTAGGCAATTTCACAATGCATCTCTGGGAACGGAAGATGGCGGCAGCCGCGCGCGACTCGGCGGACTACGGAAGGTGAGAATAGCAGGTTTTTTGTTTTTTTTATTATTTTTAACATTACATCTTTTTACTATTGATGCTGCATAGGCAGCATCAATAGTAAAAAGTTGGGGACACACAGGGTTAATAGCAGCGTTTAACGGAGTGCGTTACCCACGGCATAACGCGATCTGTTAACGCTGGCATTAACCCTGTGTGAGCGCTGACTGGAGGGGAGTATACGGGCGCCGGGCACTGACTGCAGGGGAGTAGGAAGGGACTAATTCTCGGCTGGACTGTGCCTGTCGCTGATTGGTCGCGACAGCCAGGACAGGCAGCTGGCGAGACCAATCAGCGACGCGGGATTTCCATGACTGAAGTTGCCGACAGACAGAAGGACAGACAGATAGATGGAAGTATCCCTTAGACAATTATATAGTATATATATATATATATATATATATATAGGAACAGCATCCAGTAATACCTCAATATCGTGCAGAGCTTTTCCAACCAGCAGTCCAAAAGCCTCCAAAGACAGTATAAATAAAAAGAAAAGCAGCACGCAAATAAATAGAAAAAAGTGGACTTTATTGCCTGAACGGCAATATATATATATATTGCAAACACACAGCTTCAAAAATTAAGGGAACATTTATATCGCACATTGGTTCTTGATGAATGAATGAATGAATGAATGAATAATTCAAGTTAAAAATCTTTACTGATTTTTGCATGTACGCCACTCAGTATAGGACAGCGATACAAAGGAAGCATTAGTTCTTTGGAATCCTGGGGAAATCTCAGTCAAGGAGACAATTAAAGGGAACCTGTCACCCCCAGAATCGAAGGTGAGCTAAGCCCACCGGCATCAGGGGCTTATCTACAGCATTCTGTAATGCTGTAGATAAGCCCCCGATGTATCCTGAAAGATGAGAAAAAGAGGTTAGATTATACTCACCCAGGGGCGGTCCCGCTGTGGTCCGGTCCGGGGCCTCCCATCTTCTTACGATGTCGTCCTTTTCTTGTCTTCACGCTGCGGCTCCGGCGTACTTTGTCTGCCCTGTTGAGGGTAGAACAAAATACTGCAGTGCGCAGGAACAGGGAAAGGTCAGAGAGGCCCAGCGACTACGCACTGCAGTACTTTGCTCTGCCCTCAACAGGGCAGACAAAGTATGCCTGTGCCAGAGCCGCAGCGTGAAGACAAGAGGAGGACATCAACCTATGAAGATGGGAGGCCCCGAACCGGACCACGATGCCTATCGGACAGGACTGCAGTCGAACCACCCCTGGGTGAGTATAATCTAACCTCTTTTTCTCATCTTTCAGGATACATCGGGGGCTTATCTACAGCATTACAGAATGCTGTAGATAAGCCCCAGATGCTGGTGGGCTTAGCTCCCCTTCGATTTTGGGGGTGACGGGTTCCCTTTAATCATATTTCTTAACAGGAGAGGGGAGGTAATAGTTTACAGGCACAAACCTATAACACAGTTCTGAGCTGAGGTTGATCACACTGGTTTTATTCAAGCTTCTTTTAATCACACAGAATCACCTCCCTTCATTCAGTACTTCATCAACAAATGTGAAAGTCTCCTTACAGATATCTGCTCTTCACACATAACAACTTCTCTTCACACACACTGTCTTAACCTAAGCAGAACTATAATACTTGGTCATGCAGTGAGGTGGAGGGAGGGGATGAGTCTAGTGCAGTAGCTCTCTCACTACTATCTTGAGTAGGAGAAATTGTCGGCCGGTGGATCTGCGGCAGCCGACACTATATGCTTATGAATATTTTACATCAGGTGAGCAGTTACATTACTGGCGAATCTTCTCTTAAATTGTGAGATAAGACACTATCTGCGCTTTTTCTTTCCTTCAAAGTATATTCTATCTTGAGGTAATAAAGATGGAAGAACTGGTCTATATAGCTTGACTGATTTCAGTCTGTCAGGAAGCTCTCTAACAACTTACTCTTTGCTCTCCTGGACACAAAAACAACTTTCCCAGTATCCCCTGGGGCTGAGCTAACCACTCCCTGTATGCTATAACCAATTAAACCCCTATAGTTGCTAGATCACCATCAGAGGGGTGGTGAGCATATACAGAATTTGTTTGTTCATATTTAGGGTGTGATTAGTTTTATTTAGAATATATGGTGCTATTTAGAAGGTCTGCTGCCTAATTTAAAGAGTGTGCATAAGTATTTAATTGGGGGTTCTAGTGCTTTAGGAATGTCACACTGTAGAGAAATCACCCTTATTCTCATTTGCACATGGAAACGCGAAAAGCAATGGGATAAAACTGAAAGGGAGAAGATACAAATTAGATATTAGACAAACCTTTTTAACACTGAGGGTGGTGAAGGAGTAGAAAAGGCTACCACGAGAGGTGGTGAGTTCTCCTTCAATGGAAGTCTTAAAATAGGCTGGACAGACATCTCTCTGAGATGGTTTAGTGAATCCTGCATTGTGCAGGGGGTTGGACACAATGACCCTGGAGGTCCATTCCAACTCTAACATTCTATGATTCTATTGTATGAATAAGGGGGTCTGCTACTTAATTAACTTCATTTAGAGGTCTAGTGGCTAAATAATTAAATGGTCTTGCTCCTAATTCATCTTATTTAGGAGGTCTGGTGACTAATTTGGTTGTTGTGGTGCCTTCACTGCCTTGCATCTTATTTTCTCTTAGAATATTCATACACATGACAACGAAACTACTGTAACAGCACATTTTTTAATTTATGGGGTCTGTGTCTAAATATATGAATAAATAAATTGAAGGCATTGTGGTTCAGTATCTTTCAGTTACCTCCCTACTTTGTAGCCACATCCTGAGTCTTCTTATTAAGGCAAGTGCACACGACCATTCTTCTCTGCATTTGTGTAAAAAGGGGCAATTATGCTAATCAGTTGAATGGTCACCAAGGTCTCCCCCTTAGTGCAGAAAAATACGCAGGCAAATCTGCAACGTGTGCACATACCCTTAGACTTTTATCTTTGGGGTCATCTGAAGGCAATTGTCTATGCAGTGAAGAAACGAGATGTGCAGCATCTGAAAAAACGGATACTGGAAGCCTGTGCTAGCATTTCTTCTGCGGTGTTGCTATCAGTGTGTCAAGAGTGGGAGAAGAGGGTTGCATTGACAATCCAACACAAAGGGCAGCACTTTAAACACATTTTATAAGTGGTCATAAACTTGTAAATAACTAATGAAAGAATAAAGTTACATTAAAACCAAGCACATTGTTGTTTTTCTTATGAAATTCTCAATAAGTTTGATGTGTCACATGACCCTCTTCCCATTGGAAAAAATAAAGTTGGATCCAAAATGGCTGATTTCAAAATGACCACCATCGTCACCACCCATCTTGAAAAGTTTTCCCCCTCCCATATACTAATGTGCCACAAACAGGAAGTTGATGTCACCAATCATTCCCATTTTATTTAGGTGTATCCATATAAATGGCCCACAATGTATATATGTTTGTACTAGATGGTGGCCCGATTCTAACACATCAGGTATTCTAGAATGCACAGTCATGTAGTATATAACACAGCCCACGTAATATATAACAGAGCCCACGTAGTATATAACACAGCCCATGTTGTATATAGCATAGCCACATAGTATATAGCACAGCCCACGCAGTATATTTCACAGCCACGCAGTATATAGCACCGCCACTTAGTATATAACAGCCCACGCAGTATATAACACAGCCACGTAGTATATAGCACAGCCACTTAGTATATAACACAGCCCACGTAGTATATAGCACAGCCCACGCAGTATATAACACAGCTACGTAGTATATAGCATAGCCACATAGTATATAAAAAAGCCATGCAGTATATAACACAGCCCACATAGTATATAGCACAGCCCACACAGTATATAACACAGCTATGTAGTATATAGCACAGCCCACATAGTATATAGCATAGCCACGTAGTATATAACACAGCCCATGCAGTATAAAACACAGCCACGTAGTATATAGCACAGCCTACACAGTATATATAACACAGACCACACAGTATATAACACAGCCCATGTAGTATATAACACAGCCCATGTAGTATATAGCACAGCCCACGTAGTATATAATAGAGCCCACGTAGTATATAACACAGCCCACGTAGTTTATAGCACAGCCCATGCAGTATAGAACACAGCCCATGTAGTATATAGCACAGCCCACGCAGTATAAAATAGAGCCCACATAGTATATAACAGAGCCCACGTAGTATATAACACAGCCCACGTAGTTTATAGCACAGCCCACACAGTATATAACACAGCCACGTAGTATATAGCACAGCCCACGCAGTATATAACATAGCCCACGCAGTACATAGCACAGCCCACTCAGTATATAACACAGCACACGTAGTATATAGCAATGTGGGCACCATATTCCTGTTAATAAAACAATTAAAATAAAAAATAGATATATACACACTTTCCATCGGCCCCAGAATCCAGCCGAGACCTTTACTGATGCTCCTCGCGACACTCCGTTCCCATTAATGCCTAGCGGCAATAACCCGTGATTATGTAGCGGTCTCGCGAGACCGCCACGTGATCTCGGGGCATTGCCGCAATGCATTTTTGGGACCGGAGCATGAGGAGCGGGAAAGGCTGCGGCAGACTTCGGAAGGTGAGAATATAATGTTGTTTTCTTGTATCTATTTTTAACATTATATCTTTTTACTATTGCTGCTGCATAGGCAGCATCAATAGTAAAAAGTTGGTCCGGGATGGTTGCTGATTGGTCGCGGCCGGCTGGGCGCGACCAAACAGCGAAGCGTGGTTTAACTCGTGCGCCAATTCACGGCCGGACAGTGCCTGTCACTGATTGATCACACCTGGCAGGCCGCGACCAATCAGCGAAGCGTGATTTCAATCTTGCGCCAATGTCGCTGATTGGTCGCGGCCGGGCACGACCAATCAGCAAAACGATATTTAAATCCCGCGCTAATGTTGCTGATTGGTCATGGCAGGCTGGGTGCGACCAATCAGCGAAACGGTGGGACCGGAGCATCGCGAGGAGCAGGAAAAGCTGCTGCGGACGCCAGAAGGTGAGAATATCACGATTTTTTTTAAAGTTTTTATTAGTTTTAACATTATATCCTTTTACGGGATGGTCGCTGATTGGTTGTGCCCGGCCGGCCGCGACCAATCAGCGAAGCGTGAATTAAATCCCGTGCCAGTGACACTGATTGGTCACGGCCGGCCGCGACCAAACAGCGAAGCGGTGTTTAAATCCTGCGCCAATGTCGCTGATTTGTCGCAGCCGGCCGGGTGTGACCAATCAGCGAAGCAGTGTTTAAATTCCGTACCATAGCCCATGATGATGTAGCGGTCTTGTGAGACCGCTAAGTCATCTGGGTAATTTTGCAATGAATCTCTGGGAACGGAAGCTGCCAAAGCGCATCGGGAGAAGCGGGAAAGCTGCGGAGGCGACGGAAGGTGAGAATAGCACGATTTTTTATTATTTTTAACATTATAATTTGTTACTATTGATGCTGTGTAGGCAGCATCAATAGTAAAAAGTTGGTTTGGGAGGGGGCGACACACTGGCACTGACTGGAGGGCCTACCAATCAACGACGCGGGATTTCCATTACAGACAGACAGACAAACAGACGGAAGTACCCCTTAGACGATTATATAGATAGATGTGTCAGCCAGATACCCTCATTAATAAAATGGTACATAAAGAGTTAAATAAAAGACACACACACACGAAATTTGCGTTAAATGCTATATCTGTTTATTTTTCAAACATTTTTGAAAAAAAAATTGCATGGGCTCCTGTTATGAAAGGCAATTCAGAATCACAATGGACATGGAGGTCAGAGCACATACAGTGAACTGACAATAACCCAAAATAATAGAACGAGCTCTGAGACGTGGGAACTCTGCAGACCGCAATCCCTAAGCCTATCAAACCACACTAAAGATAGCCGTGGAGCGCTCCTGACCAGAACCTAGGCGCCTCGTCACAGCCTGAGAAACTAGCTAATCCTGAAGATAGAAAAATAAGCCTACCTTGCCTCAGAGAAATTCCCCAAAGGAAAAGGCAGCCCCCCACATATAATGACTGTGAGTAAGATGAAAACACAAACATAGAGATGAAACAGATTTAGCAAAGTGAGGCCCGACTAGCTGAACAGAACGAGGATAGGGAAGATAACTTTGCGGTCAGCACAAAAACCTATAAAAAACCACGCAGAGGGGACAAAAAGACCCTCCACACCGACTAACGGTACGGAGGTGGTCCCTCTGCGTCTCAGAGCTTCCAGCAGGCGAGAAAAACCAATAAAGCAAGCTGGACAGAAAAATAGCAACAAAATAACATAAGCAAAACTTAGCTTTGCAGAGCAGCAGGCCACAGGAATGATCCAGGGAAAAAACAAGTCCCACACTGAAACATTGACAGGAAGCATAGATCAAAGCATCAGGTGGAGTTAAGTAGAGAAGAAGCTAACGAGCTCACCAGATCACCTGAGGGAGGAAACTCAGAAGCTGCATACCACTTTCCTCCACAAACGGAAGATCCCAGAGAGAATCAGCCGAAGTACCACTTGTGACCACAGGAGTGAACTCTGCCACAGAATTCACAACAGTACCCCCCCCCCCTTGAGGAAGGGTCACCGAACCCTCACCAGAGCCCCCAGGCCGACCAGGATGAGCCACATGAAAGGCACGAACAAGATCGGGAGCATGGACATAGGATTATTTAGTCTAGAAAAAAGACGACTGAGGGGCGATCTAATAACCATGTATAAGTATATAAGGGGACAATACAAATATCTCGCTGAGGATCTGTTTATACCAAGGAAGGTGACGGGCACAAGGGGGCATTCTTTGCGTCTGGAGGAGAGAAGGTTTTTCCACCAACATAGAAGAGGATTCTTTACTGTTAGGGCAGTGAGAATCTGGAATTGCTTGCCTGAGGGGGTGGTGATGGCGAACTCAGTCGAGGGGTTCAAGAGAGGCCTGGATGTCTTCCTGGAGCATAACAATATTGTATCATACAATTAGGTTCTATAGAAGGACGTAGATCTGGGGATTTATTATGATGGAATATAGGCTGAACTGGATGGACAAATGTCTTTTTTCGGCCTTACTAACTATGTTACTATGTTACTATGTGACATCAGAGGCAAAAACCCAGGAATTATTCTCCTGAGCATAACCCTTCCATTTAACCAGATACTGGAGTTTCCGTCTTGAAACACGAGAATCCAAAATCTTCTCCACAATATACTCCAATTCCCCCTCCACCAAAACCGGGGCAGGAGGCTCAACAGATGGAACCATAGGTGTCACGTATCTCCGCAACAATGACCTATGGAAGAAGTTATGTATGGAAAAAGAATCTGGAAGGGTCAGACGAAAAGACACAGGATTAAGAACCTCAGAAATCCTATACGGACCAATAAAACGAGGTTTAAACTTAGGAGAGGAAACCTTCATAGGAATATGACGAGAAGATAACCAAACCAGATCCCCAACACGAAGTCGGGGACCCACACGGCGTCTGCGATTAGCGAAAAGTTGAGCCTTCTCCTGGGACAAGGTCAAATTGTCCACTACCTGAGTCCAAATCTGCTGCAACCTGTCCACCACAGTATCCACACCAGGACAGTCCGAAGACTCAACCTGTCCAGAAGAGAAACGAGGATGGAACCCAGAATTGCAGAAAAACGGTGAAACCAAGGTAGCCGAGCTGGCCCGATTATTAAGGGCGAACTCAGCCAAAGGCAAAAAGGACACCCAGTCATCCTGATCAGCAGAAACAAAGCACCTCAGATATGTTTCCAAGGTCTGATTGGTTCGCTCGGTCTGGCCATTAGTCTGAGGATGGAAAGCCGAGGAAAAAGACAAGTCAATGCCCATCCTACCACAAAAGGCTCGCCAAAACCTCGAAACAAACTGGGAACCTCTGTCAGAAACAATATTCTCTGGAATGCCATGCAAACGAACCACATGCTGGAAGAACAAAGGCACCAAATCAGAGGAGGAAGGCAATTTAGACAAGGGTACCAGATGGACCATCTTAGAAAAGCGATCACAGACCACCCAAATGACTGACATCTTTTGAGAAACGGGAAGGTCAGAAATAAAATCCATAGAGATATGTGTCCAAGGCCTCTTCGGGACCGGCAAGGGCAAAAGCAACCCACTGGCACGAGAACAGCAGGGCTTAGCCCGAGCACAAATCCCACAGGACTGCACAAAAGCACGCACATCCCGCGACAGAGAGGGCCACCAAAAGGATCTAGCCACTAACTCTCTGGTACCAAAGATTCCAGGATGACCAGCCAACACCGAACAATGAAGTTCAGAGATAACTCTATTCGTCCACCTATCAGGGACAAACAGTTTCTCCGCTGGGCAAGGATCAGGTTTATTAGCCTGAAATTTTTGCAGCACACGCCGCAAATCAGGGGAGATGGCAGACACAATTACTCCTTCCTTGAGGATACCCGCCGGCTCAGATAAACCCGGAGAGTCGGGTACAAAACTCCTAGACAGAGCATCCGCCTTCACATTTTTAGAGCCCGGAAGGTACGAAATCACAAAGTCAAAACGGGCAAAAAACAACGACCAACGAGCTTGTCTAGGATTCAAGCGCTTGGCAGACTCGAGATAAGTCAAGTTCTTATGATCAGTCAATACCACCACGCGATGCTTAGCTCCTTCAAGCCAATGACGCCACTCCTCGAATGCCCACTTCATGGCCAGCAACTCTCGGTTGCCCACATCATAATTACGCTCAGCAGGCGAAAACTTCCTGGAAAAGAAAGCGCATGGTTTCATCACTGAGCAACCAGAACCTCTCTGCGACAAAACAGCCCCTGCTCCAATCTCAGAAGCATCAACCTCGACCTGGAACAGAAGAGAAACATCTGGTTGAGACAACACAGGGGCAGAAGAAAAACGACGCTTCAACTCTTGAAAAGCTTCCACAGCAGCAGAAGACCAATTGACCACATCAGCACCCTTCTTGGTCAAATCGGTCAATGGTTTAGCAATACTAGAAAAACTGCAGATGAAGCGACGATAAAAATTAGCAAAGCCCAGGAACTTTTGCAGACTTTTCAGAGATGTCGGCTGAGTCCAATCATGGATGGCTTGGACCTTAACAGGATCCATCTCAATAGTAGAAGGGGAAAAGATGAACCCCAAAAATGAAACCTTCTGCACACCAAAGAGACACTTTGATCCCTTCACAAACAAAGAATTAGCACGCAGGACCTGAAAAACCGTTCTGACCTGCTTCACATGAGACTCCCAATCATCCGAGAAGATCAAAATGTCATCCAAGTACACAATCAGGAATTTATCCAGGTACTCTCGGAAGATGTCATGCATAAAGGACTGAAACACTGATGGAGCATTGGCAAGTCCGAACGGCATCACGAGATACTCAAAATGACCCTCGGGCGTATTAAATGCAGTTTTCCATTCATCACCTTGCTTAATTCGCACCAGATTATACGCACCACGAAGATCTATCTTTGTGAACCAACTAGCCCCCTTAATCCGAGCAAACAGATATGATAACAATGGCAAGGGGTACTGAAATTTAACCGTGATCTTATTAAGAAGGCGGTAATCTATACAAGGTCTCAGCGAACCATCCTTCTTGGCTACAAAAAAGAACCCTGCTCCTAATGGCGACGATGACGGGCGAATATGCCCCTTCTCCAGGGATTCCTTCACATAACTGCGCATAGCGGTGTGCTCAGGCACGGACAAATTAAACAATCGACCTTTTGGGAATTTACTACCAGGAATCAAATTGATAGCACAATCACAATCCCTATGCGGAGGTAGGGTATTGGACTTGGGCTCATCAAATACATCCCGGTAATCAGACAAGAATTCTGGGACCTCAGAAGGAGTGGATGACGAAATTGACAGAAATGGAACATCACCATGTACCCCCTGACAACCCCAGCTGGACACCGAGATGGATTTCCAATCTAATACTGGATTATGGGCTTGTAGCCATGGCAACCCCAACACGACCACATCATGCAGATTATGCAACACCAGAAAGCGAATAACCTCCTGATGTGCAGGAGCCATGCACATGGTCAGCTGGGTCCAGTATTGAGGCTTATTCTTGGCCAAAGGCGTAGCATCAATTCCTCTCAATGGAATAGGACACTGCAAGGGCTCCAAGAAAAACCCACAACGCTTAGCATATTCCAAGTCCATCAAATTCAGGGCAGCGCCTGAATCCACAAATGCATGACAGAATATGATGACAAAGAGCAGATCAAGGTAACGGACAGAAGAAATTTTGACTGTACAGTACCAATGGTGGCAAACCTAGCGAACCGCTTAGTGCGCTTAGGACAATCAGAGATAGCATGAGTGGAATCACCACAGTAGAAACACAGACCATTCAGACGTCTATGTTCTTGCCGTTCAACTCAGGTCAAGGTCCTATCACACTGCATAGGCTCAGGTTTAAGCTCAGGTAATACCGCCAAATGGTGCACAGGTTTACGCTCACGCAAGCGTCGACCGATCTGAATGGCCAAAGACATAGACTCATTCAAACCAGCAGGCATAGGAAATTCCACCATGACATCCTTAAGGGCTTCAGAGAGACCCTTTCTGAATATTACTGCCAGCGCAGATTCATTCCATTGAGTGAGCACTGACCACTTTCTAAATTTCTGACAATATACCTCTATCTCATCCTGAGCCTGACAAAGAGCCAGCAAATTTTTTTCTGCCTGATCCACTGAATTAGGCTCATCGTACAGCAACCCAAGCGCCAGGAAAAACGCATCGATATTACTCAATGCAGGAACTCCTGACGCAAGAGAAAACGCCCAGTCCTGAGGGTCGCCGCGCAAAAAAGAAATGACAATCCTAACCTGTTGAATTGGGTCACCAGAAGAGCGAGGTTTCAAAGCCAGAAATAGTTTACAATTATTTTTGAAACTCAGAAATTTAGTTCTATCTCCAAAAAACAAATCTGGAATAGGAATTCTCGGGTCAAGCAAAGAATTCTGGACCACAAAATCTTGAATATTTTGAACTCTTGCCGTGAGCTGATCCACACATGAAGACAGACCTTTAATGTCCATTGCTACACCTGTGTCCTGAACCACCCAAATGTCTAGGGGAAAAAAAGACAAAACACAGTGCAAAGAAAAAAAAATGGTCTCAGAACTTCTTTTTTCCCTCTATTGAGAATCATTAGCACTTTTGGCTTCCTGTACTGTTATGAAAGGCAATTCAGAATCACAATGGACATGGAGGTCAGAGCACATACAGTGAACTGACAATAACCCAAAATAATAGAACGAGCTCTGAGACGTGGGAACTCTGCAGACCGCAATCCCTAAGCCTATCAAACCACACTAAAGGTAGCCGTGGAGCGCTCCTGACCAGAACCTAGGCGCCTCGTCACAGCCTGAGAAACTAGCTAATCCTGAAGATAGAAAAATAAGCCTACCTTGCCTCAGAGAAATTCCCCAAAGGAAAAGGCAGCCCCCCACATATAATGACTGTGAGTAAGATGAAAACACAAACATAGAGATGAAACAGATTTAGCAAAGTGAGGCCCGACTAGCTGAACAGAACGAGGATAGGGAAGATAACTCTGTGGTCAGCACAAAAACCTATAAAAAACCACGCAGAGGGGACAAAAAGACCCTCCGCACCGACTAACGGTACGGAGGTGGTCCCTCTGCGTCTCAGAGCTTCCAGCAGGCGAGAAAAACCAATAAAGTAAGCTGGACAGAAAAATAGCAACAAAATAACATAAGCAAAACTTAGCTTTGCAGAGCAGCAGGCCACAGGAATGATCCAGGGAAAAAAACAAGTCCCACACTGAAACATTGACAGGAAGCATAGATCAAAGCATCAGGTGGAGTTAAGTAGAAAAGAAGCTAACGAGCTCACCAGATCACCTGAGGGAGGAAACTCAGAAGCTGCAGTACCACTTTCCTCCACAAACGGAAGATCCCAGAGAGAATCAGCCGAAGTACCACTTGTGACCACAGGAGTGAACTCTGCCACAGAATTCACAACAGGCTCCCGCATAATTTCCATAACCAGCAGGGGGAAAGTGTTGTGAGTTCCGTTCTGGAGCTCCCTTCTGTGGTTGCTAATGGTATGTTTGCGAGTTCTACCCTTGGGCTCCCTCTGGTGGTTTCGAGTGGAACTGCTGCTCCGTTAGGTAGCTGTAGCAGCTGCCTTCACTAATCGCCTTGCCTGGGTTTGTTATTTAAACCTGCTCTGGGCTTTAGTCCATGCCTGCTGTCAATGTTCTTGGTTGGATTTGATTCTTCCCTTGGATTTCTCATATGGCCAGTCCTTGTCTTCTAAAGATAAGTTTTGCTAGTTTGTTTGTCCATTTGTTTGGACTCTATTGCTTTGCATTTTGTCTCTTTCTCCAGCTTGTCACTATGTCTTATTTAGGCTAGCTGGAAGCTCTGGGAAAGCAGATTTGCCCCTCCACACCGTGAGTCGGTGTGGAGTTCATTTTTGTAAACTCTGTGTGGATTTTGTAGTTTTTAATACTGACCGCACAGTATCCTTTGCTCTCTGTCTATCTAGTTTAGTATTGGCCTCCCCTTTGCCGAATTCTAATTTCATTTCTGTGTTCGTCATTTCCCTCTCCTTTCACAGTCAATATTTGTGGGGGGCTATCTTTCCTTTTGGGGGTTTCTCTGAGGCAAGATAGCTTTCTATTTCCTTCTTTAGGGGTAGTTATATCTTAGGCTGTGACGAGGTGTCTAGGGAGTGTCAGGAACATCCCACGGCTATTTCAAGTTGTGTTGTTAGGATTAGGGACTGCGGTCAGTAGAGATACCACCTTCTCAGAGCTCGTTCCATGTTGCGTTTTAGCCACCAGGTCATTTCAGTGTGGCCTCTTAACCACCAGGTCGTAACAGGAAAGCTTACAGCTGAGGGCTGTTGTTAATATTCTGGGAAGGGGCCAATAGCCATAAAGGTTCCCAAGTTGTTAGTATCATCTCACAGATGTTTGCTTAGCCTTTACTGGGTAGTTTACAGGGGAATCCCAGACAAAAATTGACATGGGGTCTCCGTATAAAATCAAACAAGCAAAGGCTAGGCATACAGCTGCAGGCTGATATTAATAGCCTGGGAAGGGGCCATGTATATTGGCACCCCAGGCTAAAAAAATCAGCTCTACTGTCCCAGAAATGGCACGTCTTATAGATGCACAATTTTGGCACTTAGCCTCCCTTTTCCCACTTGCCCTATAGCGGTGGCAAGTGGGGTAATATTTGTGGGGTTGATGTCACCTGTGTATTGTCCGGTGATATCAAGCCCACGGATTAGTAATGGAGAAGCATCAATAAGACACCTATTCATTACTAATCCTATAGTTACATGGTAAATAAAGACACAGCCAGAATAAAGTCCTTTATTAATCTTAATTAACCATACTTACTGCATTGCCTAATCCCTGAATACCATGATCTCCTGCAACAAAAATAAATAATAAACCAACACAAATACTCCTTTTCTGCCGTTGTCCATTTACCGAGTGTCCCATGACGGTCTCATGTGTAGAACAGTCACATCGGGAGATGTGACTGCTCTACATGGCCTCCAGTGATACATTGAGAGTTCACCGAAGTTAGTGCTCTCACTTACGACACTACTGCTGTATGAGAATTTTCTCATGCAGCGGTGCCGCAAGTGACAGCACGAACTCCGTTAAACTTTGACGGCGGAGCAGTGATACACTGCGGGAGAATACCTCCTGTTGCTGTCACTGTATCACCGAGAGTCAGGTAGAGCGGTCACATCTCCCGATGTGACTGTTCTACACGTGAGATCGTCATGGGACACTCGTTATTAAATGGACTACAGCAGAAAGGTAAGTATATGTTGGTTTATTATTTTATTCTTATTGCAGTAGATCAAGGGTGTCAGGGAATTTGTTGTTTGGTGGGTATGAATGTGTTTTTTTTTTTTTTTTTTTTTAGCTGCCGGATGATGGGATTACTACTGTCCCATCATCGGCTTATACTGTTACTGTTATATGTGACATCAGACATGGCTGGATGGGAGTAGTAGTCCCATCAGACGATGCCTGGCTACACACACAGACACCGGCACACACACACTCACAAACACAGACAGACCCGCACACACACACACAGACACCCGCACACAGACACAGATATACACAGACACCACAGACAGACTGCACATATTCTCCGCCCACACACTTTTCCTCCTTTCGATTCTGCAGCATTTTGGGCATGCAAATCCGCAGCTAATCCACAGACCTTTTTACACCTGCGGTTTAGCTGCGGATTTGACTGATTCAATGTAAGTCAATGGGTGCAGAAACGCTGCAGATTCGCAAAAAGAGTTGACATGCTGCAGAAAATAAAATGTTGAGAATCAATGTGGAATTTTCCGGAGCATGTGCACACCAATTCTGGATTCCCATTGACTAACATTTTACTAGGCACTACTCCTAATAGCCAGTTTCCTACTCCACACTGATGAGGGGCAAATACCCCGAAACAGCTGTCTGTGGATGGATACCATGTTTTGGCATAGGTGGTTTTCCTTTTGAATGCTGCCCTTCCCGTGGTTGTTCCTTCCCGGTGAAAGACCTGGCTATTTATTGCTTGCGTTGAGAAACACATGATGGTGTCTCTGCGGTGTTGGATGTTTTGATCTCCCCGAGGTCATTCATCCTCATGTTTATAGTCCACATATGGCAAAGCAGTCACAGGGAAGGTGGAAAAATATTTTAGGGTGAACATCCCCTTAAAAGGTTGGGAGTGTTTGTGTTGCTGTAGATCCTGGGGTGGTGACAGGAGTAAGGGGCCAAAGTTGTTTAAGCAATAAAATCTTAAGCCATCAAGAGAATTTTTGCTTTTTGTCCTTGGTTAAAAGGAGAACTAGATGAAAGCATGTGACTATAATGAGAGAAGAGTCACTGATTGTTGCTTTTCTGCCTCAACTGTGTCTGATTAGTGCTGAACTGACTTGTATGGTCTGTGTGTCACGAATCTGTAGTCGGGTGTACCTGGGAACAGGGGCCCCTTCCCTTTCCCTAATGCTAGGGGCATCCTATCTTGCCCTGTTCCCCAGATTACTTCTGATTGTGAAGATATCAGAGCCACAAACCTTGCCTTAGCTCCAGAATCCGCCCCCCCCCCCACCACCACCAAGGGAAAAGGTGTTATGACCTGGTGGTCAGGACAATAATGGACCTGGTGGTTAAGAGCACACGGAATGACCTGATAGTTACTGATAATAAAGGACGAGCTCTGGGACGTGGGAACTCTGCTGACCGCAATCCCTAATCCTATCAAACACACTAGAAATAGCCGTGGATTGCGCCTAACGCTCCCTATGCAACTCGGCACAGCCTAAGGAACTAGTTAGCCCTGAAGATAGAAAAATAAAGCCTACCTTGCCTCAGAGAAATTCCCCAAAGGAAAAGGCAGCCCCCCACATATAATGACTGTGAGTTAAGATGAAAATACAAACACAGAGATGAAATAGATTTAGCAAAGTGAGGCCCGACTTACTGAACAGACCGAGGATAGGAAAGGTTACTTTGCGGTCAGCACAAAAACCTACAAAAAAACCACGCAGAGGGCACAAAAAGACCCTCCGCACCGACTCACGGTGCGGAGGCGCTCCCTCTGCGTCCCAGAGCTTCCAGCAAGCAAGACAACAATAAAAATAGCAAGCTGGACAGAAAAATAGCAAACCAAAGAAATACAAGCTGGAACTTAGCTTCTGCTGGGAAGACTGGTCACAAGAACGATCCAGGAGTGAACTAGACCAATACTGGAACATTGACAGGTGGCATGGAGCAAAGATCTAAGTGGAGTTAAATAGAGCAGCCAGCTAACGAATTAACCTCGTCACCTGTGGAAGGAAACTCAGAAACACCCACCAGAGGAAGTCCATGGACAGAACCAGCCGAAGTACCATTCATGACCACAGGAGGGAGCCCGACAACAGAATTCACAACAAAAGGGGAGTAATAGCTTACCATAATACATGAACCACACTAAAAAGGTAATACGAACAGGGGTAACGCAAAATACAAAACTTACAAATATACTCACATATATAACAAGAATGTGCCAGGGAGTGGAGGATGGGGTTAAACCAAAGTAGGAGAAGAAAGGGAACTATCGCACACTCAAAACCTAGCAACAGTCTCAGATAAACCCATCAGCCACCTTCTCCTATAAACCAACAACCACCTCCAGCATTGCAACATAAGCTATCTCTGACCATGAGTGCTAGCTAGGGCCTAGTTTATATAGGATATGGGAGTGGCTAACAGTGCACAGCTAAGAGCCAAAACACTCCAGGAACTCTCAACACAGCAGATTAGCCCCTGCACTGCCAAAAGAAATTTACACCGTTTAATAAGAAGGTGAAGTGTTTCTAATCCGTTTGACCATGTTAAAATAATAAAGCATATGCCCACCTCCCGTGTTGGCGCCGTTCCTGCAGTATCAGCACTTGCTCTCCCTGCGGCTGTGATGTGGTGTTGTGAAAAGTGACGCTGGCTCCCAATCAGTGCTGGCATCACTGTCTCGGCCTTCGGACATATTGAACATGAAGCGGAAGCCAGGGATCAGCTGCTGCCTGGCCTTCCTCTTCATGTTCCATTTGTCCGAATGCAGAGACAGTGACGCCAGCGCTGTTTTGGCAGGAATATCACGTGTCATTCCACCAACAAAGCCGATATGGGAGATGAGTATATGCTTTATTATTTTATAGGGGCCAAACATTTAATTTAAGAAGGGGTTGTCCTTGTAGTGGATAACCCCTTTAAGGTTTATGGCACTGTAGCCAACCTCCCTGGATGTGGCCACAAGAGAAAAATTGATAAATTGAAGAGACAAATAATATGAATCCTAACAAAAGAGCCCAGAACAACTTTCAAAGAAATTAGAGGTGAACTCAAAATCAAGGTACACCAATGTCAATTTGCTCCAACCATTGTTGTGTAACCTAAAGTGAACTTCATGGAAGGCGACCGAGAAGGAAACCACTGTTGAAAGCAAATCATACACATAGCAAGACTAACATTTGCCATAATGCATTTTGACAAGCCATAAAGCTTCTAGAAGAATATCCTTTAGATAAGACAACACTAGAGCGTTTTATTATGTCCCTTTAGATTCATGTTCGCAGGCACAAAAATTAAGCATACAAAGAAAATAACATTGTACCTAATATGAAACATGGAGGAGGATTGGTTTTGTTTTGGGGCTGTTTTTCTGCATTTACCACATTGTATTTTGAATCTGTTCAGGGTACAATGAAATCTCAAGGCATTCTGAAGCAAAAGATGATTCCCACTATCCTAAAGCTTGGTCTAAGTTACAAGTCAGGGGTCCTCAAACAGGATAATGTCCCAAAGCACAGAGCTAAAAACATCCAAGAATTGCTAAGAGCAAAGCATTGGACTAGAGTTGAGCGACCTTGACCTTTTTAGAGTCGAGCCGGGTTTCGCAAAACCCGACTATCTCAAAAGTCGGGTCGAGTGAAATCGCCCGATTATGACGTAAAGTCGGGATCGACCGAAACACGAAACCCAATGCAAGTCAATGGGGCAGCATAGTCGGCAGTGAGTGGGGGCCAGGAAAACACCTAGAGTGCCCATTTTAATGTCAAAACCATCCATTCTTCTTAATGAAGCTTGTCAAGCGTAATTTACCTTATAATAATTGGAAGGCATTTGAAATTGGGGGTCATTTGGCTAAAGTTGTGGTGGGTAGGGCTGGTTCAAGTAATTAGTGGGCCCAGGAAATCTGGACCACGTCACGGCAGTGGAGCAGGGAGAGGTAAGTATTTCAACTTTGCAAGTGCTGTGAACCTGAGCAAGCAGGGGGGGCCCACTCGTTGGCATTGGCACTGGCACAGGGCCCCTCAAAGTACAGCGGTGTGTTTGCACGGCGGGGGCGCCTCCCACCGGCAGCAACACTTTTGCGTACCATGAGAGGCCCTGTGCCAGTGACGTCGCCAACTAGTATTCCTCCCCCCACCTGATGAAGGAACCTGCACTTTCATCTGCACCTTCCTCTTTGTCCCCGTGTAAGGTGGTATGGTATGCGGGAAGAGCAACCTGACTTTCAGCAGGGTCACAATGTTGTTGTGTAGCGTGCACGGGGAATGTTGCGTTATGGGTCAATGTACCAGCAGACTCATCTATCACTGGCTGGGCAATGGGCAGGATGAGGAGGAAACACAGATATAGGCCCAAAGAATAAAGTTGGCTAAATGCAGTTCAAAATTGGTAACACAGGACTAATCAGGGGGCATTGCAGTGGAGAACAACTGGAATGAGAGGCTGACACAGAGAGTAGGCCCAAATCAGTAAGTAGTCGAAATGCAGTTCAAAATTGGCAACAGTAGTAAACAGGCGGCACAGCTTTGTTCAGTGGAGGAGAACAGCAAGGAGTGGCAGACACCGATAGTAGGCCCCAACCCAACTAGTAGGCCAAATGCAGTCTAACATTAACAACTACTTAACGAGCGCCTGAAAACGGAATTTCAGGACAGGAAACCAGGAGAACAGCAAGGAGCGGCAGACACCGATAGTAGGCCCCAAACCAACTAGTACGCCAAATGCAGTTGTTCCGTTTAACCACAATTTAATGAGAGCCTGAAGATAGAAGTTCAGGAAAGGCAACCTGGAGAACACCTTGGAGTGGAACACACCATCTCTCTACACCCCATACCCAATTTGTAGGCCTAATGCAGCGTAGTTTCCAACAACTACTAAACGAGAGCCGGAAGATCGAAGCAATGAAGAGGAAATCTGGGGAACACCTTGGAGTGTAACACACCATCTCTCTACACCCCATACCCAATTTGTAGGCCTAATGCAGCGTAGTTTCCAACAACTACTAAACGAGAGCCGGAAGATCGAAGCAATGGAGAGGAAACCTGGGGAACACCTTGGAGTGTAACACACCATCTCTCTACACCCCATACCCAATTTGTAGGCCTAATGCAGCGTAGTTTCCAACAACTACTAAACGAGAGCATGATGATCGAAGCATTGGCGAGGAAACCTGGGGAACACCTTGGAGTGGAACACACCATCTCTCTACACCCCATACCCAATTTGTAGGCCTAATGCAGCGTAGTTTCCAACAACTACTAAACGAGAGCCGGAAGATCGAAGCAATGAAGAGGAAATCTGGGGAACACCTTGGAGTGTAACACACCATCTCTCTACACCCCATACCCAATTTGTAGGCCTAATGCAGCGTAGTTTCCAACAACTACTAAACGAGAGCCGGAAGATCGAAGCAATGGAGAGGAAACCTGGGGAACACCTTGGAGTGTAACACACCATCTCTCTACACCCCATACCCAATTTGTAGGCCTAATGCAGCGTAGTTTCCAACAACTACTAAACGAGAGCCGGAAGATCGAAGCAATGGAGAGGAAACCTGGGGAACACCTTGGAGTGGAACACACCATCTCTCTACAGTGGAACACACCATCTCTCTACACCCCATACCCAATTTGTAGGCCTAATGCAGCGTAGTTTCCAACAACTACTAAACGAGAGCCGGAAGATCGAAGCTCAGGAAAGGCAACCTGGGGAACACCTTGGAGTGGAACACACCATCTCTCTACACCCCATACCCAATTTGTAGGCCCAATGCAGCGTAGTTTCCAACAACTACTAAACGAGAGCCGGAAGATCGAAGCTCAGGAAAGGCAACCTGGGGAACACCTTGGAGTGTAACAAACCCTCTCTCTACACCACGGAAGGGCTGATTCTTAGGAAGGAAGGCTGTCGGAAAGAAGCAGGGCGCGTCCGAGGGTGATTATATTCTTATTAGGTATATACTCACCCTCGGACGCGCCCTGCTTCTTTATTTGTAATGAATGTTTATTTGCAATGTGGTTTTGACTTACTCTATTTTTTTGGTAAATAATGATTTTATTATTTTCATTGTTTTGCATCTTCTTGGCAATAATATAAAGAAGACGCGACAGGACAACACTCGGTGGATGCCATATCTGTGTTTAAAATTGAAAAAACCTTTCAGTTAACTACTTGCAGGAGAAAGTTATTGTAGCTGGTGGCCATTTTTAGTACTGTACCAGATTTTTGTTGTATGTGTTTGTTTTTAATGTTAAAATGTCTGCATTTGATATTTCTCCAGTATTTTCTTTTTTATAAGCAAAATACTTATTTTTATATTTTCGGATGTTGGTTCCAGGGGTACACGGGCAGCAGTGGTGTGGTCAGTGGAGGCCTAGTGGAAGGAGTGACCGCAGACAGGCATCGAAGGCCTAAAATAATAACACATGGCTGTAGGCAATTTTAAATTGGTTACAGGGGTACACGGGCAGCAGTGGTGTGGTCAGTGGAGGCCTAGTGGAAGGAGTGACCGCAGACAGGCATCGAAGGCCTAAAATAATAACACATGGCTGTAGGCAATTTTAAATTGGTTCCAGGGGTACACGGGCAGCAGTGGTGTGGTCAGTGGAGGCCTAGTGGAAGGAGTGACCGCAGACAGGCATCGAAGGCCTAAAATAATAACACATGGCTGTAGGCAATTTTAAATTGGTTCCAGGGGTACACGGGCAGCAGTGGTGTGGTCAGTAAAGGCCTAGTAGAAGGAGTCACCGCAGACAGGCATCGAAGGCCTAAAATAATAACACATGGCTGTAGGCAATTTTAAATTGGTTCCAGGGGTACACGGGCAGCAGTGGTGTGGTCAGTGGAGGCCTAGTGGAAGGAGTGACCGCAGACAGGCATCGAAGGCCTAAAATAATAACACATGGCTGTAGGCAATTTTAAATTGGTTCCAGGGGTACACGGGCAGCAGTGGTGTGGTCAGTGGAGGCCTAGTGGAAGGAGTCACCGCAGACAGGCATCGAAGGCCTAAAATAATAACACATGGCTGTAGGCAATTTTAAATTGGTTCCAGGGGTACACGGGCAGCAGTGGTGTGGTCAGTGGAGGCCTAGTGGAAGGAGTCACCGCAGACAGGCATCGAAGGCCTAAAATAATAACACATGGCTGTAGGCAATTTTAAATTGGTTACAGGGGTACACAGGCAGCAGTGGTGTGGTCAGTGGAGGCCTAGTGGAAGGAGTGACCGCAGACAGGCATCGAAGGCCTAAAATAATAACACATGGCTGTAGGCAATTTTAAATTGGTTCCAGGGGTACACGGGCAGCAGTGGTGTGGTCAGTGGAGGCCTAGTGGAAGGAGTAACCGCAGACAGGCATCGAAGGCCTAAAATAATAACACATGGCTGTAGGCAATTTTAAATTGGTTCCAGGGGTACACGGGCAGCAGTGGTGTGGTCAGTGGAGGCCTAGTGGAAGGAGTCACCGCAGACAGGCATCGAAGGCCTAAAATAATAACACATGGCTGTAGGCAATTTTAAATTGGTTACAGGGGTACACGGGCAGCAGTGGTGTGGTCAGTGGAGGCCTAGTGGAAGGAGTGACCGCAGACAGGCATCGAAGGCCTAAAATAATAACACATGGCTGTAGGCAATTTTAAATTGGTTCCAGGGGTACACGGGCAGCAGTGGTGTGGTCAGTGGAGGCCTAGTGGAAGGAGTCACCGCAGACAGGCATCGAAGGCCTAAAATAATAACACATGGCTGTAGGCAATTTTAAATTGGTTACAGGGGTACACGGGCAGCAGTGGTGTGGTCAGTGGAGGCCTAGTGGAAGGAGTGACCGCAGACAGGCATCGAAGGCCTAAAATAATAACACATGGCTGTAGGCAATTTTAAATTGGTTCCAGGGGTACACGGGCAGCAGTGGTGTGGTCAGTGGAGGCCTAGTGGAAGGAGTCACCGCAGACAGGCATCGAAGGCCTAAAATAATAACACATGGCTGTAGGCAATTTTAAATTGGTTACAGGGGTACACGGGCAGCAGTGGTGTGGTCAGTGGAGGCCTAGTGGAAGGAGTGACCGCAGACAGGCATCGAAGGCCTAAAATAATAACACATGGCTGTAGGCAATTTTAAATTGGTTCCAGGGGTACACGGGCAGCAGTGGTGTGGTCAGTGGAGGCCTAGTGGAAGGAGTGACCGCAGACAGGCATCGAAGGCCTAAAATAATAACACATGGCTGTAGGCAATTTTAAATTGGTTCCAGGGGTACACGGGCAGCAGTGGTGTGGTCAGTGGAGGCCTAGTGGAAGGAGTCACCGCAGACAGGCATCGAAGGCCTAAAATAATAACACATGGCTGTAGGCAATTTTAAATTGGTTACAGGGGTACACGGGCAGCAGTGGTGTGGTCAGTGGAGGCCTAGTGGAAGGAGTGACCGCAGACAGGCATCGAAGGCCTAAAATAATAACACATGGCTGTAGGCAATTTTAAATTGGTTCCAGGGGTACACGGGCAGCAGTGGTGTGGTCAGTGGAGGCCTAGTGGAAGGAGTCACCGCAGACAGGCATCGAAGGCCTAAAATAATAACACATGGCTGTAGGCAATTTTAAATTGGTTACAGGGGTACACGGGCAGCAGTGGTGTGGTCAGTGGAGGCCTAGTGGAAGGAGTGACCGCAGACAGGCATCGAAGGCCTAAAATAATAACACATGGCTGTAGGCAATTTTAAATTGGTTCCAGGGGTACACGGGCAGCAGTGGTGTGGTCAGTGGAGGCCTAGTGGAAGGAGTCACCGCAGACAGGCATCGAAGGCCTAAAATAATAACACATGGCTGTAGGCAATTTTAAATTGGTTACAGGGGTACACGGGCAGCAGTGGTGTGGTCAGTGGAGGCCTAGTGGAAGGAGTCACCGCAGACAGGCATCGAAGGCCTAAAATAATAACACATGGCTGTAGGCAATTTTAAATTGGTTCCAGGGGTACACGGGCAGCAGTGGTGTGGTCAGTGGAGGCCTAGTGGAAGGAGTGACCACAGAGAGGCATCGAAGGCCTAACATAACAAAAATGTCAATACAATGGTATTGTCAGTGGCAGGCATTGAAGGATGTCAGCGCATAGACTAAACATTGGTGGAGCTGTGAAATAATTTTGCAAGTGGTAGAGCAATGTTTGAGCTGGGGTGGGGGGAAACTGTCTTGTGGCCGGCGGTACAGGCCCAGGGCCCCTCATATTACAACGGTGTGTCTGACGTTGGGTGCGCACCACCACCGCCAGAGACACTTTATTGTACTAGGAGGGACCCAGTGGCAGTGCCGTCGACCAAAAGCGGGCTCACCCACCTCTTCAGACAAACTGCACTCTCACGGGTGCTGTCGCCAAGTGTCGATACCACGGCCCCGTGTGGGGAGTTTGGCCATTTAGTGAGGTGTAAACATGTCGTATGCTGGACAATCAGGTGCAGAAAATTACGAGATTGGAAAAGGCGTTCAGAATAGTCCACAGGCAAGACCTTTTCATAGGAAAGCTAGGTGTCAGCCGGGCAAGGTGGGGCAAAAGATTTCGAAATCCAGTTGTGGTTCATTTTAATGAAGGTTAGATCATCTACATTTTGGGTAGCCAGACGAGTCCTTTTTTCTGTTAGTATTGAACCTGCAGCACTGAATACTCTTTCTGATAGGACACTAGCTGCCGGGCAAGCAAGCTCCTGCAATGCATATTCTGCCAATTCTGGCCAGGTGTCTAATTTTGATGCCCAGTAATCAAATGGGAATGACGGTTGAGGGAGAACATCGATAAGGGATGAAAAATAGTTAGTAACCATACTGGACAAATGTTGTCTCCTGTCACTTTGAATTGATGCTGCAGTACCTGTCCTGTCTGCGGTCATAGCAAAATCACTCCACAACCTGGTCAGAAAACCCCTCTGGCCAACGCCACTTCTGATTTCTGCCCCTCTAACTCCTCTGGTCTGCTGGCCCCTGCAGCTCGTGTGAGAACGATCACGGGCGCTGTGTGCAGGGAATGTCAGAAGCAAACGGTCAACAAGAGTTGATTGTTTGGTTGCTAATATTAGTTCCAAGTTCTCATGTGGCATTATATTTTGCAATTTGCCTTTATAGCGAGGATCAAGGAGGCAGGCCAACCAGTAATCGTCATCATTCATCATTTTAGTTATGCGTGTGTCCCTTTTGAGGATACGTAAGGCATAATCCGCCATGTGGGCCAAAGTTCCAGTTCTCAAATCTGCGGTTGTGCTTGGTTGAGGGGCAGTTTCAGGCAAATCCACGTCACTTGTGTCCCTCAAAAAACCAGAACCCGGCCTTGCCGCGCCACCAATTTCCAGTGGCCCCGGAAAAGCTTCCTCATTAAAAATATAATCATCCCCATCATCCTCCTCGTCCTCCTCCTCCTCTTCGCCCGCTACCTCGTCCTGTACACTGCCCTGGCCAGACAATGGCTGACTGTCATCAAGGCTTTCCTCTTCCTCAGCTGCAGACGCCTGATCCTTTATGTGCGTCAAACTTTGCATCAGCAGACGCATTAGGGGGATGCTCATGCTTATTATGGCGTTGTCTGCACTAACCAGCCGTGTGCATTCCTCAAAACACTGAAGGACTTGACACATGTCTTGAATCTTCGACCACTGCACACCTGACAACTCCATGTCTGCCATCCTACTGCCCGTGTATGTGTATCCTCCCACAAAAACATAACAGCCCGCCTCTGTTCACACAGTCTCTGAAGCATGTGCAGTGTTGAGTTCCACCTTGTTGCAACGTCTATGATTAGGCGATGCTGGGGAAGGTTCAAAGAACGCTGATAGGTCTGCATACGGCTGGAGTGTACGGGCGAACGGCGGATATGTGAGCAAAGTCCACGCACTTTGAGGAGCAGGTCGGATAACCCCGGATAACTTTTCAGGAAGCACTGCACCACCAGGTTTAAGGTGTGAGCCAGGCAAGGAATGTGTTTCAGTTGGGAAAGGGAGATGGCAGCCATGAAATTCCTTCCGTTATCACTCACTACCTTGCCTGCCTCAAGATCTACAGTGCCCAGCCACGACTGCGTTTCTTTCTGCAAGAACTCGGACAGAACTTCCGCGGTGTGTCTGTTGTCGCCCAAACACTTCATAGCCAATACAGCCTGCTGACGTTTGCCAGTAGCTGCCCCATAATGGGAGACCTGGTGTGCAACAGTGGCAGCTGCGGATGGAGTGGTTGTGCGACTGCGGTCTGTGGACGAGCTCTCGCTTCTGCAGCAGGACGAAGAGGAGGAGGAGGGGGTGCGAACGGCTACAGCCAATTGTTTCCTAGACCGTGGGCTAGGCAGAACTGTCCCAAACTTGCTGTCCCCTGTGGACCCTGCATCCACCACATTTACCCAGTGTGCCGTGATGGACACGTAACGTCCCTGGCCATGCCTACTGGTCCATGCATCTGTTGTCAGGTGCACCTTTGTGCTCACAGATTGCCTGAGTGCATGGACGATGCGCTCTTTAACATGCTGGTGGAGGGCTGGGATGGCTTTTCTGGAAAAAAAGTGTCGACTGGGTAGCTCGTAGCGTGGTACAGCGTAGTCCATCAGGGCTTTGAAAGCTTCGCTTTCAACTAACCGGTAGGGCATCATCTCTAACGAGATTAGTCTAGCTATGTGTGCGTTCAAACCCTGTGTACGCGGATGCGAGGCTAAGTACTTCCTTTTTCTAACCATAGTCTCATGTAGGGTGAGCTGGACTGGAGAGCTGGAGATCGTGGAACTAGCGGGGGTGCCGGTGGACATGGCAGACTGAGAGACGGTGGGAGATGGTATTGTTGCCACCGGTGCCCTAGATGCAGTGTTTCCTACTACGAAACTGGTGATTCCCTGACCCTGACGGCTTTGGCCTGGCAAAGAAACCTGCACAGATACTGCAGGTGGTGCGGAAAATGGTGGCCCTACACTGCCGGAAGGGATGTTGCGTTGCTGACTAGCTTCATTGGCCGAGGGTGCTACAACCTTAAGGGACATTTGGTAGTTAGTCCAGGCTTGCAAATGCATGGTGGTTAAATGTCTATGCATGCAACTTGTATTGAGACTTTTCAGATTCTGTCCTCTGCTTAAGGTAGTTGAACATTTTTGACAGATGACTTTGCGCTGATCAATTGGATGTTGTTTAAAAAAATGCCAGACTGCACTCTTTCTAGCATCGGATACCTTTTCAGGCATTGCAGACTGAGCTTTAACCGGATGGCCACGCTGTCCTCCAACAGGTTTTAGCTTTGCCACGCGTTTTGGGCAAGATACGGGCCCGGCAGATGGAACCTGTTGCGATGTTGATGCCTGCTGCGGCCCCTCCTCCTCCGCTTCAGAACTGCTGCCGCCTGCACCCTGTTCCCCCAATGGCTGCCAATCGGGGTCAAGAACTGGGTCATCTATTACCTCTTCTTGTAGCTCGTGTGCAACTTCGTCTGTGTCACCGTGTCGGTCGGTGGTATAGCGTTCGTGATGGGGCAACATAGTCTCATCAGGGTCTGATTCTTGATCAGCACCCTGCGAGGGCAATGTTGTGGTCTGAGTCAAAGGACCAGCATAGTAGTCTGGCTGTGGCTGTGCATCAGTGCACTCCATGTCAGATTCAACTTGTAATGGGCATGGACTGTTAACTGCTTCACTTTCTAAGCCAGGGACGGTATGTGTAAAGAGCTCCATGGAGTAACCCGTTGTGTCGCCTGCTGCATTCTTCTCTGTTGTTGTTTTTGCTGAAGAGGACAAGGAAGCGACTTGTCCCTGACCGTGAACATCAACTAACGACGCGCTGCTTTGACATTTACCAGTTTCACGAGAGGAGGCAAAAGAGCTAGAGGCTGAGTCAGCAAGATAAGCCAAAACTTGCTCTTGCTGCTCCGGCTTTAAAAGCGGTTTTCCTACTCCCAGAAAAGGGAGCGTTCGAGGCCTTGTGTAGCCAGACGACGAACCTGGCTCCACAGCTCCAGACTTAGGTGCAATATTTTTTTTCCCACGACCAGCTGATGCTCCACCACTACCACTACCCTCATTACCAGCTGACAATGAACGCCCCCGGCCACGACCTCTTCCACCATACTTCCTCATTGTTTTAAAAACGTAAACAAACTAACGGTATTTGTTGCTGTCACACAAATTACACGGTGAGCTATAACTTCAGTATGATTTAGCTACCCCTTTACAGGTGAGTGAGACCACAACGAAAATCAGGCATAATGTTACACACTCTGTTGTTGGTGGCAACAAATGAGAGAGATGCCACACACGCAGGACTGTCACTGAAGCACAAATGTAAATATTAATCTCCCACTGATTTGATTTTTTTTTTTTTTTTCAGGGAGACTTTAGGAAAAAAAAAATAGAATAAAATGATTTTTTCAGGAAGAATTTAGAAACCAAAGAAAATAAAATGATTTTTTCAGGGAGAATTTAGAAAACAAATAAAACAAAAAAAGGCTTTCTATGGCCCACTGAGTGAGAGATGACGCACACAGGAGTCAGGAGTGGCACACAAGCCCAGAGGCCAATATTTATCTCCCACTGATTGATGTAGTGATTTTTTCAGGTAGATTTTGGAACCCAAATCAAGCTAAAAAAAATAATAGGCTTTCTATGGCCCACAATTGGAGAGAGAGAGAGAGATGGCACACCCAGGAGTCAAGACTGGCACACAAGCAGAAAGGGCAATATTAATCTCCCACTGATTTGTTTTTTTTTTTTTGTTTTTCAGGGAGACTTTAGGAAAAAAAAATAGAATAAAATGATTTTTTCAGGAAGAATTTAGAAACCAAATAAAATAAAATGATTTTTTCAGGGAGAATTTAGAAAACAAATAAAACAAAAAAAGGCTTTCTATGGCCCACTGAGTGAGAGATGACGCACACAGGAGTCAGGAGTGGCACACAAGCCCAGAGGCCAATATTTATCTCCCACTGATTGATGTAGTGATTTTTTCAGGTAGATTTTGGAACCCAAATCAAGCTAAAAAAATAATAGGCTTTCTATGGCCCACAATTGGAGAGAGAGAGAGAGATGGCACACCCAGGAGTCAAGACTGGCACACAAGCAGAAAGGGCAATATTAATCTCCCACTGATTTGTTTTTTGTTTTTTTTTTTCAGGGAGACTTTAGGAAAAAAAAAATAGAATAAAATGATTTTTTCAGGAAGAATTTAGAAACCAAATAAAATAAAATGATTTTTTCAGGGAGAATTTAGAAAACAAATAAAACAAAAAAAGGCTTTCTATGGCCCACTGAGTGAGAGATGACGCACACAGGAGTCAGGAGTGGCACACAAGCCCAGAGGCCAATATTAATCTCCCTTTTTTTTTTAAGGGAGAATTTATAAAACCAAAAAAAAAAAAATAAATAGGCTTTCTATGGCCCACTATTTGTGAGAGAGATGGCACGCTCAGGACTGGCACACAAGCCCAGAGGCCAATATTAATCTCCCACTTTTTTTTTTTTTTCCAGGGAAAATTTATAAACCCAATAAAAAAAAAATAAATAAATAGGCTTTCTATGGCCCACTATCTGAGAGAGAGAGATGGCACGCTTAGGACTGGCACACAAGCCCAAAGGCCAATATTAATCTCCCACTGATTGATTTATTGATTTTTTCAGGTAGAATTTAGAACCCAAATAAAGCAAAAAAAAAAAAAAAAGGGCTTTCTATGGCCCACTGAGTGAGTGATGATGCACACAGGAGTCAGGAGTGGCACACAAGCCCTGAGGCCAATATTTTTCTCCCACTGATTGATGTAGTGATTTTTTCAGGTAGATTTTAGAACCAAAATCAAGCAAAAAAATAAATAGGCTTTCTATGGCCCACTGAGTGAGTGATGATGCACACAGGAGTCAAGAGTGGCACACAAGCCCTGAGGCCAATATTTTTCTCCCACTGATTGATGTAGTGATTTTTTCAGGTAGATTTTATAACCCAAATCAAGCAAAAAAATAAATAGGCTTTCTATGGCCCACTGAGTGAGAGATGACACAGACAGGGATGGCACTCTAGCAGAAATGTCAATCTTAATCTCCCACAAAAAAAAAAAAAAAACAGGGAGTGTCCTTCAATTACTATCTCCCTGCAGTAATCTCAGCCAGGTATGGCAGGCAGCAATAAGGAGTGGACTGATGCACAAATTAAATAAAAAGTGTGTACAAACCAAAAAGATAGCTGTGCAGAAAGGAAGGAACAAGAGGATTTGTGCTTTGAAAAAAGCAGTTGGTTTGCACAGCGGCGTACACACAGCAATGCAGCTATCAGGGAGCCTTCTAGGGCAGCCCAATGAGCTACAGCGCTGAGGGGGAAAAAAAAAAAAATGTAGCTTCCACTGTCCCTGCACACCGAAGGTGGTGTTGGGCAGTGGAAATCGCTACAGCACAAGCGGTTTGGTGGTTAATGGACCCTGCCTAACGCTATCCCTGCTTCTGACGAAGCGGCAGCAACCTCTCCCTAAGCTCAGATCAGCAGCAGTAACATGGCGGTCGGCGGGAACGCCCCTTTATAGCCCCTGTGACGCCGCAGACAGCAAGCAAATCACTGCAATGCCCTTCTCTAAGATGGTGGGGACCAGGACCTATGTCATCACGCTGCCCACACTCTGCGTTTACCTTCATTGGCTGAGAAATGGCGCTTTTCGCGTCATTGAAACGCGACTTTGGCGCGAAAGTCGCGTACCGCATGGCCGACCCCGCACAGGGGTCGGATCGGGTTTCATGAAACCCAACTTTGCCAAAAGTCGGCGACTTTTGAAAATGAACGACCCGTTTCGCTCAACCCTACATTGGACTATTCTGAAGTGGCCTTCTATGGGCCCTGATCAAAATTCTATTGAACAAGCACATCTACAAAAAAAAACTGACCAGCACCTTCAAACAGAATAAAGCAAGTGTGAACAAATGCAAGCTGCCATGATTGCGTAATATACAAACACGAGAATACAGCAGCGCTCTGTAAGTGCTGAGATGTATGCAAACTTTGAATATATGAAATTTGAACTGCATTAGTGCTATATAGAATATACCTATAAAAAATTAGGGAATTAGACCATAAATTAGCCAATTCATGTGAGCTCATCAACCACGGCAAGGTGATCTTTCTTTAATGGAACCATAAACTTAATATTTATCAAACAAGCTACGAATTGGCCAATTTATGCACCAAGAACCTTCATTTTTATAAATATATTATTAGTTAGGGAGCGATAGACTGAAATTAAATATTCCCTATCAGAAAAGAGATTTATTTATTATACTTTACATACATTATCATCACTGTTCCCAATGGAGCTCACAATTTAAATTCCCTATCAGTATGACTATGGAGTGTGGGAGGAAACCGGAGAAACCACAAGAAACCCATGTAAACACCTGGAGATCATACAAACTCTTTGCAGACGTTGTCCTTGGTGGGATTTGAACTCAGGACCGCAAGGCTGCAGTGCTAACCACTGAGCCACTGTGAGAACAGATTATTACATTAAATAAACAAAATATTTAAGATGAAAATAAATGTTAATTTCAGGCAACCCCCTTAACAATCATGCCGTGACCTGGCTACTTCAGGGACTATACAGTCCAATCCTTCACCATTGCATGAAATATCATCAAACCATACATGTAGCCAATAAGTCATCTGCAATTATACAGTACATGCCTTATATGGAAACAATGCTAAGAGTAATCCATTCTAATACTATATCACACATATTACTAATATAATAGCAAGCTTTGTGCACACAGTACATTTCTCTCCTAAAACCACAAAAAAAACTACACATTGCATGTAGTTATCCCAGTACAAGGCCATACAGAATCCCCTGGGCCGTGAAAGTACAGAGATAAGCTATTATTATTATTATTATTTATTATTATAGCCCCATTTATTCCATGGCGCTTTACATGTGAACAGGGCCGGCGTCAGCACCCGGCGCACCGGGCAAATGCCGGGGCCCTAGAGAGAGAGGGAGGCCCACTCACGCTGTCATAGATACAGCTGGGAGAGCAGAGCAGGAGATAACATGATCTCTCCGCCCACAAAGTCACTGCTGGCTGCGTTCTCTTAACCCCTATGTGCCAGCTCTGACACAAGCATCTTCTCACTCAGTCAGTGCAGCCAGGCAGGCACACATAGGGGTTAAGAGAAGGCAGCCAGTGTGACATTGTGGGCGGAGAGAGCACATTCTCTGCTCTGATCTCCACCCCTGGCTGGCTGCCCTGCTGAAATTATGAGGCAGATTCAGGAGGAGCTCCTAGTCCTACCAGTGCCTGAGTGAGTGGCGCTGCTATATACTATGTGGGCTGCGCTGCTATATACTACGTGGGCTGCGCTGCTATATACTACGTGGGCTGCTATATACTACGTGGGCTGCGCTGCTATATACTACGTGGGCTGCTATATACTACGTGGGCTGCGCTGCTATATACTACGTGGGCTGCGCTGCTATATACTACGTGGGCTGCGCTGCTATATACTATGTGGGCTGCGCTGCTATATACTACGTGGGCTGCGCTGCTATATACTATGTGGGCTGCGCTGCTATATACTACGTGGGCTGCGCTGCTATATACTACTTGGGCTGCGCTGCTATATACTACATGGGCTGCGCTGCTATATACTACGTGGGCTGCGCTGCTATATACTATGTGGGCTGCGCTGCTATATACTACATGGGCTGCGCTGCTATATACTATGTGGGCTGCGCTGCTATATACTACATGGGCTGCTATATACTATGTGGGCAGTGTTATATACTACATGGCTGTGTTTATATGCGATCATGAATCGGGGTATGTGTTAAAGGGGGGGCCCACTGAGACTCTTTCGCCCGGGGCCCTCAAAAACCTGGAGCCGGCCCTGCATGTGAACTTCAGTGATCATAAATACAGGGTCCTGAGTCCCCTGTTTGGAGCAGTGATAGGCATGAGAACTGGAGATCCATTCAGAGTTTTTCAATACTGATGAAGGTAACTGAGTGAAATACTCTTAGGAACATAACACACACTCACTCACGGGTATTGGAAAAATGGAAGACCTGCTACAGGGAGATGCAACTGTTCCTTGAACAGACTAGAAAGATCCTAGCTGCACAACTCAAAAACACCACCTCAGACCTGGCTCCCTAAAAGGCCATCGAGGGGTTTCTCATACCTCTTGAGTAAGCACAGGGGAGGCCACAACACACTGTCAACAAGAGGAGAGCAAAGTGTGCAGAAAGATTCAAAAACACAGAGTAAAAAAATTAAAACACATTCATATAGGGTAGAGAAGGAAGGCTAAAGAGAGCTAAACAGAACAAGTATAACCTCCCAGAAACCTAAAGAAGTGAAAGGAAGAGGAACTGGGAAGGAAAACAAACAGACTCACTGCAGGAATTCAAAGGGTGTGTACCATGCAAGGTAAACCCCTTAGCTGAAGGTCTGAGCTCCTAAACCCAAATCCATCAAGAGGTATAGCCAGCAATGAAGTGCAGTGAAGGATAAACATATAAAACCCAACCCAGAATGTGATAGGGCAGACCAAAACTGGAAAATGTAAAACACCTGGAGAGTAGCAAACCGAGAAGGGGGAGCAAAGACAATTGGAACCATCAGCATTTGGATAGGAAAGAAAAGGCAATAGCTCACCAAACAGGGGAACTGACCATGCAGCAACAGGTCAGCGGATCGAATTTCCAAACTGACCCATGACACTCGCAGGGCCAAGACAAGGTATTTTTGTGTCCTAAAGACACAAAAGAGAATAGTAAAACCAAAAACACTCAGTTTGAAAAAATGTTGCAGTAATCCGCAAGTGCTAGTAAAAGATGTAAAAAACAGGGTATTTGGTTGATACGTTTTTTGCAAAAAATGTATACTAAGCTGCTCTACCAATCTTCACGGTATACCCTTATCAGAGCAGTCCTAACTAATGTATGCAATCCCTATCTGATGTATTTAAAAACCTGATCATCTGTATATAACCTGTGTGAACAGGGTTCAGAGAGGAAAAATCCATGTGTGCATACAGGGTAGAACAGCTTTTGTGCAGATAGCCCAAGAGGAGTGGTGGAACTCCCCAGTCTTGTAGACACAAGAGAACAATTATGGAAACAGGAACACATGGGCTACTTGCACAGTGAACAAGTCTGTATGATCATGTTCACACACCACCAAGAAACCTGAAGACACAAAAGAGAATAGTAAAACCAAAAACACTCAGTTTGAAAAAATGTTGCAGTAATCCGCAAGTGCTAGTAAAAGATGTAAAAAACAGGGTATTTGGTTGATACGTTTTTTGCAAAAAATGTATACTAAGCTGCTCTACCAATCTTCACGGTATACCCTTATCAGAGCAGTCCTAACTTGTGTCTACAAGACTGGGGAGTTCCACCACTCCTCTTGGGCTATCTGCACAAAAGCTGTTCTACCCTGTATGCACACATGGATTTTTCCTCTCTGAACCCTGTTCACACAGGTTATATACAGATGATCAGGTTTTTAAATACATCAGATAGGGATTGCATACATTAGTTAGGACTGCTCTGATAAGGGTATACCGTGAAGATTGGTAGAGCAGCTTAGTATACATTTTTTGCAAAAAACGTATCAACCAAATACCCTGTTTTTTACATCTTTTACTAGCACTTGCGGATTACTGCAAAATTTTTTCAAACTGAGTGTTTTTGGTTTTACTATTCTCTTTTGTGTCTTCAGGTTTCTTGGTGGTGTGTGAACATGATCATACAGACTTGTTCACTGTGCAAGTAGCCCATGTGTTCCTGTTTCCATTTTTGTGTCCTAGGCAGATCAGTGCTGCTTTGCCCCTTTCCCTGTGTCTAAGTGCATTTCCGTCTATAAAATGCGAATACATTTTAATACAGGAAGATCTCCTGATTCTCTGTGAGCTGCAAGAAATCATTTGGTGGTCCGCATGTGGCCTGCGGGCTGTATGTTGTGCAGCCTCCATCTCTTATATCTTGATTAGCAGTGGGTGCCGGGTGGTGCAATACAGTTTTGTCATTGCTCTGCCAAATGTCCCTTGCGTGGCGCCACTGCCGTTCTCCAACAAGAAGCAGGCTGGAAGTAGCCTGCTCCATGCTGGTGCTCACATCAATTGCAATCGTATGTTAAAGACACCATACCATTGAGTACAGGCAGTGAATGACAGAGGGTGTGCAGCCAGAGAGTGGTGAGCAGTGTTAATAACTCACTGACACTGCTGACCTGTGCCTGCTCCGCACCCCGGCTGTTGTGTGCTGAATTCCGTCAGCCAGCACAGCACTGACCATGTATATATATATATATATTTTTTTTTTTTCAAACTGTGCTTCAGTAGGGATACAAGAGGTAGCTCCATAGGCAGGTGCCTACCGTACCTAACCTTCGTCCCTGACCTGACTACTTGGCTATCTACATCAGTCCAATAGTTTTTGTAAGTAGTGACAGTGTCCATGCTTGACTATTCAAACCAGGTTTTTGTTGATCAATAGTATTAGGCTAAAATTACCGAGAAAAGGTTTCATGAAACTTTTTTTTAATAAAATAATCTTGCAGAATGTATGAGAATAATGAAACTTAACAAAAGAATCCCATATCCCGTGCACTAAGGAAAACCCTCTCCAAAGCTTTGCAGTGATTCTCGAGAAACATAAGATGAATTGCCTACATTAACTTGAAATCTGGAGAATGAGACAATGGAAAGATTGGAGGAGACAATGAAAGGAAATTCTTTAGCTGTATTGCCTTTTCCCATTAAGATAAGATAGTGAAGGGACTTCATTTATTTTCACCCAGTAATACACCACAATGAGAATGTCTGCTCTGACTAATGTGCTTAAGTGGACCTCAATCAGAGGTTCAAAGTCAATGACCATTTGTAAAAATGACAATAGAGGGAATTCGGGAGTGAAGAAAGATTAAGTGTGGTTATCCAGATGTTAAGCATGTTCCCATACAATTTACAACCAATGAACCACTATTTATATTGTATTTTAAGTTAACATAACAAATATTTTGATATATGGGAATGTTTATTCATTACAATTCATTAATGAATATAAGTGGCACCAAAAACAGTAATAATTACATTTTATAAGATCTAAATTCATACAAGGGGGGAAACTCGTGTTAGGGTGAACACAAATAAGTAACGGAAAGATCCTTCAGTAGTCAATGGTACTATTTTATAGTTACAGATGCACTAGAGATTGTGCCAAATGGCACACAAAACATAGAACTGTTTGGTTAACGTTACATTAACCCCTTCACGCCACAGCCCATTTTCGTTTTTGCATTTGTTTTTTGCTCCCCTTCTTCCAAGAGCCATAACTTTTTTATTCCTCCATCAATATGGCCATGTGGGAGCTTGTTTTTTGCGGGACCAGTTGTACTTTTGGATGACACCATTGTTTTTACCATATTGTGTACTGTTAAACAGGAAAAAATTCTAAGTGCTATGAAACTGAAAAAAAGTGCAATTCCACAAGTGGTTTTTGGTTGTTTTTTTTTACCATGTTTATCATATGTTAAAACTGACCTGTTATTATGAATCTCCAGCTCATTACGAGTTTGAAGATACCAAACATGTATAGGTTCTTTTTTATTTAAGTGGTGAAAAAATCCAAAGTTTGTTAAAAGACAATTTATGAGATCTGTGGCTGGGTGAGTGCTTTTTTCTTGCGTGCTGAACTGACATTTTTAACCCCTTTACCCCCAAGGGTGGTTTGCACGTTAATGACCGGGCCAATTTTTACAATTCTGACCACTGTCCCTTTGTGAGGTTATAACTCTGGAACGCTTCAACGGATCCCAGTGAACCTGACATTGTTTTCTCGTGACATATTGTACTTCATGACAATGGTAAAAATTCTTTGATAGTACCTGCGTTTATTTGTGAAAAAAACGGAAATTTGGCGAAAATTATGAAAATTTCGCAATTTTCCAACTTTGAATTTTTATGCAATTAAATCACAGAGATATGTCACACAAAATACTTAATAAGTAACATTTCCCACATGTCTACTTTACATCAGCACAATTTTGGAACCAAAATTTTTTTTTGTTAGGGAGTTATAAGGGTTAAAAGTTGACCAGCAATTTCTCATTTCTACAACACCATTTTTTTTTAGGGACCACATCTCATTTTGAGGGGTCTATATGATAGAAAATACCCAACTGTGACACCATTCTAAAAACTACACCCCTCAAGGTGCTCAAAACCATATCCAAGAAGTTTATTAACCCTTCTGGTGCTTCACAGGAATTTTTTGAATGTTTAAATAAAAATGAACATTTAACTTTTTTTCACAAAAAATTTAATTCAGCTCCAATTTGTTTTATTTTACCAAGGGTAACAGGAGAAAATGGACCCCAAACAGTGTTGTACTATTTGTCCTGAGTACGACAATACCCCATATGTGGGGGTAAACCACTGTTTGGGCGCATGGCAGAGCTCGGAAGCAAAGGAGCGCCGTTTGACTTGTCAATGCAAAATTGACAGGAATTGAGATGAGACGCCATGTTGCGTTTGGAGAGCCCCTGATGTGCCTAAACATTGAAACCCCCACAAGTGACACCATTTTGGAAAGTAGACCCCCTAAGGAACTCATCTAGAGGTGTGGTGAGCACTTTGACCCACCAAGTGCTTCACAGAAGTTTATAATGTAGAACCGTAAAAATAAAAAATCATATTTTTTCACAAAAATTATATTTTCGCCCACAATTTTTTATTTTCCCAAGGGTAAGAGAAGAAATTGGACCCCAAAAGTTGTTGTACAATTTGTCCTGAGTACGCTGATGCCCAATATGTGCGGGTAAACCACTGTTTGGGCGGATTGGAGAGCTCGGAAGGGAAGGAGTGCCGTTTGACTTTTCAATGCAAAATTGACAGGAATTGAGATGGGATGCCATGTTGCGTTTGGAGAGCCACTGATGAGCCTAAACATTGAAACCCCCCACAAGTGATACCATTTTGGAAAGTAGACCCCCTAAGGAACTTATCTAGAGGTGTGGTGAGCACTTTGACCCACCAAGTGCTTCACAGAAGTTTATAATGTAGAACCGTAAAAATAAAAAATCATATTTTTTCACAAAAATTATCTTTTCGCCCCCAATTTTTTATTTTCCCAAGGGTAAGAGAAGAAATTGGACCCCAAAAGTTGTTGTACAATTTGTCCTGAGTACGCTGATACCCCATATGTGCGGGTAAACCACTGTTTGGGCGGATGGGAGAGCTCGGAAGGGAAGGAGCGCCATTTGACTTGTCAATGCAAAATTGACAGGAATTGAGATGAGACGCCATGTTGCGTTTGGAGAGCCCCTGATGTGCCTAAACATTGAAACCCCCACAAGTGACACCATTTTGGAAAGTAGACCCCCTAAGGAACTCATCTAGAGGTGTGGTGAGCACTTTGACCCACCAAGTGCTTCACAGAAGTTTATAATGTAGAACCGTAAAAATAAAAAATCATATTTTTTCACAAAAATTATATTTTCGCCCACAATTTTTTATTTTCCCAAGGGTAAGAGAAGAAATTGGACCCCAAAAGTTGTTGTACAATTTGTCCTGAGTACGCTGATGCCCAATATGTGCGGGTAAACCACTGTTTGGGCGGATTGGAGAGCTCGGAAGGGAAGGAGTGCCGTTTGACTTTTCAATGCAAAATTGACAGGAATTGAGATGGGATGCCATGTTGCGTTTGGAGAGCCACTGATGAGCCTAAACATTGAAACCCCCCACAAGTGATACCATTTTGGAAAGTAGACCCCCTAAGGAACTTATCTAGAGGTGTGGTGAGCACTTTGACCCACCAAGTGCTTCACAGAAGTTTATAATGTAGAACCGTAAAAATAAAAAATCATATTTTTTCACAAAAATTATCTTTTCGCCCCCAATTTTTTATTTTCCCAAGGGTAAGAGAAGAAATTGGACCCCAAAAGTTGTTGTACAATTTGTCCTGAGTACGCTGATACCCCATATGTGCGGGTAAACCACTGTTTGGGCGGATGGGAGAGCTCGGAAGGGAAGGAGCGCCATTTGACTTTTCAATGCAAAATTGACAGGAATGGAGATGGGACGCCATGTTGCGTTTGGAGAGCCACTGATGTGCCTAAACATTGAAACCCCCCACAAGTGACACCATTTTGGAAAGTAGACCCCCTAAGGAACTTATCTAGAGGTGTGGTGAGCACTTTGACCCACCAAGTGCTTCACAGAAGTTTATAATGCAGAGCCGTAAAAATAAAACAAAAACATTTTCCCACAAAAATTATTTTTTAGCCCCCAGTTTTGTATTTTCCCGAGGGTAACAGGAGAAAGTGGACCCCAAAATGTGTTGCCCAATTTGTCCTGAGTGCGATGATACACCATATGTGGGGGGAACCACTGTTTGGGCGCATGGGAGGGTTCGGAAGGGAAGGAGTGCTATTTGAATGCAGACTTAGATGGAATGGTCTGCAGGTGTCACATTGCGTTTGCAGAGCCCCTAATGTACCTAAACAGTAGAAACCCCCCACAAGTGACACCATTTTGGAAACTAGACCCCCTAAGGAACTCATCTAGATGTGTTGTGAGAGCTTTGAACCCCCAAGTGTTAAACTACAGTTTGTAACGCAGAGCCGTGAAAATTAAAAAAAAAATCTTTCCCCCAAAAATTATTTTTTAGCCCCCAGTTTTGTATTTTCCCGAGGGTGAGAGGAGAAATTTGACCCCAAAAGTTGTTGTCCAATTTGTCCTGAGTACGCTGATACCCCATATGTTGGGGGAAACCACCGTTTGGGCGCATGGGAGGGCTCGGAAGGGAAGGAGTGCCATTTGGAATGCAGACTTAGATGGAATGGTCTGCAGGCGTCACATTGCGTTTGCAGAACCCCTATTGTACCTAAACAGTAGAAATCCCCCACAAGTGACCCCATATTGGAAACTAGACCTCCCATGGAACTTATCTAGATGTGTTGTGAGAACTTTGAACCCCCAAGTGTTTCACTACAGTTTATAACGCAGAGCCGTGAAAATAAAAAATCTTTTTTTTTCCCACAAAAATTATATTTTAGCCCCCAGTTTTGTATTTTCCCAAGGGTAACAGGAGAAATTGGACCTCAGAAGTTGTTGTCCTATTTGTCCTGAGTACACTGATACCCCATATGTTGGGGTAAACCCCTGTTTGGGCACACGGGAGAGCTCGGAAGGGAAGAAGCACTGTTTTACTTTTTCAACGCAGAATTGGCTGGAATTGAGATCGGACGCCATGTCGCGTTTGGAGAGCCCCTGATGTGCCTAAACAGTGGAAACCCCCCAATTATAACTGAAACCCTAATCCAAACACACCCCTAACCCTAATCCCAACAGTAACCCTAACCACACCTCTAACCCTGACACACCCCTAACCCTAATCCCAACCCTATTCCCAACTGTAAATGTAATCTAAACTGTTGTGAATTCTGTGGCAGAGCTCCCTCCTGTGGTCACAAGTGGTACTTCGGCTGATTCTCTCTGTGAGCTTCCGTTGGTGGAGGAAAGTGGTACTGCGGCTTCTGAGTTTCCTTCCTCAGGTGATGTGGTGAAGTCGTTAGGTGCTGCTCTATTTAACTCCACCTAGTACTTTGATCCTGGCCTCCAGTCAATGTTCTAGTATTGGACCTGTTTCCTCCTGGATCGTTCCTGTGGCCTGCTGCTCTGCATAGCTAAGTTCCGCTTTGCTATTTTGTTTGCTGTATTTTTCTGTCCAGCTTGTCATTTTGTTTTTTTCCTGCTTGCTGGTAGCTCTGGGACGCAGAGGGTGTACCTCCGTGCCGTTAGTTCGGTACGGAGGGTCTTTTGCCCCCTTTGCGTGGTTTTTGTAGGGTTTTGTGTTGACCGCAAAGTTACCTTTCCTATCCTCGCTCTGTTCAGAAAGTCGGGCCTCACTTTGCTAAATCTATTTCATCTCTACGTTTGTCTTTTCATCTTAACTCACTGTCATTATATGTGGGGGCTGCCTTTTCCTTTGGGGTATTTCTCTGAGGCAAGGTAGGCTTATTTTCTATCTTCAGGCTAGCTAGTTTCTCTGGCTGTGCCGAGTTGCATAGGGAGCGTTAGGCGCAATCCACGGCTGCCTCTAGTGTGGTTGGAGAGGATTAGGGATTGCGGTCAGCAGAGTTCCCACGTCTCAGAGCTCGTTCTTTGTTTTTGGGTTATTGTCAGGTCACTGTATGTGCTCTGACCTCTATGTCCATTGTGGTACTGAATTACCTTATCATAACAGTACTGGAGGCCAAAGTACTAATGATTCTCAATAGAGGGAAAAAAGAAGTTCTGAGACCATTTTTTTTTCTCTCCACTGTGTTTTGCCTTTTTTTTCCCCTAGACATTTGGGTGGTTCAGGACACAGGTGTAGCGATGGACATTAAAGGTCTGTCTTCATGTGTGGATCAGCTCACGGCAAGAGTACAAAATATTCAAGACTTTGTGGTTCAGAATTCTATGTTAGAACCGAGAATTCCTATTCCTGATTTGGTTTTTGGAGATAGAACTAAATTTCTGAGTTTCAAAAATAATTGTAAACTATTTCTGGCTTTGAAACCTCGCTCCACTGGTGACCCAGTTCAACAAGTTAGGATCATTATTTCTTTTTTACGTGGCGACCCTCAGGACTGGGCATTTTCTCTTGCGTCAGGAGATCCTGCATTAAGTAATATCGATGCGTTTTTCCTGGCGCTCGGATTGCTGTACGATGAACCTAATTCAGTGGATCAGGCAGAGAAAAATTTGCTGGCTCTGTGTCAGGGTCAGGATGAGATAGAGGTATATTGTCCGAAATTTAGAAAGTGGTCCGTACTCACTCAATGGAATGAAGGTGCGCTCGCAGCTATTTTCAGAAAAGGTCTCTCTGAAGCCCTTAAGGATGTCATGGTGGGATTTCCTATGCCTGCTGGTCTGAATGAGTCTATGTCTTTGGCCATTCAGATCGGTCGACGCTTGCGTGAGCGTAAATCTGTGCACCATTTGGCGGTATTACCTGAGCTTAAACCTGAGCCTATGCAGTGCGATAGGACTTTGACCAGAGTTGAACGGCAAGAACACAGACGTCTGAATGGGCTGTGTTTCTACTGTGGTGATTCCACTCATGCTATCTCTGATTGTCCTAAGCGCACTAAGCGGTTCGCTAGGTCTGCCACCATTGGTACGGTACAGTCAAAATTTCTTCTGTCCGTTACCTCGATCTGCTCTTTGTCATCGTATTCTGTCATGGCGTTTGTGGATTCAGGCGCTGCCCTGAATTTGATGGACTTGGAGTTGCTAGGCGTTGTGGGTTTTTCTTGGAGCCCTTGCAGTGTCCTATTCCATTGAGAGGAATTGATGCTACGCCTTTGGCCAAGAATAAGCCTCAGTACTGGACCCAGCTGACCATGTGCATGGCTCCTGCACATCAGGAGGTTATTCGCTTTCTGGTGTTGCATAATCTGCATGATGTGGTCGTGTTGGGGTTGCCATGGCTACAAGTCCATAATCCAGTATTAGATTGGAAATCCATGTCTGTGTCCAGCTGGGGTTGTCAGGGGGTACATGGTGATGTCCCATTTCTGACTATTTCGTCATCCACCCCTTCTGAGGTTCCAGAGTTCTTGTCTGATTACCGGGATGTATTTGATGAGCCCAAGTCCGATACCCTACCTCCGCATAGGGATTGTGATTGTGCTATCGATTTGATTCCTGGTAGTAAATTCCCAAAAGGTCGACTGTTTAATTTATCTGTGCCTGAGCACGCCGCTATGCGGAGTTATGTGAAGGAGTCCTTGGAGAAGGGGCATATTCGCCCGTCATCGTCGCCATTAGGAGCAGGGTTCCTTTTTGTAGCCAAGAAGGATGGTTCACTGAGACCTTGTATAGATTACCGCCTTCTAAATAGGATCACAGTTAAATTTCAGTACCCCTTGCCGTTGCTATCTGATTTGTTTGCTCGGATTAAGGGGGCTAGTTGGTTCACCAAGATAGATCTTCGTGGTGCGTATAATCTTGTGCGTATTAAGCGAGGCGATGAATGGAAAACTGCATTTAATACGCCCGAGGGCCATTTTGAGTATCTAGTAATGCCATTCGGACTTGCCAATGCTCCAGTGTTTCAGTCCTTTATGCATGACATCTTCCGAGAGTACCTGGATAAATTCCTGATTATGTACTTGGATGACATTTTGATCTTCTCGGATGATTGGGAGTCTCATGTGAAGCAGGTCAGAACGGTGTTTCAGGTCCTGCGTGCTAATTCTTTGTTTGTGAAGGGATCAAAGTGTCTCTTTGGTGTTCAGAAGGTTTCATTTTTGGGGTTCATCTTTTCCCCTTCTACTATCGAGATGGATCCTGTTAAGGTCCAAGCCATCCATGATTGGACTCAGCCGACATCTCTGAAAAGTCTGCAAAAGTTCCTGGGCTTTGCTAATTTTTATCGTTGCTTCATCTGCAATTTTTCTAGTATTGCTAAACCATTGACCGATTTGACCAAGAAGGGTGCTGATGTGGTCAATTGGTCTTCTGCTGCTGTGGAAGCTTTTCAAGAGTTGAAGCGTCGTTTTTCTTCTGCCCCTGTGTTGTGTCAACCAGATGTTTCGCTTCCGTTCCAGGTCGAGGTTGATGCTTCTGAGATTGGAGCAGGGGCTGTTTTGTCGCAGAGAAGTTCTGATTGCTCGGTGATGAAACCATGCGCCTTCTTTTCCAGGAAGTTTTCGCCTGCTGAGCGAAATTATGATGTGGGCAATCGAGAGTTGCTGGCCATGAAGTGGGCATTTGAGGAGTGGCGTCATTGGCTTGAAGGAGCTAAGCATCGCGTGGTGGTCTTGACTGATCATAAGAACTTGACTTATCTCGAGTCTGCCAAGCGGTTGAATCCTAGACAGGCTCGTTGTTCGCTGTTTTTTGCCCGTTTTGACTTTGTGATTTCGTACCTTCCGGGCTCTAAAAATGTGAAGGCGGATGCTCTGTCTAGGAGTTTTGTGCCGACTCTCCGGGTTTATCTGAGCCGGCGGGTATCCTCAAAGAGGGAGTAATTGTGTCTGCCATCTCCCCTGATTTGCGGCGGGTGCTGCAAAAATTTCAGGCTAATAAACCTGATCGTTGCCCAGCGGAGAAACTGTTTGTCCCTGATAGGTGGACGAATAGAGTTATCTCTGAGGTTCATTGTTCGGTGTTGGCTGGTCATCCTGGAATCTTTGGTACCAGAGATTTAGTGGCTAGATCCTTTTGGTGGCCATCTCTGTCGCGGGATGTGCGTTCTTTTGTGCAGTCCTGTGGGATTTGTGCTCGGGCTAAGCCCTGCTGTTCTCGTGCCAGTGGGTTGCTTTTGCCCTTGCCGGTCCCGAAGAGGCCTTGGACACATATCTCTATGGATTTTATTTCAGATCTTCCCGTCTCTCAAAAGATGTCAGTCATTTGGGTGGTCTGTGATCGCTTCTCTAAGATGGTCCATTTGGTACCCTTGTCTAAATTACCTTCCTCCTCTGATTTGGTGCCATTGTTCTTCCAGCATGTGGTTCGTTTACATGGCATTCCAGAGAATATCGTTTCTGACAGAGGTTCCCAGTTTGTTTCGAGGTTTTGGCGAGCCTTTTGTGGTAGGATGGGCATTGACTTGTCTTTTTCCTCGGCTTTCCATCCTCAGACTAATGGTCAGACCGAACGAACCAATCAGACCTTGGAAACATATCGGAGATGCTTTGTTTCTGCTGATCAGGATGACTGGGTGTCCTTTTTGCCTTTGGCTGAGTTCGCCCTTAATAATCGGGCCAGCTCGGCTACCTTGGTTTCGCCATTTTTCTGCAACTCTGGGTTCCATCCTCGTTTCTCTTCAGGGCAGGTTGAGTCTTCGGACTGTCCTGGTGTGGATACTGTGGTGGACAGGTTGCAGCAGATTTGGACTCATGTAGTGGACAATTTGACCTCGTCCCAGGAGAAGGCTCAACGTTTCGCTAATCGCAGACGCTGTGTGGGTCCCCGACTTCGTGTTGGGGATTTGGTTTGGTTATCTTCTCGTCATATTCCTATGAAGGTTTCCTCTCCTAAGTTTAAACCTCGTTTCATTGGTCCGTATAGGATTTCTGAGGTTCTTAATCCTGTGTCTTTTCGTCTGACCCTTCCAGATTCTTTTTCCATACATAACGTATTCCAAAGGTCATTGTTGCGGAGATACGTGGCACCTATGGTTCCATCTGTTGATCCTCCTGCCCCGGTTTTGGTGGAGGGGGAGTTGGAGTATATTGTGGAGAAGATTTTGGATTCTCGTGTTTCAAGACGGAAACTCCAGTATCTGGTTAAGTGGAAGGGTTATGCTCAGGAAGATAATTCCTGGGTCTTTGCCTCTGATGTCCATGCTCCCGATCTTGTTCGTGCCTTTCATATGGCTCATCCTGGTCGTCCTGGGGGCTCTGGTGAGGGTTCGGTGACCCCTCCTCAAGGGGGGGGTACTGTTGTGAATTCTGTGGCAGAGCTCCCTCCTGTGGTCACAAGTGGTACTTCGGCTGATTCTCTCTGTGAGCTTCCGTTGGTGGAGGAAAGTGGTACTGCGGCTTCTGAGTTTCCTTCCTCAGGTGATGTGGTGAAGTTGTTAGGTGCTGCTCTATTTAACTCCACCTAGTGCTTTGATCCTGGCCTCCAGTCAATGTTCTAGTATTGGACCTGTTTCCTCCTGGATCGTTCCTGTGGCCTGCTGCTCTGCATAGCTAAATTCCGCTTTGCTATTTTGTTTGCTGTATTTTTCTGTCCAGCTTGTCATTTTGTTTTTTTCCTGCTTGCTGGTAGCTCTGGGACGCAGAGGGTGTACCTCCGTGCCGTTAGTTCGGTACGGAGGGTCTTTTGCCCCCTTTGCGTGGTTTTTGTAGGGTTTTGTGTTGACCGCAAAGTTACCTTTCCTATCCTCGCTCTGTTCAGAAAGTCGGGCCTCACTTTGCTAAATCTATTTCATCTCTACGTTTGTCTTTTCATCTTAACTCACAGTCATTATATGTGGGGGCTGCCTTTTCCTTTGGGGTATTTCTCTGAGGCAAGGTAGGCTTATTTTCTATCTTCAGGCTAGCTAGTTTCTCTGGCTGTGCCGAGTTGCATAGGGAGCGTTAGGCGCAATCCACGGCTGCCTCTAGTGTGGTTGGAGAGGATTAGGGATTGCGGTCAGCAGAGTTCCCACGTCTCAGAGCTCGTTCTTTGTTTTTGGGTTATTGTCAGGTCACTGTATGTGCTCTGACCTCTATGTCCATTGTTGTACTGAATTAGCTTATCATAACACTAAACCCTAACCGTAACTTTAGCCCCAACCCTAACTCTAGCCTTAACCCTAGCCCTAACCCTAGCCCTAGCCCTAACCCTAGCCCTAACCCTAACCCTAGCCCTAGCCCTAACCCTAACCCTAGCCCTAACCCTAGCCCTAACCTTAACCCTAACTGTTATGAATAGGTAATTCAGAACCACAATGGACCTTGAAGTTCAGAGCACACAAAGTGACCTGACAATAAGCAAAAAACATAGGACGAGCTCTGAGACGTGGGAACTCTGCTGACCGCAATCCCTAATCCTATCACACCACACTAGAGGTAGCCGTGGATTGCGCCTAACGCTCCCTATGCAACTCGGCACAGCCTGAGAAACTAGCTAGGCCTGAAGAGAGAAAAATAAGCCTACCTTGCCTCAGAGAAATTCCCCAAAGGAAAAGGCAGCCCCCCACATATAATGACTGTGAGTTAAGATGAAAGTACAAACACAGAGATGAAATAGATTTAGCAAAGCGAGGCCCGACTTACTGAATAGACCGAGGATAGGAAAGATAGCTTTGCGGTCAACACAAAAACCTACAAACAACCACGCAGAGGGGCAAAAAGACCCTCCGCACCGACTAACGGTACGGAGGTGCTCCCTCTGCGTCTCAGAGCTTCCAGCAAGCAAGAAAAACAAATTACAGCAAGCTGGACAGAAAATATAGCAACAAAAGTAACACAAGCAGAACTTAGCTTATGCTGAGCAGACAGGCCACAGGAACGATCCAGGAGGAAGCAAGACCAATACTAGAACATTGACTGGAGGCCAGGATCAAAGCACTAGGTGGAGTTAAATAGAGCAGCACCTAACGACTTAACCTCATCACCTGAGGAAGGAAACTCAGAAGCCGCAGTACCTCTTGTGACCACAGGAGGGAGATTGATCACAGAATTCACAACAGTACCCCCCCCTTGAGGAGGGGTCACCGAACCCTCACCAGAGCCCCCAGGCCGACCAGGATGAGCCATATGAAAGGCACGAACAAGATCGGCAGCATGGACATCAGAGGCAAAGACCCAGGAATTATCTTCCTGACCATAACCCTTCCACTTAACCAGATACTGGAGTTTCCATCTCGAAACACGATAATCCAAAATCTTCTCCACTATATACTCCAACTCCCCCTCCACCAAAACCGGGGCATGAGGATCAACAGATGGAACCATAGGTGTCACGTATCTCCGCAACAATGACCTATGGAATACGTTATGGATGGAAAAAGAATCTGGAAGGGTCAAACGAAAAGACACAGGATTAAGAACCTCAGAAATCCTATACGGACCAATGAAACGAGGCTTAAACTTAGGAGAGGAAACCTTCATAGGAATATAACGAGATGACAACCAAACCAAATCCCCAACACAAAGTCGGGGACCCACACAGCGTCTGCGATTAGCGAAACGTTGAGCCTTCTCCTGGGACAAGGTCAAATTGTCCACTACATGAGTCCAAATCCGCTGCAACCTGTCCACCACAGTATCCACACCAGGACAGTCCGAAGACTCAACCTGTCCTGAAGAGAAACGAGGATGGAACCCAGAATTGCAGAAAAACGGCGAAACCAAGGTAGCCGAGCTGGCCCGATTATTAAGGGCGAACTCAGCCAAAGGCAAAAAGGACACCCAATCATCCTGATCAGCAGAAACAAAACATCTCAGATATGTTTCCAAGGTCTGATTGGTTCGTTCAGTCTGGCCATTTGTCTGAGGATGGAAAGCCGAGGAAAAAGACAAATCAATGCCCATCCTAGCACAAAATGCACGCCAAAACCTCAAAACAAACTGGGAACCTCTGTCAGAAACGATGTTCTCTGGAATGCCATGTAAACGAACCACATGCTGGAAGAACAACGGCACCAAATCAGAGGAGGAAGGCAATTTTGACAAGGGTACCAAATGGACCATCTTAGAGAAGCGATCACAAACTACCCAAATGACCAACATTTTTTGAGAGACGGGAAGATCCGAAATTAAATCCATAGAGATATGTGTCCAAGGCCTCTTCGGGACCGGCAAGGGCAAAAGCAACCCACTGGCACGAGAACAGCAGGGCTTAGCCCGAGCACAAATCCCACAGGACTGCACAAAAGAACGCACATCCCGCGACAGAGACGGCCACCAAAAGGATCTAGCCACTAAATCTCTGGTACCAAAGATTCCAGGATGACCAGCCAACATCGAACAAAGAACCTCAGAGATAACTTTATTCGTCCACCTATCAGGGACAAACAGTTTCTCCGCTGGGCAACGATCAAGTTTATTAGCCTGAAATTTTTGCAGCACCCACCGCAAATCAGGGGAGATGGCAGACACAATTACTCCCTCTTTGAGAATACTCGCCGGCTCAGGCAAACCCGGAGAGTCGGGCACAAACTCCTAGACAGGGCATCCGCCTTCACATTTTTAGAGCCCGGAAAGTACGAAACCACAAAGTCAAAACGGGAGAAAAACAGCGACCAACGAGCCTGTCTAGGATTCAACCGTTTGGCAGACTCGAGATAAGTCAAGTTCTTGTGATCAGTCAAGACCACCACGCGATGCTTGGCTCCTTCAAGCCAATGACGCCACTCCTCGAATGCCCACTTCATGGTCAGCAACTCTCGATTGCAAACATCATAATTTCGCTCACCGGTCGAAAACTTCCTGGAAAAGAAGGCGCATGGCTTCATCACCGAGCAATCAGCACCTCTTTGCGACAAAACAGCCCCCGCTCCAATTTCAGAAGCATCAACCTCAAAACTATAGGGAGAAAAATACTTTATCTAAAAAACTAATTAAAGCTGCCAAAAAGGAAACAGAGAAGCACATTGCTAAGGAGAGTAAAACTAATCCCAAACTGTTCTTCAACTATATCAATAGTAAAAGAATAAAAACTGAAAATGTAGGCCCCTTAAAAAATAGTGAGGAAAGAATGGTTGTAGATGACGAGGAAAAAGCTAACATATTAAACACCTTCTTCTCCACGGTATTCACGGTGGAAAATGAAATGCTAGGTGAAATCCCAAGAAACAATGAAAACCCTATATTAAGGGTCACCAATCTAACCCAAGAAGAGGTGCAAAACCGGCTAAATAAGATTAAAATAGATAAATCTCCGGGTCCGGATGGCATACACCCACGAGTACTAAGAGAACTAAGTAATGTAATAGATAAACCATTATTTCTTATTTTTAGTGACTCTATAGCGACAGGGTCTGTTCCGCAGGACTGGCGCATAGCAAATGTGGTGCCAATATTCAAAAAGGGCTCTAAAAGTGAACCTGGAAATTATAGGCCAGTAAGTCTAACCTCTATTGTTGGTAAAATATTTGAAGGGTTTCTGAGGGATGTTATTCTGGATTATCTCAATGAGAATAACTGTTTAACTCCATATCAGCATGGGTTTATGAGAAATCGCTCCTGTCAAACCAATCTAATCAGTTTTTATGAAGAGGTAAGCTATAGGCTGGACCACGGTGAGTCATTGGACGTGGTATATCTCGATTTTTCCAAAGCGTTTGATACCGTGCCGCACAAGAGGTTGGTACACAAAATGAGAATGCTTGGTCTGGGGGAAAATGTGTGTAAATGGGTTAGTAACTGGCTTAGTGATAGAAAGCAGAGGGTGGTTATAAATGGTATAGTCTCTAACTGGGTCGCTGTGACCAGTGGGGTACCGCAGGGGTCAGTATTGGGACCTGTTCTCTTCAACATATTCATTAATGATCTGGTAGAAGGTTTACACAGTAAAATATCGATATTTGCAGATGATACAAAACTATGTAAAGCAGTTAATACAAGAGAAGATAGTATTCTGCTACAGATGGATCTGGATAAGTTGGAAACTTGGGCTGAAAGGTGGCAGATGAGGTTTAACAATGATAAATGTAAGGTTATACACATGGGAAGAGGGAATCAATATCACCATTACACACTGAACGGGAAACCACTGGGTAAATCTGACAGGGAGAAGGACTTGGGGATCCTAGTTAATGATAAACTTACCTGGAGCAGCCAGTGCCAGGCAGCAGCTGCCAAGGCAAACAGGATCATGGGGTGTATTAAAAGAGGTCTGGATACACATGATGAGAGCATTATACTGCCTCTGTACAAATCCCTAGTTAGACCGCACATGGAGTACTGTGTCCAGTTTTGGGCACCGGTGCTCAGGAAGGATATAATGGAACTAGAGAGAGTACAAAGGAGGGCAACAAAATTAATAAAGGGGATGGGAGAACTACAATACCCAGATAGATTAGCGAAATTAGGATTATTTAGTCTAGAAAAAAGACGACTGAGGGGCGATCTAATAACCATGTATAAGTATATAAGGGGACAATACAAATATCTCGCTGAGGATCTGTTTATACCAAGGAAGGTGACGGGCACAAGGGGGCATTCTTTGCGTCTGGAGGAGAGAAGGTTTTTCCACCAACATAGAAGAGGATTCTTTACTGTTAGGGCAGTGAGAATCTGGAATTGCTTGCCTGAGGAGGTGGTGATGGCGAACTCAGTCGAGGGGTTCAAGAGAGGCCTGGATGTCTTCCTGGAGCAGAACAATATTGTATCATACAATTATTAGGTTCTGTAGAAGGACGTAGATCTGGGTATTTATTTATTATGATGGAATATAGGCTGAACTGGATGGACAAATGTCTTTTTTCGGCCTTACTAACTATGTTACTATGTTACTATGTTACTATAACCTGGAACGGAAGCGAAACATCGGGTTGACACAACACAGGGGCAGAAGAAAAACGACGCTTTAACTCTTGAAAAGCTTCCACAGCAGCAGAAGACCAATTGACCACATCAGCACCCTTCTTGGTCAAATCGGTCATTGGTTTAGCAATACTAGAGAAATTACAGATGAAGCGACGATAAAAATTAGCAAAGCCAAGGAACTTTTGCAGACTCTTCAGAGATGTCGGCTGAGTCCAATCATAAATGGCCTGGACCTTAACAGGGTCCATCTCGATAGTAGAAGGGGAAAAAATGAACCCCAAAAATGAAACCTTCTGAACACCAAAGAGACACTTTGATCCCTTCACAAACAAAGAATTAGCATGCAGGACCTGGAACACAATTCTGACCTGCTTCACACGAGACTCCCAATCATCCGAGAAGACCAAAATATCATCCAAGTATACAATCAGGAATTTATCCAGGTACTCTCGGAAGATGTCATGCATAAAGGACTGAAATACTGATGGAGCATTGGCAAGTCCGAATGGCATAACTAGGTACTCAAAATGGCCCTCGGGCGTATTAAATGCAGTTTTCCATTAATCGCCCCGTTTAATACGTACAAGATTATATGCACCACGAAGATCTATCTTGGTGAACCAACTAGCCCCCTTAATCCGAGCAAACAAATCAGATAGCAGTGGCAAGGGGTACTGAAATTTGACCGTGATTTTATTTAGAAGGCGGTAATCAATACAAGGTCTCAGCGAACCATCCTTCTTGGCCACAAAAAAGAACCCTGCTCCCAATGGCGATGACGACGGGCGAATATGACCCTTCTCTAAAGATTCTTTTACATAACTCCGCATAGCGGCGTGCTCAGGTACAGATAAATTAAACAGTCGACCCTTAGGAAACTTACTACCAGGAATCAACTCGATAGCACAATCACAATCCCTATGCGGAGGTAGGGCATTGGACTTGGGCTCATCGAATACATCCCGGTAATCAGACAAGAACTCTGGGACCTCAGAAGGGGTGGATGACGAGATAGATAGAAATGGAACATCACCATGTACCCCCTGACAACCCCAGCTGGACACAGACATTGATTTCCAATCCAATACTGGGTTATGAACTTGTAGCCATGGCAACCCCAACACGACCACATCATGCAGATTTTGCAACACCAGAAAGCGAATATCCTCCTGGTGCGCAGGAGCCATGCACATGGTCAGTTGGGTCCAGTACTGAGGCTTATTCTTGGCCAAAGGCGTAGCATCAATTCCTCTCAATGGAATAAGACACTGCAAGGGCTCCAAGACAAACCCACAGCGCCTAGCAAACTCCAAGTCCATCAAATTCAGGGCAGCGCCTGAATCCACAAATGCCATGACAGAATAGGAAGACAAAGAGCAGATCAAAGTAACGGACAAAAGAAATTTCGACTGTACCGTACCAATGGTGGCAGACTTAGCGAACCGCTTAGTGCGCTTAGGACAATCAGAGATAGCATGAGTGGAATCACCACAGTAGAAACACAGCCCATTCTGACGTCTGTGTTCCTGCCTTTCAGCTCTGGTCAAAGTCCTATCGCACTGCATAGGCTCAGGTCCATGCTCAGATAATACCGCCAAATGGTGCACAGATTTACGCTCACGCAAGCGTCGACCGATCTGAATGGCCAAAGACATAGACTCATTCAGACCAGCAGGCATAGGAAATCCCACCATGACATCCTTAAGGGCTTCAGAGAGACCCTTTCTGAAGATTGCTGCCAAAGCACATTCATTCCATTGAGTGAGCACAGACCACTTTCTAAACTTCTGACAATAAATCTCTATCTCATCCTGACCCTGACACAGAGCCAGCAAATTTTTCTCTGCCTGATCCACTGAATTAGGTTCATCGTACAGTAATCCGAGCGCCAGAAAAAACGCATCAATATTACATAATGCAGGATCTCCTGGCGCAAGGGAAAATGCCCAGTCTTGAGGGTCGCCACGTAATAAAGAAATAATGATCTTAACTTGTTGAACTGGGTCACCAGAGGAGCGAGGTTTCAAAGCCAGAAACAGTCTGCAATTATTTTTGAAACTCAGAAATTTAGCTCTATCTCCAGAAAACAAATCAGGAATAGGAATTCTTGGTTCTAACATAGAATTCTGAGCCACAAAGTCTTGAATATTTTGTACTCTTGCAGTGAGAAGATCCACACATGAAGACAGACCTTTAATGTCCATCACCACACCTGTGTCCTGAACCACCCAAATGTCTAGGGGAAAAAAAAGGCAAAACACAGTGCAAAGAAAAAAAAATGGTCTCAGAACTTCTTTTTTCCCTCTATTGAGAAGCATAGTACTTTGGGCCTCCAGTACTGTTATGAATAGGTAATTCAGAACCACAATGGACCTTGAAGTTCAGAGCACACAAAGTGACCTGACAATAAGCAAAAAACATAGGACGAGCTCTGAGACGTGGGAACTCTGCTGACCGCAATCCCTAATCCTATCACACCACACTAGAGGTAGCCGTGGATTGCGCCTAACGCTCCCTATGCAACTCGGCACAGCCTGAGAAACTAGCTAGGCCTGAAGATAGAAAAATAAGCCTACCTTGCCTCAGAGAAATTCCCCAAAGGAAAAGGCAGCCCCCCACATATAATGACTGTGAGTAAGATGAAAACACAAACACAGAGATGAAATAGATTTAGCAAAGTGAGGCCCGACTTACTGAATAGACCGAGGATAGGAAAGATAGCTTTGCGGTCAACACAAAAACCTACAAACAACCACGCAGAGGGGCAAAAAGACCCTCCGCACCGACTAACGGTACGGAGGTGCTCCCTCTGCGTCTCAGAGCTTCCAGCAAGCAAGAAAAACAAATTACAGCAAGCTGGACAGAAAATATAGCAACAAAAGTAACACAAGCAGAACTTAGCTTATGCTGAGCAGACAGGCCACAGGAACGATCCAGGAGGAAGCAAGACCAATACTAGAACATTGACTGGAGGCCAGGATCAAAGCACTAGGTGGAGTTAAATAGAGCAGCACCTAACGACTTAACCTCATCACCTGAGGAAGGAAACTCAGAAGCCGCAGTACCACTTGTGACCACAGGAGGGAGCTTGATCACAGAATTCACAACACCTAACCCTAGCCCTAACCCTAACCCTAATGGAGAAATGGAAATAAATACATTTTTTAAATTTTTCCCTAACTAAGGGGGTGATGAAGGGGGGTTTGATTTACTTTTATAGCTGGTTTTTTAGCGGATTTTTATGATTGGCAGCCGTCACACACTGAAAGACGCTTTTTATAGCAAAAAATTTTTTGCGGGACGAGTTGACGTTTTTATTGGTAACATTTTCGGGCACGTTACATTTTTTGATCGCTTTTTATTCCGATTTTTGTGAGGCAGAATGACCAAAAACCAGCTATTCATGAATTTCTTTTGGGGGAGGCGTTTATACAGTTCCGTGTTTGGTAAAATTGATAAATCAGTTTTATTCTTCGGGTCAGTACGATTACAGCGACACCTCATTTACATCATTTTTTTATGTTTTGGCGCTTTTATACGATAAAAACTATTTTATAGAAAAAATAATTATTTTTGCATCGCTTTATTCTCAGGACTATAACTTTTTTTTTTTGCTGATGATGCTGTATGGCAGCTCGTTTTTTGCGGGACAAGATGATGCTTTCAGTGGTATCATGGTTATTTATATCTGTCTTTTGATCGCGTGTTATTCCACTTTTTGTTCGGCGGTATGATAATAGTGTTGTTTTTTGCCTCGTTTTTTTTTTTTTTTCTTACGGTGTTTACTGAAGGGGTTAACTAGTGGGCCAGTTTTATAGGTCTGGCCGTTACGGACGTGGCGATACTAAATATGTGTACTTTTATTTTATTTTTTTTTAATTTAGATAAAGAAATGTATTTAGGGGAATAATATACATTTTTTTTTCATTATTTAGGAATATTTTTTTTTTTTTTTTTACACATTTTGAAAATTTTTTTTTTACTTGTTTACATTGTCCCGGGGGGGACATCACAGATCAGTGATCTGACAGTGTGCACAGCACTCTGTCAGATCACCGATCTGAGAGCAGTGCAGGCTGCAGTGCAGGCTGCTTCACAGTGCCTGCTCTGAGCAGGCTCTGTGAAACCACCTCCCTCCCTGCAGGACCCGGATCCGGGCCTGGAACAAGCAGGGAGGGAGGTAAGACCCTCGCAGCAACGCGATCACATCGCGTTGCTGCGGGGGGCTCAGGGAAGCCCGCAGGGAGCCCCCTCCCTGCGCGATGCTTCCCTGCACCGCCGGCACATCGCGATCATGTTTGATCGCGGTGTGCCGGGGGTTAATGTGCCGGGAGCGGTCCGTGACCGTTCCTGGCACATAGTGCCAGACGTCAGCTGCGATAGGCAGCTTACACCCGGCCGCGATCGGCCGCGCTCCCCCCGTGAGCGCCGCCGATCGCGCTGGACGTACTATCCCGTCCGTGGTCATGGGGGCCCACCCCACCTCGACGGGATAGTACGTCCGATGTCAGAAAGGGGTTAATGATCCAATTTTGGTGAAGATCTGATCATTTGATAGTCCGTTATTGCATTTTAATGCAATGTTGCGGCAACCAAAAATACATAATTCTGACGTTTTAACTTTTTTTTTGCTACGCCGTTTACCAATTGGATTAATTCTTTTCATATCTTGATAGATCGGGTTATTCTGAATGCATCGATAACAAATATTTGTATTTTTTCTTTATTTGTTTTATTTTGAATGGGGCGAACGGGGGGTGACTTGAACTTTTATTTTATTTTATTTTTTTAAATGTTTTTACAAACATTTTTTCTTTACTTTTCATTTGCTTCAATAATCTCCATGATCAGATTGCCTGTCTGTAGCAGAAATGCTCACTTGCTATGGGCGCTCATGGCAATCTGACACTGACAACCACAGGAGTCTCCTGACGACCCTGAGTTGTCATGCCATCCAATCGGTGACCCAAGGTCATGTGACATGGGCGCCGATGGTTGTTAGTAATTAGTGTTGGCCCAAATGCGTACAATGTGAGGGTCACGGGAAAGGGAGTGGAACATAAACTCGACCATGTGTGCCAGACTGCCAACAGCCAAGACTTCCCTGTCCCCACCAAAGGGATGACTGCCCATGTTGTCCTCCTCGTCCTTCTCATCCTCTCTCTCCTCCTCATTTTCAGGCAATCCAAGCTGAATAGATGGGATGAAGGTTGTGTGGATACTACTGTCTGTAGCGCAGGCAACCAGCTCCTGTTCCTCCTCCTCATTATCACCCAATTCATGTCATCCCTCCCCCTGTGCTCTGCTGTCCTCGCTCTGCATGTCACCTTCCAAGCTTGGGTCTGGAACTTCATTGTCCATCACCTTGTCATGCACTTCAACACCCATTGTCCTCCCCCTGTCATAACAACACCACTTGTTGGAAATTGTGTCTCATCATCATCGACCTCTCACGACGTAATTGCATTTTCCCACCATGGCCTTCTTGAGAGCATGGCTGCTCATATATCTCGGCATCACTATATGCGATCTCCTCATGTCCTGCTTGAAATGGGCAGGGCGAGAGGCCAGAATCTATAAATGGAAATATGAACAGCTCTTCTTAGTGTCCAAGTGTGGGATCACTTGTCTCCGGGCACTAGGCATGGTAGGAGGAAGGAGGGTCAGTGTGAGGATTATGTGGTCCAGAATCACGGCTACTGAGACTGGACCATGTGGAAGACAGAGTGATGCTGGCAAACTGACTGGAAGCATTATTGCTATCCATCCAACAACCTTTTCACACTGGTTTGACTTCAAGAGTGGTGTTCCGCCCCACCTACAAAGTGGGACAGGAAGCTAGATCGACATGATGTGTGTGAATGATGTGGTCCCGTAAAAGGCACAGTTTTACCTTGCCCACGCGCACGACCTTGGCCTCTGTGCAAACCATAAGCATCATGTCCACTTCCCCATCCCTTACCACGCGCCTTGCCCATTTTAAACTATGTATGATATATCCCTGTTGAGAAAACGTTACAGAATTACAATGGCAGGAAAATTATCCCACTTCAGATGGAATTCATAAATTACAGTATCAATATAGCGATGTTATTTTTAACCAAACAAGTTTTTTGTGTGTTTTGAGGCACAACTGGAGCACGATAAATGCCGTATAAAATTTCACTGCTGAAAAAATTGCAGCTTAACAATCACAGGAAAATTTGCCCACTTCAGATGGACTTATAAGACTGTCGTATAAATATAGTGATGTTATTTCTAACCAAACAAGTGTTTCTTTGTGTTTAAGGCACAATTGGAGCATGATAAATGCCGTCTTCAATTTCACTGCTGAAAAACCTGCAGTATTACAGTCACAAGGAAATTGGCCCACCTCAGATGGTCTTCTTATGCTGGCTACGGCATTACAGTACCTGACGATTTGGAGAACATTATATAGCCGCTAGTTCTTTAAGAAACTCAAACTTGTCATCTTGGGTGGAATTCCTAATCATAACCTTTATGAATATTGAGGACCAGGAAAAAAAACCTTTAGTTATTTGCTATGCTGTGTAGCCTCATTATTTCAGGGAATATGTGTAAAATGTAAAAAAAATATATCACTAAGTACGATGCAAGCACATTGTCATTAATGTATATAATAAACAGTGGGTATGCAGGCTGGATGAGATCATAGGTCACATGTGCAGATACCACAGCATTGCACTGTACAGGCTATGCCCTAGGTGGGTACCAAGGTCATATACAAGCTCGGGAAAATTAAATTAATTGGGAACATATAATCACTTAAAAATGTAATCTTTATTTGATATAATTATTAAGACACCTACCCAGTGCAACCAGTTAAATACCAAAATGTAAACATTGACCAAAAATGATGACCTATAGAAGCCCAACATTAATCCTACACTCTTGTCTTCCTGGCAGTGGAGGTTGGCACCTTAAAAGTATGATTTTTTGGCTCCCCCACTCAATGAGGACTATTAGTATTGAGTGAGTATACTCGTTGCTTGGGTTTTCCCGAGCATGCTCGGGTGTCCTCCTAGTATTTTGGCGTGCTCAGAGATTTAGTTTTTGTCAACACAGCTGCATGATTTGCGGCTGCTGGACAGCCTGAATACATGTGAGGGTTGCCTTTTGTTAGGGAATCCTCACATGTATTTTCAGGCTCTCTAGCAGCCGCAAATCATGCAGCTATGTCAACAAAAACTGAATCTTCGAGCACTCACAAATACTCGGAGGACACCTGAGCATGCACTGGGAAACCGAGTAACGAGTATACTTGCTCATCACTAGGGACTATCTCTCACTTCCCTAGATGACCCTATCAAAACAGGTGGGAAAACATATAGATGAAAGAAAAGAAATGAAAAACATTTCCCAAATGGTCGATCAGCAAAATTCTATAGCTCACACAAATATATTAACAATAGACATTCTAGAAAATACAGCCAGCCTTATGTCAATCTTTCTGAAAAAGAGTCTCTGTTGAACAAACACTCTTCACCCAGTTCACAAAGTGATGATAAGCCCAGGAATCAAATTCACCATATATACTTCATTCTCCACTGTCACGGTTCATCAGGAGGCCTATTAGATGTTAGCAATGTCAAAGATGCAAGATGCCATGATGGAAAGTTTGCCAGAAAAGGCAGGTGTGGCCCCAGAAATGGTGAGAGGTTCCAGACTACTCCTTGACAACTGTGCACCTGCAATGAGAAATGTCCACATCAAGATTGTGACTCTAGGGCAAGTACAGAGTGCTACACTTGAAAAAATAGCGAAAAAGGGAGGGACATCCCAGAAATGAAATTACATAAGAAAAATTTATAAAAATCCTTTGCAATGGAAAAGGTTCACATGATAGCCATGGAAGACTGAAGCGTTTCCAGCATCAAAATAATGCCCTTACTTATAAGGGACATAATTGTAACCTGCCACAATTGTCCATTCCTGCTTGGCCTGCAAACACCTGTGAAAGATGTAAAGTAAGGTTGGTCAACCATGACTGTCACGTTCCTACACCTGAAGGCACCAATCACATTATGTGTATTATGTCATGGGTCTATTTGTAAAATTTGTGTCATGTGAAATGTAATGCATAGTATCATAGGATAAGTGATGTAATAGATATGTACATAGTTGATTATAGGGTAAGATAGAATTAATGTTTGGGACTAGCCTACAGTAAGAGAGAATAGTGTTAGGGTGAGTGACTGCGAATAAGCCTCCTTACCTTGACAAGCCATAGCTGGTAAGTCACTCTCCACAAGGAGAAACCTTTCCTCTTAGACCTCAGTCCAGAGCCTCTCACCTAGCCAAATCAGTTCTCATGATGCGCACTGATGAGGGCCAACAGCCCGAAACACCGTGTCTGCGAATTGAGATACTGATTTGGCTCTTATCCTAAGTCATATTGAACGACTCATTAAAGGGTTGATTGTGACTTGTAGGATCGCTACTTCCAACAGGTGGCGCTATAGAGTTCAAGTACTCTTTTTCTCTGAAGAGGCAATTTGCATATTATGCTTCCTGCTAGGGAGAGGAGATACTTTTGGGGGCGCAGAGTGAGCAGCACTGCATTAGAGGGTGATCCTGTGTGAAAGGAGACTGAAGGAGGGGTAGCGTGACAGTGAGAAAAAAATAACAGGTCCTAGGAGAGAATGCCTAGCCATGAGACCTTGAGCTTGTGATGGAGAAGGTAACGGGTCTTAGCAGGACTGAGACATTTCAATAAAATACTTTTTTCCGTGTGTGTGTGTTTTATTAACCATTTACTATTATTGGATTAATAATGGCTTGGTGTCTTTTTGACACCTCTCCATTATTAGCCAGGCTTAATGTCACCTTACAATAGCAGCGTGGCATTAACCCTTTATTACCCAGGAATGAATGGAATGTAGGTGAATGACCTGTAGTTACCTCGAGTTGCGGTGATGCGCCCTCTGCTGGATGTCCTCATATGAACTCGAGCCTCGGAACTTTTCAGAATATTTTCCTAGGTTCGAGTTCATATGAGGACATCCAGCATTCACCTACATTCCATTCATTCGCTGGGTTTTTACAGGCAGGGGCGGCTGCATTAGCAGGCTTCTGCTTGTAGTTAACCCTTTCAGATTGATTTACAGCGTGGGACGAGACTGATCGTCGGAAGGTATGGAATGTTGTTGTTTGTTTTGTTTACATTTGTTCCAGGTGACAAGGGTCTTCAGGTGGATTACCAGTATAATAAAATATTACAACAACCTGTGTATTTATTTCATTAAAATACTTTGTAATAATGTGTGTGTTTTTTTAACCATTTCATACTATTGGATTAATAATGGATAGGTGTCATAATTGACGCCTCTTCATTATTAATCTGGCTTAATGTCACCTTACAATAGCAAGGTGACATTAACCCTTCATTACCCCATATCCAACCACTACTCAGGAGTGGGAAGAGAGAGGCTAAGTGCCAGAATAGGCGTATCTTACAGATGTGCCTTTTCTGTTATGGCTGGGGGCAGATGTTTTTAGCCATGGGGGGCAATAACCATGGTCCCTCTCTAAGCTATTAATATCTGCCCTCAGTCACTGGCTTTCCCACTCTGGCGGAGAAAATTGCGCGGGAGCCCACGCCAGTTTTTTTCCTGCGATTTAACCCTATATTTTAATAGCTAGAGCCCCCAAATTTTGCACACACACTCTATTAACATTAGTAGTGTGGAATATGCAAAAAAAAGGGATATGAAATGGTTTACTGTATGTAAACCATGTCTCATATCCTGTCGGGTTTGGGAAGGAGATAGCAAAAGCCGGCAATTGAATTACCGGCTTTTCTGCTATCTAGCTCTGTATTAAATATATATACCGGTATATACATACATATATATATATATATACATATATATATATATATCCCTATACTATGTGTAGACATTTATTTTACCTATTCTACAGTATTCTAACCTGTCAGTGTGATTTTACTGTACACTGCACTAAATTGACGGCTTTTCTCTAGAACACCGCTGCGTATTTCTCGCAAGTCTCACTGATGGTCCGTGTGTAATCCGTAATTTTCTCGCCCACATAGACTTTCATTGGCGGATTTTTTTGCGCAATACGGTGACAAACGCAGCATGCTGCGATTTTCTACGCCCGTAAAATACAGCTGAGAAATATACGGCAGATAGGAGCTGTCCCATAGAGAATCATTGGTCCGTGTGCAATGTGTAGTTTTTGCACCTATCATACGTCCGTAAAACTCTCTAGTGTGACGCCGGCCTAAGTGATGAGACAACTTTATTCCTAGGGTCAGTACAATTATATCGATACCAGATTTATTTATTTTTATGATTTGTTACTTCTGCACTCTAAAACATTTTTTCAACCACTTCACGTCACAGCCCTTTTTCATTTTTGCATTTCTGCTTTTCGCTCCCTTGTTTCCCAGAGCCATAACTTTTTTATTTTTCTATCAATATAGCCATATGAGGGCTTGGTTTTTTGTGGGACGAGATGTACTTTTGAACGACACCATTGGTTTTACCATATTGTGTACTCCAACACAGGAAAAAAAAATTCCAAGTGCGGTGAAATTGCAAAAAAACTGCAATTCCACAACTGTTTTTTGGATTCTTTTTTACCATATTCACCAAAAGCTAAAACTGACCTGTCATTATGATTCTTCAGGTCATTAGGAGTTCGTAAATACTAAACAGGTATAGATTGTTTTTTATTTAAATGGTGAAAAAAATGCCAAAGTTTGTAAAAAAAAAAATAAATAAAAAAATAAATAAATAAATTGCATCATTTTCTGAGACCGGTAGCGTCTCCATTTTTCATGATCTGGGGCTGGGTGAGGCCTTATTTTTTGCGTGCCGAGCAGATATTTTTAATAATATTATTTTAGTGTGGCTATGATCTTTTCATTGTCCGTTATTGCATTTTAATGCAATGTTAGGGCGACCAAAAAAATGTAATTTTAGCAATTTAACTTTTTTTTTCACTATGCCGTTCACTGATCGGATTAATTCTTTTTATAGCTTGATAGATTGGGTGATTTTTGAACTCGGTGATGCCAAATATGTGTATATTTTAATTTTTTAATTGTTTGATTTTGAATGGGGTGAATGGGGGGTGATTTGAACTTTTAGATTTTTTTAATTTTTTAATATTTTTTAAAACTTTTTTTTTACTTTTTGCATGCTTCAATAGTCTCTATGGGTGGCTAGAAGCTGCAGTTTTCCGATTGCCTCTGCTGTACACAGGCGATGATCAGATCGCCTGTGTGTAGCAGAAATGCTCACTTGCTATGAGCGCCGACCACCGGCGTGATTTTATTTTACATTTTTAGAATTTTTTTTTTAACATTCCTACTTTGATCGCTTGTTTTGGTTTTATAAAGCCTATCAGACCCTGATTACGGCAAGATCTAATAGGTCACCATACCCAGGATCATTCCTTACCTTATATTACCATAGCAAGTATCAAGACTGTCGATAGCATGGTGCTGATAGGGTTAAAGAGGGAATCCTTTCTCACTAGATATCCCTGTCATGATTGACAGCAGCATTTAGATGGCTAAACTGGTATGATCGGTGATAAACCTATCGTCACAGATGCAACAGGGTGTACAAAATGATGGCATTACAAAATACAACTCATCTTGCAAAAAAGCCATTAGACTGAAAAATAAAGACTTTAATTAAGGCTCTTTGCAATATGACAATGATAAAAGGAAAGAAATTGATGGGTTGTTAAGGCCTAAAATAAGCGACTCTTCATGGCGTTAATTTCCATAAGTGTATTCAAAATATATTCATAATAATGTTGATCAATACATCATGTATTCTGCGATTTTCCTGTCTGTAACTTAAGATCAGATAAGATAGTCTATGGAAAACGTAGACTGCAGCACTACAGTTAATAAATAATGGAGTATTTGTCTTTTGGTATTACATATTAAAGGATAAAAAAAAATGTAGAAATGAGTAAACAGGAGATGTCTATGGCTAGTGATAAATTTCCTAAAGTGGGCGGTTTAAAAGCCCCCATACACAATAGACTAATGTGGGATGAACCCGTTAATATCACTGGGATAGGATAACGCTGTAATGTATATGGGAGCCTCCTATTTAAAGGGACACTGTCACCTGAATTTGGAGGGAACAATCTTCAGCCATGGAGGCGGGGTTTTTGGGTGCTTGATTCACCCTTTCCTTACCCGCTGGCTGCATGCTGGCTGCAATATTGGATTGAAGTTCATTCTCTGTCCTCAGTAGTACATGCCTGCACAAGGCAATCTTGCCTTGCGCAGGCGTATACTATGGAGGACAGAGAATGAACTTCAATCCAATATTGCAGCCAGCATGCAGCCAGCGGGTAAGGAAAGGGTGAATCAAAAACACAAAAACCCCGCCTCCATGGCTGAAGATTGTTCCTTCCAAATTCAGGTGACAGTGTCCCTTTAATCTCCCAACTGAAGGGGAGAAAAAAAATCCAGCATGTTGGATTTCCAATGGTTGATCCTTTTTTGACAGGCAGATGAGCTACTTCCAGAGATGTCTGGGAGCGGCTGTCTCTTGAGAATATAGGGGAAGTGAGAAGAAACAACTCGGGCAATGACAACTAAGGTGTATGGGGTGTAATGCAGCGACAGTGCGGTAATGGGGCAGTGACCCAGATTAGTCAAATTTAAACGTCTTTATTTTGGCAACTTTGAAAAATAATTTAAACTTTATCCTCCAGTTCATAGACTATATCAAATCCATTCCCGTGGGCGACTGCACCGCCGTATCACTCGTGGGTGCGTCAAAGGCTTTGCATTCTCTGGCCTGTGTTTAGTCTCACATAGAGCTGTCCTGCACAGTGCCTCCTGCTCTGATGCTTGCAAACCAACAAACTGACACACCCAAACCTTAAAGGGAATCTGTCACCCCAAAAATAGCCTATAAACTAAAGGTACCGTCATATTTAGCGACGCTGCAGCGATCTAGACGATACCGATCGCTGCAGCATAGCTGAAGAGTTGTCACACAGACAGCTCTCCAGCGACCAACGATCCCGAAGTCCCCGGGTAACCAGGGTAAACATCGGGTTACTAAGCGCAGGGCTGCGCGTAGTAACCTGATGTTTACCCTGGTTACCATTGTAAATGTAAAAAAAAAACACTACATACTTACATTCCGGTGTCTGGTCACGTCCCTCGCCTTCAGCTTCCCACAATGACTGAGTGCCGGCCGTAAAGCACAGCGGTAACGTCACCGCTGTGCTTTACGGCCAGCCGGCGCTCACATGTTAAATTATCAATATAAATTATCAATACAAAATACACCATAAAAGGGTATTTTAAAAAAGGGACACATAAAATGTGATTTCCAGTGGGCAGCTTGGATTAAGCCCCTTTCACACATCAGGTTTTTGCCGTCCGGCAAATTTAGAAAAAAAACGGATTCGGCAAAATTGTATTAGCGTCGGATTGCACCTGATGGCCTCACATTTCATCCATTTTTTTGCTGGATCTGTCCAAAATTATTTTTCTGGCGGCTGGAGAAAACGTACAGAGGAACGTTTTTTCTGTCCGGCGAAAAACCGCACAGCGTCTGATCCGGCGAAAAACGTACGAAACGTGAGGTGAAATGACTGAATCTCTCTACCTCTCTCTCTCTGGAACAGGAAGTCCAAACTCTATCCCCAGGTTACAAAAAAAAGTCGAATCCAGCAGAAAAACTTATCCGTTGCATCAGTTTTTCACAATTTGCAACGGATCTGTTATTTTTTTAAATTAGCCGGATTGTGCCTGATGGCTAAAAACTGATGTGTGAAACAGGCCTTAAATACTCCCTTTACCACTGAATATTTCTCCAGGTCCAGAGCTTTATACTTTGGAAATTTGCTTCATGTCAAGATGATGTACTGGGACACATACTCTATGGGCTTGATCCATTAAGACTGGTGTTGCGAATTCCAATCTTAAAGAGGTTGTCGACTACTTGGACAAATCGGTATGTTTGCCCCAAGAAAAATAATAAGACTTATACTCCCCTCCGGTGCTAGAACCCTTCCAGCAGTGTGGGTACTGTCTCTCACGGAGCTCTCATAACATCTTTACATCACATCAGACCTGTTACAAATTAGAGGCCACTTCCCCTTCCGTCTTTGGACAAATCACTTACATCCTGAGAAAGTGAAAGCTGCTGTTATATGAGGCAAACATAAGGATTAAGAAGGGCTTCTCCAAGTAGTGGACAACCCCTTTAATAAATGGAACCTATGGAGTAATTCATTAAATGATATATGTACAAAATGCAATGGATGTCACATCCGCAAGTGGTGCATGTGGTTCATGGACCCACTGTGCCACAGGGCCAAGTCTACCTGGAAAGGAGTGTAGCTGAGCAGCTACCTGGTGTTCACTGGCATTCCTGATGGTGGAGACAAGCTGGGCTGCAGGTAGTCATCAGGTACCACTCCTAGGCAGTCCCCGGTACTGCAGTTGCTGACCCCAGGGGTAAAGTTCACTGACACGGACTCGGGTACGTTCAGACTGGACAGATAGGGCGACTGGTAGTAACAGTCTGGAAATTCAACATACTTGGATATTGGTACTAGCAGTGGCAACACACAGACCAGGGATTGAGGTTCAAGCACTGGTAGCACTAAGACCAGGGACTTCTAGTTCTGGACTGGCCACATATTTACCGTGAGACAAGTTTCAGGCATGAACGCACTAGGACCAGGGACTTCGAGTTCAGGACTGGCCCCACAAGGACCAGGGGTTTGAAATCAGGACACTGGCCAGGCAAAGACCAGGGGACGTAACAACTCACTAGTAGGAGAAACCACACACTAATGAATAACTGTTGCTTTGGCAACTCCCTATAGTAGAGGAAGCCTTATATACAAGATGGCTCCCAGCAATCGGCTGGAGGCATTTTAATATATGCGCTTCAGCTTTAAGAACAGGGGAGCGCGCGTGCACACTAGACATGGAAGTGGGGCGTGCACAAGCAAGAGGCATGCGCAGCAGACGAGGAGGCGACTATCCTGCAAGGTCAATCATCATTGTCAAAATTTGTTGTACAGCTAGACTATATTTTCCATGGTAACACTCATGAAGCTCTTTATAGCGTAAAGCACTGACTTCAGCTGCTGCCTAGCAGAGAATAGCATATGGCGTCTCTGATCATGTAGCTATATGTCTTCCTGGCCAAAAGCTGTATTTAATTTTTGCTGGAGTGACACTTCAGGCACTGTAGTAATAATATGTAATATTATCCTTATACTGGGTAACACCCTGATGTGTGGAAATATATTTCAAATGATGAATTTAAGGAAAACCTGGGTTAATTCTTCTTAGTTTTACTGCAGATTTATTACTGACCCTATTCATAGAGTGTCACTGGAAATTGACCCGTGTCGGTCAAGTTTGTAATATTTTAAACAATACATTGGGCTAATAATAGCTGTTGGAAAGTTCCCTAACCTTCTGGAATAATTCTATTGTTAAGATCTCAACCTCTTAGATGCTTACTTCCAACCTGTAGGAAGCCCTGGACAGACTGGAGTCAAATGTTTGAAGTCATACCAGGTCTACTATATATTGTGCTTTTTGGGAAACTCTGTAAATTGGAGTTTCCCATGCTTGACCTATCAACATTTCAATAGTAAAATATATGGAGACATTATAATAACCTTAGTCCATTCTATACAACATATACAACATTGTTATAACTCTTCTTACACAATTGAGTTTGTTTATAAAGACTTTGCTGGGTGTACCCACATAATATCCACAGTGAAAGAACGTACCTACTAACAATATTCCATATTACTGCAAGAGGATATGAAGGCTGGAAACATAATAGCATCCGATCTGGCATGCTTTGTGTTTATTTTATGGCACCTCTACTCAGTGGAATCAAGGTAAAAGATTGTTGAACCCCAAAATACTTATCAAAATCAAAGGGAGAAGAGAGAGATAGGGGATAAGATATACGATAACGGGGGCTAATGATGTAAATATAAAATATAACGTTTATTAATTTAAAATCAAAAAAGTAAAATATATAATTTCTCAAAAAAGAGACAAAAGCATTTCAGCCAGTAAAACCGACAGAAGTGTATATGGACACCAGGCATCTGCTCAGTAGCAACAGTTGTCACTAGAGTTGAGTGACCTTGACCTTTTTAGAGTCGAGCCGGGTTTCGCGAAACCCGACTATCTCAAAAGTCGGGTCGAGTGAAATCGGCCGATTATGACGTAAAGTCGGGATCGACCGAAACCCGAAACCCAATGCAAGTCAATGGGGCAGCATAGTCGGCAGTGAGTGGGGGCCAGGAAAACACCTAGAGTGACCATTTTAATGTCAAAACCATCCATTCTTCTTAATGAAGCTTGTCAAGCGTAATTTACCTTATAATAATTGGAAGGCATTTGAAATTGGGGGTCATTTGGCTAAAGTTGTGGTGGGTAGGGCTGGTTCAAGTAATTAGTGGGCCCAGGAAATCTGGACCACGTCACGGCAGTGGAGCAGGGAGAGGTAAGTATTTCAACTTTGCAAGTGCTGTGAACCTGAGCAAGCAGGGGGGGCCCACTTGTTGGCATTGGCACTGGCACAGGGCCCCTCAAAGTACAGCGGTGTGTTTGCACGGCGGGGGCGCCTCCCACCGGCAGCAACACTTTTGCGTACTATGAGAGGCCCTGTGCCAGTGACGTCGCCAACTAGTATTCCTCCCCCCACCTGATGAAGGAACCTGCACTTTCATCTGCACCTTCCTCTTTGTCCCCGTGTAAGGTGGTATGGTATGCGGGAAGAGCAACCTGACTTTCAGCAGGGTCACAATGTTGTTGTGTAGCGTGCACGGGGAATGTTGCGTTATAATAATAATAATAATAATAATAATAATTTTATTTATATAGCGCCAACATATTCCGCAGCGCTTTACAAATTATAGAGGGGACTTGTACAGACAATAAACATTACATCATAACAGAAATACAGTTCAAAACAGATACCAGGAGGAGTGAGGGCCCTGCTCGCAAGCTTACAAACTATGGGGAAAAGGGGAGACACGAGAGGTGGATGGTAACAATTGCTTTAGTTATTCGGACCAGCTATAGTGTAAGGCTCAGGTGTTCATGTAAAGCTGCATGAACCAGTTACCTGCCTAAGTATGTAGCAGTACAGACACAGAGGGCTAATACTGCATAAAGTGTATGAGAACATGATGCGAGGAACCTTTTTTTTTTTTTTTTTTATTATAAATAGGCCACACAGGGATCGTTAGGTTAATGCATTGAGGCGGTAGGCCAGTCTGAACAAATGAGTTTTTAGGGCACGCTTAAAACTGTGGGGATTGGGGATTAATCGTATTAACCTAGGTAGTGCATTCCAAAGAATCGGCGCAGCACGTGTAAAGTCTTGGAGACGGGAGTGGGAGGTTCTGATTATTGAGGATGCTAACCTGAGGTCATTAGCGGAGCGGAGGGCACGGGTAGGGTGGTAGACTGATACCAGGGAGGAGATGTAGGGTGGTGCTGAGCCATGGAGTGCTTTGTGGATGAGGGTACTAGTTTTGTACTGGATTCTGGAGTGGATGGGTAGCCAGTGTAATGACTGGCACAGGGTAGAGGCATTGGTGTAACGGTTGGTGAGGAATATGATCCTGGCTGCAGCATTCAGGACAGATTGGAGCGGGGAGAGTTTTGCAAGAGGGAGACCGATTAGTAGAGAGTTACAATAGTCCAGACGAGAATGAATAAGTGAAACAGTCAGAGTTTTTGCAGAGTCGAAATTAAGAAAAGGGCGAATTCTAGAAATGTTTTTGAGATGCAGGTAAGAAGAGCGAGCCAGTGATCGGATGTAGGGGGTGAATGAAAGGTCAGAATCAAGGATGACCCCAAGGCAGCGGGCATGTTGCTTTGGAGTAATGGTGGAACCGCACACGGAGATGGCAATGTCAGGCAAAGGTAGGTTAGTAGAGGGAGAGAACACGAGGAGTTCAGTTTTTGACAGGTTTAGTTTCAGATAGAGGGAGGACATGATGTTAGAGACAGCGGTAAGACAATCACTGGTGTTTTCTAAAAAGGTCGGTGTGATATCGGGAGCAGAAGTGTATAATTGGGTGTCGTCAGCATAGAGATGGTACTGGAAACCAAATCTACTGATTGTTTGTCCAATAGGGGCAGTATACAACGAGAAGAGTAGGGGGCCTAGGACTGATCCTTGAGGAACCCCAACAGTAAGGGGAAGGTGAGAGGAGGAGGAACCAGCAAAACATACAGTGAAGGATCGGTCAGAGAGATAGGAGGAGAACCAGGAGAGAACGGTGTCCTTGAGGCCGATGGAGCGGAGCATAGTGAGGAGGAGCTGATGATCCACAGTGTCAAATGCTGCAGAGAGATCCAAGAGAATTAGCATGGAGTAGTGACCATTAGATTTAGCTGTTAGTAGGTCATTAGAGACTTTAATGAGGGCAGTTTCAGTAGAGTGTAAAGAGCGGAAGCCAGATTGAAGAGGGTCGAGAAGAGAGTTATCTGAGAGATAGCGGGTAAGACGGGAGTGGACCAGGCGTTCGAGGAGTTTAGAGATGAAGGGAAGATTAGAGACAGGTCTGGGTCAATGTACCAGCAGACTCATCTATCACTGGCTGGGCAATGGGCAGGATGAGGAGGAAACACAGATATAGGCCCAAAGAATAAAGTTGGCTAAATGCAGTTCAAAATTGGTAACACAGGAATAACCAGGGGGCATTGCAGTGGAGGACAACTGGAATGAGAGGCTGACACAGAGAGTAGGCCCAAATCAGTAAGTAGTCGAAATGCAGTTCAAAATTGGCAACCGTAGTAAACAGGCGGCACAGCTTTGTTCAGTGGAGGAGAACAGCAAGGAGTGGCAGACACCGATAGTAGGCCCCAACCCAACTAGTAGGCCAAATGCAGTCTAACATTAACAACTACTTAACGAGCGCCTGAAAACGGAATTTCAGGACAGGAAACCAGGAGAACAGCAAGGAGTGGCAGACACCGATAGTAGGCCCCAAACCAACTAGTACGCCAAATGCAGTTGTTCCGTTTAACCACAATTTAATGAGAGCCTGAAGATAGAAGTTCAGGAAAGGCAACCTGGAGAACACCTTGGAGTGGAACACACCATCTCTCTACACCCCATACCCAATTTGTAGGCCTAATGCAGTGTAGTTTCCAACAACTACTAAACGAGAGCCGGAAGATCGAAGCTCAGGAAAGGCAACCTGGAGAACACCTTGGAGTGGAACACACCATCTCTCTACACCCCATACCCAATTTGTAGGCCTAATGCAGTGTAGTTTCCAACAACTACTAAACGAGAGCCGGAAGATCGAAGCTCAGGAAAGGCAACCTGGAGAACACCTTGGAGTGGAACACACCATCTCTCTACACCCCATACCCAATTTGTAGGCCTAATGCAGTGTAGTTTCCAAGAACTACTAAACGAGAGCCGGAAGATCGAAGCTCAGGAAAGGCAACCTGGAGAACACCTTGGAGTGGAACACACCATCTCTCTACACCCCATACCCAATTTGTAGGCCTAATGCAGTGTAGTTTCCAAGAACTACTAAACGAGAGCCGGAAGATCGAAGCTCAGGAAAGGAAACCTGGAGAACACCTTGGAGTGGAACACACCATCTCTCTACACCCCATACCCAATTTGTAGGCCTAATGCAGCGTAGTTTCCAACAACTACTAAACGAGAGCATGAAGATCGAAGCATTGGCGAGGAAACCTGGGGAACACCTTGGAGTGGAACACACCATCTCTCTACACCCCATACCCAATTTGTAGGCCTAATGCAGCGTAGTTTCCAACAACTACTAAACGAGAGCCGGAAGATCGAAGCTCAGGAAAGGCAACCTGGAGAACACCTTGGAGTGGAACACACCATCTCTCTACACCCCATACCCAATTTGTAGGCCTAATGCAGTGTAGTTTCCAACAACTACTAAACGAGAGCCGGAAGATCGAAGCTCAGGAAAGGCAACCTGGAGAACACCTTGGAGTGGAACAGACCATCTCTCTACACCCCATACCCAATTTGTAGGCCTAATGCAGCGTAGTTTCCAACAACTACTAAACGAGAGCATGAAGATCGAAGCATTGGCGAGGAAACCTGGGGAACACCTTGGAGTGGAACACACCATCTCTCTACACCCCATACCCAATTTGTAGGCCTAATGCAGTGTAGTTTCCAACAACTACTAAACGAGAGCCGGAAGATCGAAGCTCAGGAAAGGCAACCTGGAGAACACCTTGGAGTGGAACACACCATCTCTCTACACCCCATACCCAATTTGTAGGCCTAATGCAGTGTAGTTTCCAAGAATTACTAAACGAGAGCCGGAAGATCGAAGCTCAGGAAAGGCAACCTGGAGAACACCTTGGAGTGGAACACACCATCTCTCTACACCCCATACCCAATTTGTAGGCCTAATGCAGCGTAGTTTCCAACAACTACTAAACGAGAGCATGAAGATCGAAGCATTGGCGAGGAAACCTGGGGAACACCTTGGAGTGGAACACACCATTTCTCTACACCCCATACCCAATTTGTAGGCCTAATGCAGTGTAGTTTCCAAGAACTACTAAACGAGAGCCGGAAGATCGAAGCTCAGGAAAGGCAACCTGGAGAACACCTTGGAGTGGAACACACCATCTCTCTACACCCCGTACCCAATTTGTAGGCCTAATGCAGTGTAGTTTCCAACAACTACTAAACGAGAGCATGAAGATCGAAGCATTGGCGAGGAAACCTGGGGAACACCTTGGAGTGGAACACACCATCTCTCTACACCCCATACCCAATTTGTAGGCCTAATGCAGTGTAGTTTCCAACAACTACTAAACGAGAGCCGGAAGATCGAAGCTCAGGAAAGGCAACCTGGAGAACACCTTGGAGTGGAACACACCATCTCTCTACACCCCATACCCAATTTGTAGGCCTAATGCAGTGTAGTTTCCAAGAACTACTAAACGAGAGCCGGAAGATCGAAGCTCAGGAAAGGCAACCTGGAGAACACCTTGGAGTGGAACACACCATCTCTCTACACCCCATACCCAATTTGTAGGCCTAATGCAGTGTAGTTTCCAAGAACTACTAAACGAGAGCCGGAAGATCTAAGCTCAGGAAAGGCAACCTGGAGAACACCTTGGAGTGGAACACACCATCTCTCTACACCCCATACCCAATTTGTAGGCCTAATGCAGTGTAGTTTCCAACAACTACTAAACGAGAGCATGAAGATCGAAGCATTGGCGAGGAAACCTGGGGAACACCTTGGAGTGGAACACACCATCTCTCTACACCCCATACCCAATTTGTAGGCCTAATGCAGTGTAGTTTCCAACAACTACTAAACGAGAGCCGGAAGATCGAAGCTCAGGAAAGGCAACCTGGAGAACACCTTGGAGTGGAACACACCATTTCTCTACACCCCATACCCAATTTGTAGGCCTAATGCAGTGTAGTTTCCAAGAACTACTAAACGAGAGCCGGAAGATCGAAGCTCAGGAAAGGCAACCTGGAGAACACCTTGGAGTGGAACACACCATCTCTCTACACCCCATACCCAATTTGTAGGCCTAATGCAGTGTAGTTTCCAAGAACTACTAAACGAGATCCGGAAGATCGAAGCTCAGGAAAGGCAACCTGGAGAACACCTTGGAGTGGAACACACCATCTCTCTACACCCCACACCCAATTTGTAGGCCTAATGCAGTGTAGTTTCCAAGAACTACTAAACGAGAGCCGGAAGATCGAAGCTCAGGAAAGGCAACCTGGAGAACACCTTGGAGTGGAACACACCATCTCTCTACACCCCATACCCAATTTGTAGGCCTAATGCAGTGTAGTTTCCAACAACTACTAAACGAGAGCCGGAAGATCGAAGCTCAGGAAAGGCAACTTGGGGAACACCTTGGAGTGTAACACACCATCTCTCTCCACCCGATACCCATTTTGTAGGCCTAATGCAGTGTAGTTACTAAACGAGAGTCGGAAGACCGAAGCAATGGCAAGGAAACCTGAGGAACACCTTGGAGTGTAACACACCATCTCTCTCCACCCGATACCCATTTTGTAGGCCTAATGCAGTGTAGTTTTCTACAACTACTAAACGAGAGTCGGAAGACCGAAGCAATGGCAAGGAAACCTGGGGAACACCTTGGAGTGTAACACACCATCTCTCTCCACCCCATACCCAATTTGTAGGCCTAATGCAGTGTAGTTTCCAACAACTACTAAACGAGAGCCGGAAGATCGAAGCTCAGGAAAGGCAACCTGGAGAACACCTTGGAGTGGAACACACCATCTCTCTACACCCCATACCCAATTTGTAGGCCTAATGCAGTGTAGTTTCGAAGAACTACTAAACGAGAGCCAGAAGATCGAAGCTCAGGAAAGGCAACCTGGAGAACACCTTGGAGTGGAACACACCATCTCTCTACACCCCATACCCAATTTGTAGGCCTAATGCAGTGTAGTTTCCAACAACTACTAAACGAGAGCCGGAAGATCGAAGCTCAGGAAAGGCAACCTGGAGAACACCTTGGAGTGGAACACAACATCTCTCTACACCCCATACCCAATTTGTAGGCCTAATGCAGTGTAGTTTCCAACAACTACTAAACGAGAGCCGGAAGATCGAAGCTCAGGAAAGGCAACCTGGGGAACACCTTGGAGTGTAACACACCATCTCTCTCCACCCGATACCCATTTTGTAGGCCTAATGCAGTGTAGTTTTCTACAACTACTAAACGAGAGTCGGAAGACCGAAGCAATGGCAAGGAAACCTGGGGAACACCTTGGAGTGTAACACACCATCTCTCTCCACCCGATACCCATTTTGTAGGCCTAATGCAGTGTAGTTTTCTACAACTACTAAACGAGAGTCGGAAGACCGAAGCAATGGCAAGGAAACCTGGGGAACACCTTGGAGTGGAACACACCATCTCTCTCCACCCCATACCCAATTTGTAGGCCTAATGCAGCCTACTTTCCGACAACTACTAAACGAGAGCATGAAGATCGAAGCTCAGGAAAGGCAACCTGGGGAACACCTTAGAGTGTAACAAACCCTCTCTCTACACCACGGAAGGGCTGATTCTTAGGAAGGAAGGCTGTCGGAAAGAAGCAGGGCGCGTCCGAGGGTGATTATATTCTTATTAGGTATATACTCACCCTCGGACGCGCCCTGCTTCTTTATTTGTAATGAATGTTTATTTGCAATGTGGTTTTGACTTACTCTATTTTTTTGGTAAATAATGATTTTATTATTTTCATTGTTTTGCATCTTCTTGGCAATAATATAAAGAAGACGCGACAGGACAACACTCGGTGGATGCCATATCTGTGTTTTAAATTGAAAAAAACTTTCAGTTAACTACTTGCAGGAGAAAGTTATTGTAGCTGGTGGCCATTTTTAGTACTGTACCAGATTTTTGTTGTATGTGTTTGTATTTAATGTTAAAATGTCTGCATTTGATATCTCTCCAGTATTTTCTTTTTTATAAGCAAAATACTTATTTTTATATTTTCTGATGTTGGTTCAAGGGGTACACGGGCAGCAGTAGACAGGTCAGTGGAGGCCTAGTGGAAGGAGGGACCGCAGACAGGCTTCGAAGCCCTAACATAATAAATTTGGCTGGCTGTAGGCAATTTAAAATTGGTTCCAGGGGAACACGGGCGGCAGTAGCCAGGTCAGTGTAGTAGTAGTGGAAAGAACGGGCCGCAGACAGGCTTCGAAGGCCTAACATAACAAAAATTGGGCTGTAGGCAATTTAAAATTGGTTCCAGGGGAACACGGGCGGCAGTAGACAGGTCAGTGGAGGCCTAGTGGAAGGAGGGACCGCAGACAGGCTTCGAAGCCCTAACATAATAAATTGGGCTGGCTGTAGGCAATTTAAAATTGGTTCCAGGGGAACACGGGCGGCAGTAGACAGGTCAGTGGAGGCCTAGTGGAAGGAGGGACCGCAGACAGGCTTCGAAGCCCTAACATAATAAATTGGGCTGGCTGTAGGCAATTTAAAATTGGTTCCAGGGGAACACAGGCAGCAGTAGACAGGTCAGTGGAGGCCTAGTGGAAGGAGGGTCCGCAGACAGGCTTCGAAGCCCTAACATAATAAATTGGGCTGGCTGTAGGCAATTTAAAATTGGTTCCAGGGGAACACAGGCAGCAGTAGACAGGTCAGTGGAGGCCTAGTGGAAGGAGGGACCGCAGACAGGCTTCGAAGCCCTAACATAATAAATTGGGCTGGCTGTAGGCAATTTAAAATTGGTTCCAGGGGAACACGGGCAGCAGTAGACAGGTCAGTGGAGGCCTAGTGGAAGGAGGGACCGCAGACAGGCTTCGAAGCCCTAACATAATAAATTGGGCTGGCTGTAGGCAATTTAAAATTGGTTCCAGGGGAACACGGGCAGCAGTAGGCAGGTCAGTGCAGGCCTAGTGGAAGGAGGGACCGCAGACAGGCTTCGAAGCCCTAACATAATAAATTGGGCTGGCTGTAGGCAATTTAAAATTGGTTCCAGGGGAACACGGGCAGCAGTAGACAGGTCAGTGGAGGCCTAGTGGAAGGAGGGACCGCAGACAGGCTTCGAAGCCCTATCATAATAAATTGGGCTGGCTGTAGGCAATTTAAAATTGGTTCCAGGGGAACACGGGCAGCAGTAGACAGGTCAGTGGAGGCCTAGTGGAAGGAGGGACCGCAGACAGGCTTCGAAGCCCTAACATAATAAATTGGGCTGGCTGTAGGCAATTTAAAATTGGTTCCAGGGGAACACGGGCAGCAGTAGACAGGTCAGTGGAGGCCTAGTGGAAGGAGGGACCGCAGACAGGCTTCGAAGCCCTAACATAATAAATTGGGCTGGCTGTAGGCAATTTAAAATTGGTTCCAGGGGAACACGGGCAGCAGTAGACAGGTCAGTGGAGGCCTAGTGGAAGGAGGGACCGCAGACAGGCTTCGAAGCCCTAACATAATAAATTGGGCTGGCTGTAGGCAATTTAAAATTGGTTCCAGGGGAACACGGGCAGCAGTAGACAGGTCAGTGGAGGCCTAGTGGAAGGAGGGACCGCAGACAGGCTTCGAAGCCCTAACATAATAAATTGGGCTGGCTGTAGGCAATTTAAAATTGGTTCCAGGGGAACACGGGCAGCAGTAGACAGGTCAGTGGAGGCCTAGTGGAAGGAGTGACCGCAGACAGGCTTCGAAGGCCTAACATAAGAAAAATGTCAATACAATGGTATTGACAGTGCCAGGCATTGAAGGATGTCAGCGCATAGACTAAACATTGGTGGAGCTGTGAGAGAAAATTTTGCAAGTCGTAGAGCACTGTTTGACCTGGGGGGGGGGACTGTCTTGTGGCCGGCGGTACAGGCCCGGGGCCCCTCATATTACAACGGTGTGTTATTGTACTATGAGGGACCTAGTGGCAGTGCCGTCGACCAAAAGCGGGCACACCCACCTCTTCAGACAAACAGTACTCTCACGGGTGCTGGCGCCAAGTGGCGATACCACGGCCCCGTGTGGGGACTTTGGCCATTTAGGGAGGTGTTAACATGTCGGATGCTGGACAATCAGGTGCTGCAAATTACGAGATTGGAAAAGTCGTTCAGAATAGTCCACAGGCAAGACCTTTACATAGGAAAGCTAGGTGTCAGCCGGGCAAGGTGGGGCAAAAGATTTCGAAATCCAGTTGTGGTTCATTTTAATGAAGGTTAGATCATCTACATTTTGGGTAGCCAGACGAGTCCTTTTTTCTGTTAGTATTGAACCTGCAGCACTGAATACTCTTTCTGATAGGACACTAGCTGCCGGGCAAGCAAGCTCCTGCAATGCATATTCTGCCAATTCTGGCCAGGTGTCTAATTTTGATGCCCAGTAATCAAATGGGAATGACGGTTGAGGGAGAACATCGATAAGGGATGAAAAATAGTTTGTAACCATACTGGACAAATGTTGTCTCCTGTCACTTTGAATTGATGCTGCAGTACCTGTCCTGTCTGCGGTCATAGCAAAATCACTCCACAACCTGGTCAGAAAACCCCTCTGGCCAACGCCACTTCTGATTTCTGCCCCTCTAACTCCTCTGGTCTGCTGGCCCCTGCAGCTCGTGTGAGAACGATCACGGGCGCTGTGTGCAGGGAATGCCAGAAGCAAACGGTCAACAAGAGTTGATTGTTTGGTTGCTAATATTAGTTCCAAGTTCTCATGTGGCATTATATTTTGCAATTTGCCTTTATAGCGAGGATCAAGGAGGCAGGCCAACCAGTAATCGTCATCGTTCATCATTTTAGTTATGCGTGTGTCCCTTTTGAGGATACGTAAGGCATAATCCGCCATGTGGGCCAAAGTTCCAGTTCTCAAATCTCCGGTTGTGCTTGGTTGAGGGGCAGTTTCAGGCAAATCCACGTCACTTGTGTCCCTCCAAAAACCAGAACCCGGCCTTGCCGCGCCACTAATTTCCAGTGGCCCCGGAAAAGCTTCCTCATTAAAAATATAATCATCCCCATCATCCTCCTCCTCCTCTTCGCCCGCTAACTCGTCCTGTACACTGCCCTGGCCAGACAATGGCTGACTGTCATCAAGGCTTTCCTCTTCCTCAGCTGCAGACGCCTGATCCTTTATGTGCGTCAAACTTTGCATCAGCAGACGCATTAGGGGGATGCTCATGCTTATTATGGCGTTGTCTGCACTAACCAGCCGTGTGCATTCCTCAAAACACTGAAGGACTTGACACATGTCTTGAATCTTCGACCACTGCACACCTGACAACTCCATGTCTGCCATCCTACTGCCTGCCCGTGTATGTGTATCCTCCCAAAAAAACATAACAGCCCGCCTCTGTTCGCACAGTCTCTGAAGCATGTGCAGTGTTGAGTTCCACCTTGTTGCAACGTCTATGATTAGGCGATGCTGGGGAAGGTTCAAAGAACGCTGATAGGTCTGCATACGGCTGGAGTGTACGGGCGAACGGCGGATATGTGAGCAAAGTCCACGCACTTTGAGGAGCAGGTCGGATAACCCCGGATAACTTTTCAGGAAGCACTGCACCACCAGGTTTAAGGTGTGAGCCAGGCAAGGAATGTGTTTCAGTTGGGAAAGGGAGATGGCAGCCATGAAATTCCTTCCGTTATCACTCACTACCTTGCCTGCCTCAAGATCTACAGTGCCCAGCCACGACTGCGTTTCTTTCTGCAAGAACTCGGACAGAACTTCCGCGGTGTGTCTGTTGTCGCCCAAACACTTCATAGCCAATACAGCCTGCTGACGTTTGCCAGTAGCTGCCCCATAATGGGAGACCTGGTGTGCAACAGTGGCAGCTGCGGATGGAGTGGTTGTGCGACTGCGGTCTGTGGACGAGCTCTCGCTTCTGCAGGAGGACGAAGAGGAGGAGGAGGGGGTGCGAACGGCTACAGCCAACTGTTTCCTAGACCGTGGGCTAGGCAGAACTGTCCCAAACTTGCTGTCCCCTGTGGACCCTGCATCCACCACATTTACCCAGTGTGCTGTGATGGACACGTAACGTCCCTGGCCATGCCTACTGGTCCATGCATCTGTTGTCAGGTGCACCTTTGTGCTCACAGATTGCCTGAGTGCATGGACGATGCGCTCTTTAACATGCTGGTGGAGGGCTGGGATGGCTTTTCTGGAAAAAAAGTGTCGACTGGGTAGCTCGTAGCGTGGTACAGCGTAGTCCATCAGGGCTTTGAAAGCTTCGCTTTCAACTAACCGGTAGGGCATCATCTCTTACGAGATTAGTCTAGCTATGTGGGCGTTCAAACCCTGTGTACGCGGATGCGAGGCTAAGTACTTCCTTTTTCTAACCATAGTCTCATGTAGGGTGAGCTGGACTGGAGAGCTGGAGATCGTGGAACTAGCGGGGGTGCCGGTGGACATGGCAGACTGAGAGACGGTGGGAGATGGTATTGTTGCCGCCGATGCCCTAGATGCAGTGTTTCCTACTACGAAACTGGTGATTCCCTGACCCTGACTGCTTTGGCCTGGCAAAGAAACCTGCACAGATACTGCAGGTGGTGCGGAAAATGGTGGCCCTACACTGCCGGAAGGGATGTTGCGTTGCTGACTAGCTTCATTGGCCGAGGGTGCTACAACCTTAAGGGACGTTTGGTAGTTAGTCCAGGCTTGCAAATGCATGGTGGTTAAATGTCTATGCATGCAACTTGTATTGAGACTTTTCAGATTCTGTCCTCTGCTTAAGGTAGTTGAACATTTTTGACAGATGACTTTGCGCTGATCAATTGGATGCTGTTTAAAAAAATGCCAGACTGCACTCTTTCTAGCATCGGATACCTTTTCAGGCATTGCAGACTGAGCTTTAACCGGATGGCCACGCTGTCCTCCAACAGGTTTTGGCTTTGCCACGCGTTTTGGGCAAGATACGGGCCCGGCAGATGGAACCTGTTGCGATGTTGATGCCTGCTGCGGCCCCTCCTCCTCCGCTTCAGAACTGCTGCCGCCTGCACCCTGTTCCCCCAATGGCTGCCAATCGGGGTCAAGAACTGGGTCATCTATTACCTCTTCTTGTAGCTCGTGTGCAACTTCGTCTGTGTCACCGTGTCGGTCGGTGGTATAGCGTTCGTGATGGGGCAACATAATCTCATCAGGGTCTGATTCTTGATCATTACCCTGCGAGGGCAATGTTGTGGTCTGAGTCAAAGGACCAGCATAGTAGTCTGGCTGTGGCTGTACATCAGTGCACTCCATGTCAGATTCAACTTGTAATGGGCATGGACTGTTAACTGCTTCACTTTCTAAGCCAGGGACGGTATGTGTAAAGAGCTCCATGGAGTAACCCGTTGTGTCGCCTGCTGCATTCTTCTCTGTTGTTGTTTTTGCTGAAGAGGACAAGGAAGCGACTTGTCCCTGACCGTGAACATCCACTAACGACGCGCTGCTTTGACATTTACCAGTTTCACGAGAGGAGGCAAAAGAGCTAGAGGCTGAGTCAGCAAGATAAGCCAAAACTTGCTCTTGCTGCTCCGGCTTTAAAAGCGGTTTTCCTACTCCCAGAAAAGGGAGCGTTCGAGGCCTTGTGTAGCCAGACGACGAACCTGGCTCCACAGCTCCAGACTTAGGTGCAATATTTTTTTTCCCACGACCAGCTGATGCTCCACCACTACCACTACCCTCATTACCAGCTGACAATGAACGCCCCCGGCCACGACCTCTTCCACCAGACTTCCTCATTGTTTTAAAAACGTAAACAAACTAACGGTATTTGTTGCTGTCACACAAATTACACGGTGAGCTATAACTTCAGTATGATTTAGCTACCCCTTTACAGGTGAGTGAGACCACAACGAAAATCAGGCACAATGTTACACACTCTGTTGTTGGTGGCAACAAATGAGAGAGATGCCACACACGCAGGACTGTCACTGAAGCACAAATGTAAATATTAATCTCCCACTGATTTTTTTTTTTTTTTTTTTCAGGGAGACTTTAGGAAAATAAAATAATAGAATAAAATGATTTTTTCAGGAAGAATTTAGAAACCAAATAAAATAAAATGATTTTTTCAGGGAGAATTTAGAAAACAAATAAAACAAAAAAAGGCTTTCTATGGCCCACTGAGTGAGAGATGACGCACACAGGAGTCAGGAGTGGCACACAAGCCCAGAGGCCAATATTTATATCCCACTGATTGATGTAGTGATTTTTTCAGGTAGATTTTGGGACCCAAATCAAGCTAAAAAAATAATAGGCTTTCTATGGCCCACAATTGGAGAGAGAGAGAGAGATGGCACACCCAGGAGTCAAGACTGGCACACAAGCAGAAAGGGCAATATTAATCTCCCACTGATTTGTTTTTTGTTTTTTTTTCAGGGAGACTTTAGGAAAAAAAAAAATAGAATAAAATGATTTTTTCAGGAAGAATTTAGAAACCAAATAAAATAAAATGATTTTTTCAGGGAGAATTTAGAAAACAAATAAAACAAAAAAAGGCTTTCTATGGCCCACTGAGTGAGAGATGACGCACACAGGAGTCAGGAGTGGCACACAAGCCCAGAGGCCAATATTTATCTCCCACTGATTGATGTAGTGATTTTTTCAGGTAGATTTTGGAACCCAAATCAAGCTAAAAAAAAATAGGCTTTCTATGGCCCACAATTGGAGAGAGAGAGAGAGATGGCACACCCAGGAGTCAAGACTGGCACACAAGCAGAAAGGGCAATATTAATCTCCCACTGATTTGTTTTTTTGTTTTTTTCAGGGAGACTTTAGGAAAATAAAATAATAGAATAAAATGATTTTTTCATGAAGAATTTAGAAACCAAATAAAATAAAATGATTTTTTCAGGGAGAATTTAGAAAACAAATAAAACAAAAAAAGGCTTTCTATGGCCCACTGAGTGAGAGATGACGCACACAGGAGTCAGGAGTGGCACACAAGCCCAGAGGCCAATATTTATCTCCCACTGATTGATGTAGTGATTTTTTCAGGTAGATTTTGGAACCCAAATCAAGCTAAAAAAATAATAGGCTTTCTATGGCCCACAATTGGAGAGAGAGAGAGAGAGATGGCACACCCAGGAGTCAAGACTGGCACACAAGCAGAAAGGGCAATATTAATCTCCCACAGATTTGTTCTTTTTTTTTTTTTTCAGGGAGACTTTAGGAAAATAAAATAATAGAATAAAATGATTTTTTCAGGAAGAATTTAGAAACCAAATAAAATAAAATTATTTTTTCAGGGAGAATTTAGAAAACAAATAAAACAAAAAAAGGCTTTCTATGGCCCACTGAGTGAGAGATGACGCACAAAGGAGTCAGGAGTGGCACACAAGCCCAGAGGCCAATATTTATCTCCCACTGATTGATGTAGTGATTTTTTCAGGTAGATTTTGGAACCCAAATCAAGCTAAAAAAATAATAAGCTTTCTATGGCCCACAATTGGAGAGAGAGAGAGAGAGATGGCACACCCAGGAGTCAAGACTGGCACACAAGCAGAAAGGGCAATATTAATCTCCCACTGATTTTTTTTTTTTTTTTTTTTTTTCAGGGAGACTTTAGGAAAAAAAAAAATAGAATAAAATGATTTTTTCAGGAAGAATTTAGAAACCAAATAAAATAAAATGATTTTTTCAGGGAGAATTTAGAAAACAAATAAAACAAAAAAAGGCTTTCTATGGCCCACTGAGTGAGAGATGACGCACACAGGAGTCAGGAGTGGCACACAAGCCCAGAGGCCAATATTTATCTCCCACTGATTGATGTAGTGATTTTTTCAGGTAGATTTTGGAACCCAAATCAAGCTAAAAAAATAATAGGCTTTCTATGGCCCACTGACTGAGAGATGGCACACACAGGAGTCAAGAGTGGCACACAAGCCCTGAGGCCAATATTTTTCTCCCACTGATTGATGTAGTGATTTTTTCAGGTAGATTTTATAACCCAAATCAAGCAAAAAAATAAATAGGCTTTCTATGGCCCACTGAGTGAGAGATGGCACACACAGGGATGGCACTCTAGCAGAAATGTCAATCTTAATCTCCCACAAAAAAAAAAACAAAAAACAGGGAGTGTCCTTCAATTACTATCTCCCTGCAGTAATCTCAGCCAGGTATGGCAGGCAGCAATAAGGAGTGGACTGATGCACAAATTAAATAAAAAGTGTGGACAAACAAAAAAGATAGCTGTGCAGAAAGGAAGGAACAAAAGGATTTGTGCTTTGAAAAAAGCAGTTGGTTTGCACAGCGGTGTACACACAGCAATGCAGCTATCAGGGAGCCTTCTAGGGCAGCCCAATGAGCTGCAGCGCTGAGGGGAAAAAAAAAAATGTAGCTTCCACTGTCCCTGCACACCGAAGGTGGTGTTGGGCAGTGGAAATCGCTACAGCACAAGCGGTTTGGTGGTTAATGGACCCTGCCTAACGCTATCCCTGCTTCTGACGAAGCGGCAGCAACCTCTCCCTAAGCTCAGATCAGCAGCAGTAACATGGCGGTCGGCGGGAACGCCCCTTTATAGCCCCTGTGACGCCGCAGACAGCAAGCCAATCACTGCAATGCCCTTCTCTAAGATGGTGGGGACCAGGACCTATGTCATCACGCTGCCCACACTCTGCGTTTACCTTCATTGGCTGAGAAATGGCGCTTTTCGCGTCATTGAAACGCGACTTTGGCGCGAAAGTCGCGTACCGCATGGCCGACCCCGCACAGGGGTCGGATCGGGTTTCATGAAACCCGACTTTTAAAAATGAACGACCCGTTTCGCTCAACCCTAGTTGTCACATTTTATATCAAGCCATTTTCGTCTGTTGCTTCAGCTATACACAATCTGTGTGCCTGATGAAGGTCTGGTGTCATAGACTGAAATGCCACATCTCATGTTTCGAATTGTATGCCAAGAATAAATGTCACTATCTTCGCATCTAATTGAGCGCCAAATACTTTCTATTGTTACCCTAACACCATAGCTAGGAATAACCTAACTGCAGGACAGTTAGAGAAATAGTGAATGAACCAGACAAATTTACACATGGCTACTCTACGATCAATTTTTTTAAAATTTTTTTAATGATTTGGATATGGAATTGGACAGATTTATCAACACTGTATAATTTATATAGAGTTCAAGCTTAGATCAGTCTTAAAGTGAAACAGATTTATTAGATTGGCTCATATTGTGTGAAAACCTGTTTAGTTTTAACCCCTTAGTGACCGAGCCAAATTTTTGAAATCTGACCAGTGTCACTTTATGTGGTAATAACTCTGGAACACTTCAACAAAACCCAGTGATTTTGAGATTGTTTTTTCGTGACACATTATACTTTATGATAATGGTAAATTTAGGTTGATATGCTTTGTGTTTATTTATAAAAAATATCAGAAATTTAAAAAAAATGGTAAAAAATTAGCAATTTTCCAACTTTGAATGATTATCCCTTTAATCCCGATAGTCATACCACAGCAAATCATTAATAAATAACATTTCCCACACGTCTGCTTTACATCAGCACCATTTGCAAAATGTTATTTTATTTTGTTAGCATTTTAGGAGGTTTAAAAATGTAGCAACAATTTAAATGTTTTTCAAGGAAATTTGCAAAATGTATTTTTTTAGGGACCTATCCATGTTTGAAAAGAATTTGGGGGTCCTATATATAGGGAAATCCCCACAAGTTATACCATTTTAAAAACAGCACCCCCAGACATATTGAAAACTGCAGTCAGGTAGTTTATTAACCCTTCAGGTGCTTTACCGGAATTAATGCAAAGTGGCATGAGAAAAATGAAAATGTGTATTTTTACCACCTAAATGCCGCTAACTTCTGAACAGGTTACAGCAGACGACAGACTCTAAGGCCGCTATTTGGTTGTGAATTGCCATTGCAAACATCAGGACCACACAATCATGATCTGAGGGCACCAATTGGGATAAAGAAGAAGCCCCCACAGTCTGTTAACTGTTTATAATGATGTAGTCACTATTGACAGCAGCATCTAAGGGGTTAAATAGATTTGGATGGTGCAAACACCGATCATGGCTGATACAGCAAGTTGTCAGCTATAGTGGACAGCTGACAGCTGCTGGATTGACACCTGTATGGGGATATAAGTCTCTTATATCTCAGGTCAGTTAAAAGGCGTATTGGCGGTCACTAAGGGGTTAAGACTCTCTAGTCCAGGGGTGGGACATTTTTTTCTACCTAGGCCCATTTGGATATTTATAACATTTGGGGATCGTACGAAATTATCAACTCAAAATTTACCCTGCTATATTTGGTCTAACATTTAATGAACTCACTCCTAATGCGATGGTTGGAGCTGCTTCTCTTTGGTGAGTCGTGTATTGTTAGCAGCCTCAGTGACTAGGTTCTCACTGTTTTAGTGGCAGCAGGCACCAGCAGATAGGAGCAGTAGTCCCATCAGCTGACACCAGTGACTGGAGGTAAACTTTGTACCTCTGATCACAGCTGTGGGCTCACGCCGTCATTTGGCAGTGTGGGAACCGCGGCTCTCTGACTGGCGGTAATGATTTTACCGCCTATGAAAAGCATTGTTTGCCGTGCTGTCATGCACATGACAGCGAGACAAATACCTGGTGTTTGGGGGGCCGAACCCAAACAGTAACATGAACTTCCTGGTAAAGTCAGTGTTTGGTGTCCGTGCCCAAACAATAGGTGTTCGGTACTGACGCCGAACTTTATTGTTTGGGTCCGCCCATCTCTAATTATGACCCATTCAGTTCCATTAATAACTATCCTTGTTTTTTTAGCCAGTTAGCTCAATTACACTTACAGGTGCTTCTCACAAAATTAGAATATCATCAAAAAGTTAATTTATTTTGATTCTTCAATGCAAAATGTGAAACTCATATATTATATAGCATAATTACAAACAGAGTGATCTATTTCAAGTGTTTATTTCTGTTAATGTTGATGGTTATGGCTTACAGCCAATGAAAACACAAAACCCGTTATCTCAATAAATTAGAATAATTAACAAAAACACCTGCAAAGGCTTCCTAAGTGTTTACAAAGGTCCCTTAGTCTGTTTCAGTAAGCTCCACAATCATGGGGAAGACTGCTGACTTGACAGATGTCCAGAAGGCAGTCATGGACACACTCTACAAGGAGGGTAAGCCACAAAAGATAATTGCTAAAGAAGCTGGTGAGGATGGCAGCTTACTTACCACTCTGGCCAGCGTGCTTCAGTCCGATTTCTTCCTCCTCTGTGCACGCCACACTATGTCTCGGCGGCATGCCTAGGGCGCGGGTGCATGCGCTCCCCTGTTCTTGCTGGGAAGCATTTTGTAAAATGTGCTTGCATCTGCAACGTGTCTCCCAGCTAATGGCTGGTAGACATTTTGTATAAAAGGCACCAGGGATATCCCAACCTCTCTGGATGAATTAATCTTCCTGGCGATACGAATCGACCTACGGTTTCAAGAGCGAAACAAAGTGGTGACTCATGAGAGGAGACTGGCACATCTAGCTCAGTCTTTCCAAAAATACACTTTCCTCAGCCTCCTGAAACATCCGTTATGGCTGAACCCATTCAGGTCGATCATGTTAGGCTGGCAGAGCAGCAACCAAAGAGTGGTGTGCTTCAGCTGTGGTAGAATGAAGCACTTAAGACTGAAGTCATAAGAGACCGATACTCCTAAACCTTGGGCCGGTGGGTGAAGCTTCCCTAGGTGAAAAAGGAGGTTCTTCACCACTGACTTTGAATGTTTCCATGTGTAGTGGACTTGTACGCTTCAACAAAACAGCCTTCCTTGACTCTGGTTCAGTGGTAAATTTTCTACAGCACGTCGTGGTGGATCAGTATCCTCTTCCCGTCCAACGCCTCCAGAGCCCGCTGACAATGTCATCTGTTGATGGGAAAGTCCTCCCTGAAATTGTTCAAGTCATTACAGAACTAGTGGAGCTACAGATAGGAGCACTTCATTTGGAGAGAATTGCTCTCTTTGTGTGCAATGTCATTTTTCACCCTGAAGTCTCATGCACACGTTGGTTATTTTTTCCTTGCAGATTTGCAGCAGATTAAAATCTGCATAATGTAAATTCTTGCAGCGTATTTCACCTGTACTAATGGGAGAAAATACAGTACATAAAGCATGGGAAAAATAATAAATGTATTTATGCAACTTTCTTCCTGCCAATACATTAGGATATGCAGCAGAATTTTCTCCTGCAAATCCTGAACATGTGCACATAGCCTTAGTCCCTGTCCTGTGTCCCCATTCATTATAAGTCCTTGATAGCATCAAAATATAGGGGGTGTTAGAAGACACTGTCAGGTACTGAGCATCCTCCGCCACCTCCCAATTCATTACAAGTCCCTAACAGTGTCTTCTCCCACCTTTCAATTCATTATAAAGGGTCCTATGTACCTTACCAACTCCTCACCCACTCCCCAATAAATATTAAGTCCCTGATAGCATCACAATGAATTGTGAGATGGAGGAGGACGCTATCAGGGGCTTAGCACCCTTCTCCACCACCCAATTAATTTTACATCTATATCTAATGTCCTCCTCCCCCTGTTCATAAGTCCACTATAAGTCCCCCTTCCTCCCATCCCATCCCCCACATCCTTCATTGTCCTCCTCCTCCCTGCATCCCACCATTGTCCTCTCCCCAACCTCAATCATTGCCCTCTCTACCACCTCCATCATTACTGTTGTGAATTCTGCTTTTGGGTTCCCTCCAGTGGTTGTAGGTGGGAATGCAGTTGTCTCTGAGTCGCAGTCCTGGCCAGGTGTATCTGCTGATTGCAGTTCTGACTGGGATATTTAGGTGTGCAGGATTCATTAGTCCTTTCCAGTTGTCAATGTTTCTTGTGAAGAGTTGAATCTCTTTCTGGCTTCTCCTGCTTAGCTGCCAATTCAGCAAAGATAAGTGTATGTTTCTTTTTCTGTGGCACACATGCAGTGTGCTTATATTTTGTGCTATTCATTTGTTTTCTCTTGTCCAGCTTAGACTGTGTCAGTGTTTTCTCAGTCTTGTTGGATTCTCTGGAGTTGCAGATATACGCTCCCCATCTTTAGTTAGATGGTGGAGTTTTTGTATTTTCTGCTGTGGATATTTTTGGGACGGATTTTAATACTGACCGCATAGTATCCTGTCCTATCCTTTCCTATTTTAGCTAGTGTGGCCTCTTTTGCTAAATCCTGTTTCCTGCCTGCGTGTGTCTTTTCCTCTACTACTCACAGTCATTATTTGTGGGGGGCTGCCTATTCTTTGGGGTTCTGCTCTGAGGCAAGGTAGAATTCCTATTTCCATCTATAGGGGTATTTAGTCCTCCGGCTGTGTCGAGGTGTCTAGGTTTTGTTAGGCACACCCCACGGCTACTTCTAGTTGCGGTGTTAAGATCAGGGTTTGCGGTCAGTATATTTACCCCCTACTCCAGTGAAAGTTTTCATGCTGCTCCAAGGTCACCAGATCATAACACATTACCTTCTCCACCACCCTGATCATTGCCCTCTCCACCACCTCTGAGTTAGGTGACAGGGATTTTGGTCACATAACTCTATAGGTGATATCACTACGATGTGCATTGGATACACCATACAGCACAATGACAACACGCCTGCACCTGTCCGGTAGCTGAGATAAGTATTTCCTGTGCACCAGTCAGCTATCTGAGAGAAGTACTTCCTGTGCACCTTTCTGGTATCTGTGAGACAAATGATTCCTGTGCACCTTTCTGGTATCCGAGAGAAGTGATTCCTGTGCACCTTTCTGGTATCCGAGAGAAGTGATTCCTGTGCACCTTTCTGGTATCTGTGAGAAGAACTTCCTGTGCACCTGTCTGGTATCCGAGAGAAATACTTCCTGTGCACCTTTCTAGTATCCGTGAGAAGTACTTCCTGTGCACCTGTCTAGTATCTGACAGAAGTACTTCCTGTGCACCTTTCTGGGATCTGAGAGAAGTACTTCCTGTGCATCTGTCTGGTATCCGTGAGAAGTACTTCCTGTGCGTGCACCTTTCTGGGATCTGAGAGAAGTACATCCTGTGCACCTTTCTGGTATCCGTGAGAAGTACTTCCTGTGCACCTGTCTGGTATCTGAGAGAAGTACTTCCTGTGCACCTGTCAGGTATCTGAAACAAGTACTTCCTGTGCACCTGTCTGGTATCTGAGAGAAGAACTTCCTGTGCACCTTTCTGGTATCTGAGAGAAGAACTTCCTGTGCACCTTTCTGGTATCTGAGAGAAGTACTTCCTGTGCACCTTTCTGGTATCTGAGAGAAGAACTTCCTGTGCACCTTTCTGGTATCTGAGAGAAGAACTTCCTGTGCACCTTTCTGGTATCTGAGAGAAGAACTTCCTGTGCACCTTTCTGGTATCTGAGAGAAGTACTTCCTGTGCACCTTTCTGGTATCTGAGAGAAGAACTTCCTGTGCACCTTTCTGGTATCTGAAACAAGTACTTCCTGTGCACCTTTCTGGTATCTGAGAGAAATACTTCCTGTGCACCTTTCCAGTATCCTAGAGAAGTAAATCCATTTGTTGGGAACAAAAAGTTTTACCCAAGACCAAGGGCCAGTTGGCATCTATGGTTCTGTTGGCCAATGTATTTTATGAGTCTACCTAGCATGAATTACCAATCCAGGGGTGATTGGTTTATCACTACTGGGTAGAGTTGTTTTTCCCAATTGATATTATTATACATTTATGCTCTCTACATTGGACTGACTACAATACCCTTTTATACTAGAATTCTGTCAAATATCATTGTGATTTTAATGGTTTATAAGATTTTATTCAAATCAGTTGAATGTGTATATGATTCTATGAGTGTGGCGAGTGGGAGGAGGTAGAAGGAGTTGCCTTGAAGGTCCCAGAATAAATAGTACCACATGTCTATGCATATATCTATATCTTGTTTTTTAATTTGTGGCTTGACTCAGCCAGCAAATGTCCATATAATACATCCATCTATACAAGCCCTTATTGTTCTAATCATTGCCTATGTTCAGCAGAAACTGAACTTTAATTAAAAATGCTAATTGGGCTACTTGGTGCTCCCTTGGTGGGCCCAAAAGGCTGAGTACACCATTCGGCTCACTAATTTTGTAAGTCCCCGCCTCCCTCACTGGTGATTTATAACATCGGCTTGCCTGGAATATTCACTGTCTACAGATAAAGCTCAGGCAAGTAAGCGCTGTCAATCACCAGCGAGGGAGGCGGAGCATGCAAAACCAAAGGACACTGAACTGAGGCTTTGGCAACATCAAGGGTGGACTGAGCAGCCTAGTTAGCATATTTGAATAACTTCAGTTTTAGAGGACCAGAGACATTAATTAGAACACTAAAAGTGGGATTTTTATAAGGGCTATTTTAAATATAAGCCTATGTGATCAGTTTACACTTTCATTTGGGGTGATAGACTACCTCAAAAAACTTTCTTGGAAAAAGCCTGCAATCACTGCTGCGTTGCTGATTTATTGCCGCATATCCAATCTGCGTGAACATATCCTAAAAAGTCTAGCTCCACTTCTGAAGAGTCACAGGTTTTGAATGGGCAGCTATAGTGTGTGAGGGACAATTGCAAAGGTAGTAGTCACCACTGATGTCTTACTGTAACATCACACATTATGATGACATTACAATATTTAGCAACATTGAATAGCTGCAGAATCATGCTGGGTGCAGAGAACACATAGACATCTGCCTTTTGCATTGATATTTCCTTAAAATTCAAAGTATGGGTTCAGGTTAGGTAAAAGGTTTTATACAGCAGTGACTAAATGTATTTTCATTATACAGTAAGAACTATTCCCAATATGAGTGAAAGTGGACTAAAGACAGAACACGGAGGCTGCAGGGAAACCAGAAGAGAAGCTGCACCTACATCCTGTCTGTGTACGGCCGATAAATGCTGATCGATCCACAGGCAGCATGTATCAGGAACTGGCTGCATGATTTCAGCCATATATGTTCCACAGGTACAAGGAGACTCGTTGATCAGGCAGATCTCCGACGACTACTGCTGCCCGCTGCCCTGCAGAACAGGTCTCTTCGGCTACTTTCACACTAGCGTCGTACGACACAATGTGTCGTGGCGACGTACCGACGCATGCTGTGAAAGTGCAGCACAATGGGGGCAGCGAATGCAGTTTTACAACGCATCTGCTGCCCCATTGTGAGCTCCGGGGAGGAGAGGGCGGAGTTCCGGCCGCGCATGCGCGGTCGGAAATGGCGGACACAACGCACCAAAAAAGTTACATGCAATGTTTTTTGGTGCCGACTGTCCGCCACAACATGGCAAAATAAGAAGAATAGAGCGCACTACTGATACCAGCTAGAATAAAGTGCCAATCAGGGTGCAAACAAGCAGCCAAAATACTAGGAATAGAAACAAGAGGAAAGGAGCTGCTCAATAGAATGCACACCCAGGGCTAATAAAGGGGGATAACCCCTCAGCAACCCACTTTCAGGGAGAAACCAGCCCAGGGCTGTATCTTTTGGTCCACACTTGTCTGCACCTGGGTACGGCGTGCCTTCTCCTCTCACTTTGGTTACGTGGGTATGGTATAGCTCTGTTGCCTTATCAGGGGCATGAGGTGCATCTGGACCCTATGATGTGTCCCTATTTTATTACAACTTGAGCCACTAGATTTGGGTGGTTTCTCCCTGAAAGTGGGTTGCTGAGGGGTTATCCCCTGGTTTTGGCAGGCGTCTTTGTCTGCTATAGGGTTGTGCACGTTTGCCCATCTTCTGTAATTAGCTCCATGAGCCAGAGGGTTGCTTATATAATACAAATTCAGGTTTGCAGACTTGTTTTTTGAATATGTGTATTATACATGTTATACCCATATGTGTACCAAATGTACTTAGTATCGTTGTTTTTAATTATGTTTTATGTTTTTGAAGTTGTTGTTTGTTAATAAAACTCCTGTGTTTATAGTTTACGTATTAGGCTATGTTCACACCTTGCGTCGGGTCCCTGCGGGTTCTCCCGCAGCGGATTTGATAAATCTGCAGGGCAAAACAACTGCGGTTCTCCCTGCAGATTTATCGCGGTTTGTTCCGCGTTTTCCGCTGCGGGTTTCCGCCTATACTATTGATGCTGCATATGCAGCAATATGCAGCATCAATAGTAATGTTAAAAATAATAAAAATTGGTTATACTCACCCTCTGACGTCCCGATCCCTCGGCGCTGCACCCGGCGGTCCGGTTCCTAAGATGCTGTGGGAGAAGGACCCTTCGTGACGTCACGGTCATGTGACCGCGACGTCACCGCAGGTCCTGGTCGCACAGCAACTCTGACCGGACGGCCGCGTGCAGCGCCCAGGAGCTCCGGACATCAGAGGGTGAGTATAACCAGATTTTTTATTTTTTAACCCCAAATATGGTTCCCAGGGCCTGGAGGAGAGTCTCCTCTCCTCCACCCCGGGTACCACCCGCACATTATCCGCTTACTTCCCGCAACGTGGGCACAGCCCCATGCGGGAAGTAAGCGGTTCAATGTATTCCTATGGGTGCAGAATCGCAGCGATTCTGCACAAAGAAGTGACATGCTGCGGGTTGTAAACCGCTGCGTTCCCGCGCGGTTTTTCCCGCAGCATGTGCACAGCGGTTTGCGGTTTCCATAGGGTTTACATGTTACTGTAAACGCTATGGAAACTGCTGCGGACCCGCAGCATCAAAATCGCGGCGGTTCCGCGGTAAAAACCGCTAAGTGTGAATATAGCCTTACTCTTTATAAGGGTATGTTCACACGTTCCTGATTTCCATCCTTTTTTTCAGGACTAAAAACCGCAGCTCTTTGCAGAAAACGCAGGTCCTTTTTTTGGTGCTTTTTTGGTGCGTTTTTTGATGCTTTTTTATGCAGAGTCTGTGTGTTTTCTAGGAAGTTTTTTAGGGTTAAAATGGCTGAAAATACCCTAACCCTACCCCTAACCCTACCCCTAACCCTACCCCTATTCTAACCTTAGTGGAAAAAAAAAAAAAATTCTTAATTTTTTTATTGTCCCTTCCTATGGGGGTGACAAAGGGTCATTTACTATTTTTTTTATTTTGATCACTGAGATAGGTTATATCTCAGTGATCAAAATGCACTTTGGAACGAATCTGCCGGCCGGCAGATTCGGCGGGCGCACTGCGCATGCGCCCGCCATTTTGCAAGATGGCGGCGCCCAGGGAGAAGACGGCCGGACGGACACCGGGAGTCCCGGTAAGTATAAGGGGGGGAGATTAGGGCACGGGGGGGCATCGGAGCACGGGGGGGGGGCATCGGAGCACGGGGGGTGGGGCATAGGAGCATGGGGGGGTGGGATCGGGGCAGCAACACTCCGCCCACGCACTTCCGCCCGCTTCCCCGCACTTCCTGCTGCAGCGGTTCGGCACCACAAACCGCAATAAAACCCGCAGATATATTTTTGATCTGCGGGTTTTACTGCGGGTTTGACCTCACAATGGAGGTCTATGGGTGCAGAACCGCTGCGGCTCCGAAAAAAGAAGTGACATGGTACTTCTTTTTTCCCGCAGCTATTCAGCGCGGCTTTTTTTCTGAATTTCAGGATCGTGTGCACAGTGGTTCCTGTTTTCTATAGGGTACATTGTACTGTACCCTGCATGGAAAACAGCTGCGGAACCGCAGCGGCAAAAAAAACGCACTGTGTGAGCATGGCCTTAGCCCTGGGTGTGCATTCTATTGAGCAGCTCCTTTCCTCTTGTTTCTGTCCGCCACAACATGACGCAACCGTCACACGACGGTTGCGACGTGTGGCAATGCGTCGCAATGCGTCCCTAATACAAGCCTATGGAGAAAAAACGCATCCTGCAGACAACTTTGCAGGATGCGTTTTTTCTGCAAAACGACGCATTGCAACGTGCGTCGTACGACGCTAGTGTAAAAGTAGCCTTCCTGAGTACTTGTAGTATAGGTGGAGGAGAGCGGTCAGTCCAGGGTAGTAGGCTGGGAGAAGTCACCAGGAACCCATCTGCCTGACTAGTCTACAGGGCCGCTCCGTCTCCGGCGGCTATTAAACTATGTTTTCCTACAGTGTTTCATAGTTATACATACATGGCTGAAATCATACAACCATTATATGATACATGCTGCCCATGGATTGAACCACATGTATCTGCTGCCAGACTACCTGTCACCAGATTTTGCTACCCGATCTGTGCATAATATAGGGGTAGAAATCCTGATTTGTCACTTACTGGGCTTCCTACTGTGGTTTTGATAAAATCGCTGTTTTATCTGCCATAGATGTAGAAGTTCTCTAATACTGAGCTCTGTATAACCCCGCCCTCACCACTGATTGACAGCTTTCAGAGTACACTGTTCATAGGCAGAAAACTGCCGATTAGAGGTGGGGGTGGTGTTATACAGAACTCATTAATATGATGAATATGCTTGACTAGCTGCTAGCAGGTTATTAGTTATCTGGTTATGCTCGCCTGTGATTTTATCAAAACTATAGCAAGAAGCCTAGTAAGTGATACATCACTGTAATCAGAGTCACTGTCTCCTCCTTATGCTGCTCTTAGATTAGGTCGCAAAAACCTGCTAACGGATTCCCATGAATAAAGTGGATTAATAAAATGCCAGGAGAAAATCCTCTGAACACAAGGACTGGGGATATCCTGACACTCATGAGCAGGGGTGTTGCAGTAATAACTCGCTGGTGTCGCTCTCTGTTAAACCTTCCGACACATCTTCAGAAATATCCATGACAGTCGTATTTGCATTCCATTCTTTCACAGTATTGATCACAGAGAAATATGTTGTTTAATGACATGAATATGATGTTATGTTAAGGCAGAGCTAAACATACACTCAGCAGACATTGCAAGAGCCAAACATAATACAGCAGGCTTCATAATCTCACTCCAAAGGCTGGCGAGCGACAGAACAGCATGCTTCTTAGTGACAGCCATAACACTATTAACATGATTTACTATGGCAGGAAGAGAAATTAATCTATGAGCCAGAAAAGCTGCTCAGCATTTCCAGCCGTATAAAATATCAAACTTTCTCATCCTCCTGTCCATTAGTGTGAGAATATGTTCAATGCAATGAATTGGGGAGAATGAGCGGATGTCAGAATCGTCATGTCATGATTTACAATGCATAAAGTCAGAGAAAGGAAGCCTAGTATCATTAAACATAATGCAAAATGACAATATAGAACAAAAATAATGCAGGAGGAAAGATATACAAGTCAGATGTGCAGGCAGTCTGTAGCTTTGTAGTAAGACCGGGGTCACATGGCTTGTAAATGATCTCATGTGAGAAAAACGGGCCGATTATGCTAATATCGCTCGGATCAAACTCTGTCAGCGTGTGAGCCGAGTGTCATCCTGGTGTGATCCGATTCTCTTGCATGAGAGAATCACATCACAGGTGCAGAGAAGACAGAGAATTTTATTTCTCCATCTTCTCCATTGTCTGTGTCAGCGCAAATCAGACTGCACTTGGATGTCATCCGAGTGCCGCCCTATTATTCACATTAACCCATACACTTTTATGGGTGCTTGTGATAGTATTATCGTATGCACCTTGCAGCATGTTCCAATTGTTTTCTCATGCTGAATCAGTGTACTGATCAGCACTGCCCCATAGTATAACATTGGGCCGAGTGCTATCTGATAAAACATCACATGGCATTCGGCCGTGTTATACACTAGTGTGAGCGAGCCCTAAGTGTTAGAGCGGGCGCTTCTGTACACCTGATAGACACAGTAGCCAAGCTCCTTGTGCCTGTATTTATTGTGCTGTATAACAAAGAAACTCCTAATCAACATCATTATGGCTTAAGCATATCTATGCAAAAAAATACCCACATATCAGCTAAACAGCAACTCGATCAAAATGTTAGATATAAAGAGGCCAATGAGTCATGCTATATCAATAAAACTGTTTACATTTTATTCGAAAAAATGTTAAAATCCGGAAACAATACACACATACAGATACATATGCAGCGCCCCAGAGTCCTGGTCGTTGCAGTAATGTTGCTCTGCCACTAAGGGGAGTGATGTTATGTCTGATTGCACTAAAGAAGTTCACCTGACCAGGTATCACAGTCACACATTACACTTCACACTCCGGCCACCAGGGGGAGCAAAAGGCTCTATGTATTAGGCCACTCCTCACACTCTGGAAAAACTGGGGGTTGGACAGGAAGTGAGGGAGAAAGCAGCCTGGGAGAGCTCCAGGGAGGACCTGTCAGAACTGGGTTCCTGGCAGGTACCTAGCAGAAAGGACAGATTGTTACGGAGCCACGCCTGCACTACCTTGCGGCGGCATCTTAAGAAAGGACACGAAGTGAAGTATATTGTGGTGAAGTGAGAAACGGGATCAGAGTACTAAGGAGATAGAAGGAGTCGTGCCTCTAATACCGCGGCAACATCCTTCTGAGGCGCGTAGGAGGCAATCGTGGGAGAGCGGCATCTCTAGGGTCCCAGAATAACTCCAGGCCTACCTGTCATACGGGTGCGTCCCAGCCATATTATACTGGGGGACGGAGAGAGAAAGAACGGATACGACAGTTGTGAGGACTATCCCGTGGTGCTGAGCAGGGAACGACTACAACACACAGGCGCTAGTTGGTAGGCACTGATTTCCACCTGCAAAGGGAACTCTGGATGTGCCTGCCATAACACCACCCCAGTGGGCCCCAAGCAGCATCAGTCACCCTGACCGAATACCACAGGTGGCGTCACGAAACCTTGACCGACTTTCATCACCCTTCCATTGGACGCCCCTTAGCAGGGTCACGGACCGGGTCCAGCCACCGTGACAACCCTAGAGCCGAGACAGAGAGGACCGGTACCGAGTACCCCGCGGCCCTGCATCTGGGGGCGCTCCAACTTGGCGTCACAAACAGGATGTACTTAAGCCTGAAGAATCAGGTCATGTGTGCCTTGGAACTGTGATTGAACTGTGACTTATTGCAAAGACTGTGTATTGCTATTTGCCGCCAAGATTCCTGCCAAAACTGCCGCCATTATCGCGCCACGAGGAGCGCAGGAGAAGAAGAAGGGCGTGGAGTTGTGGACGTGAACGAACTGAGAAGCGCGAAAGGTAATGGCCGCCCAGTCTAAATATTTCTGTACCTTGAGGACGTGTCCGTCAGCAGCCGAGATCCGCCTCCTGATCCTCAATGGCGGGCGGAGACAAAGGAAGCAAAACCGCCCACGAAGGAGAGAGCGGGAAAAGGACAAGGAAGACAGCAGTCACGTGGAGGATGCCATGACAAGTCACCCAGAGCCGGAGAGTGGGGTCGAAGCCGGAGACTTCCCCAGCTACCCGGAGAGCACCGAGGCCAAGCTTTCACTGCTGATGCTGATTCCCTGCAGCTTGGAATGGAGGAGCTGATCGATCAACTCCTGCAGGTGGAGACCAAGTCCTCGTCTCAGCACCTGCGGAAGATCCATCGACGCTGATGCCGCCCCTTGTGCCGCGACCGAAACCCCTGCCGACCCCATCGCAGAGCCCGCCGCCGGCAGAGCCAGCCGACCTCCAGGACATCGTGGTGGCGGGTGAGTACACTGACCCTGCCCCACAGACCGATCCAGCTCCGGTGACCGCTCCCATCCTGACTGTGGCCGACCTTCCGCCGCTGAGGTCGTAGTGGCAGCCCTCTACGCTATGAAGGGGATACTGCCCCCGCTACCGACGACTATGGGCGAACCGTTAGAAGTGCGCCACGTGGGAGACACTATGGCCAGCCGCCCGGGATTGGAGCGTGGGGTCGGAGCAGAGGACTCTCCCAGCTACCCAGAGAGATACCGCGGCCAGGCGTCACCTGTTGGCCCCGACTTCCTGCAGGCCGGAGTGGACGAGCTCAGCGATCAACTCCGGCAGACGCAGCTGAGCACTGAGGCCGGGTGGAAGGAGACCGTCATCGGGGGCCTCACCAGACGTTTGTCGGCAGCCTCGTCTGGTCCGGAGCAAGAAAGAAGTTCCAGCGCTCCGAAGCCAGAAAGCAAGGCCCTGCCGGAAAGCGAGATACTGCAAACAGAGATGACAATGCCACAGCGCAAGGCCCCACAGTCAGCGTTCCAGATCCCAGCGGAGACGGAGCAGGCCGGCACCGGAGGGACCGCATCTGAAGCAGGTATGAAGAACGACCCTGCCCCAGTGACAGAAGACCTACTGGTAGGCCCCGTAGCAGCGCCACCTGCTGCCATGACTAAGACTAACTCTGAACTGACAAATCCTAATACTACTACCACAGTGGGCATTATTGCCGCTACTGAACCTACTACCAAAATTGACATTCGAACCCAGATTATACCTGAAAAACCGATTAGTGACATTGATACCGCATCGGATGAGAAGTCGAACACAGATCTTCCCAGGCCAGGAAGTGTTCGCTACCAACTGATGCCTTGCAACCTAAGTTAAATTATTGTTCAAAAATTTGCAACCTACCGTCGCAGGAATAAACCTCGAAACCCCAACAAATGTAAATAGTTAACTGTTTGTTTCCTGCTCTTTTGCTGCTTCAACCCGTTTAGGGTTAATTCTTAAAGGGATCCCTTTGTTGACCCGGGATCCCTATTGTTTTATGTTTTTTTTTGCACAAGTTTACGATTCTTTCAAAAGACTGCCGAATCATGGACGGTGAATGATTCACAAACTGGTCCTGTAAATAGTTTGCACCTTCTTAAAGGTGCTCTCTACTGGTTTTACAAGGCAAGAAGACTTTGCGAAGAAACTATTCCTGATGACGACGTGAAAGTTTCTTGTGTCTTAAAGTTTGTTAGTGACTTGGTGATTGTTTGCACTACCTCAAAGAAGACTGATTTTTTCTCTTAAAGGGAATGTTGCTTGTTGCCTTTTGATAATGTTGCCTTAAGTAGTAAGATAGCAATAATGTTTACTTAGCGGATAACATGTAGCTAGAAAGCTAGAAAGTGAACCCATAGGGGTTAGTGAGTCCTCCTGAAAACCATAGAGAGATGGTTGATAGGTCTCATGTTGTGAACCGAGAAGAAGAGATGCAGTAGGCCCAGACAAGTAGCTAGGCGGTCCTGCATATGTGAAGTCAGACAAAATAAAGAAAAAGTTAGATTTGTACTGTAGCGTTTTATAGTAAGCCTTTAGTGGGTTCAGCCTATATGCCCTTAAAGGAAAAGTTAAATTATTGTTCAAAAATTTGCACTTAGTAGAATACCCGGCTGGGTAATAGAAATTATTTATAGTCAGTAGATTAGAATGTTATTTAAAATATTTTAATATGTTTCTGTTTGTAACGTTCAAGTGACCTCACCTCCCATAAAGGGAAGCATTGTTATATTTACTTGTTCAAAGCATTCCAAAATGTTGTATGTTCTAACATGTATTGTTCTTCTTCTTCTTTTCCCAGTCCGGGAGTACTGGATTCAACCGGGGGTTGGGTTGGTATGGGAAGCCGGCACCCCAGAGTCCTGGTCGTTGCAGTAATGTCACTCTGCCACTAAGGGGAGTGATGTTATGACTGATTGCACTAAAGGAGTTCACCTGACCAGGTATCACAGTCACACATTACACTTCACACTCCGGCCACCAGGGGGAGCAAAAGGCACTATGTATTAGTGTATTAGGCCACTCCTCACACTCTGGTAAAACTGGGGGTTGGATAGGAAGTTAGAGAGAACGCAGCCTGGGAGAGCTCCAGGGAGGACCTGTTAGGGGTGGGTTCCTGGCAGGTATCTAGCAGAAAGGACAGAACGTGACGGAGCCGCGCCTGCACTACCTTGCGGCGGCATCCTAAGAAAGGACACGAAGCGAAGGATATTGTGGAGAAGTGAGAAACGAGATCACAGCACAAAGGAGAACCAGTAGGAGTCGTACCCCGAGATCGGCAACATCCTACTGAGGCGCGTAGCCGGTGGCCGGAACGCCGAGGAAGTAACTGACTCCAAGCATTACTTCAAACAGTGGCAGGACAGTTGATTATAGGTTGGCTGTCTACCTTACATCACCTAAGCAGACATAGGGGGCAAACGTGGAGAGGGGCGTCTCTAGGGTCCCAGAATAGCTTCGAGCCTTCCCGTCAAATGGGTGCGTCCTAGCCAGATATACTTGGGGGACGGAGAGAGAAAGAACGAATAAGAAAGTTGTGAGGACTATCCCGAATGCTCAGCAGGGAAGAACTACAACACACAGGCGCTAGTTGGTAGGCACTGATTTCCACCTGCGAAGGGAACTCTGGATGTGCCATCGGACCGGTCAGTCTCAGACAGCCCTGTTAGCAGTGCTCTGGATTGTGGATCCCGAAGTCTTCAGTAAAAAGGTAAAGAGACTGCAACCCTGTGTCCTCGTTATTGACGGCACCTCACATCATCGCCACCTACACTACCGGGAAGCCCTGGGGAAACACTTCACCTGTGAGAAGGTATACCATCTAGCTGCCATTACATCACCCCAGTGGACCCCCAAGCAGCGTTGGTCACCCTGACCGAACACCACAGGTGGTGTCACGAAACCTTGACTGACTTTCACCACCCTTTTATTGGACGCCCCTTAGCAGGGTCACGGACCGGGTCCAGCCACCGTGACAACCCTAGAGCCGAGACATAGAGGACCGATACCGAGTAACCCGCGGCCCTGCATTTGGGGGCGCTCCACATAGACCATAATTTGAGCAAAAAAGTAACACAAAGTGAAACCAGCGACACAAGAACCAAAGTAAATAGCGCAGGAAGTGCTATCTATACAAATAGCCCATAGAGCAATGTCTGCACAGTAATCAGAATATTGTAACCATCTCTCAAATAATTCAAGTGACTATGTCCATAGTAAATATGTCATTCAAGTGTGACATTTGAAAAAAATGGGCCGCAGCGGAATATAGTGAATACTGTAGGTTCAGTTTCTGCTGCATACCCACATTAATGCCCGCATTGCCAGAGATGGAACAATATCCGCCATCTATAATATAATGCTAGGAGCGTCACTCTGTCCGAAGCCTTTATAGACTGCACAAGCGCGACGCGCCTGCGCAGTCTGGACCCCACAGAACTACGCATCCGGCAGTAGCGTAGCTACCGGGGGGCGAAGGGGGCTATCGACCCAGGCCCGGTGCTCAGAGGGGGCCCACCCGGTGCTACGCTACTGTAACTGTATTGGCGTGCACAGCACGCCGATACATTTACATTTTGCGGCAGAGCAGGGAGAATCGATCTCCCTGCTCTTCCGCCCGACTGCTATGGGCCCCTGAGCAGGCGGGGTGCCGGTGTCAGCAGTGGGCCCCCCACCTAGCATCGCAGGGTCAGCTGTATCGGCATCTAGCTGATGCAGCTGACCACATTGATGAGGGAAGGAGTGCTACGCTCTTTCTCCCATCCACCCCCTGTCAGCATCTGACGTCACCGACACCGAGACTGACACGGGGCGCGATGACATCACTGCCCGGCGCCTGCAATCCGGAGGTGAGCAGGAGCAGTGCAAGAACCAGGAAGAGAAGTATTTATTATTTTTCTTTATGGGGGTTGCCTTATATTACAGGGTCTGTCTGTGGGGTGTGCTGCCTTATACTACAGGGTCAGCCTGTGGGGGGGTGCTGCCTTATAATACAGAGTCTGCTGTGGGGGGGTGCTGCCTTATACTATAGAGTCTGCCTGTGGGGGGGGTGCTGCCTTATACTACAAGGGTCTGCCTGTGGGGGGGTGGTGCTGCCTTATACTAGAGTCTGACTGTGCGGGGGTGCTGCCTTATACTACAGAGTCTCCCTGCGGGGTGTGTGCTGCCTTATACTACAGGGTCTGCCTGTGGGGGGTGCTGCCTTATACTACAGAGTCTGCCTGTGGGGGGGTGCTGCCTTATACTACAGGGTCTGCCTGTGGGGGTGGTGCTGCCTTATACTACCGAGTCTGCCTATGGGGGGGTTCTGCCTTATACTACAGAGTCTGCCTGTGGGGGGTGCTGCCTTATACTTCAGGGTCTGCCTGGGGGGGTGCTGCCTTATACTACAGAGTCTGCCTGTGGGCAGTGCTACCTTATACTACAGAGTCTGCCTGTGGGGGGGTGCTGCCTTATACTACAGTGTCTGCCTGTGGGGGTGTGCTGCCTTATACTACAGGGTCTGTCTGTGGGGGGGTGCTGCCTTATACTACAGTGTCTGCCTGTGGGGTGCTGCCTTATACTACAGAGTCTGCCTGTGGGGGGTGCTGCCTTATATTACAGGGTCTGCCTGTGGGGGTGCTGCCTTATACTAAAGAGTCTGCCTGTGGGGGGTGCTGCCTTATACTACAGAGTCTGTCTATGAGGTGCTGCCTTATACTACAGGGTCTACTTGTGGGGGGGTGCTGCCTTACGCTAAAGAGTCTGCCTTTGGGGGGTCCTGCCTTATACCAAAGAGTCTGCCTGTGGGGGTGCTGCCTTATACTACAGAGTCTGCCTATGGGGTGCTGCCTTATACTACAAGGTCTGCCTATGGGGTGCTGCCTTATACTACAGAGTCTGCCTATGGGGTGCTGCCTTATACTACAGAGTCTGCCTATGGGGTGCTGCCTTATACTACAGGGTCTGCCTGTGGGGGGGGTGCTGCCTTATACTACAGTCTGCCTGTGGGGGGTTACTGCCTTATACTACAGGGTCTGCTTGTGGGGGTGGTGGTGCTGCCTTATTCTACAGGGTCTGCTTGTGGGGGGTACTGCCTTATGTTAATACCATACTTACCACCGTCGGTCCTGGGGCTGTCACTGCCGGCATCGCGCTTGCTGCTCCTTCCTCCTCGGTCATCTCTGCTTGCCTCTTCCTGGTCTGGCTCCCGGCGCGTGTCTGTTCGGGCGCGTCGGCGCACCTTTCCTCTGTTGCTTGTCATGCGTCCTGTCTCCTCCCATCCTCACCTTAGGGACCGGGCGCGCGCACACTCCTCCTCCTTATCCTGCGCTGCGACCTGACCCGGCAGTATTGCTGGGCCAATAGGGGGCAGGCATTAAGTATTTCAGGCCGCCCTCCCCTTGTGGAGGCGCCTGATTGTTGAGTTTTGCTCTGAGTTCTGCTCAGTGTTTGGCTCTTTTACGGGCCCGTCTCACGGTCTCTCGCTTAGACCCAATCTCGCTGGGTCATAACCCTTTGTTTCGTCTCACGGTCTCTCGCTTAGACCCAATCTCACTGGGTCATAACCATTTGTTTTTCCCAGCTCCCCGTCCTACTCTCTCCATTGCTCTGCTTCTTCTAGTATCCCCAGTCCATCTCCACGTTGGTTTCTCAGTCCAGTACTCTCTTCTATGGTCTCCTCCATACGTCTTCTGCTCCTTTCCAGTTCAGGCTTTCCTTTCTCGTCCCCGTCTTCTTTCCTGGAGCCGATCCTTGGTCCTGGCATCCGTGGTACTTGAGGCCTCTGAGCTTGCTTCCTAACTATCCCTGTAGAGGGGTTTGTCAAACTGGTTTGCCCGTTCAGAGGAGGTTCGGTATCATGGTCCAGTGGGTCCACTCTTGTCTCCTGCCGCCTCCAGCGTAACACCTTATACTACAGGGTCTGCCTGTGGGGGGGGTGCCGTGCTGCCTTATACTACAGTGTCTGCCTGTGGGGTGGGGTGCTGCCTTATACTACAGAGTCTGCCTGTGGGGGGGTGCTGCCTTATACTACAGGGTCTGCCTTTTGGGTGCTGTCTTATACTACAGAGTCTGCCTATGGGGTGCTGCCTTATTATTATTATTATTTATTGTTATAGCGCCATTTATTCCATGGCGCTTTTATACTACAAGGTCTGCCTATGGGGTGCTGCCTTATACTATAGAGTCTGCCTATGGGGTGCTGCCTTATACTATAGAGTCTTCCTATAGAGTGCTGTCTTATACTACAGGGTCTGCCTATGGGGTGCTGTCTTATACTACAGAGTCTGCCTATGGGGTGCTGTTGTGAATTCCGCTCTTGGGCTCCCTCCGGTGGTTGTAAGTAGTATTTTTGTGAGTTCTGCTCTTGGGCTCCCTCCTGTGGTTTTGAGTGGTATGGCTGCTTCTTGGATTTAGCTTCAGCAGCTGTTTTCACTGATCGTCTTTCTGGCTCGGCTATATTAGTCTGGCCTTATCCCTCATTCAATGCCAGTTGTCAATTGTTCCTGCCTGGAGTCATTGCTCTTAGGACTTTCCTGAAACTCTGACCAGTTCATCAAAGCTAAGTCCTTGCTTGTCCTTTTGCGGTTTTCTTTTTGTGGACTTTGTTGTTCAGCACTTTCTTTGTTTTTGTTCATTTGTCCAGCTTTTCAGTATGGATCTATTCAGTTAAGCAGGAAGCTCTGGGCAGCAGAGTTTGCCCTCCACACCTTTAGGTGTGGAGATTTTTGCATTTCTCTGCGGTGGACTTTTTCTAGTTTTTTTTACTGACCGCACAGCGTTCTGTTCTGTACTATTTCTATTTAGCTAGAAGTGGCCTCCTGTGCTAAATCTTGTTTCATACTACGTATGTCATTTCCTTCTCCTCTCACAGTCATTATTTGTGGGGGGGCTAATCTATCCTTTGGGGATTTTCTCTGAGGCAAGATAGTTTTCCTGCTTCTATCTTTAGGGGTAGTTATCTCTTAGGCTGTGACGAGATGCCTAGGCCGAGTTAGGAGCATTCCACGGCTGCTTCTAGTGTTGTGTTGAGCTTAGGGACTGCGGTCAGTATAGTTGCCACCTGCTCAGAGCTAGACGCATGTCGCTCCCTAATCACCAGACCATAACAGGGTGCTGCCTTATACTATAGAGTCTGCCTGTGGGGGGCTGCCTTATACTACAGAGTCTGCCTGTGGGGGGCTGCTGCTTTATACTACAGGGTCTGCCTGTGGAGGGTGCTGCCTTATACTACAGAGTCTGCCTGTGGGCAGTGCTACCTTCTACTACAGTCTGCCTGAGGGGGGTGCTGCCTTATACTACATTGTCTGCATGTGGGAAGGTGCTGCCTTATACTACATAGTCCGCCTGTGGGGAGGTGCTGCCTTATACTTTGCAGTCTGCCTGTGGGGGGTGCTGCCTTATACTGCAGTCTGCCTGTGGGGGGTGCTGCCTTATACTACAGAATCTGCCTATGGCATGCTGCCTTATACTACAGAGTCTGCCTATGGGGTGCTGCCTTATACTACAGAGTCAGCCTTTGGGGTGCTGTCTTATACTACAGGGTCTGCCTATGGGGTGCTGTCTTATACTAAAGAGTCTGCCTATGGTGTGCTGCCTTATACAACAGAGTCTACCTTTGGGGTGCTGTCTTATACTACAGGGTCTGCCTATGGGATGCTGCCTTATACTACAGGATCTGCCTATGGGGTGCTGCCTTATACTATAGAGTCTGCCTGTGGGGGGCTACCTTATACTACAGAGTCTGCCAATGGGGGCTGCCTTATACTATATTGCTGACAGGATGGGAGCGCAGAATGGGTTCTGCACATGACAGAATGGGGCACAGGATGGGAGTAGCACATTACAGAATGGGGGTGCAGGATGGGGGCAGCATGACGGGATGGGGACGCAGGATGAGAGCACCACATGACATGATGGGGACGCAGGATGAGAGCACCACATGACAGGATGGGGGCACAGAATTGGAGTAGCACATACCAGGAAGGGGGCAGCACATACCAGAATTGGGGCGCAGGATGAGAGCACATGACAGGATGAGGGCACAGGAAGAGAGTAGACCATGACAAGATGGAGGCGCACAAAACAAAATGAGGGCGCAGGATGGGGGCTGCACATGACAGGAAGGGGGCGCAGGATGGGGGCTGCACATGACAGGAAGGGGGCGCAAGATGGTAGCAGCACATGACAAGATTAGGGCGCAGGATGGAAGCAGCACATACCAGGATGGAGACCATGTACCAATATAAATGCTCGCCACCCGGGCGTAGAACGGGTTCAATAGCTAGTACTTTATGTGCTGCATGTATACCAACATAATCAAAGCTCAATTTTTGTGTTTTTTTTTTGTATTTTTGCATTGTGTGCAAGCCGGGACGAGGTTCCCTTTTCTGAGCTGGTAATTACATTTAAAAGCTTCCCCAGACTGGTGTCCATAGATTGGGACGAGCTCCTTTTGTCTGCCCTTATTCACACACTGAAGTCAACTCATGGTAAAGTTTTTAATCCCTTAATGACCAAAGCTTATTTCGGTTTTGCGTTTTCGTTTTTCGCTCCCCTCCTTCCCAGAGCCATAACTTTTTTATTTTTCTGTCAATATGGCCATGTGAGGGTTTATTTTTTACGGGACGAGCTGTACTTTTGAACAACACTATTGGTTTTACCATGTTGTGTATTAGAAAACGGGAACAAAATTCCAAGTGCTGTGAAATTGCAAAAAAAAGTGAAATCCCACACTAGTTTTTTGCTTGGCTTTTTTTGCTAGGTTCATTAAATGCTAAAATTTACCTGACATTATGATTCTTCAGGTCATTATGAGTTCATAGACACCAAACATGTCTAGGTATTTTTTTATCTAAGTGGTGAAAAAAAATTCCAAACTTTGCTAAAAAAAACAAAATACCGTATATACTCGAGTATAAGCCGACCCGAGTATAAGCCAACCCCCCTAATTTTGCCACAAAAAACTGGGAAAACTTATTGAATCGAGTATAAGCCTAGGGTAGGAAATGCAGCAGCTACTGGTAAATTTCAAAAATAAAAATAGATGCTCTATACCATTCATTATTGCCCCATAAGATGCTCCATATAAAGCTGTGCCATATATAATGCTCCATACTGTTCATTATTGCCCCATAGATGTGCCATAGAAAGCTCTGCCATATAGTGCTCTGCACCGTTCATTATTGCCCCATATCTGCCATATAGTGCTGTGTGCCGTTCAGTACTGCCCCATAGCTGCCATATAGAGCTGTGTGCCGTTCAGTACTGCCCCATAGCTGCCATATAGTGCTGTGTGCTGTTCAGTACTGCCCCATAGCTGCCATATAGTGCTGTGTGCCGTTCAGTACTGCCCCATAGCTGCCATATAGTGCTGTGTGCCGTTCAGTACTGCCCCATAGCTGCCATATAGTGCTGTGTGCCGTTCAGTACTGCCCCATAGCTGCCATATAGTGCTGTGTGCCGTTCAGTACTGCCCCATAGCTGCCATATAGTGCTGTGTGCCGTTCAGTACTGCCCCATAGCTGCCATATAGTGCTGTGTGCCGTTCAGTACTGCCCCATAGCTGCCATATAGTGCTGTGTGCTGTTCAGTACTGCCCCATAGCTGCCATATACTGCTGTGTGCCGTTCAGTACTGCCCCATAGCTGCCATATAGTGCTGTGTGCCGTTCAGTACTGCCCCATAGCTGCCATATAGTGCTGTGTGCCGTTCAGTACTGCCCCATAGCTGCCATATAGTGCTGTGTGCCGTTCAGTACTGCCTCATAGCTGCCATATAGTGCTGTGTGCCGTTCAGTACTGCCCCATAGCTGCCATATAGTGCTGTGTGCTGTTCAGTACTGCCCCATAGCTGCCATATACTGCTGTGTGCCGTTCAGTACTGCCCCATAGCTGCCATATAGTGCTGTGTGCCGTTCAGTACTGCCCCATAGCTGTGCCATAGAAAGCTCTGCCATTGCTGCTGCTGCTGCAATAAAAAAAAAAAATGCCATACTCACCTTTCTTGCTTGCAGCTCCTCTGCTTCCGGTCCCGGCGTCTCTGCGCACTGACTGATCAGGCAGAGGGCGCCGCGCACACTATATGCGTCATCGCGCCCTCTGACCTGAACAGTCAGAGCGGAGCGACGCCGGGAAGATGGAGCGACACCCGGCGGCTGGAACGCGGACAGGTGAATATTACATACTTACCTAGTCCCAGCGATCCTGACGCTCCCTCTGCCTGTCACAGCTGGTCTTCGGTGCCGCAGCCTCTTTCTCTATCAGCGGTCACCGGCATTTCTCTAATGAGCGGTCCCACGTGACCGCTGAAGAGGGGAAGAAGCTGCAGCACAGAAGACCGTGGGACGGCAGGGGGAGCATCAGGATCGCTGGGACTAGGTAAGTATACCTCAGCGCCCTCACCCCCTCACCCGCCGACCCCACCGCTACCGTGACTCAAGTATAAGCCGAGAGGAGCACTTTCAGCCCAAAATTTTGGGCTGAAAATCTCGGCTTATACTCGAGTATATACGGTAAATAAAAAATTGTGAAATTTTCTGATATACGTAGCGTCTCCATTTTTCATGATCCCAGCTTGGCTGTGTGCTTATTTTTTGCATGCTGAGCTGACGTTTTTAATCATACCATTTCAGTGCAGTTACGTTCTTCTGATCACCCGTTATTGCATTTTAATGCAATGTCGCGGTGACAAAAGAAATGTAATTCTTGGGTTTTGAATTTTTTTTCTTCTACACCGTTTAGCGCTGATGTTAATCGTTTGTTTTTATTGATAGACCGGGCAATTCTGAACACGACGATACCAAATATGTGTATGGTTGATTTTTTTTTTTTATTGTTTTATTTTGAATAGGGCGAAAGGGGGGTGATTTGAACTTTTATTTTTTATATATTTTTAAAAACATTTTTTTAACTTTTGCCATGCTTCAATAACCTCCATGGGAGGCTAGAAGCTGGCATAGCCTGATCGGCTCTGCGACATAGGGGCAATGCTCAGATCGCCTCTATGTAGCAAAATTAGTGCATTGCTATGAGCGCCGACCACTGGGTGGCGCTCATAGCAATCTGGCATCAACAACCATAGAGATCTACTGGAGACTTCTGGTGGTTATGCCGACGCACCGATGACCCTGATCACATGACGGGGGTCAGCGGAGTGCACATTTCCAGCCGGAAACTAGTTAATAGTTAATAGGCACGGGTGGATCGCGATTCCACCCGAGCCTATTATGGGCACATGTCAGCTGTACAAAACAGCTGACATTTCCTGGCTTTGATGCGGGCTCACCACCGGAGCCCAAATCAAAGTGGGGATTCTGCCATTGGACGTACTATTCCATCCATTGGCAGAAAGGTGATAATATTAGACAGTGTAGGACCGTCCCGATAAGGGCACCTTGAAGACGGTGGGATGGCTTTTATGCTATTTTTGATCAAAAACAGTCTTATTAAGAACCTTGAATCATTTAAATGCACTTGCTTATATATATATATATATATATATATATATATATATATATATATCGTATATATATATATATATGTGTGTGTGTGTCACTGACATCTATATATCTATGTATTCTATGTGTATATATCTATTCTCTATTCTATTCTAACCTGTTATGAAAGGCAATTCAGTACCACAATGGACATAGCGATCAGAGCACATACAGTGATCTGACAATAACCCAAAATCATAGAACGAGCTCTGAGACGTGGGAACTCTGCAGACCGCAATCCCTAATCCTCTCCAAACAACACTAGAGGCAGCCGTGGATTGCGCCTAACTCTGCCTATGCAACTCGGCACAGCCTGAGAAACTAACTAGCCTGAAGATAGAAAATAAGCCTACCTTGCCTCAGAGAAATACCCCAAAGGAAAAGGCAGCCCCCCACATATAATGACTGTGCTGTTAAGATGAAAAGACAAACATAGAGATGAAATAGATTCAGCAAAGTGAGGCCCGACTTTCTTAACAGAGCGAGGACAGAAAAGGTAACTTTGCGGTCTACACAAAACCCTAAAGAAAACCACGCAAAGGGGGCAAAAAGACCCTCCGTACCGAACTAACGGCACGGAGGTACACCCTTTGCGTCCCAGAGCTTCCAGCAAAAAATTAGACAAGCTGGACAGAAAAAATAGCAAACAAATAGCAAAGAAGAACTTAGCTATGCAGAGCAGCAGGCCACAGGAATGATCCAGGGAAAAGCAAGTCCAACACTGGAACATAGACAGGAAGCCAGGATCAAAGCATTAGGTGGAGTTAAGTAGAGAAGCACCTAACGACCTCACCAGATCACCTGAGGGAGGAAACTCAGAAGCCGCAGTACCACTTCCCTCCACCAACAGAAGCTCACAGAGAGAATCAGCCGAAGTACCACTTGTGACCACAGGAGGGAGCTTTGCCACAGAATTCACAACAGTACCCCCCCTTGAGGAGGGGTCACCGAACCCTCACCAGAGCCCCCAGGCCGACCAGGATGAGCCACATGAAAGGCACGAACAAGATCGGGAGCATGGACATCAGAGGCAAAAACCCAGGAATTATCTTCCTGAGCATAACCCTTCCATTTAACCAGATACTGGAGTTTCCGTCTAGAAACACGAGAATCCAAAATCTTCTCCACAATATACTCCAATTCCCCCTCCACCAAAACCGGGGCAGGAGGATCAACAGATGGAACCATAGGTGCCACGTATCTCCGCAACAATGACCTATGGAATACGTTATGTATGGAAAAAGAATCTGGAAGGGTCAGACGAAAAGACACAGGATTAAGAACCTCAGAAATCCTATACGGACCAATGAAACGAGGTTTAAACTTAGGAGAGGAAACCTTCATAGGAATATGACGAGAAGATAACCAAACCAGATCCCCAACACGAAGTCGGGGACCCACACGGCGTCTGCGATTAGCGAAACGTTGAGCCTTCTCCTGGGACAAGGTCAAATTGTCCACTACATGAGTCCAAATCTGCTGCAACCTGTCCACCACAGTATCCACACCAGGACAGTCCGAAGACTCAACCTGTCCTGAAGAGAAACGAGGATGGAACCCAGAATTGCAGAAAAATGGCGAAACCAAGGTAGCCGAGCTGGCCCGATTATTAAGGGCGAACTCAGCCAAAGGCAAAAAGGACACCCAGTCATCCTGATCGGCAGAAATAAAGCATCTCAGATATGTTTCCAAGGTCTGATTGGTTCGTTCGGTCTGGCCATTAGTCTGAGGATGGAAAGCCGAGGAAAAAGACAAGTCAATGCCCATCCTACCACAAAAGGCTCGCCAAAACCTTGAAACAAACTGGGAACCTCTGTCAGAAACGATATTCTCTGGAATGCCATGTAAACGAACCACATGCTGGAAGAACAATGGCACCAAATCAGAGGAGGAAGGCAATTTAGACAAGGGTACCAAATGGACCATCTTAGAAAAGCGATCACAGACCACCCAAATGACTGACATCTTTTGAGAAACGGGAAGATCAGAAATAAAATCCATAGAGATATGTGTCCAAGGCCTCTTCGGGACCGGCAAGGGCAAAAGCAACCCACTGGCACGAGAACAGCAGGGCTTAGCCCGAGCACAAATCCCACAGGACTGCACAAAAGTACGCACATCCCGCGACAGAGACGGCCACCAAAAGGATCTAGCCACTAACTCTCTGGTACCAAAGATTCCAGGATGACCAGCCAACACCGAACAATGAACCTCAGAGATAACTTTATTGGTCCACTTATCAGGGACAAACAGTCTCTCCGCTGGACAACGATCAGGTTTATTAGCCTGAAATTTTTGCAGCACCCGCCGCAAATCAGGGGAGATGGCAGACACAATTACTCCTTCCTTGAGGATACCCGCCGGCTCAGACAAACCCAGAGAGTCGGGCACAAAACTCCTAGACAGAGCATCCGCCTTCACATTTTTAGAGCCCGGAAGGTACGAAATCACAAAGTCAAAACGGGCAAAAAACAGCGACCAACGAGCCTGTCTAGGATTCAACCGCTTAGCAGACTCAAGATAAGTCAAGTTCTTATGATCAGTCAATACCACCACGCGATGCTTAGCTCCTTCAAGCCAATGACGCCACTCCTCGAATGCCCACTTCATGGCCAGCAACTCTCGGTTGCCCACATCATAATTTCGCTCAGCAGGCGAAAACTTCCTGGAAAAAAAAGCGCATGGTTTCATCACTGAGCAATCAGAACCTCTCTGCGACAAAACAGCCCCTGCTCCAATCTCAGAAGCATCAACCTCGACCTGGAACGGAAGAGAAACATCTGGTTGACACAACACAGGGGCAGAAGAAAAACGACGCTTCAACTCTTGAAAAGCTTCCACAGCAGCAGAAGACCAATTGACCAAATCAGCACCCTTCTTGGTCAAATCGGTCAATGGTTTGGCAATACTAGAAAAATTGCAGATGAAGCGACGATAAAAATTAGCAAAGCCCAGGAACTTTGGCAGACTTTTCAGAGATGTCGGCTGAGTCCAATCATGGATGGCTTGGACCTTAACAGGATCCATCTCGATAGTAGAAGGGGAAAAGATGAACCCCAAAAATGAAACCTTCTGCACACCAAAGAGACACTTTGATCCCTTCACAAACAAAGAATTAGCACGCAGGACCTGAAAAACTGTTCTGACCTGCTTCACATGAGACTCCCAATCATCCGAGAAGATCAAAATGTCATCCAAGTACACAATCAGGAATTTATCCAGGTACTCTCGGAAGATGTCATGCATAAAGGACTGAAACACTGATGGAGCATTGCCAAGTCCGAATGGCATCACTAGATACTCAAAATGACCCTCGGGCGTATTAAATGCAGTTTTCCATTCATCTCCTCGCCTGATTCGCACCAGATTATACGCACCACGAATATCTATCTTGGTAAACCAACTAGCCCCCTTAATCCGAGCAAACAAATCAGATAACAATGGCAAGGGGTACTGAAATTTAACCGTGATCTTATTTAGAAGGCGGTAATCTAAACAAGGTCTCAGCGAACCATCCTTCTTGGCTACAAAAAAGAACCCTGCTCCTAATGGTGACGATGACGGGCGAATATGCCCCTTCTCCAGGGATTCCTTCACATAACTGCGCATAGCGGCGTGCTCAGGCATGGATAAATTAAACAGTCGACCTTTTGGGAATTTACTACCAGGAATCAAATTGATAGCACAATCACAATCCCTATGCGGAGGTAGGGCATCGGACTTGGGCTCATCAAATACATCCCGGTAATCAGACAAGAACTCTGGAACCTCAGAAGAGGTGGATGACGAAATTGACAGAAATGGAACATCACCATGTACCCCCTGACAACCCCAGCTGGACACCGACATGGATTTCCAATCTAATACTGGATTATGGGCTTGTAGCCATGGCAACCCCAACACGACCACATCATGCAGATTATGCAACACCAGAAAGCGAATAACCTCCTGATGTGCAGGAGCCATGCACATGGTCAGCTGGGTCCAGTATTGAGGCTTATTCTTGGCCAAAGGCGTAGCATCAATTCCTCTCAATGGAATAGGACACTGCAAGGGCTCTAAGAGAAACCCACAACGCTTAGCATACTCCAAGTCCATCAAATTCAGGGCAGCGCCTGAATCCACAAATGCCATGACAGAATACGATGACAAAGAGCAGATCAAGGTAACAGACAGAAGAAATTTTGACTGTACCGTACCAATGGTGGCAGACCTAGCGAACCGCTTAGTGCGCTTAGGACAATCAGAGATGGCATGAGTGGAATCACCACAGTAGAAACACAGCCCATTCAGACGTCTGTGTTCTTGCCGTTCAACTCTGGTCAAAGTCCTATCGCACTGCATAGGCTCAGGTTTAAGCTCAGGTAATACCGCCAAATGGTGCACAGATTTACGCTCACGCAAGCGTCGACCGATCTGAATGGCCAAAGACATAGACTCATTCAAACCAGCAGGCATAGGAAATCCCACCATGACATCCTTAAGGGCTTCAGAGAGACCCTTTCTGAACATAGCTGCCAGCGCAGATTCATTCCATTGAGTGAGCACGGACCAGTTTCTAAATTTCTGACAATATACCTCTATCTCATCCTGACCCTGACAAAGAGCCAGCAAATTTTTCTCTGCCTGATCCACTGAATTAGGTTCATCGTACAGCAATCCGAGCGCCAGGAAAAACGCATCGATATTACTCAATGCAGGATCTCCTGGCGCAAGAGAAAATGCCCAGTCCTGAGGGTCGCCGCGCAAAAAAGAAATAACAATCAAAACCTGTTGAACTGGATCACCAGAGGAGCGAGGTTTCAAGGCCAGAAATAATTTACAATTATTTTTGAAACTCAGAAACTTAGTTCTATCTCCAAAAAACAAATCAGGAATAGGAATTCTTGGTTCTAACATAGATTTCTGATCAATAGTGTCTTGAATCTTTTGTACTCTTGCCGAGAGCTGATCCACAGATGAAGACAGACTTCTAATGTCCATCGCTACACCTGTGTACTGAACCACCCAAATGTCTAGGGGAAAAAAAAAGGCAAAACACAGTGCAAGGAAAAAAAATGGTCTCAGAACTTCTTTTTTCCCTCTATTGAGAATCATTAGTACTTTTGGCTTCCTGTACTGTTATGAAAGGCAATTCAGTACCACAATGGACATAGCGATCAGAGCACATACAGTGATCTGACAATAACCCAAAATCATAGAACGAGCTCTGAGACGTGGGAACTCTGCAGACCGCAATCCCTAATCCTCTCCAAACAACACTAGAGGCAGCCGTGGATTGCGCCTAACTCTGCCTATGCAACTCGGCACAGCCTGAGAAACTAACTAGCCTGAAGATAGAAAATAAGCCTACCTTGCCTCAGAGAAATACCCCAAAGGAAAAGGCAGCCCCCCACATATAATGACTGTGAGTTAAGATGAAAAGACAAACGTAGAGATGAAATAGATTCAGCAAAGTGAGGCCCGACTTTCTTAACAGAGCGAGGACAGAAAAGGTAACTTTGCGGTCTACACAAAACCCTAAAGAAAACCACGCAAAGGGGGCAAAAAGACCCTCCGTACCGAACTAACGGCACGGAGGTACACCCTTTGCGTCCCAGAGCTTCCAGCAAAAAATTAGACAAGCTGGATAGAAAAAATAGCAAACAAATAGCAAAGAAGAACTTAGCTATGCAGAGCAGCAGGCCACAGGAATGATCCAGGGAAAAGCAAGTCCAACACTGGAACATAGACAGGAAGCCAGGATCAAAGCATTAGGTGGAGTTAAGTAGAGAAGCACCTAGCGACCTCACCAGATCACCTGAGGGAGGAAACTCAGAAGCCGCAGTACCACTTCCCTCCACCAACAGAAGCTCACAGAGAGAATCAGCCGAAGTACCACTTGTGACCACAGGAGGGAGCTTTGCCACAGAATTCACAACACTAACCTGTCAGTATGATTTTACTGTACGTGCACAGGAATTGCCGGCTTTTCTTCTATCTATCTATCTAATATATATCTATATATATATCTATATATATATATATATATATATATATATATATATATATATATATATATATATATATATATATATATATATATACAGTGGGGCAAAAAAGTATTTAGTCAGTCAGCAATAGTGCAAGTTCCACCACTTAAAAAGATGAGAGGCGTCTGTAATTTACATCATAGGTAGACCTCAACTATGGGAGACAAACTGAGGAAAAAAAATCCAGAAAATCACATTGTCTGTTTTTTTAACATTTTATTTGCATATTATGGTGGAAAATAAGTATTTGGTCAGAAACAAAATTTCATCTCAATACTTTGTAATATATCCTTTGTTGGCAATGACAGAGGTCAAACGTTTTCTGTAAGTTTTCACAAGGTTGCCACACACTGTTGTTGGTATGTTGGCCCATTCCTCCATGCAGATCTCCTCTAGAGCAGTGATGTTTTTGGCTTTTCGCTTGGCAACACGGACTTTAAACTCCCTCCAAAGGTTTTCTATTGGGTTGAGATCTGGAGACTGGCTAGGCCACTCCAGGACCTTGAAATGCTTCTTACAAAGCCACTCCTTCGCTGCCCTGGCGGTGTGCTTTGGATCATTGTCATGTTGAAAGACCCAGCCACGTTTCATCTTCAATGCCCTTGCTGATAGAACGAAGTTTGCACTCAAAATCTCACGATACATGGCCCCATTCATTCTTTCATGTACCCGGATCAGTCGTCCTGGCCCCTTTGCAGAGAAACAGCCCCAAAGCATGATGTTTCCACCACCATGCTTTACAGTAGGTATGGTGTTTGATGGATGCAACTCAGTATTCTTTTTCCTCCAAACACGACAAGTTGTGTTTCTACCAAACAGTTCCAGTTTGGTTTCATCAGACCATAGGACATTCTCCAAAAACTCCTCTGGATCATCCAAATGCTCTCTAGCAAACTTCAGACGGGCCCGGACATGTACTGGCTTAAGCAGTGGGACACGTCTGCAGGATCTGAGTCCATGGTGGCATAGTGTGTTACTTATGGTAGGCCTTGTTACATTGGTCCCAGCTCTCTGCAGTTCATTCACTAGGTTCCCCCGCGTGGTTCTGGGATTTTTGCTCACCGTTCTTGTGATCATTCTGACCCCCCGGGGTGGGATTTTGCGTGGAGCCCCAGATCGAGGGAGATTATCAGTGGTCTTGTATGTCTTCCATTTTCTAATTATTGCTCCCACTGTTGATTTCTTCACTCCAAGCTGGTTGGCTATTGCAGATTCAGTCTTCCCAGCCTGGTGCAGGGCTACAATTTTGTTTCTGGTGTCCTTTGACAGCTCTTTGGTCTTCACCATAGTGGAGTTTGGAGTCAGACTGTTTGAGGGTGTGCACAGGTGTCTTTTTATACTGATAACAAGTTTAAACAAGTGCCATTACTACAGGTAATGAGTGGAGGAAAGAGGAGACTCTTAAAGAAGAAGTTACAGGTCTGTGAGAGCCAGAAATCTTGATTGTTTGTTTCTGACCAAATACTTATTTTCCACCATAATATGCAAATAAAATGTTAAAAAAACAGACAATGTGATTTTCTGGATTTTTTTTTTCTCAGTTTGTCTCCCATAGTTGAGGTCTACCTATGATGTAAATTACAGACGCCTCTCATCTTTTTAAGTGGTGGAACTTGCACTATTGCTGACTGACTAAATACTTTTTTGCCCCACTGTATATATATAGATATATATATATATACTGCACAAAAAATAAAGGGAACACTTAAACAATAGAATATAACTCCAAGTAAATCAAACTTCTGTGAAATCAAACTGTCCACTTAGCAAGCAACACTGTTTGACAATCAATTTCACATGCTGCTGTGCAAATGGAATAGACAACAGATGGAAATTATTGGCAATTATCAAGACACACTCAATATAGGAGTGGTTCTGCAGGTGCGGACCACAGACCATATCTCAGTACCAATGCTTTCTGGCTGATGTTCTGGTCACTTTTGAATGTTGGTTTTGCTTTCACACTCATGGTAGCATGAGACAGACTCTCAAACCCATATAAGTGGCTCAGGTAGTGCAGCTCATCCAGAATGGCACATCAATGCGAGCTGTGGCAAGAAGGTTTGCTGTGTCTGTCAGCGTAGTGTCCAGAGGCTGGAGGCGCTACCAGGAGACAGGCCAGTACACCAGAAGACGTGGAGCCGTAGGAGGGCAAAAACCCAGCAGCAGGACCGCTACTTCAGCCTTTGTGCAAGGAGGAAAAGGAGGAGCACTGCCAGAGCCCTGGAAAATGACCTCCAGCAGGCCACAAATGGGCATGTGTCTGCACAAACGGTTAGAAACCGACTGAATGAGGATGGTCTGAGTGCCCGATGTCCACAGATGGGGGGGTTGTGCTCACAGCCCAACACCGTGCAGGGTTCTTGGCATTTGCCACAGAACACCAATATTGGCAAATTCACCACTGGCGCCCTGTGCTCTTCACAGATGAAAGCAGGTTCACACTGAGCACATGGACAGAAGTGACAGAGTCTGGAGATGCCTGCAACATCCTTCAGCATGACCAGTTTGGCAGTGGACCTCATGTGGCTGGAGTTTGTCAGCAGTTCCTGCAAAATGAAGGCATTGAAGCTATGGACTGGCCCGCCCGTTCCCCAGACCTGAATCCGATTGACCACATCTGGGACATCATGTCTCGCATCATCACGACCCGCCGTCTCATCAGGAGCATGCCCAGGCGCTGTAGGAAGATCATACAGGCACATGGAGGCCACACACACTACTGAGCATCATTTCCTTTTCTTGAGGCATTTCCACTGAAGTTGGATCAGCCTGTAACTTCATTTTCCACTTTGATTTTGAGCATCATTCCAACTCCAGACCTCCGTGAGATATTAGTTGTGATTTACGTTGATAATTTTTAGGTTTTATTGTTCTCAACACATTCCACTATATAATGAATAAAGATTTACAACTGGAATATTTCATTCAGTGATATCTACAGTATGTTGTGGGATTTTAGTGTTCCCTTTATTTTTTTGAGCAGCGTATATATATATATATATATATATATATATATATATATGTGTGTGTGTGTTTTGATGAATATTTCCTTTGAAAACTATGTTGAAATGACATAGAATTGCTGTATGTAAAAGCTCATGTTAAAATCGCATTGCATTCAGATGTAAATTGGATTCTAGTTGTGAAAAATCGGATTGTACTCGCATTACACTCATGTGACGCTGGCCCTGAGCAGGCGAGGGGGAGGGGCCCTGAGCAGGCAGGTGGGAAGGTGCCCACTCGACCGTTAGGGACATTGGAACGCTATGGGGGCCCAATGTCAGTGCCCATAAGTGGGCCCCTACCCTGCTTGCTCAGGGCCCCGGTACTTGCAATACTTAACTTTCCTCGCTCCTTTGCTGCAACGTCTTCTGACTCTGTGATGTTCAGGTTATAGGGCGCAATGACGTGATTAGTGTGTGTCCTCTGCTCTGAGCAGTCACAGTGCAGAGAGCCGGAAGACAGGGACGCTGAGGAGTCCGGAGCAAAGCAGCAGCCAGCAAGGAGAAGTGAGTATTTCATTTTTTTCTTTTTTATGTTTGGACCAATATATGGAGCATCATATATGGGGCCCATTATATATGGAGCATTATATGGGGCTCATCAGATACTGGAGCATCATATATGGGGCCCATTATATATGGAGCATTATATGGGGCTCATCAGATACTGGGGCATTATATGGAGCCCAGTATATATGGAGCAATATATGGGACCCATTATATACTGGAGCCATTCTGCATTGAGCAATATATGGGGTTCATTATTCTGTATGGAGCACTATGTGGTGCCCATAATACTGTATGGAGGACTACACTGTTTGGTTTCTGAGCTATTGCAGAATTTACAATAGATATCACTCATGTAATGTAAGAAGTAAATGAAATCGTTGGCATTATACCTATATTTCTCTGTTGTATTTGTGCATCATGAATCGTGGTATGTGTTAAAGGGGCCCACTGAGACTCTCTTGCTCAGGCACACGAAAACCTGGAGTCGGCCCTGCTTATGGCCTATGACAGGTCACTTATCCTTCAGTGACCTACCCCCTGTTTTACATACTGCATAGAATATTGCGTGGCAAAAAAAAAATAATATTCATCAGGCAGGTGCCAGCGGCGGTGCCTGTGCTGTTACATGATACAGTAGATAATATACCTATATGCTGTAGCATCTATTGCATTTCGATGCCATTTTGCTAGACGAAAAAAAAATTTGGCTCCATCAAAATGGCGCTGGTGGCGGCGCCTATGCAGTAGCATATATCGGAACACGCTAGATGCTACTGTGCAAGTGCGGCTGCCATTTTGATGAAAATATAATGTATTTTCTCTCCCCACAATACTATAGGACTAAATAATAAATGAATATATGCATATTAGCCATTGTATCATGCTGTTATTTTTTTCCCACACAATATTATATGAATTATGTAAACTAGGGGGCAGGTCAGTGAGGGATCAGTAACCGGTCATAAGTCGTATAGATGAATAACTAACCAGAGCACCACATGAACTCCCCGCACCCCAAAGCACGAGCAAAACTGAAAACAAAGATTAGACAAGAACCACAAGATGGATTTCATCAACCAAGGTATAATTGTAATCAGTATAACGGCACCGACCTGATACTGTGTGTAGGTTACTGTGCATAATCCTGCTGACAGGTTCTCTTTAGAGTGTAACCATCATTTTAATTTTTATTTCATAAATCAATAGTACACATGAAAATAAGCAACCGTGTAATATATCTTATCAGAGAGATCTGCTCCTTTCTCTGCCAGAATGTATCAGTCATTATCAGTGGCGTACATACTGGAAGGGGGGGCAGAGGGTGCAGCCGCCCCGTGCCCCAAACTCTGATGGGGCCCACCCGGAGCTATGCTACTTCTAGCTGTACACATCTCTTTTTTACTCATTTCTACATTTTTTTGTCCTTTAAGGCTATGTGCACACGTTGCAGATTTTGTTGCAGATCCACAGAGTTTTTTCCGGGCGGAATCGCACCAAATCCGCAAAGGGTAGCTCAAGCAATGTTAATCAATGGGAATCCAGAATTGGAGTGCACATGCTGCGGAAAATTCTGCACTGATTTGCAGTGTTTTATTTTCCACAGCATGTCAATTCTTTTTGCGGATCTGCAGCGTTTCTGCACCCATTGACTTACATTGAGTCAATCAAATCCACAGCTAAACCGCAGGTGTAAAAAGGTCTGCGTGCCAAAAACGCTGAAGAAAGCAAGGAGGAAGAGTGTGTGGGCAGAGACTATGTGTGCATGGAGAATATGTGCGGGTCTGTCTGCAGGTGTCTATATGTGCGCGGGTGTCTGCGTGTGTGTGTAGCCAGGCATCGTCTGATGTGAATACCACTCCCATCCGGCTATGTCTGCTGTCACATATAACAGTGACAGCATGAGCTGATGATGGGACAGTTGTCCCATCATCCGGCGACTGTGTTCAATTGTAAAACAAAAAAAAAAAACATTCATACTTATCAAACACCTAATTCCCCGCTCTACACGTCCTCCGGTGATACAGTGACAGGAGGCGATCCCTCCTGCAGTGTATTACTGCGCCGGCGTGAGAGTTCACCGGAGTTCTTGCTGTCACTTGCGGCACCACTGTGTGAGAAAATTCTCATGCAGCGAAACTATGAGAGCTCGAACTCCGGTGAACTCTCAGTGATGCATTGCAGGAGCAATTATCTCCTGTCAGTGTATCACCGGAGGCCGGGTAGGGCAGTCACATCTCCCGATGTGACTGTTCTACACGTGAGATTGTCGTGGAACACTCGGTATTAAACGGACTACGTCGGACAGGGAGTATTATATGTTGGTTTATTATTTTATTTTTGTTGCTGTAGATCGAGGGAGTGAGGGATTAGGCATGCAGTAAGTATTGTAAATTAAGATTCAATAAAGGAGTCTGTGTGATTATTTCAATTAAAGGACTTTATTCTGTCCGTGTCTTTATTTACCATATAACTATAGGATTAGTAATGGATAGATGCCTCCAAGCTACTGGAACAACACGTCTACCTTGAACTGTTCTCCCATCTCTCTTCTTGCTCCCTCTTCGACCGCTTACAATCTGGCTTCCGGTCACACCACTCCACTGAAACTGCCCTTACTAGGGTCACCAATGACCTCTTAACCACCAAGTGCAAGCGACACTACTCTGTCCTCCTCCTCCTGGACCATTCCCTATTATTACAGACCCTCTCATCCCTTGGCATCACAGACATGGCCCTATCCTGGATCTCATCATACCTAACAGACCGGACATTCAGCCTCTCCCACTCACACACCACCTCCTCACCTCGCCCCTATCTGTCGGTGTCCCACAAGGTTCAGTCCTTGGGCCCCTGCTCTTCTCCATTTACACCTTTGGCCTGAGACAGCTCATAGAATCTCATGGCTTTCAGTATCATCTCTATGCTGATGACACACAGATCTACATCTCTGGACCAGATATCACCTCCCTACTAACCAGAATCCCTCAATGCCAGTCCACTATTTCATCCTTCTTCTCCGCTAGATTTCTGAAACTTAACATGAACAAAACAGAATTCATCATCTTTCCCCCATCTCACGTGACCCCCCAACGAACCTATCCATTACAGTAAATGGCTGCCCACTCTCCCCAGTCCCACAAGCTCGCTGCCTTGGGGTAATCCTTGACGCTGATCTCTCCTTCAAACCACATATCCAAGCCCTTTCCACTTCCTGCTGACTTCAACTCAAAAATATTTCACAAATCCGTTCATTCCTCAACCAAGAATCTGCAAAAACCCTAGTCCATGCCCTCATCATCTCTCGCCTTGACTACTGCAACCTCCTGCTCTGTGGCCTCCCCTCGAACACTCTTGCACCCCTCCAATCTATTCTAAACTCTGCTGCCCGACTAATCCACCTGTCCCCCCACTATTCCCCAGCTTCTCCCCCCTGTCAATCCCTTCACTGGCTCCCCATTGCCCAGAGACTCCAGTACAAAACCCTAACCATGACATACAAAGCCATCCACAACCTGTCTCCTCTATACATCTGTGACCTCGTCTCCCGGTACTTTCCTGCACGCAATTTCCGATCCTCACAAGATCTCCTTCTCTATTCCCCTTACCTCCTCTTCCCACAATCGCATACAAGATTTCTCTCGCTCATCACCCCTACTCTGGAACCCTCTACCACAACATATCAGACTCTCACCTACCATCGAAACCTTCAAAAAGAACCTGAAGACCCACCTCTTCCGACAAGCCTATAACCTGCAGTAACCACCGATCGACCAAACCGCTGCATGTCCAGCTCTACCCTCGCCTACTGTATTCTCACCCATCCCTTATAGATTGTGAGCCTTCGCGGGCAGGGTCCTCACTCCTCCTGTACCAGTTATGACTTGTATTGTTTAAGATTATTGTACTTGTTTTTATTATGTATACCCCTCCTTACATGTAAAGCGCCATGAAATAAATGGCGCTATAATAAATAATAGGTGTCTTATTGACGCTTCTCCATTACTAATCCGTGGGCTTGATGTCACCTGAAAATACAAGGGTGACATCAACCCCACAAATATTACCCCACTTGCCACCGCTACAGGGCAAGTGGGAAGAGCGAGGCTAAGTGCCATACTTGGCGCATCTATAAGATGCGCCATTTCTGGGGCGGCTGAGAACTGATGTTTTTAGCCTGGGGGGGTGTCAATATACATGGCCCCTTCCTGGGCTAGTAATATCAGCCCGCAGCTGTATGCCTAGCCTTTGTAGACTTGATTTTATAGGGAGACCCCATGTCAATTTTTCTGGGGTTCCCCTGTAAACTAGCTAGTAAAGGCTAAGCAAACACATGTGAGCTGATATTAACAGCGTGGGTACCTTTATGGCTAATGGCTCCTTCCTTCCCAGAATATTAACATCAGCCCTCTGTTGGTTAAGAAAATTACGCGGGAGCCCACGCAATTTTTTTTTAATACATTTTTTGAAAATTAAACAGATATTACATTTCACACAAATTTCGTGTGCGTGTGTGTCTCTTTCATTTAACTCTTTATGTACCATTTTATTAATGAGGTTATCTGGCGGACACCTGTTCACTGCTAAACCTCGGGCTTGGTATTACATATATTTATATATATTCCTTTTGTGTGTAAACGTTATATTTGAACATGGTATGTAATGATATTATGTTCTTCAATGGAGAATGTAAAAGAGGTTGGACAAGGAAATTACATCACAATTCTTTTTTTTTGTTGTTAAATAATATACCAAACCAAAAAGAAAAAACTTCATACAAGGCAAAAAATACCATAAAACATATACCTTTATTATAGACTATTGTATAAAAATACACGGCAATACCACAAGTACAGGATTAGTGGGGGACCAACAATAAACTTCCCAAGTCCACCTTAAGGCCATGTTCACACAATGCGTTTTTGACTGCGGAACCGCCGCGATTTTGCCGCTGCGGGTCCGCAGCTGTTTTCCATGCAGGGTACAGTACAATGTACCCTATGGAAAACAGGAACCGCTGTGCCCACATTGCGGAAATTCACTAAAAAAGCCGCGCTGAATAGCTGCGGTAAAAAAGAAGGACCATGTCACTTCTTTGTGCGGAACTGCAGCGGTTTTGCACCCATTGACCTCCATTGTGAGGGTCAAACCCGCAGTAAAACCCGCAGACGAAAAAAATATCTGCGGGTTTTCTGCGGTTTGTGGTGCAGAACTGCTGCAGCAGGAAGTGCGTGGGCAGAGTGTGGCTGTCCCCCCGTGCCCCAATCCCACCACCCCATGCTCCGATGCCACCCCCCCGTGCTCCGACGCCCCCCCCCCCGTGCCCTCATCTCCCCCCCTTATACTTACCGGGCCTCCCGGTGTCCGTCCGTCCGTCTTCTCCCTGGGCGCCGCCATCTTCCAAAATGGCGGGCACATGCGCAGTGCGCCCGCCGAATCTGCCGGCCGGCAGATTCGTTCCAGGCACATTTTGATCACTGTGATAACCTCACAGTGATCAAAATAAAAAAAAAGTAAATGACCCCCCCCCCTTTATCACCCCCATAGGTAGTAACAATAATAAAATAAAGAATTTTTTTTTTCCCCCACTACAGTTAGAACTAGGGTTAGGGTTAGGGGTAGGGTTAGGGGTAGGGTTACTAAAAACCGCATCAAAAAACGCATCAAAAAACGCACCAAAAACGCACCAAAAAACGCACCTGCGTTTTCTGCCAAGAGCTGCGGTTTTTAGTGCAGAAAAAACAGCAGGGAAATCAGGAACGTGTGAACATGGCGTAATAGCGCAGCACGCAGCTTGCAAAAAAATGATAAAGCACAGATCAATTAGTGAGGCATGAAATGCCCTCAGTGAGCGAGACAGGACTGGTAAATATATAATTATATATGTAACAGATTGTGACTATAAATCAAACAATAAAGATATCAATAAAGGTATAAATACCAAAAAATAAACAAAAGTCCTGTGTAGGCACAGTGAGGACAGAATGTAACACTATAAGCAGCTTATATACACATAATAGACATTTGGACATAAGGCATAGTTACCAATAAGGGAGTATACGGAGGACCCACCACACCCGTATATTAGGTGTCTGTTAAATAATATATCTTTATTTAGCTTGCAAATCCGCAGAGAAAACTGTATAAAATCCGCATCAAAAGCGCAGAATTTTACAACAGCAAATCCGCAACCTGCGCAGTTAGGCCGGCGTCACACCAGCGAGTTTTACGGACGTATGAGCGCATAAAATACGTCCGTAAAACTCGCCTAACAAACATCCCAATTATTCTCTATGCCCCTGCTCCTATCTGCCGTATTTTACTGATCAGTATTATACGGCTTTCTAGGGCCGTAGAAAATCGCAGCATGCTGCGTTTGTCACCGTATTGCGCAAAAGAAACGCCAATGAAAGTCTATGGAAGCCCCAAAAATACGGATTACACACGGACCAGCAGTGTGACTTGCGAGAAATACGCAGCGGTGTTAGAGAGAAAAGCCGGCAATTCAGTGCGGTGTACAGTAAAATCACACTGACAGCTTCCAGTAGAATAGGTAGAATAAATGTGTACACATAGAATAGGTATATATATATATATCTATATATATATATATATATATATATATATATAGATATATATACCTATATATATATATAGATATATATATATAGATATATATATCTATATATATATACAGTGGGGCAAAAAAGTATTTAGTCAGTCAGCAATAGTGCAAGTTCCACCAGTTAAAAAGATGAGAGGCGTCTGTAATTTACATCATAGGTAGACCTCAACTATGGGAGACAAACTGAGAAAAAAAAATCCAGAAAATCACATTGTCTGTTTTTTTATCATTTTTATTGCATATTATGGTGGAAAATAAGTATTTGGTCAGAAACAAAATTTCATCTCAATACTTTGTAATATATCCTTTGTTGGCAATGACAGAGGTCAAACGTTTTCTGTAAGTCTTCACAAGGTTGCCACACACTGTTGTTGGTATGTTGGCCCATTCCTCCATGCAGATCTCCTCTAGAGCAGTGATGTTTTTGGCTTTTCGCTTGGCAACACGGACTTTCAACTCCCTCCAAAGGTTTTCTATTGGGTTGAGATCTGGAGACTGGCTAGGCCACTCCAGGACCTTAAAATGCTTCTTACGAAGCCACTACTTCATTGCCCTGGTGGTGTGCTTTGGATCATTGTCATGTTGAAAGACCCAGCCACGTTTCATCTTCAATGCCCTTGCTGATGGAAGGAGGTTTGCACTCAAAATCTCACGATACATGGCCCCATTCATTCTTTCATGTACCCGGATCAGTCGTCCTGGCCCCTTTGCAGAGAAACAGCCCCAAAGCATGATGTTTCCACCACCATGCTTTACAGTAGGTATGGTGTTTGATGGATGCAACTCAGTATTCTTTTTCCTCCAAACACGACAAGTTGTGTTTCTACCAAACAGTTCCAGTTTGGTTTCATCAGACCATAGGACATTCTCCCAAAACTCCTCTGGATCATCCAAATGCTCTCTAGCAAACTTCAGACGGGCCTGGACATGTACTGGCTTAAGCAGTGGGACACGTCTGGCACTGCAGGATCTGAGTCCATGGTGGCGTAGTGTGTTACTTATGGTAGGCCTTGTTACATTGGTCCCAGCTCTCTGCAGTTCATTCACTAGGTCCCCCCGCGTGGTTCTGGGATTTTTGCTCACCGTTCTTGTGATCATTCTGACCCCACGGGGTGGGATTTTGCGTGGAGCCCCAGATCGAGGGAGATTATCAGTGGTCTTGTATGTCTTCCATTTTCTAATTATTGCTCCCACTGTTGATTTCTTCACTCCAAGCTGGTTGGCTATTGCAGATTCAGTCTTCCCAGCCTGGTGCAGGGCTACAATTTTGTTTCTGGTGTCCTTTGACAGCTCTTTGGTCTTCACGATAGTGGAGTTTGGAGTCAGACTGTTTGAGGGTGTGCACAGGTGTCTTTTTATACTGATAACAAGTTTAATCAGGTGCCATTACTACAGGTAATGAGTGGAGGAAAGAGGAGACTCTTAAAGAAGAAGTTACAGGTCTGTGAGAGCCAGAAATCTTGATTGTTTGTTTCTGACCAAATACTTATTTTCCACCATAATATGCCAAAAAATGATAAAAAAACAGACAATGTGATTTTCTGGATTTTTTTTTCTCAGTTTGTCTCCCATAGTTGAGGTCTACCTATGATGTAAATTACAGACGCCTCTCATCTTTTTAAGTGGTGGAACTTGCACTATTGCTGACTGACTAAATACTTTTTTGCCCCACTGTATATGTCAGTGAGACACATATATGTATATATATTATTACTTCATACAGCGCTAGATAGCTTTAAAGCCGGTAATTCAATTGCCGGCTTTTGCTATCTCCTTCCTAAACCCGACATGATATGAGACCTGGTTTACATACAGTAAACCATCTCATATCCCCCTTTTTTTGCATATTCCACACTACTAATGTTAGTAGTGTGTATATGCAAAATTTGGCCGTTCTAGCTATTAAATTAATGGGTTAAATGGCGGAAAAAATTGGCGTGGTCTCCCGCGCAATTTTCTCCGCCAGAGTAGTAAAGCCAGTGACTGAGGGCAGATATTAATAGCCTGGAGAGGGACCATGGTTATTGGCCCCCCCCTGGCTAAAAACATCTGCCCCCAGCCACCCCAGAAAAGGCACATCTGGAAGATGCGCCTATTCTGGAACTTGGCCACTCTTTTCCCATTCCCGTGTAGCGGTGGGATATGGGGTAATGAAGGGTTAATGCCACCTTGCTATTGTAAGGTGACATTAAGCCAAATTAATAATGGAGAGGCATCAATTATGACACCTATCCATTATTAATCCAATACTAGTAAAGGGTTAAAAAAAACACACACATTATTAAAAATTATTTTAATGAAATAAAAACAAAGGTTGTTGTAATAATTTATTCTACGCTCAATCCATCTGAAGACACTCGCTCTGTAACAAAGTAAAAATAATAAACCAACAATATACATACCTTCCGAAGATCTGTAAGGTCCCACGATGTAAATCCATCTGAAGGGGTTAAAATATTTTGCAGCCAGGAGCTCTGCTAATGCAGCTGCTCCTGGCTGCAAAACCCCGGGGAATGAAGGTAATGTAGGTCAATGACCTATATTTACCTTCATTTGCGGTGAGGCGCCCTGTGCTGGCTGTTCCTGGAGCGTGGGAACTTTCCTAGAAAGCTCCCAGGCTCGAGTTCATATGAGGACAAACAGCAGAGGGCGCCTCACCGCAAATGAAGGTAAATATAGGTCATTGACCTACTTTACCTTCATTCTCCGGGGTTTTGCAGCAAGGAGCAGCGCTGCATTAGCAGAGCTCCTGGCTGCAAAATATTTTAACCCCTTCAGATGGATTTACATCGTGGGACCTTACAAATCTTCGGAAGGTATGTATATTGTTGGTTTATTATTTTTACTTTGTTACAGAGCGAGGGTCTTCAGAAGGATTGAGCGTAGAATAAATTATTACAACAACCTTTGTTTTTATTTCATTAAAATAATTTTTAATAATGTGTGTGTGTGTTTTTTTTAACCCTTTACTAGTATTGGATTAATAATGGATAGGTGTCATAATTGACGCCTCTCCATTATTAATTTGGCTTAATGTCACCTTACAATAGCAAGGTGGCATTAACCCTTCATTACCCCATATCCCACCGCTACACGGGAATGGGAAGAGTGTGGCCAAGTGCCAGAATAGGCGCATCTTCCAGATGTGCCTTTTCTGGGGTGGCTGGGGGCAGATGTTTTTAGCCGGGGGGGGGGGGGGGGCAATAACCGTGGACCCTCTCCAGGCTATTAATATCTGACCTCATTCACTGGCTTTACCACTCTGGCGGAGAAAATTGCACGGGAGCCCACGCCAATTTTTCCCGCCATTTAACCCTTTAATTTAATAGCTAGAACGGCCAAATCTTGCATATACACACTACTAACACTAAAGACACAAAAGAGAATAGTAAAACCAAAAACACTCAGTTTGAAAAAATGTTGCAGTAATCCGCAAGTACTAGTAAAAGATGTAAAAAACAGGGTATTTGGTTGATACGTTTTTTGCAAAAAATGTATACTAAGCTGCTCTACCAATCTTCACGGTATACCCTTATCAGAGCAGTCCTAACTAATGTATGCAATCCCTATCTGATGTATTTAAAAACCTGATCATCTGTATATAACCTGTGTGAACAGGGTTCAGAGAGGAAAAATCCATGTGTGCATACAGGGTAGAACAGCTTTTGTGCAGATAGCCCAAGAGGAGTGGTGGAACTCCCCAGTCTTGTAGACACAAGAGAACAATTATGGAAACAGGAACACATGGGCTACTTGCACAGTGAACAAGTCTGTATGATCATGTTCACACACCACCAAGAAACCTGAAGACACAAAAGAGAATAGTAAAACCAAAAACACTCAGTTTGAAAAAATGTTGCAGTAATCCGCAAGTGCTAGTAAAAGATGTAAAAAACAGGGTATTTGGTTGATACGGTTTTTGCAAAAAATGTATACTAAGCTGCTCTACCAATCTTCACGGTATACCCTTATCAGAGCAGTCCTAACTAATGTATGCAATCCCTATCTGATGTATTTAAAAACCTGATCATCTGTATATAACCTGTGTGAACAGGGTTCAGAGAGGAAAAATCCATGTGTGCATACAGGGTAGAACAGCTTTTGTGCAGATAGCCCAAGAGGAGTGGTGGAACTCCCCAGTCTTGTAGACACAAGAGAACAATTATGGAAACAGGAACACATGGGCTACTTGCACAGTGAACAAGTCTGTATGATCATGTTCACACACCACCAAGAAACCTGAAGACACAAAAGAGAATAGTAAAACCAAAAACACTCAGTTTGAAAAAATGTTGCAGTAATCCGCAAGTGCTAGTAAAAGATGTAAAAAACAGGGTATTTGGTTGATACGTTTTTTGCAAAAAATGTATACTAAGCTGCTCTACCAATCTTCACGGTATACCCTTATCAGAGCAGTCCTAACTAATGTATGCAATCCCTATCTGATGTATTTAAAAACCTGATCATCTGTATATAACCTGTGTGAACAGGGTTCAGAGAGGAAAAATCCATGTGTGCATACAGGGTAGAACAGCATTTGTGCAGATAGCCCAAGAGGAGTGGTGGAACTCCCCAGTCTTGTAGACACAAGAGAACAATTATGGAAACAGGAACACATGGGCTACTTGCACAGTGAACAAGTCTGTATGATCATGTTCACACACCACCAAGAAACCTGAAGACACAAAAGAGAATAGTAAAACCAAAAACACTCAGTTTGAAAAAATGTTGCAGTAATCCGCAAGTGCTAGTAAAAGATGTAAAAAACAGGGTATTTGGTTGATACGTTTTTTGCAAAAAATGTATACTAAGCTGCTCTACCAATCTTCACGGTATACCCTTATCAGAGCAGTCCTAACTAATGTATGCAATCCCTATCTGATGTATTTAAAAACCTGATCATCTGTATATAACCTGTGTGAACAGGGTTCAGAGAGGAAAAATCCATGTGTGCATACAGGGTAGAACAGCTTTTGTGCAGATAGCCCAAGAGGAGTGGTGGAACTCCCCAGTCTTGTAGACACAAGAGAACAATTATGGAAACAGGAACACATGGGCTACTTGCACAGTGAACAAGTCTGTATGATCATGTTCACACACCACCAAGAAACCTGAAGACACAAAAGAGAATAGTAAAACCAAAAACACTCAGTTTGAAAAAATGTTGCAGTAATCCGCAAGTGCTAGTAAAAGATGTAAAAAACAGGGTATTTGGTTGATACGTTTTTTGCAAAAAATGTATACTAAGCTGCTCTACCAATCTTCACGGTATACCCTTATCAGAGCAGTCCTAACTAATGTATGCAATCCCTATCTGATGTATTTAAAAACCTTTTCATCTGTATATAACCTGTGTGAACAGGGTTCAGAGAGGAAAAATCCATGTGTGCATACAGGGTAGAACAGCTTTTGTGCAGATAGCCCAAGAGGAGTGGTGGAACTCCCCAGTCTTGTAGACACAAGAGAACAATTATGGAAACAGGAACACATGGGCTACTTGCACAGTGAACAAGTCTGTATGATCATGTTCACACACCACCAAGAAACCTGAAGACACAAAAGAGAATAGTAAAACCAAAAACACTCAGTTTGAAAAAATGTTGCAGTAATCCGCAAGTGCTAGTAAAAGATGTAAAAAACAGGGTATTTGGTTGATACGTTTTTTGCAAAAAATGTATACTAAGCTGCTCTACCAATCTTCACGGTATACCCTTATCAGAGCAGTCCTAACTAATGTATGCAATCCCTATCTGATGTATTTAAAAACCTGATCATCTGTATATAACCTGTGTGAACAGGGTTCAGAGAGGAAAAATCCATGTGTGCAAACAGGGTAGAACAGCTTTTGTGCAGATAGCCCAAGAGGAGTGGTGGAACTCCCCAGTCTTGTAGACACAAGAGAACAATTATGGAAACAGGAACACATGGGCTACTTGCACAGTGAACAAGTCTGTATGATCATGTTCACACACCACCAAGAAACCTGAAGACACAAAAGAGAATAGTAAAACCAAAAACACTCAGTTTGAAAAAATGTTGCAGTAATCCGCAAGTGCTAGTAAAAGATGTAAAAAACAGGGTATTTGGTTGATACGTTTTTTGCAAAAAATGTATACTAAGCTGCTCTACCAATCTTCACGGTATACCCTTATCAGAGCAGTCCTAACTAATGTATGCAATCCCTATCTGATGTATTTAAAAACCTGATCATCTGTATATAACCTGTGTGAACAGGGTTCAGAGAGGAAAAATCCATGTGTGCATACAGGGTAGAACAGCTTTTGTGCAGATAGCCCAAGAGGAGTGGTGGAACTCCCCAGTCTTGTAGACACAAGAGAACAATTATGGAAACAGGAACACATGGGCTACTTGCACAGTGAACAAGTCTGTATGATCATGTTCACACACCACCAAGAAACCTGAAGACACAAAAGAGAATAGTAAAACCAAAAACACTCAGTTTGAAAAAATGTTGCAGTAATCCGCAAGTGCTAGTAAAAGATGTAAAAAACAGGGTATTTGGTTGATACGTTTTTTGCAAAAAATGTATACTAAGCTGCTCTACCAATCTTCACGGTATACCCTTATCAGAGCAGTCCTAACTAATGTATGCAATCCCTATCTGATGTATTTAAAAACCTGATCATCTGTATATAACCTGTGTGAACAGGGTTCAGAGAGGAAAAATCCATGTGTGCATACAGGGTAGAACAGCTTTTGTGCAGATAGCCCAAGAGGAGTGGTGGAACTCCCCAGTCTTGTAGACACAAGAGAACAATTATGGAAACAGGAACACATGGGCTACTTGCACAGTGAACAAGTCTGTATGATCATGTTCACACACCACCAAGAAACCTGAAGACACAAAAGAGAATAGTAAAACCAAAAACACTCAGTTTGAAAAAATGTTGCAGTAATCCGCAAGTGCTAGTAAAAGATGTAAAAAACAGGGTATTTGGTTGATACGTTTTTTGCAAAAAATGTATACTAAGCTGCTCTACCAATCTTCACGGTATACCCTTATCAGAGCAGTCCTAACTAATGTATGCAATCCCTATCTGATGTATTTAAAAACCTGATCATCTGTATATAACCTGTGTGAACAGGGTTCAGAGAGGAAAAATCCATGTGTGCATACAGGGTAGAACAGCTTTTGTGCAGATAGCCCAAGAGGAGTGGTGGAACTCCCCAGTCTTGTAGACACAAGAGAACAATTATGGAAACAGGAACACATGGGCTACTTGCACAGTGAACAAGTCTGTATGATCATGTTCACACACCACCAAGAAACCTGAAGACACAAAAGAGAATAGTAAAACCAAAAACACTCAGTTTGAAAAAATGTTGCAGTAATCCGCAAGTGCTAGTAAAAGATGTAAAAAACAGGGTATTTGGTTGATACGTTTTTTGCAAAAAATGTATACTAAGCTGCTCTACCAATCTTCACGGTATACCCTTATCAGAGCAGTCCTAACTAATGTATGCAATCCCTATCTGATGTATTTAAAAACCTGATCATCTGTATATAACCTGTGTGAACAGGGTTCAGAGAGGAAAAATCCATGTGTGCATACAGGGTAGAACAGCTTTTGTGCAGATAGCCCAAGAGGAGTGGTGGAACTCCCCAGTCTTGTAGACACAAGAGAACAATTATGGAAACAGGAACACATGGGCTACTTGCACAGTGAACAAGTCTGTATGATCATGTTCACACACCACCAAGAAACCTGAAGACACAAAAGAGAATAGTAAAACCAAAAACACTCAGTTTGAAAAAATGTTGCAGTAATCCGCAAGTGCTAGTAAAAGATGTAAAAAACAGGGTATTTGGTTGATACGTTTTTTGCAAAAAATGTATACTAAGCTGCTCTACCAATCTTCACGGTATACCCTTATCAGAGCAGTCCTAACTAATGTATGCAATCCCTATCTGATGTATTTAAAAACCTGATCATCTGTATATAACCTGTGTGAACAGGGTTCAGAGAGGAAAAATCCATGTGTGCATACAGGGTAGAACAGCTTTTGTGCAGATAGCCCAAGAGGAGTGGTGGAACTCCCCAGTCTTGTAGACACAAGAGAACAATTATGGAAACAGGAACACATGGGCTACTTGCACAGTGAACAAGTCTGTATGATCATGTTCACACACCACCAAGAAACCTGAAGACACAAAAGAGAATAGTAAAACCAAAAACACTCAGTTTGAAAAAATGTTGCAGTAATCCGCAAGTGCTAGTAAAAGATGTAAAAAACAGGGTATTTGGTTGATACGTTTTTTGCAAAAAATGTATACTAAGCTGCTCTACCAATCTTCACGGTATACCCTTATCAGAGCAGTCCTAACTAATGTATGCAATCCCTATCTGATGTATTTAAAAACCTGATCATCTGTATATAACCTGTGTGAACAGGGTTCAGAGAGGAAAAATCCATGTGTGCATACAGGGTAGAACAGCTTTTGTGCAGATAGCCCAAGAGGAGTGGTGAAACTCCCCAGTCTTGTAGACACAAGAGAACAATTATGGAAACAGGAACACATGGGCTACTTGCACAGTGAACAAGTCTGTATGATCATGTTCACACACCACCAAGAAACCTGAAGACACAAAAGAGAATAGTAAAACCAAAAACACTCAGTTTGAAAAAATGTTGCAGTAATCCGCAAGTGCTAGTAAAAGATGTAAAAAACAGGGTATTTGGTTGATACGTTTTTTGCAAAAAATGTATACTAAGCTGCTCTACCAATCTTCACGGTATACCCTTATCAGAGCAGTCCTAACTAATGGGGGGGGGGGGGGCAATAACCGTGGACCCTCTCCAGGCTATTAATATCTGACCTCATTCACTGGCTTTACCACTCTGGCGGAGAAAATTGCACGGGAGCCCACGCCAATTTTTCCCGCCATTTAACCCTTTAATTTAATAGCTAGAACGGCCAAATCTTGCATATACACACTACTAACACTAGTAGTGTGGAATATGCAAAAAAAATGGGGATATGAGATGGTTTACTGTATGTAAACCATGTCTCATATCATGTCGGGTGTAGGAAGGAGATAGCAAAAGCCAGCAATTGAATTACCGGCTTTAAAGCTATCTAGCGCTGTATGAAGTAATAATATATATACATATATGTGTCTACTGACATTATATATATATATATATATATATATATATACAGACAGTAAATGTTTTTTTTTTTTTTTTTTACACATGGATCCCTTGTATAGCCGTATGTCGGTTTTGCAAGCCTGCGAGAAAAACACGCAGTACGGATGCCATACGGATTACATACGGAGGATGCCATGCGCAAAATACGCTGACACACCCTGCCTACGGAGGAGCTACGGACCACTATTTTGGGGACTTTTCAGCGTATTACGGCCGTAATATACGGACCGTATTGTCTTACGCTAAGTGTGACGCCGGCCTTAAACAGTGCGGCAGAGCAGGGAGACACGATCTCCCTGCTCTGCCTCTTTGGGGCCCGTGAGGTGGGGGGGCTGTTCGAGCACTGACACAGGGCCCCTCCAGCAAGTTCAACTACAGTTGTGGAGTTGTTGACACCCATGCAATTCTGTCAGATAATACTCAGTTTCTTCCTGGACATGATTGCAAACACAAATTCTTTGTTATTATCTTCATTTAATTTGTCTTAAATGAAAAAACACAAAAAGAATTGTCCTAAAGCCAAATTGGATATAATTCCACACCAAACATAAAAAAGGGGGTGGACCAAAGTATTGGCACTGTTCGAAAAATCATGTGATGCTTCTCTAATTTGTGTAATTAACAGCACCTGTAACTTACCTGTGGCACCTAACAGGTGTTGGCAATAACTAATTCACACTTGCAGCTAGTTTACATGGATTAAAGTTGACTCAACCTCTGTCCTGTGTCCTTGTGTGTACCACATTGAGCATGGAGAAAAGAAAGAAGACCAAAGAACTGTCTGAGGACTTAAGAAACCAAATTGTGAGGAAGCATGAGCAATCTCAAGGCTACAAGTCCATCTCCAAAGACCTGAATGTTCCTGTGTCTACCGTGTGCAGTGTCATCAAAAAGTTTAAAGCCCATGGCACTGTGGCTAACCTCCCTAGATGTGGACGGAAAAGAAAAATTGACAAGAGATTTCAACGCAAGATTGTGCGGATGTTGGATAAAGAACCTCGACTAACATCCAAACAAGTTCAAGCTGCCCTGCAGTCCGAGGGTACAACAGTGTCAACCCGTACTATCTGTTGGCGTCTGAATCAAAAGGGACTGTATGGTAGGAGACCCAGGAAGACCCCACTTCTTACCCGAGACATAAAAAAGCCAGGCTGGAGTTTGCAAAAATTTACCTGAAAAAGCCTAAAACGTTTTGGAAGAATGTTCTCTGGTCAGATGAGACAAAAGTAGAGCTTTTTGGGCAAAGGCATCAACATAGAGTTTAGAGGAGAAAAAAAAGAGGCATTCAAAGAAAAGAACACGGTCCCTACAGTCAAACATGGCGGAGGTTCTCTGATGTTTTGGGGTTGCTTTGCTGCCTCTGGCACTGGACTACTTGACCGTGTGCATGGCTTTATGAAGTCTGAAGACTACCAACAAATTTTGCAGCATAATGTAGGGCCCAGTGTGAGAAAGCTGGGTCTCCATCAGAGGTCATGGGTCTTCCAGCCGGCTAATGACTCAAAACACACTTCAAAAAGCACTAGAAAATGGTTTGAGAGAAAGCACTGGAGACTTCTAAGGTGGCCAGCAATGAGTCCAGACCTGAATCCCAGAGAACACCTATGGAGACATCTAAAAATGGCAGTTTGGAGAAGGCACCCTTCAAATATCAGGGACCTGGAGCAGTTTGCCAAAAAAGAATAGTCTAAAATTCCAGCAGAGCATTGTAAGAAACTCATTGATGGTTACCGGAAGCGGTTGGTCGCAGTTATTTTGGCTAAAGGTTGTGCAACCAAGTATTAGGCTGAGGGTGCCAATACTTTTGTCTGGCCCATTTTTAGAGTTTTGTGTGAAATGATCAATGTTTTGCTTTTTGCTTCATTCTCTTTTGTGTTTTTTTCATTTAAGACAAATTAAATGAAGATAATAATACCAAAGAATTTGTGATTGCAATTATTTTCAGGAAGAAATTGAGTATTATCTGAGAGAATTGCAGGGGTGTCAATACTTTTGGCCACAACTGTATATTGGCATCTGCTGAGAGCCGAAACAGATGAAAGCAAGCTAGAGGAGGGAGCGTCAGCTGACGCTTCCTCCCCCATCATTCTTCCTCAGTGTCTGACGTCTCAGCGTGATGATGTCACTAAGTGGCGTCTTATACACTGAGATGTGCGACACTTCAGAAGACAAGCTGGCACTACGGAGACCAGAGCAGAGGAACGGGGAGGAGAGGTGAGTATGGTACTTTATTGCTTTTTAGAACACTGTGTGCAGATAAAACTGTACTGAGGACAATAGGGGGTGTATTATACTGAATACTGTATAGACAAAGGGGGGTGGGTGCGTTATACTGTGTAGACAATGGGGGGTGCTTTATACAAGAGGGGGGATGCTATAAACTGTATGGACCATGGAAGGGCAATGCTTTATACTATATGGACCATGGGGGGGATGTATTATACTGTATAGACAATGGGGGGGGGGTGCTTTATATATGAGGGGGATGCTTTATACTGTATGGACCACAGAGGGGTGATGCTTTAAACTGTAAGGGCCATGGGGGATGCATTATACTGTATGGACCACGGAGGGGGGATGCTTCATACTGTATGGGCCATGGGGGGATGTATTATACTGTATGCAAAACGTTAGAAAAAAGGGGTGCACTATTGTTTAATATACCAGTAATAATCAAGGGGTGCAATACCTAGTCTATACATAGCAATATGTCAAACAAGAAAAGGTAGACTAATATGGTATGCACAACCACAAATATTGGAAAAATATCAAAACACCTTTATTAACACCTCATGAATATACATAAAAACATTTAAAACATAGTATCAAAATCAATACACACACCATACCCCAAAGCTGAAGCCCCTTAATCATGCCAACAATATAATATCTATAATATAACGCTGGAAGCGTCACTCTGTCCGAAGCCTTTATAGACTGCGCAAGCGCAAGCGCAGTCTGGACCCCACAGCGTGACGCTCCCAGGAGATCGCGGTATGCGTAAACACTGAACGCACACCGCGATCTCCACCGGAGAGGCAGGGACCGTGGATGTGCCAGGAGGGTATATTCACCTGTCCCCCGTTCCAGCGCTGCGTGCGGCTCCGTCTCCCGGGTCCTCTGCTGTGACGTTCACAGTTCAGAGGGCGCGATGATGCGCTTAATGTGCGCCGGCACAGGTGACAGGTGAATACAGCAAGTGCTGGGGGCCTGAGCTAGCGGTGATACCGGCACCTGACCCCCACAGCGCGCCGGTGTCCCCACCTGCTCAGGCCCCCCAGCACTCGGCGCCCAGCGACGATAGGTGAGTATGGTATTTTTTTTTTTATATATCGCAGCAGCATACGGGCCATATACAATGGAGCATCTTATGGGGGCCATCAACCATAATGGAGCAGTGTACGGGGGCATACACACTGGAGCGTCTTATGGGGGCCATAAACCTTTATGGAGCAGTGTATGGGGGCATATATTATGGAGCATCTTATGGGGGCCATAAACCTTTATGGAGCAGTGTACGGGGGCATACACACTGGAGCGTCTTATGGGGGCCATAAACCTTTATGGAGCAGTGTACGGGGGCATACACACTGGAGTGTCTTATGGGGGCCATAAACCTTTATGGAGCAGTGTACAGGGGCATACACACTGGAGCGTCTTATGGGGGCCATAAACCTTTATGGAGCAGTGTACGGGGGCATACACACTGGAGCGTCTTATGGGGGCCATAAACCTTTATGGAGCAGTGTACGGGGCATACACACTGGAGCGTCTTATGGGGGCCATAAACCTTTATGGAGCAGTGTACGGGGGCATACACACTGGAGCGTCTTATGGGGGCCATAAACCTTTATGGAGCAGTGTACGGGGGCATACACACTGGAGCGTCTTATGGGGGCCATAAGCCTTTATGGAGCAGTGTACGGGGGCATACACACTGGAGCGTCTTATGAGGGCCATAAACCTTTATGGAGCAGTGTACGGGGCATACACACTGGAGTGTCTTATGGGGGCCATAAACCTTTATGGAGCAGTGTACGGGGGCATACACACTGGAGTGTCTTATGGGGGCCATAAACCTTTATGGAGCAGTGTACGGGGGCATACACACTGGAGCGTCTTATGGGGGCCATAAACCTTTATGGAGCAGTGTACGGGGGCATACACAATGGAGCATCTTATGGGGGCCATAAACCATAATGGAGCAGTGTACGGGGGCATACACAATGGAGCATCTTATGGGGGCCATCAACCATAATGGAGCAGCGTATGGGGCATATGGATGGGAGAAGCAAATTAAAGAATGGTGGCGCAGGATGGGAGCAGCACATGACAGAACGGGGGCGCAGGATGGGAGCAGCACATGACAGAATAGGGCAGCACATGACAGAACGGGGGTGCAGGATGGAAGCAGCACATGACAGAATGGGGGCGCAGGATGGGTGCAACGCATGACAGAATGGGGGCGCAGGATGGGTGCAACGCATGACAGAATGGGGGCGCAAGATGGGTGCAACACATGGCAGGATGGGGGCGCAGGATGGGTGCAGCACATGACAGGATGGGGATGCAGGATGGAGCAGTACATGTCAGAATGGGGGTGCAGGATGGGAGCAGCACATGTCAGAATGGGGGTGCAGGATGGGTGCAGCACATGACAGGATGGGGACGCAGGATGGAGCAGCTCATGACAGGATGGGGACGCAGGATGGGAGCAGCACATGACAGAATGGGGCTGCAGGATGGGTGCAGCACATGACAGGATGGGGACGCAGGATGGAGCAGCTCATGACAGGATGGGGACGCAGGATGGAGCAGCACATACCAGGATGGAGACCATATACCAATATAAATGCTCGCCACCCGGGCGTAGAACGGGTTCAATACATAGTATACATATAGCCCTGTCTCCACAAGGGTACCAACCCTACATAAAATGCCCAATAGGACTGAATAACATAACCCATGTATGTCCACTGCCTGAATGTACCTGGGGGCTCAGGGACAAGATGTGAATGTCCTTAGAGGGATGCATATATGCACAGTCCCTAAGACAAAAATAACATGAGTGATCCAAATGGATACAACCTGTAAGCGGACAAATTGGCCCAACAGCGTGCAGCAGGAATCAGTAGCACAGGACTACAAAGCGATAGTCAATTCCCTATCATAAAGGGAAAGAGGCAGGCAAAATGGCCCAGAAGTGTGGAGGAGTATGGCAGGAGCAGGCCCCACGCGTATCGCTGCCGCAGCAGCTTCGTCAGGGGTCAATATACAGTTGTGGAGAGGTGTGGTGCCATTATACTACATGGAGGGCTTTGTGGGCGTCACAGTTGGGGGATCATATTGTGTTAGGGTCACCAAACTTTTCCGGGATAGTTGCAGAGTGGGGTGCAGTAGGGTCATCATACTGTGCGTGTGGAGGGTACTGTGGAGTAATTCACTGTGGGGGTATCTTAGTGTTTGTGGGGCACTTTTGTTGACATCATACTTTACAAGTGCAATGAAAGGGGAATTTAGGGCTTCAGTAGGAGGAACATTAGAGGGCACACAGTAGCTGCAGTAATAGGGACACATACGGCAGCAGCGGCTCAGTATTGGGGTATCAGGGGCAGTAATTGGGACACATACGGCAGCAGTAGCTCAGTATTGGGGTATCAGGTGCAGTAATAGGGTCACATACGACAGCAGCGACTCAGTATTGGGGTATCAGGTGCAGTAATAGGGACACATACGGCAGCAGTGGCTCAGTATTGGGGTATCAGGTGCAGTAAAAGGGTCACATATGACAGCAGCGGCTCAGTATTGGGGTATCAGGGGCAGTAATAGGGACACATACGGCAGCAGCGACTCAGTATTGGGGTATCAGGTGCAGTAATAGGGACACATACGGCAGCAGCGGCTCAGTATTGGGGTATCATCTGAGGTTATGCCAGCAGGGGGCGCAGCACCGCAAGTCTAGGTAGCTACGTTCCCCTGCTTTCCATTCAGTCCCCAGATTTTACATTCAGGCGCACAGCTGCATTAGCAGGCTCCTGCTTGTAAAATTATTTAACCCCTTCAGATGGATTTACAGCGTGGGACAAGACTGAATGACGGAAGGTATGGGATATTGTTGATTTTTTATTTTTCCTTTTTTACAGAACGAGGGTCTTCAATTGGATTGAGAGTATAATAAACTATTACAACACCCTGTCTTTCTTTCAATAAAATACTTTTTTCATAATGTGTTTTATTAACCATTTACTACTATTGGATTAATAATGGATAGGTGTCTTACTGACACCTCTCCATTATTAATCTGGCTTAATGTCACCTTACAATAGCAAGGTGACATTAACCCTTTATTACCCCATATCCCACCACTACACTGGAGTGGGAAGAGAGTGGCCAAGTGCCAGAATAGGTGCATCTATTACAGATGTGCCTTTTCTGGGGTGGCGGGGGGCAGATGTTTTTAGCCAGGTCGGGGGTCCTATATCCATGGTCCCTCTCTAGGCTGTTAATATCTGCCCTCAGTTACAATTTCCCACTCTGGCGCAGAAAATTGCGCAGGAGCCCACGCCAGTTTTTTCCGCGATTTAACCCTTTATTTTAACCGCTAGAGCCCCCAAATTTTGCACATACACTCTACTAACATTAGTAGTGAGGAATATGACAAAAAAGGGATATGAAATGGGTTACTGTATGTAAACCATGTCTCATATCACGTCGGGTTTGTGAAGGAGATAGCAAAAGCCGGCAATTGAATTACCGGCTTTTCTGCTATCTAGCGCTGTATGATATATTAATATATGTTTTTATAGGTGTCACTGACATATATATATATATAGACTGTATATATGTTTTCACGAATATTTGAGGCCATGGATCCATTGTATGTCCGTTTTGCAAGCCGGCGAGAAAATCTTGCTGTACGGATTACATATGGAGGATGACATGCGCAAAATACGCTGCCACACCCTGCCTACGGATGGCATACGGATCACTATTTTGGGAACATTTCTGCGTATTACGGCCATAAAAAATGGACCGTATTTTCATATGCGGAGTGTGACCCCGACCTAATAGGGACACATACGGCAGCAGCTGCTCAGTATTGGGGTATCAGCAGGTTGAGGAGGTTGTGGATAGATGGAGACAGTGCAGGAAATGTGAGGAGTCGGATGTGTTGTTGTATTCTCTGCAGACAAGTAATGGCTGGAGAAGTTGTCATGTCGGTCTGGGCCAGATGGAAAAGTGAACGACTCCATCAGAAAGAATGTCAGTGGTAAGGGTATGTGCACACGTTCTGTTTTTTTTTTGCGTTTTTTCGCTATAAAAACGCATTAAAAATGCAGACATATGCATCCTATCATTTAGACTGCATTCTGCAATTTTTGTGCACATGATGCGTTTTTTTCCACGAAAAAAACGCATCGCGGTAACAAAAGCAGCATGTTCATTAATTTTGAGTATTTTTCGCGTTTTTCCCACTATTTAATGCATTGGAAAAAATACAAAAAAAAAACGCACAAAAAACGCATGCGGATTTCTGGCAGAAATGTCCGGTTTTTGTCAGGAAATTTCTGCAAGAAATCCTGAAGGTGTGCACATGCCCTTAGTCATTATCTGTAACTGTGCTGTAATCTCCTATATGTTCTGTAGGGCTGGTATCTACCACTGACCATATGGCGGTATTATCCATGTTGGTCTTTACATAGAGATTATCTTCAGTAACAGCGCGGTCATCTGCTGAGGTTCTCCTCCACTATTACGGTGCGTCACCCACTTTTAACCCTCCGTCACATACAATATTCGGACTAACGAGTTCACATACAATGTGCCTGTCAGGCGCCTGCTGGAAAAATACCTATAATATCTAATGTTTGCAATTTCAGTGCTCTAAAAGTGATCAGTGACCTTCATAGGGATGTAATAAAAGAGACTACACATAATCAGTTGCAAAAAAAACATTTACTTAACATAAAACTAATAACTATGAAATACAAACTTTTCAAAACTCCCGCCAAATAGTCCCCAGTTCGACTCTCTCAAAAAAATGTACAAAGAAAATTTTTGAACACAAACTTAATTTTAAGGTACCTTAAGTACTATTAAAAACATATTCAATCAGAAGTAGATGCTGAGGTTTCCCCAGAAAAGTCACACTTGCAGAGCAAATAGCAAGAATTACACACCATTTTTGCATGTGTCAGGCAAATTGCTTTATGACATTTGAGACATTCATAATTTGAAAGCCTTCTGGTTCCGCTTTCCGTTTGGCAGGTGGTGCATCTCCTTCTTTTGTGAGGTGGTGCAGATGGTGACTTTTCACCATCATCTTCTGGGCGGAACCTTTTGAGCTGAACTTGAAGGCGAGAGGGGATACCAATTGTTTTCACGCTTCTCCTGCGTAGCTCTCCAAGTACTAGTTCATGGGCCAATTTTTTCAGATACAATCGTCTACGGAGTGGTTCAAGCTTGTTTTCAAGATAAATTACTTGTGAATTTATACCACCCAAATTCAACATAGCAAAAAATATGACCATTGGCCAGCGTTTGATGTTTCTGCTGACGTTGAAAGTGGAGCACATCTGATCTGCTGTATCCACACCCCCTTTGGTGGCATTGTAAAATGTAATTATCTCCGTTTTTTTTCTGCCCCAGTCCCAGGATCGATGGCAGCATCATCATGAAGTGTTGATAGAAGAAGTACGATTTTTTTGGCATGTGGTACATAGGAAACTAAAGCCTTTCCATTATGGAATGCAAACATACTGCTGTACTGTTGTCTCTCTTTCACACTTACAAACTGTGGCGGCAATTCCCTTTTGTTTTTTCTTACAGTTCCCACATATGACAGCTTCTGAATTTTCAGATAATCAATCAGATCACAACTTGTAAACCAATTGTCAGCTGTAATATTGCGACCCGATCCAAATAAGGGTTCAGCCAGTCTTTTTACAACATCAATGGGTTTGTTGCTCACACAGTAAGGACCTTCTGGTTGTTTTCCTGCATAAACTTCCAGGTTGTAAGTGTAGGTCTTACTGGCATCAACAAGGGCATAAATTTTTATTCCATATTTGTTTGGCTTTGATGGAATATATTGACGAAAGGCACATCTACCACGAAAACCAGGGAGCATTTCGTCAATAGTGAGATTCTCTCCAGGGTAATAACTTTGTTTACAGTTTACAACAAATCTTTGAAATATATCACGAATTGGAGCAAGTCGGTCATGTGTTTTGCGTTCGGTTCGGGTAGTTCTGTCGTCAAACCAAAGGCAACGAATTAGAATCTTGAATCTGTTTATGGACATAACAAGGCTAAATTTTTCAACTCCATCCCCATCTTTACCCCAAACTTCCTCCAAACTTTGTCTATTTGCCCTATAAGCTCCTGCAAGGTACAGTAATCCAAAAAAAGCACGCAGTTCTATTTCATCTGTGGGCTTGATGGTTCTGTTGCAGATGTACTTGTCCTTTATAATGTCTATATATTGGTTGGTATATGTGACAATAGAGTCCAGAATGTCATCTGTAAATATACTGTTCCAGCATTCAACTGCAGTTTTTGCATTACGTGCAGTTCCTATTACTGCAGGAAGGTGAGTAATAATGTTTAAAGGTTCCCTACGTTTTTTCTGGAATGGCTTCTTGTTCCATTTAGTATTTTTATCTTTTCCAATATAATATGATCCAACTTCTTCATCCTCACCACTGTCACCATCTTGCTCTGTTTCAGAATCCAGGACACATTCTTCTACCTCATCATGAGAATCAATCTCACTTTCCTCTCCTAAATCCTCATTCAGTGTGAGGTCTCTATCATCTAACAGCATGTTTGTTACTTCCTCAACATCAAGTTGTTTGGATAAATTGTACATTTTCCTCTCCATTTCAGCAGATAATCTGAAGCAAGAGAAGGAATATGTTAGGGAACTACTGTATATGCCTGAGCAGCACACTTTCTTTTATAAAATCTCCCTTATTTCTATGAAATATCCTCACATTTTGTGCTATACATTCATAAAACAAGCTAAATAAACTATTGTGATGAATAAAAACATAAAATACCAACCTTACTGAATGTGACGTATTCACATACAATGAGCCTGAGAGATCTGTGCAGCTACATCCTCTCCCCTGAAGCTCTGAAATCCAACTGTGATATCAGGTTTCACAGACCTTCAAGAGACAGGAGACTACCTGGAGGGAGGGGGTTTCCTCACAATCTGGTGAGGAAGGAGAAATTAAAGTAAAAGAGACGCGCCTGTCAGATCAGTTGTATGTGACGGAGGGTTAAATCAACGTTACCTGGTTGGGGGCCCACTCAGAAGTCTCGCCCCCTCTGGACCAAACCTCTAGCTACGCCAGTGTCTGTTATCAGGTTACATCTGTATTCGGTGAGGACGGGCCCAGATCTCTCTGATAAGATATATTACACAGTTTCTTATTTTCATGTGTGCTATTGATTTATGACATTAAATGACAATGACGGTTACTCTGTAATAACGGGACCCTGACAGGTGACAGGCCCCGCCGTGTGCTGTAGGGCCGCAGCCCGGTATAATGCTGCCGGATTCAGAGACGAACATTATTAGCTGCCGGGAGACTGGTCGGACAGCCTGGTGCTCGGCGGCTTCTCCCGCCCGCCGTCCTGGAGTGACAGGCCTCACACGGGTACACACTGTCGGATCAGTCTGCCAAATCGTATTAGCGCTACACGCGCACAAAAAAGGGGCAAACAAACAAGAGAACCCGAAGCCCGCAGCGCTAGGTCCGTGGGCCGCGGCTCTGGGCGGCGCTCCCACCACCTGTGCTGCCGCCGTCACACTGAGGCGCTATTCCACACTGCTAGAGAACTGAGTAGAGCACTTGACAGCAACAACCAATCCGCATTCCTCTTTCATGTGTAGTCTACACTAAGTACAACGAAAGCTAGACTCTGATTGGTTGCTACTGGCAACTGTTTCTCTGCGTTCTATTGGTCCAGGAGGCGGCGGTCCTCACCTTGCCGTGCTCGGCCCCTCAGTGCTGTCCCCCTCCCCGTGTTGTCAGCACGTGGCTCCGCCCTCCAGTCCTCTCATCTCCTCCGTCCTCTCTATGGTGTCTCCTCCTCCTCCCCAGTGCTCGCTGCTGGTCTCCCGCCTGCCTCGCTGTCTTCACCTCCTGTCACTTTCCGCCGCTCTCGGGCTCCGGGCCTCGCACCCACCATGGGCCTCAGGTGATAAACCGAGACGGCCGCCGGATTCAGCGGGCGGAGAGCAGAGCTACCGGAGAGCGTGGATTCCCGGGCCTGACCGCCCGCCGCACCGGGGGCCTGACGCCGGGTGAGTCCGCTGTGTGCGGATATGACATGTGCCGCTGTCACTGGGGTCGCCCACGTGCTGTGGCCGCCGTGTCGTCACTCCCTGCGGGGATTCGGGTCGCTGCTTTTGGTCCAGTTATGACTGGAGAGTGGCGCCACCTGAGAGGACACGAGCTGCCATCAGTGACGTAACGGGACCGCTGCTGACGTCATCGCAGCGGGAGTGTTGGGGCGGGTGCTGAGGATACTGGGGCTCCCCCAAGTCCCTGATAATGGACAGGCTGGAGGGGGCCTGGCACCAGCCCTGTATGCCCACCCTGCCCTGCTGCCAGCCCAGCTGACATGGAAGAAAGACAGTTCTGTGACGTTCCCCAACAGATCCTCACCTGACTCGGGCAAATGACGCGATCTGTGACCTTTGGACTCCACGTGACCTCATGCCACCCGTGTCCGTCTTCTCTGCGGACTCAGTAGCTTAGTCTGCCCGAAACAGACACCGATGGAGGAGGCCAAAGTGGGGTGACCGCCATCTGTCAGACTCTGCCCCAATGACGTGATGATTCGGGGTGAAATCCCAATCCCACACAGACCCCTCAGTGACCCGGCCGTCTGCCTCTGGGGTCTGTTATGTGCACTTACACTTGTTTTATACTACAATCACTGTTATGCGCGGGTTCATTACAGATGTTTCCCTGCAGGATAAACAACCAGCTCGCTGATGGACGGTCAGTTGACTCTTATTGCAGCCAGCTTTCTACAAAGGCTGCACAAGGCAAACTGTGCCCAATTTTTTTTTTTTATAAAACTTAATTTCAAAAATAATTTTAGCCCCAAATACATGTGTTTAACTGAAAAAAAAAGTTCCCAAATGCGGACAACCCCTGTAATGGAAAGTATACCATGATGTGCACCGTCCCTAAGTTGAACCCTGTTCCGCTGACTCTTGTGACCTCCGCTTACTGTGTATTCTGGGAACCTCTCTCGGTGCCCATCTTGAGCACAACCATGGGGATCTGTGAGGCCGCCATGGTATACTGCAGACAGTAAAGTAGGAGAACGCCTAATAGACGGTGCTACCACATAAGATATATAGGAAACATGGCGGTGTACACCTGTATTTGCAATGTGACCCCAGTGGTGACGCATGACACTTGTCAGTGTTTAGTGTAACATTTGTCATCTGTTCCAGGGGATCTGGGCACAGCCTGCAAGTCACTAGATCTGCTGCTCTGGTCTCCATGTTGTGGTGACAGGAGGATAACCCTAGTGCTTACATTTACAGTGTATGGAGCTTATATACGAGCTGTGCCTGCCCCTCACCATGCACACAGCCCGCCTCCTTGTAGTCTGGCAATGCCCGCCTGATGGCACCTTCTCCTGGCTGCCGGCAGCGATTCCCGTGGACGACATCCATTGGGATACCAACAGTGTATCGCCGTCATTTCCCAGCCTGAAGGAGTCGGAAGCTGATGGCAAACCCTGCTTGTCTACTTGTTGTTTTTGTGCTCAGCTGATGGGGTATATGGTGGAGTTCTGCTTTGTCACTGTGGATTTCTCCTTTGACCAGAGATTTCACTCGCTTTATGGCAGTAACTGTTAATGAGAGTGAGCTAATCTCTGGAATTGCCCCTTATCAGCCCTCTACCCTGCCCACGCTGCATTTCTGCCTGATACCAGGAGCCATTTCTGTGGAAAATAGTCTTCATTCATTTGTGTAAGTTGGACTTTGATCTGGCCCCCATACACATCAGAGTACAGTCGGCCGACCGACCATCCTGCGGACAGATGTGTCTGGGAGATCGGGCAGTTAATATTATAGTGACCGATCATTTTATTCGGGAGATATATGGCAGCTGGAGCAACCTGCCGGCTTTTATTCTCTATCCACACTGACAACACGCCTTCCTATGTATTGGGTAATTGTTGGCTGGTGGTTAGCTTGTGTTTGGGCTCCTTAAAGCAGATGTCAACTACGTATACATTGTTTACATTATACATTTTATTATTATTACCTATGAATTGATCATCAATATCAGATGGGTGAGGATTTGACAAAAGGCAACAAGTGTTATCCTCTCTGGCAGTGGCCAGATTTAAAGTGTAATGACGCAGCTCTATCACACTGTCTAGTGGTCGTTGCAGGTCAGTTCCTATTGAAATGAAGAGGGATGATCTTTAGTGGCCACCAAACAATGCCACAAAGCTGTGCCATTCTGCTCCATACATCTGGTGGAGGTGATAACTGATTGGTCGGGGTACTGGAAGTTGGACGCATACTGATTTTATATTGATGAGCTATACTAATGATAGGTCATTGATATAAAAGTAGTGGCAAACTTCAAAATGTGGAATTCACCTTTTTCCAATAGTTGAGCTCGGTAGATCTCGGTATTACAGCTTTGTTTTGTACCTAATAGTTATAGGGCGGCTGTAGTGGATAATGAGCCCTTTTGTACTTGTTGACTGCATGCTCCATCATATACGTTAAGTCTATGTGCACACTTTCAGGATTTCTTGCAGAAATTTCCTGAGCAAAACCGGACATTTTCTGCAAGAAATCCGCATACGTTTTTTGCGTGTTTTTTCCCGGAGCTTCCCAATGCTTTAAATAGCGGGAAAAACGTGAAAAATCCGCAAAATTAATGAACATGCTGCGTTTTTTACCGCAATGCGTTTTTTTCGCGGAAAAAATACATATGCACAAAAATTGCGGAATGCATTCTAAATGATGGGATGCGTAATGTATACGTTTTAATAGCGCAAAAACGCGAAAAATCTGCAACGTGTGCACAAAGCCTTAGAGTATGCGCACACATTGTGGATTTCCTGCGATTTTTGCCGTGCAGAAACGCTGCAGATCCGCAAGTGCTTTAGGGTATGTGCACACGTTACGGATTCTCTGAGGATCCGCAGTGTTTTTTGCCGTGCAGAAACGCAGCAGATCCGCAATTGATTTACAGTACAATGTAAATCAATGAGGAAAAAAAAATGCTGTGCACACTTTGCGGAAAATCCGCTGCGGAAACGCTGCAGTTTAAAGGGAACCTGTCACCCCGTTTTTTCAGTAGGAGATAAAAATACCGTTAAATAGGGCCTGAGCTGTGCTTTACAATAGGGTATTTTTTGTCCCCTAATTCCCTACCTATGCTGCTGAAATACCTTACAAAAGTGGCCTTTTTCGCCTGTCAATCAAGCTGGTCAGGTCAGATGGGCGTGGTCACAGTGCTGTTTCTTCCCCCACATCTTGCTTATGTTCCCGTTGGTGGCGTAGTGCTTCTCGCATGCGCAAGTGCCGAATGCACTGCGCAGCTGTAGAAAAAGAGCGCGCTCGCCGCTATTCAGCGGTTTCTCGGTGGGCGCGGCCATCTTCCTGAGGCCGCGCGTGCGCAGATGGAGTCTCCTGCTTCCCGGGGCTTCAGGAAAATGGCCGCGGGATGCCGCGCGTGCCCAGATGGACATCGCGGCGGCCATTTTCCTGAAGCCTAGATTCGAACTCTGCTTCAGGAAAATGGCCGCCGCGATGTCCATCTGCGCACACGCGGCATCCCGCAGCCATTTTCCTGAAGCCCCGGGAAGCAGGAGACTCCATCTGCGCACGCGCGGCCTCAGGAAGATGGCCGCGCCCACCGAGAAACCGCTGAATAGCGGCGAGCGCGCTCTTTTTCTACAGCTGCGCAGTGCATTCGGCACTTGCGCATGCGAGAAGCACTACGCCACCAACGGGAACATAAGCAAGATGTGGGGGAAGAAACAGCGCTGTGACCACGCCCATCCGACCTGACCAGCCTTATTGACAGGCGAAAAAGGCCACTTTTGTAAGGTATTTCGGCAGCATAGGTAGGGAATCAGGGGACAAAAAATACCCTATTGTAAAGCACAGCTCAGGCCCTATTTAACGGTATTTTTATCTCCTACTGAAAAAACAGGGTGACAGGTTCCCTTTAAAAGAAGTAGCTGTAGCATGTCACTTCTTTTTTGTGAATCTGCAGCATTTTTGTACCCATTCCATTATAGAAAACCGCAGGGGTAAAAAACGCAGCAAAAACGCACAAAAAAACGCTGCGGAACCGCACAAAAACGCGACAAATCCGCAGGTGCGTTTTCTGCCAGGAGAGGCAGAATCCGCACCAGAAATTCCTAAGCCTAATCCGCAACGTGTGCACATAGCCTTACAGTAAAATGTAAATAAATAGGAAAATAAAATGCTGTGCTAATGGTGCGGAAAATTCAGCACGGAAATGCTGCGGATTAAAAGAAGTAGCATGTCACTTTTGTGCGGATCTGCAGCGTTTTTGTACCCATTTCATAATAGAAATCTGCAGGGGTAAAAAACGAATGAAATAATGAAATCCGCAGCAAATCCGCACCTGCGTTCTCTGCCAAGAGATGCAGAATCCGCAAACAAATTCCTGAGGCAAATCTGAAACGTGTGCACATAGCCTAGGTCTTACCAGACGGCTCTGCGAGTATTCTGCTTCTGGGGGAGAATAGATCAGTACATTCAGCACTTGGTGGAGTGCGACACCTCTGATTACTGGGCTTTGCGTACGTCATCTGGGGTCATTGCCGTGAGGCATCACGAGGAGCTGGAAGGTGAGAATATCACGATTTTTTATGCCAATTCCGCATGCTATATACCTGCGGCAAGGAGTTTCAGAATTGCCACTGAAATTTCCGCCGCAATGTGTGCACATAGCCTTATGGTATGAATGGCGTAATGCCTGCTGGAGGAGTCTGCGGTATACTAACGTTATGATGGCTTTCTTTTTTTTCTGATATCAGAACAGTATTAGTTGATTATTCCAGCAGTAAGGCTATCTGTTCACGTTGCAGATTTGTGTGCGGATTTTTCAGCACCATTTTTGTAAAATCCGCAGGTAAAATGCACTGCGTTTTACCTGAGGATTTCCTGCGTTTTTTGTGTGGATTTTACCTGCGTTTTAACACCTGTGGATTCCTATTGAGATATTTTCTCTTATCTGTACAGCAACGTTTGTCATTGGATTGGGGAACGTTCTTACATAGCCAATGGTTGTCTGCCCACTCATCAACCTTTAGGGTATGTGCACACGTAGAAAGCTCCTCTGCGGATTTTTCCGCAGCGGATTTGATAAATCCGCAGTGCAAAACCGCTGCGGTTTTTCCTGCGGATTTATCGCGTTTTCTATTGCGGATTCCGCTGCGGTTTTACATCTGCAGTTTTCTATCGGAGCAGGTGTAAAAACGCTGCGGATTCCGCACAAAGAATTGACATGCTTTTGAAAATACACCTCATCGTTTCCACGCGTTTTTTTCCGCAGCATGTGCACAGCGGATTTGGTTTTCCATAAGTTTACATGGTACTGTAAACTGCATGAGAAAACTGCTGCAAATCCGCAGCCAAATCCGCAATGTGTGCAGTTGTGCACATACCCTGAGGGTATGTGCACACGCTGCGGATTTTGCTGCGGATCCGCAGCAGTTTCCCATGAGTTTACAGTACAATGTAAACCTATGGGAAACTAAATCCGCAGTGCACATGATGTGGAAAAAAACGCGCGGAAACGCAGCGTTTAATTTTCCGCAGCATGTCAATTCTTTGTGCGGAATCCGCATAGTTTTTACACCTGCTCCAATAGAAAACTGCAGATGTAAAACCGCAGCGGAATCCGCAGGAAAAAACGCAGCAGTTTTGCACTGCGGAGAGGAGCTTTCTACGTGTGCACATACCCTAAAGGTTGATGACTGGGCAGACAACCATTGGCAATGTAAGAACGTTCCCCAATCCAATGACAAACGTTGCTGTACAGATAAAAGTGAGAATATCTCACTAATAATAATAATAATAATCTTTATTTTTATATAGCGCTAACATATTCCGCAGCGCTTTACAGGTTGCACACATTATCATCACTGTCCCCGATGGGGCTCACAATCTAGAATTCCTATCAGTATGTCTTTGGAATGTGGGAGGAAACCGGAGTGCCCGGAGGAAACCCACGCAAACACGGAGAGAACATACAAACTCTTTGCAGATGTTGTCCTGGGTGGGATTAGAACCCAGGATCCCAGCGCTGCAAGGCTGCTGTGCTAACCACTGCGCCACCGTGCTGCCCATACTAATGATCACATGCATCACCTGTGATTGCTCTATATCAGTGGTCCCCAACCTTTCTGACCTAGAGAGCCACATTCCGCTCTGAGAGGGTGTCGCGAGCCACATATTGCTCCCTCACCCTCACAGTAGTGGCAACCAGAGCTCCCATTATGGGTATAATGATAACCAAAGCTTTTCCACAGATATAACTCCGAAGCAGTACAACAAGATCCAGCAGTCCCCACAATACTCCCATTCAGTATTCTCCCATCCAGCACTCTCAACATACTGTCACATTTAGCTTCAGGCACCTTATCCGACAGGTGCTATCATCCTGTTTCCAGCGTTCCATACTTAAATTATCTCTAAAATCCCTAAAACCAATATATGTGCATCAGATCAGCTCTTCTGTTCAGGGCTACACACAAAATTCATCATTTTTAGATTTTCTCCTCATATCTGTTTGCTAAACCTGCAGCTAATGCACCAAGCTGGCAGACAGCCGCGAGCCACAATTCATGGGACCGTGAGCCACATGTGGCTCCCGAGCTACAGGTTGGGGACCCCTGCTCTATATGAATGGAGCTGAAGATTTGCGGTAGTTTGGGGCATGAAATCTGTCTTTATTCGGTTGTATTCTATATCGCTTGCACCAGTCTCCTCTTATAGCGGCTATAACGTTTTGAAGAGCTTGGGTAATGTCAGTATTTGCAGCAGATTTTTCTGCAGCAAAGACCAGAGTGTTCTGAGTAAAAATGCTATGTGAAATTTTGACTTTTAGTCTTTTTCCTATTCATTTGAATATATGAAATGCACTGAAAGAATTGACATGTATTAAGGGTATGTGCACACGTTCAGGATTGCATCAGGATTTGGTCAGGATTTTTCATCAGTATTTGTAGCCAAAACCAGGAGTGGGTGATAAATGCAGAAGTGGTGCATATGTTTCTATTATACTTTTCCTCTAATTGTTCCACTCCTGGTTTTGGCTACAAATACTGATGAAAAATCCTGACCAAATCCTGATGCAATCCTGAACGTGTGCACATTACAGACTTGAAAAACCGCTTCACAATTTCTTTTGCACACGCTCATTAGATGCTTCAGTAGAAAAGGTGGGGTCAGTGTCTATTTATTGTGGCTAGTGTGCGTGTGCTGCTACTCTAAACATTCGCCAGTGTGAAAATTGCAAGATTTCTATTTTTTTGGGTTTGTTTCATGAACATGTGTGCAAACTGAAGCATCTATATGTATTTTTTACTCTTTAGGGCTGTTGCTTCATTCAGGGACATTTGCTCAGTCTTTTTCTGCCTGTTAGGCTACTTTCACACTAGCGTTAACTGCAATCCGTCACAATGCGTCGTTTTGCAGAAAAAACGCATCCTGCAAAAGTGCTTGCAGGATGCGTTTTTTCCCCATAGACTTGTGTTGACGACGCATTGCAACGGATTGCCACACGTCGCATCCGTCGTGCGACGGATGCGTCGTGCTTTGGCGGACCGTCGGCACAAACAAACGCTACATGTAACGTTTTTTGCTGCCGACAGACCGCTTTTTCCGACCGCGCATGCGCGGCCGGAACTCCTTCCCCACCTCCCCGCACCTCACAATGGGGCAGCGGATGCGATGAAAATCTGCATCCGCTGCACCCGTTGTGCGGCGTTTACAACGCTAGCGTCGGTAGCCCGACGCTAGTGTGAAAGAAGCCTTACTTGCATTCTGGTGTTTTAGGTATTTTTTGGCTCATAATATACATGATCTATTTGCACAGTACTTTAGTTTGTATTTCTGCGGCTTTGTGCAATTGGCTCTTTTTGCAGTTCACCCCGTTGTCTTGTTTCTATGCTTGTGGAGTTGTAATGAATCCTGTTATGAATAAATTGAATGATGCACCCTTTATGGTCCGTGCTATATCGCTAGCAACTTACTCTTCAGCGTGTCAGACACACGATCATCACTTACTTTTTGGTTGTGGTTTATACACTTTTGTCTTTTTTTTTAAATTTTTTTTATTTATTTTTTTTAAATATGGCAATAAAAACTAAAATATATACCGTATGTGTGTATGTAGAAAAAATACCTTAAAGCGTGCCCGCTTCCCTGACCAGCATTCCAATGGCCTTCCAGACAGTAAACAAAAAGGTAAACAGCACAAAAAGATGTAAAAAAGAAAAAAAAAGGACTTTAAAGGTACCTTCACACTAAACGACGCTGCAGCGATCCAGACAACAATCTGGATCGCTGCAGCATAGCTGTTTGGTCACTGGAGAGCTGTCACACAGACCGCTCTCCAGCGACCAACGATGCCGGTAACCAGGGTAAACATCGGGTTACTAAGCGCAGGGCCGCGCTTAGTAACCCGATGTTTACCCTGGTTACCATCCTAAAAGTAAAAAAAACAAACGCTTCACACTTACCTTCCGCTGTCTGTCCTCGGCGCTGTGCTACTCTGTACTGGCTGTGAGCACAGCAGCCGTAAAGCAGAGCGGTGACGTCACCGCTGTGCTTTCCGGCCGCTGTGCTCACAGTGAGTGCAGGAAAGCACAGCGCCGGAGGACAGACAGCGGAAGGTAAGTATGAAGCGTTTGTTTTTTTTACTTTTAGGATGGTAACCAGGGTAAACATCGGGTTACTAAGCGCGGCCCTGCGCTTAGTAACCCGATGTTTACCCTGGTTACCAGCGAAGACATCGCTGAATCGGTGTCACACACGCCGATTCAGCGATGTCTGCAGGGAGTCCAGCGACCAAATAAAGTTCTGGCCTTCTAGCTCCGACCAACGACATCACAGCAGGATTCTGATGGCTGCTGCGTGTCAAACTGAACGATATCGCTAGCGAGGACGCTGCAACGTCACGGATCGCTAGCGATATCGTTTAGTGTGAAGGTACCTTAACCCCTTAGTGACAGAGCCAATTTGGTACTTCATGACCGCGCCAATTTTTACAATTCTGACCACTGTCACTTTGAGGTTATAGTTCTGGAACGCTTCAACAGATGGGTCATTCCATGTCAAGTGAACCAATGATTTTTACCTTTTTATATTTTTGATTCTTTTGAGATTTTGTTATTTGGTAATGGTGTGTCAGAGAATGCAAAATGTGAAGAAAAAAAATTCTAGATATTTTTATTTTTTTATAATTGATTTTCAAAGTTTGGAAAAAGTGCGAATTTTGGTGTTGCCTGCCTTTAGGCTATGTTCACACTTTGCGGATTTTGCTGCGGATCCGCAGCGGATTTGACCGCTGCGGATCTGCAGCAGTTTCCCATGAGTTTACAGTACAATGTAAACCTATGGGAAACAAAAAACGCTGTGCACATGCTGCGGGAAAAAACGCGCGGAAACGCAGCGGGTTACATTCCGCAGCATGTCACTTCTTTTCTGCGGATTTTCACCTGCTCCAATAGGAAACTGGAAATGAAAATCCGCAGAAGAAACCGCAGTAAAAACCGCGATAAATCCGCAGTAAAAACCACGATGGGTTTTCACTGCGGATTTTGGAATTCTGCTGCGGAAAAATCCGCAGTGGAATCTGCAAAGTGTGAACATAGCCTTACATTTCTCCTCATAACTCAGGCTAGAAAAAAGATAAAGAAACCAAATAAACACCATTCTACTCAGAACTGTACAGGCTTTCACCAGATATGTTACAAGAGTATCTTTAATAATATTTTACCCATGCGAAAGCAAACGCAAAACTTTAAAATGCATTTCCGAAAAAAACCGTTTAATTTAAAAAATTCAAAAACTGCATATGTGCCTGCTATGCTCCTAGTCACATGTCTTGATGGGATCATATTTTAACCCCTTTACCCCCAAGGGTGGTTTGCACGTTAATGACCGGGCCAATTTTTACAATTCTGACCACTGTCCCGTTATGAGGTTATAACTCTGGAACGCTTCAACGGATCCCAGTGAATCTGACAGTTTTCTCGTGACATATTGTACTTCATGACAATGGTAAAAATTCTTTGATAGTACCTGCGTTTATTTGTGAAAAAAACGGAAATTTGGCGAAAATTATGAAAATTTCGCAATTTTCCAACTTTCAATTTTTATGCAATTAAATCACAGAGATATGTCACACAAAATACTTAATAAGTAACATTTCCCACATGTCTACTTTACATCAGCACAATTTTGGAACCAAAATTTTTTGTTAGGGAGTTATAAGGGTGAAAAGTTGACCAGCAATTTCTCATTTCTACAACACCATTTTTTTTAGGGACCACATCTCATTTGAAGTCATTTTGAGGGGTCTATATGATAGAAAATACCCAAGTGTGACACCATTCTAAAAACTACACCCCTCAAGGTGCTCAAAACCACATTCAAGAAGTTTATTAACCCTTCTGGTGCTTCAGGAATTTTTTGAATGTTTAAATAAAAATGAACATTTAACTTTTTTTCACAAAAAATTTAATTCAGCTCCAATTTGTTTTATTTTACCAAAGGTAACAGGAGAAAATGGACCCCAAACATTGTTGTACAATTTGTCCTGAGTACGCCAATACCCCACATGTGGGGGTAAACCACTGTTTGGGCGGATGGGAGTGCTCGGAAGGGAAGGAGCGCCGTTTGACTTTTCAATGCAAAATTGACAGGAATTGAGATGGGACGCCATGTTGCATTTGGAGAGCTACTGATGTGCCTAAACATTGAAACCCCCCACAAGTGACACCATTTTGGAAAGTAGACCCCCTAAGGAACTTATCTAGAGGTGTGGTGAGCACTTTGACCCACCCAGTGCTTCACAGAAGTTTATAATGCAGAACCGTAAAAATAAAAAATCATATTTTTTCACAAAAATTACCTTTTCGCCCCCAATTTTTTATTTTTCCAAGGGTAAGAGAAGAAATTGGACCCCAAAAGTTGTTGTACAATTTGTCCTGAGTGCGTTGATACCCCATATGTGGGGGGAAACCACTGTTTGGGCGCATGGGAGGGCTCGGAAGGGAAGGAGCTCCATTTGGAATGCAGACTTAGATGGAATGGTCTGCAGGTGTCACATTGCATTTGCAGAGCCCCTAATGTACCTAAACAGTAGAAACCCCCCACAAGTGACACCATTTTGGAAACTAGACCCCTTAAGGAACTCATCTAGATGTGTTGTGAGAGCTTTGAACCCCCAAGTGTTTCACTACAGTTTGTAACGCAGAGCCGTAAAAATAAAAAAATCTTTTTTTCCCACAAAAATTATTTTTTAGCCCCCAGTTTTGTATTTTCCCAAGGGTAACAGGAGAAATTGGACCCCAACAGTTGTTGTCCTATTTGTCCTGAGTACGCTGATACCCCATATGTTGGTGTAAACCCCTGTTTGGGCACACGGGCGAGCTCGGAAGGGAAGAAGCACTGTTTTACTTTTTCAACGCAGAATTGGCTGGAATTGAGAACGGACGCCATGTCGCTTTTGGAGAGCCCCTGATGTGCCTAAACAGTGGAAACCCCCCAATTATAACTGAAACCCTAATCCAAACACTCCCCTAACCCTAATTCCAACGGTAACCCTAACTACACCTCTAACCCTGACACACCCCTAACCCTAATCCCAACCCTATTCCCAACTGTAACTTTAGCCTCAGCCCTAACCCTAGCCCTAACCCTAGCCCTAACCCTAGCCCTAACCCTAGCCCTAACCCTAGCCCTAACCCTAGCCCTAACCCTAGCCCTAACCCTAGCCCTAACCCTAGCCCTAACCCTAGCCCTAACCCTAGCCCTAACCGGAAAATGGAAATAAATACATTTTTTTAAATTTTTCCCTAACTAAGGGGGTGATGAAGGGGGGGTTTGATTTACTTTTATAGTGGGTTTTTTAGCGGATTTTTATGATTGGCAGCCGTCACACACTGAAAGACGCTTTTTATTGCAAAAAATGTTTTTTGCGTTACCACATTTTGAGAGCTTTAATTTTTCCATATTTTGGTCCACAGAGTCATGTGAGGTCTTGTTTTTTGCGGGACGAGTTGACGTTTTTATTGGTAACATTTTCGGGCACGTGACATTTTTTGATCGCTTTTTATTCCGATTTTTGTGAGACAGAATGACCAAAAACCAGCTATTCATGAATTTCTTTTGGGGGAGGAGTTTATACCGTTCCGCGTTTGGTAAAATTGATGAAGCAGTTTTATTCTTCGGGTCAGTACGATTACAGCGACACCTCATTTATATCATTTTTTTATGTTTTGGCGCTTTTATACGATAAAAACTATTTTATAGAAAAAATAATTATTTTGGCATCGCTTTATTCTCAGGACTATAACTTTTTTATTTTTTTGCTGATGATGCTGTATGGTGGCTCGTTTTTTTGCGGGACAAGATGACGCTTTCAGCGGTACCATGGTTATTTATATCTGTCCTTTTGATCGCGTGTTATTCCACTTTTTGTTCGGTGGTATGATAATAAAGCGTTGTTTTTTGCCTCTTTTTTTTTTTTCTTACGGTGTTTAATGAAGGGGTTAACTAGTGATATAGTTTTATAGGTCGGGCCGTTACGGACGTGGCGATACTAAATATGTGTACTTTTATTGTTTTTTTTTAAAATTTATTTAGATAAAGAAATGTATTTATGGGAATAATATATATATATATATATATTTTCATTATTTAGGAATATTTTTTTTTTTATTTTTTTTACACATTTGGAAACTTTTTTTTTTACTTTTTTACTTTGTCCCAGGGGGGGACATCACAGATCGATGATCTAACAGTTTGCACAGCACTCTGTCAGATCACCGATCTGATAGCAGTGCAGGCTGCTTCACAGTGCCTGCTCTGAGCAGGCTCTGTGAAGCCACCTCCCTCCCTGCAGGACCCGGATCCGCAGCCATCTTGGATCCGGGCCTGGAGCAAGCAGGGAGGGAGGTAAGACCCTCGCAGCAACGCGATAACATCGCGTTGCTGCGGGGGGCTCAGGGAAGCCCGCAGGGAGCCCCCTCCCTGCGCGATGCTTCCCTGCACCGCCAGCACATCGCGATCATCTTTGATTGCGGTGTGCCAGGGGTTAATGTGCCGGGGGCGGTCCGTGACCGCTCCTGGCACATAGTGCCGGATGTCAGCTGCGATAGGCAGCTGACACCCGGCCGCGATCGACCGCGCTCCCCCCGTGAGCGCCGCCGATCGCGCTGGACGTACTATCCCGTCCGTGGTCATGGGGGCCCACCCCACCTCGACGGGATAGTACGTCCGATGTCAGAAAGGGGTTAAAAAATAAAAATATTTCAGTGTCAGTTCGAAAATCTCCAATTCAGATCTGTTCAGCCTGTGGTGTAAAAGTGTGGGGTCTATAGTTACCAAATAATCCATGATTTTTAGATGTTACGGTATTATTTTATTATGTTTTAAAGCTTAGAAGCAGGAGAGGACAGAGGAGAAAGCTTTGTTAGGGCTGAGAATGACCAGGGGTAGACCGTGAATGCAGAGCAGATGACCGGCCGGCAGCTCCATCCTCCAGAGGCCACAGTCACACCAAATCTGAACACCCAGGCAACTCCTCAAATGGAGGGAGAAAAATATTCTTAACATCCAGTTCATGTATTATACAAACCAGGACTACGAAGAGGAGGAAAACATCGGTCAGAGGAAGCAGAACCCATCACAGGGACTCTGCAATACCGGACTGTCATCTCATTAGTGGAAATAAAGACAGTGAAGTCCATGACGTGGTAGAAGGCGGCACGAGATCGGCCATGGGTGGCATAACTGGTGATGTGACCTGTGAATATGGTTGGTGCGGGTGGCGGCTACTGGACTCTCCAAAGATTGTGAAAATGAAGACGTAGAAAAGACTTTTCTGCACCGTCTGGTCCAGCGCCGTCCTTTGTGTATCCAAGGAAACCAGACATTATAAAAGTTACAAAAATCAGATATTAACTCAGGTGGAGCCGAACACCATGACCGGCCGCACATACTCTGACACAAAAGGAAATGGCCCTTGCTAGTAAGAGCTTATGGACAAGATCACATTTCTCCCACTAGAAGGGACACATTGATGATAACAGGTCAGTGTAAAAACCTACTATTATTTGTTTGGTTAGTTCATATTTTATAGAACGAGGATTTAACCACTGTACTATTCTTCTTAAACACTTCATAAATGACATGTTTAGTGATATATATATTAAAAAAAAATTGTTCCATGTATAAATAGGTGGTTAAAATATTGGTTCTTTTAATCTGGTTTTTAACATATAATTAGGATGAGACTGTATTTAGAAAATCACGCTTGAGGCTATGATCACCTTTTATCTTTTGGCTTACTCAGCATTTTCAACCTGAATGCATTGAGAAAGTTGTGTTATGATGATGTATTTATTCTGGCACTTCAGTATTTGTTTTTTTGTGTTTCTTTATTGTTGCATATAAATGTTGAATGCAATAAGTTGTAATTTGAAAAGAAAAAAGGAAGAAACTCACACAAACCTAAAATCAGATGATTCAAGGCTTAAAAAGAAATTAAAAATTTGATAGATTCCAAGTTGAATCCCTGTACAAATATAAACAAGAACACAAGTAACACACATGCATGTTTTCACAATTTTAAAACATACGTTTTTTTCACAATTGCGCATCAAAATTTTGAATTTGATTTCTCCAAAACAAAATATAAAGAAACATAGTCTTATGACATAAGAAAGCCGGTACCGTTCTGAGAAAAATGATGCCTCTCCCACCTCTTTATCTTAATTCTAGCCCAAGATATGATACAAAATGTAAAGCCATACCAGGCCAAAATCCGCACTTTTTTGAAACTTTAGAAATCTGTAAAAAATTAACTGATGAAGAAAAAAATTCAAAACTTTTAATTTGTAATTAACTAAAGGTGTACTTCGTAAAAACAAAAAATAAAAAAAATCTAAAGACGTCAGGTAAAAAAAATATTCATATTTGGATCACTTGATATGCAATGACCCAGATCCCACGGATTCAGAGATTGTTTTTTTTTGTGACATATTGTACTTCATGTTAGTGGTAACATTTTATTTCATATTATTTGCGATTTCTGAAAAAAACGGAAATATTGCGAATTTTTTTAAATTTTGCAATTTTTATGCCCTTAAATCAGAGAGATATGTCACGAAAAATAGTTAATAAATAACATTTCCCACATGTCTACTTTACATCAGCACAATTTTGGAAACAAAATTTTTTTTTTTGTTAGGGAGTTATAAGGGTTAAAAGTTGACCAGCAATTTCTCATTTTTACAACAACATATTTTTTTTTTTTTTTTTTTTTTTTTAGGGACCACATCACATTTGAAGTCATTTTGGGGGGTCTATATGATAGAAAATAACCAAGTGTGACACCATTCTAAAAACTGCACCCCTCAAGGTGCTCAAAACCACATTCAAGAAGTTTATTAACCCTTTACGTGCTTCACAGGAACTGAACCAATGTGGAAGGAAAAAATGAACCTTTAACTTTTTTTTGTAAACATTTTAATTCAGAACCATTTTTTTTTTTATTTTCACAAGTGTAAAAACAGAAATTTAACCATAAATTTTGTTGTGCAATTGCTCCTGAATACGCCAATACCCCATATGTGGGGGTAAACCACTGTTTGGGCGCTTGGCAGAGCTTGGAAGTGAAGGAGCGCCGTTTGACTTTATCAACGCAGAATTGGCTGGAATTGAGATCGGACGCCATGTCGCGTTTGGAGAGCTCGTGATGTGCCTAAACAGTGGAAACCCCCCACAAGTGACCCCATTTTGGAAACTAGACCCCTTAAGGAACTTTTCTAGATGTATGGTGAGCACTTTAAACCCCCAAGTGCTTCACAGAAATTTATAAAGTAGAGCCGTGAAAATAAAAAATCCTTTCTTTTTCTCCTCAAAAATTATTTTTTTTAGCCTGCAATTTTTTATTTTCTCTAGGGCAACAGGAGACATTGGACCCCAAAATCTGTTGACCAGTTTGTCCTGAGTATGCTGATACCCCATATATGGGTGGGGGGGCACTGTTTGGGCACCCATCGGGGCTCGGAAGTCAAGGAGCGCCGCTTGGAATGCAGACTTTGATGGAATAGTCTGAGGGCGTCATGTTGCATTTGCAGAGCTCCTGACATACCTAAACAGTAGAAACCCCCCACAAGTGACCCCATTTTACAAACTAGACCCCCCAAAGAGCATATCTAGATGTGTGGTGAGCACTATGAACCCCCAACTGCTTCACAGAAGTTTATAATGTAGAGCCATGAAAATAAAAAAATCATATTTTTTCCACAAAAATGATCTTTTCACCCCCAAATTTTTACTTTCACAAGGGTAACAGGAGAAATTGGACCCCAAAATGTATTGTGCAATTTATGCTGAGTAGGCTGATACCCCATATGTGGGGGGGACCACTGTTTGGGCACATGGCAGAGCTCGGAAGGAAAGGAGCGCTGTTTTGGAATGCAGACTTTGATAGAATTGTCTGCAGGCGTCACATTGCGTTTGCAGAGCCCCTGATGTACCTAAACAGTAGAAGCCCCCCAAAAGTGACCCCATTTTGGAAACAAGTTTTTTGGGGGTCTAATCTAGATGTGTGGTGAGAACTTTGAATGCCCAAGTGCTTCACGGAAGTTTATAATGCAGAGTCGTGAAAATAAAATTATTTTTTTTTCCACAAAAAAGATTTTGTAGCCCCCAAGTTTTTATTTTCACAAGGGTAACAGGAGAAATTGGACCCCAAAAGTTGTTGTCCAATTTATCCCGAATACGCTGATGCCCCATATGTGGGGGTAAACTACTGTTTGGGCGCACGGCAGAGCTCAGAAGAGAGGGAGCACCATTTGACTTTGAGTGCAAAATTGGCTGTCATGTTTGGAGACCCCCTGATGTACCTAAACAGTGGAAACCCCCCCAATTCTAATATATATATATATATATATATATATATATATATATATATATATATATAATTTTTTTTTTCCCATTTGTTTCCATTAAATCTGTGGAAGCGTTAAGGCTGTGCACCATGCACCAGGGGCACCGAATGAGCAACTGTTTGGTGACTGTCGGTCATCAAGATGTCCACATGACAACCATGTGATGACTCTGTATGTAAAGATGTCTGTGCTGAAGATGGGACCGAGTGCAGCTCATGTAGGGCTTGTGTACTGTACTGACAGTAAGTAAATGTAGCTTGGCAGCAGATAAACCTTACTTCCTATAGGGATGACCGCTCAATGACAAAGCGAGGAGCTCTAGGCGAAGCAAAGGCCAAGAAAATCTAAGGGCTGATTAAAGGTACCTTCACACTGAGCAACTTTCCAACGAGAACGACAACGATCCGTGACGTTGCAGCGTCCTGGATAGCGATCTTGTTGTGTTTGACACGCAGCAGCGATCAGGATCCCACTGTGCCATCGCTGGTCGTAGCTAGAAGTCCGGAACTTTATTTCATCGTCAGGTCGGCGTGTATCGTCATGTTTGACAGCAAAAGCAACGATGCCAGCAATGGTTTTACATGGAGCTAACAACCAGCGAGAACTATAAGTACGTCACTGGATCGCTCCTGCATCGTTCTGCTGTTGCCATGTTTGACGTCTCTGCAGCGATCTAAACAGCGACGCTGCAGTGATCGGCTCATCTATATCGCTGCAGCGTCGCTGAATGTGACGGTACCTTAAGACCCTCTACTATTTGGGCAGTAATCGCCTCCGCTGCTGCTGATAGCGTAATTATGTGTTATCATGTGAACTGATACTTAAGCTGGCGATCAGATCAGTAGAGTTATATGGAGGTTGGGAAGACCTGATGCCATAATTAAGATAGTGTTTTTTGTTTTGTTTCCTCTCCCCCTCAGGTGAGTTTTAGAGCTGGCTATAGACATGAGATCTGAAGAAGCCAATAAATGGTCTGCATAGTGGTCATACATCTGTTCTTTAGGCAGATGATCCCCAGTGTCATGGATTATCAGGGTCGGAGTCTAGAAGCAGAAAGAATTGCAGTTTACTGCAGTAGAAATTAAACAAGGGCCAGCTTTTTGTTTTTTGTTGACCCTGATTCCAAAAAAGTTTCACTTACTAGGATGTGTTTTGCTGTTTCAATAAAATCTCCTGGAGGAAGACTAGGTCTCTGGTGCCTCCTGGTCCAGTCACGCTCCCACCACTCATTGGAAGCTTTCTATGTACATAGTATATTGAGAGGACGCTCCCAATCAGTGGTGTGGACAGTTATACAGGACTCTGCGTTCTGAGGTCTGCCAGATCTACAGCAGAGAAAACAATGATTGTGTCACAACTACACCCAGTAAACTAAGTGATAGCCCAGCTCCAGCGATGTATCTGTCCCTACATCAGGCTCCTGCTGATTTCCTTATAAAGAATCCAACATGGTAGATCTGTGGTTACAGTATCTGAGGCTGGTCTGTCTTGGGATATGCTCCAGCAATAAACATTGCTTTAACACACACAGGAACTATTGTCTGTGATGGGAATGCAGAATTAGGGCTGTGAATAGTAATTGGTCACTTTGGGAAGGCTTGGGGGACCTGAGGCGTTCCCTTTTAGGTTCAGCGCCACTTTGACTATGGGTTTGCTGTGTCTGCAGATTATTTTCTTTTCGTAGCGAATTTTACTTCTGCAAATCTGTTCTTCATGGTCCTACAAATAGTTAATAAACTTCCTTCTTTTTACAATGTCCTTAGCAGGAAAAAAGAAGCTCATCTAATGATTATGATGCGCTTCCAGGAAACAAAAAATATATACCCTTAATTATTAGTAATATGTTTGTAGTATAATGTGGAGGTGTTTAAATACCTCACGATCACCATCTTGTCCGGTTTCCAGGGGGTTCTCATCATTTTATGGCCGATATTCAGCTTAGCCAGCTCATGCTGAGTCTTCTGTGTAGACGGGAAGTCACCTTCTAATGTAAGTCTCTGGGATCCTCAATGAGTCTCATGGGCTTATATTGGGAAAGCCACTACTGGTCCATGCAGGAGATTCTGTGTGAGCCGGCTAAGCTGAGCAGCAGCCTCTGGAGAACACAGCATCTATACTAGACAGTCGCATTGCTGTATATACTTATTGCTATCAGGGCTGTGGAGTCGGTGTCATGGATATTGAGGAGTCGGAGTTTGGCTTACCAACTCCACAGCCCTGATTGCTATTGTGGTAAGGAATACTTTTTTGAGCATTCTTCTTTATCTGTGAGTACATGTATTCTGTAGGGCTCGGTTGTCAAGACCCATATCTACAACATGTGGCTACTGGCTCCGATTTTGTCTAGGTGTGGCCTAAGCAAATTGCAATCCCTGGAAAGCAGTCTTGCATATATTGTAAGCATTCTAATGGATGGCCTTCCATGTAAAACGAGAAAAGGCTTGGTCTGCCAAAATAAGACAAACCGGCACCAGGTCACAAGGGCGGACATATCATTGGTGCAACTTGTGCGGCTGCACATGGGCCCAAGAGGTAAGAAGGACCATTTTTATCTCCAATGCAGGTGCAGTTTTGTATTTTTAGGAGCTCTTAGGCGACAAAGGGCCCATATCCTGCTCTTGCACAGGGGTTCTTTTCTGTCTGTGTCCGCCAGTGCCAGGGAATCTGTTTTTTTTAGCACAGCTCAGTGTGTCTTCTTGCCTCGTCCATGTCATCTAGTCCTTAAATCTGGTGGCCATGTTTAGAAGCTTTGAAATGTACCTTTTGGGAATGAATTCAGCCTGCCTTCTGTAACAGGGGAGAAAATAGGGTGCACCTCCGTTAGTCTGCCTGAAAATACAACGTTAATCAAAGCCTGCTGTCTGCACCCTCTTTTTTTTGATCATTCATCGTGCCACCCTGTTTTGCTCTGAAATCTGACTTGGGCGCTGTTCACATGTCAAGTTGTTTTCTAGTAATAAAAACTTGCAGGAAAAAAGAAAAGCGCAGATAGGGTCTTATCTCACGATTTACATGTGTCGTATTAACAAAGAGCGGCTCACCTGATCGTGGTGTAATGATGGCGTGTATATGCCAGCTGCCACAGATCCACAGGTCAACACGCGACCATAACAGGAATGTTTTAAAGGAAGATTTGTGGATTATCTGCGCTGCCAACCAATTCAAAGCCAGACGTAGTGAAGGAATTAATGGTGGTTTATTCAACGCGTTTGAGTCTACATGACTCCTTCTTCAGGATATGCCACATCAACAAATAACATCAACAATCCACAAATCTTCCTTTATAACAAGTTGTTTTCTGTTTGTAACGGATCCAGTATTGGGAAAAAAAAAAGGGATTCGTAGCAAACTGAGCAAAAACGGATGTACACCTTATTTTTCAGTTTAGAATCTGTTTTTGTTGCAATGGGAAAGAACCTGTTTTTATTAGAGGTGCCTTTGGGCATGCACAATGCTTAAAAATGGAACTGTTAACGGTTGATTTAAGTGATAACCATCCAATATGATCCACTTCTCATAAACGTCAATGTTAATCCTTTCGCGCCAGAGCCTGTTTTCACCTTCCCAACCAGGCCAGTTTGTTTTTCATTCTGACCAGCGTCACTTTGAGGTATTACCGGATCCTAATGATTGAGATTTTTTTTCGTGACACATTGTACTTCAAGTTAGTGGTAAATTTAGGTCAATATTTTTTGCATTTATTTGTGAAAGTATTAGAATTTTAGTGAAAAATTTTGAAAGTTTAGCAGTTATATCACAGGAGAAATATATATCTTGGTACCGTGTTAGCCAGTGGATAGAAAAATATTTAGAATTGAGTCTTCAGTGGTTGATACCTTTTTAATGGCTAACTGAAAAGATGGTAACAAATTGCAAGCTTTCGAGACTACTCCAGTCCCTTCATCAGGCATAGACTAATAGAAATTCTGAAGTATCACATAGTTATGCACAACACAGCACAGAAAAATGCCATAGATAAGACAGGTGACGTGAAGCAGAATTACCATTTTGTGAGTGAAACAGTGATGTCCATAAATATTGGACCAGTTCATAGATAAGGAGTGTGCATGTTTTATTGTCCTCTAATTGGGGTCTGGTTCTATGTTATGATGCCCCCACACGGTCTGAGGAGCAAATTCCATAATTGATGTAATAAGACATAAATCCATGCAACACATTCCTGCACTGAGTGTGTCAAAGGTCATCTGCTTATATTCCCAGACTCTTCTGTCTCTCTGAGACTTGAAGTTACCTTTTTAATACAAGTAATTTCATAGCATTATGGACATGAAATTACTTGTATTAAAAGGTAATTTCAAATCTCAGAGAGACAGAAGAGTCTGGGAATATAAGCTGATGATGACCTTTGACACACTCAGTGCAGGAATGAATGTGTTGTATGGATTTATGTGTCGCGGCATCATAACATAGAACCAGACCCCAATCAGAGGTCAATAAAACATTCACACTCCTTATCTATGAACTGTTCCACTATTTATGGACATAACTGTTTATCACTCACATAATGGTAATTCTGCTTGACGTCACCTGTCTGATCTATGGCATTTTTCTGTGTTGTATATAAATATGTGATTCTTCAGAATTTCTATTAGTCTATGCCTGATGAAGAGACCGGAGTAGTCTTGTAAGCTTGCAATTTATCATCTTTTCAGTTAGCCATTAAAAGGCAGTTATATCACACAGTTATCACACAAAATGGCTAATAACATTTCCCACATGTCTACTTTACATCAGCACAGTTTTGTAGCATATTTTTTTTTGTTAGGAAGATAGAAGGGTTAAAAGTTTATCAGCAATTTCTCATTTTTCCAGCAAAATTTACAAAACCATTTTATTTAGGGACCACATCACATTTGAAGTGACTTTGAGGGTCCTATATGACAGAAAATACCCAAACGTGTCGCCTTTCTAAAAACTGCACCCCTCAAAGTGATCAAAACCACATTCAATAAGTTTATTAACCCTTCAGGTGCTTCACAGGAATTAAAGCAATGGGAAAGAAAAAGAGAAAATTTTACTTTTTCCATACAAAAATGTTACTTTAGCCTCAAATTTTGCATTTTTACAAGGATAGTGGGTGAAAATGGACCATACAATTTGTTATGCAATTTCCTGAGTACGTCGATACCCCATATGTGGTGGGAAACCACTGTTTGGGCGCATGGCAGAGCTCAGAAGGAGCGCCATTTGAGTTTTGGAACGCAAAATTGACTGGAATAGAAAACAGGTGCCATGTCACGTTTGCAGAGCCCCTGATGTGCTCCTCCTAGCCTTTTTTGGAAGCTAAAAATTCCCAGATCCTTTAACTGTTCCTCATAGGACATACGTTGCAGTCCGCTCACCATCCTGGTAATTCTTCTTTGAACTTGCTCCAGTTTTTCAATGTCTTTTTTTTTTAATTTTTTTTATGTTGTGCCCAGAACTGGACACAGTATTCCAGATGAGGCCTGTCCAAGGAGGGGTAGAGGGGGATAATTACTTCAAATGATTTAAACTCTATGCTTCTTTCAATACTTTCTAGAATTGTTTGCCTTTTTTGCTGCTGAATCACACTGTTGACTCGTGTGCAGTCTGTGATCTATTAGTATACCAAAGTCGTTTTCACATGTGCTGTTGCATAGTTATCTTAATTTTTCTTCCCCAGATGTAGAATCTTGCATTTCTCCCTGTTAAGTACCATTCTATTAGTCACTGCCCATTGTTCTCTCTTATCTGGATCCATTGGAATCCTTTCTCTGTATTCTCTAGCTAGCCCTCCCATCTTTAAGCAAATTTGATTAGTTTGCCTTCAGTTCTCTTATCTAGATCGTTTATAAAAATGTTGAACACTGGAGCCAGGGCAGAGCCTTGTGGTACCTCACTTGAAACACTCTTCCAATTGGATGTGCACCCATCACATTTATCCTGTGCTCTACGCTGAGCACCTACATCGGGGTTTCAGTCTAAATCTCGAAATGGCGCATTTCAGATGAAACCCCGATGGGTCTATTCACTATAATGAGGCAGCCGTTACTCTGGACTCCGTATGGCCTGTGTTCAGCATTGCCTTCCTTTCAGAAGTGCACAAAACTGTAGTTGACCGTGTTTTTGTGCAATCTTAATAGGCGTATACGGACGGATCATAGGCCAGACAGCTTCCACAGTGCCCCCATCTGCCTCAATATAGGGAATCTTCTGCCGTGGGTTCTGTCTGAATATTATATTTCAGAGATATAGGCTGTGTGCACATGTTGCAGATTTGGTGCATTTTTGTCATGTTTTTTTTTTCTTCCGCGGCTTTGTGACAAAACCTGGTGCCAGCAAAGTGAATGAGAAGCCTGAAGTGTTATGCTCATGTTGAGTATTTTTGGCTTGCAGATTTTGTGCAAAATGTATCTGAAACATGTCAATTCTCAGTGTTTTTTTTTTTTTTGCCTTGCGGTTTTCACCATTGACTTATCTCAAAACAATCAAAAACACAGGGCAAAAACACACATTTTGGAGCTGCGTTTTTCCTGGCAAAAGATGCAGAAATTTTACTCCTATACCTTTTACAAGGAAACCTCAGTGTAAGTGCTCGGCGCAGAGCGCAGGATACATTTGCACCGAGCCTTACTGTCATCTTTGGGAGGCAGAATGAACAATTCAGCAGCAGTTGAAGAATTGGTTTTATTTTTTTACGCCGTTCCTCGTGCAGTAAAAGTGATTAAATGACTTTGTTCTTCAGATCTGTGCGATTATAGCGATACCAGATTTATATAGTGTTTTTGTGTTTGGCTACTATCACACATTAAATCACTTTTTATACAAAAAAAAAAGTTTGCATCCTTAGATTTTGAGAGCTATAATTTTTCTATACTTCTGCCGGCAGTGAGGGCTTGTTTTTTTGTGCAGTACGAGTTGATGTTTTTATTGGTACCACTTTTGGGCATATTACATTTTTTTTTCTCGTCGCAACAAGCAATAAAGGAATTTTTTTTTTTTTTTTTTATGCCATTCAGTGTGTGGTAAAATGGTAAAGGCAGCTTTAGGCTGTGTGCCCACGTTGCATTTTTTTAAGCGTTTCAGCCGCGTTTTTCCACAGTGGAAACACTTAAAAAAACGCTAACAAAACGCATCCCATTAATTTTAATTGCATTCTGCAATTGCTGTGTCCATGCTGTGAATTTTTCCGCAGTGGAATCGCATCGCGGGAAAAATGCGCAGCATGTTCATTAATTTTGTGGAATCGCGGCGATTCCACCGCCATAGAATTGTATTGGGAAAAACGCGTCAAAATCGGCATGCATTTTTCCTGGCAAGGATGTGCAGATTTGATGAGGGAAAATATGCTTCTATTCTGCAACGTGGGCACATAAAAAAGAAACGAGGGAGATCCAGCTCCAGGAAAGAGAAATAGTCTCTGATAAAATCCAAAATAGCTTTGTCATGAAAAAATTTAAAATGTGGACTCCAATGACAAGTGGTATAACAAAGGAATCACATAGCAGCTCTCACTGCACTGAACGCGTTTCGAACTGAGGACTAAGAACACAGCTGTGTTCGAAACGCGTTCAGTGCAGTGAGAGCTGCTATGTGATTCCTTTGTTATACCACTTGTCATTGGAGTCCACATTTTAAATTTTTTCATGACAATAAAGCTATTTTGGATTTTATCAGAGACTATTTCTCTTTCCTGGAGCTGGATCTCCCTAGTTTCTTTTGTATCCATGACGTTGTTGGCTGCACGCTTGATCCTTGCTCGGATTTCTTCTTGGAATTTGGACTCCATTTGGGTGAGCTGAAGATTTTTTTTTCCCTTTTTTACATAAACGTGGGCACATAGCCTTATTCTTCAGGTCAGTACATTTACACTGATACCACGTTTATATAGTCTTTTATGTTTTGGCGCTTTAACGCAAAAACTATTTTATAGAAAAAAAGAATTGTTTTTGCATTACTTTATTCTGAGTGCGATGTGTGTGTGTGTGTGTATATATATATCGTCTAAGGGTCACTTCCGTCTGTTTGTCTGTCACGGAAATCCCGCGTCGCTGATAAGTGACGGGCACAGTCCGGCCGCAAATTCGCCCCTTCCTACTCTGTCAGTGCCCCCTCCATACTCCCCTCCAGTCAGCGCTCACACAGGGTTAATGGCTGCGTTACACCGTGTTATGCTGCAGTGTAACGCAGTCCGTTAATGCTGCTATTAACCCTGTGTGACCAACTTCTTACTATTGATGCTGCCTATGCCCTCAAAAACCTGGAGCCGGCCCTGGCTTCACTGATTGTTCGCGGCCGGCCGGGAGTGACCAATCAGCGACAGGTGCAGTCCGGCCGCGAATTGGTGCCCCTCGGCTTATACTCGAGTTATGGTCGGCGGGTGAGGGGGAGCGATAACTGTAGCATACTCCCCTGCTCCTGGCAATGTCCCTGCATGTCCCATGGTATCCGGAGCCCGCCGCTTCTTCCTCTGTTTAGCGGTCACGTGGTAACGCTCATTAAAGTAATGAATATGGACTCCACTCCCATAGGGGTGGAACCGCATATTCATTACTGTAATGAGCGGTACCAGTGACCGCTGAACAGAGGAAGAAGCAGCGGGCGCCGGAGACCATCTGTCCGGGAGGAGCTGCCAGGGACCGTGCCAGGAGCAGGTGAGTATTTCATATTCACCCGTCCGCGTTCCACCCGCCGGGCGCCGCTCCGTCTTACCGTCCTCTTGCTGTGACTGTTCAGGTCAGGGGGCGCGATGACGTGTTAGTGTGCGTGCCGCCCTCTGCCTGAACAGTCAGTGCGGAGAGACAGGATGCTGAGGAGCAGCAACGAGAGGAGAGTATGTCTTTTTTATTTTTTTATTTTTATTTTTTTCATTGCAGCAGCATATGGGGCATATTTCTATGTGGAGCATCTTATAGGGCCATAATGAACTGTATGCAGCATTATATGTGGCACATTGTTATATGGAGCATCTTATGGAGCCATGAACCTTTTGTGCAGCATTACATGGGGCATAATATTCTATGGAGTATCTTATGGGGCCTCAACCTTTGTGCAGCATTACATGGGGCATAATATTCTATGGAGCATCTTATGGGGCCATCATTAACCTTTTACGCAGCATTATATGGGGCATCATAAACTTTATGGAGTATTATATGGGGTGTATTTTGTATGGAGCATCTTATGGGGCCATCATGAACTCTATGGAGCATTATAGGGGGCTCCTGATTCAATATGGATATTCAAAAACACTTAACCAAATGATGTCTCAATTAATTTAATTTTTGTTGGTATCTATTTTTATTTTTGAAATTTACCAGTAGCTGCTGTATTTCCCACCCTAGGCTTACACTCGAGTCAAGTTTTCCCAGTTTTTTGTGGCAAAATTAGGGGTCTCAGCTTATACTTGGGTCGGCTTATGCTCGAGTATAATCAGCGACGCGGGATTTCCGTGACAGACAAACAGACGAAAGTGCCCCTTAGACGAAGATATATATATATATATGTATATATATATATATATATATATATATATATATATATATATATATATATATATATATATATATATATATATATATATATATATATATATATATATATATATATATATATATATATATATACATACATACAGTGGGGCAAAAAAGTATTTAGTCAGTCAGCAATAGTGCAAGTTCCACCACTTAAAAAGATGAGAGGCGTCTGTAATTTACATCATAGGTAGACCTCAACTATGGGAGACAAACTGAGAAAAAAAAATCCAGAAAATTACATTGTCTGTTTTTTTAACATTTTATTTGCATATTATGGTGGAAAATAAGTATTTGGTCAGAAACAAAATTTCATCTCAATACTTTGTAATATATCCTTTGTTGGCAATGACAGAGGTCAAACGTTTTCTGTAAGTCTTCACAAGGTTGCCACACACTGTTGTTGGTATGTTGGCCCATTCCTCCATGCAGATCTCCTCTAGAGTAGTGATGTTTTTGGCTTTTCGCTTGGCAACACGGACTTCAACTCCCTCCAAAGGTTTTCTATAGGGTTGAGATCTGGAAACTGGCTAGGCCACTCCAGGACCTTGAAATGCTTCTTACGAAGCCACTCCTTCGTTGCCCTGGCGGTGTGCTTTGGATCATTGTCATGTTGAAAGACCCAGCCACGTTTCATCTTCAATGCCCTTGCTGATGGAAGGAGGTTTGCACTCAAAATCTCACGATACATGGCCCCATTCATTCTTTCATGTACCCGGATCAGTCGTCCTGGCCCCTTTGCAGAGAAACAGCCCCAAAGCATGATGTTTCCACCACCATGCTTTACAGTAGGTATGGTGTTTGATGGATGCAACTCAGTATTCTTTTTCCTCCAAACACGACAAGTTGTGTTTCTACCAAACAGTTCCAGTTTGGTTTCATCAGACCATAGGACATTCTCCTAAAACTCCTCTGGATCATCCAAATGCTCTCTAGCAAACTTCAGACGGGCCCGGACATGTACTGGCTTAAGCAGTGGGACACGTCTGGCACTGCAGAATCTGAGTCCATGGTGGCGTAGTGTGTTACTTATGGTAGGCCTTGTTACATTGGTCCCAGCTCTCTGCAGTTCATTCACTAGGTCCCCCCGCATGGTTCTGGGATTTTTGCTCACCGTTCTTGTGATCATTCTGACCCCACGGGGTGGGATTTTGCGTGGAGCCCCAGATCGAGGGAGATTATCAGTGGTCTTGTATGTCTTCCATTTTCTAATTATTGCTCCCACTGTTGATTTCTTCACTCCAAGCTGGTTGGCTATTGCAGATTCAGTCTTCCCAGCCTGGTGCAGGGCTACAATTTTGTTTCTGGTGTCCTTTTACAGCTCTTTGGTCTTCACCATAGTGGAGTTTGGAGTCAGACTGTTTGAGGGTGTGCACAGGTGTCTTTTTATACTGATAACAAGTTTAAACAGGCGCCATTACTACAGGTAATGAGTGGAGGAAAGAGGAGACTCTTAAAGAAGAAGTTACAGGTCTGTGAGAGCCAGAAATCTTGATTGTTTGTTTCTGACCAAATACTTATTTTCCACCATAATATGCAAATAAAATGTTAAAAAAAACAGACAATGCGATTTTCTGGATTTTTTTTTCTCAGTTTGTCTCCCGTAGTTGAGGTCTACCTATGATGTAAATTACAGACGCCTCTCATCTTTTTAAGTGGTGGAACTTGCACTATTGCTGACTGACTAAATACTTTTTTGCCCCACTGTATGTATGTATATATATATATGTATGTATATATATATATATATATATATATATATATATATATATATATATATATATATATATATATATATTAAAAAAAAATAACATACTCGCCTATCATCGCTGGGCGCCAAGTGCTGGGGGGCCTGAGCAGGCGGGGACACTGGCGCGCTGTGGGGGTCAGGTGCCGGAGTCGCCGCTAGCTCAGGCCCCCGACACTTGCTATAGTCACCTGGCTCTGATCCAGTGCTGTGTGCCGCTCCATCTTCCGGGTCCTCTGGCTGTGACTTCAGTCAGAGGGCGGCGCGCATTAAGCGTGTCATTGCGCCCTCTGAATGTCACAGGCAGAGGACCTGGAAGACTGGAGCGGCGCACAGCGGTGGAACGGGGACAGGTGACTATAGCATACTCACCCTCCTGGCACGTCCCTGCTTCTCCGTTGGAGATTGCGGTGTGCGTCACTCTGTGGGGTCCAGACTGCGCCGGCGCTTGCGCGGTCTATAAAGGCTTCGGACAGAGTGACACTCCCAGCGTTATATTATAGAGAGATATATATATACGTTATATATCTATCTCGAGAGCGAGAAAAAGGGATCAGCATAGTATACATATCTTTGGGTGCAAGGCCTCAAACAATCTGTCCACCGATCGTCCAGGCCTCATAAAATTCAAAAAAAGAGGCACCACTCCATTGTTCCAATATATAAGGTGCAGGATTTAATTTACCCACATGTCTGGGCAACGTTTCAGCTCAAAATGATCATTTCTCAAGCCTTGATTTGACTATATATATATATATATATATATATATATATATATATATATATATATATATATATATATATGTGTGTGTATATGTCTATATACGGTATGTGCATGTATTCTCTTTGGAAGTTCTACTTTTATTTCTCTGATCACTGGTATTATGCATTGCCATGCACATGTATTGCAGTGCATGTGACCTGCCAGCTTTACACTGACAGAACGCCTGTTAGACCCTGCTGCTGACAGGGCCACCACAGCTGGCGGACCTGGAGGTTATCATTTGATCTCCGGCTGCCATGACAACCTTTGGCTTGGGGGTGCCAGAGGGGTGAGAGGGAGCAGACTCCATCTCAGTCTTCTAAGGGAAGGTGCACATGGTTGGTAAACGCTGCGGGTTGGACGCTGTGTACTTGCGCTGCGTCCTACCCACAGTGTCCAGATTCCAGATGTTACAGCATAGTGGATGGGTTCTCAAGAAATCCCATGCCCACTACGTGTCCAGAGACGACCGCGGCTCACCTGCGGAGACGGGCATGTGATGCATCTTTCCAGACCGCAGCATGTCTATTTATGTTGCGGAGGCGCGAATCTCTTCAATATAAATCTCACCCATACAATGTATTGGACGTGGTGATTTTGCACCGTACAGTGATCACATGCAGAATCACCTGCGTTCAATAGAAGTCAGCTCTTAGGGCAGAGTGGATATGTGCTGCATCCAAAGCCTTGCCAATTACTGAATATCTTGCACATAAATGTTGCGACATGTAGAAGATAAGTGTCCTCATAATCATCATGACCTGAGCCAATCGGGTCCCAATGAGGTTAGGGGTCACAGCTATTGTTCTGCATCAGAATCCTGGTGCTTGGAGGTATGTGGGGATCCTGCTGTCTAGACTGTCGGTGCAGCATAAAATCCGGCAAGCACCGATGTTTACCATCAGTCGTTGGAAAGCGGTGTGTAAGACTCATGCTGGTGTGGTAGTTGGAGGCAGATATATCTCGCCCAGGTGTTTGTCCTATGTGAATTAGGCCACTCAGTATCTTCAGGGTGCTAATGGGTTAATGATTGCAGGAATAAAAGATGACCAGCTGGGTGTTTCCAGTCTCTGCCTGGGGCACACAGATTGCCTGCCTGTGTGAGACAAACGTGAGTGAAGAGCTCTGCTCAAGAATTGTGTGATGTTAGCTGGGTGGGAGAAGCCCCCCCAGTTGTTGAGATAGCAACGTATTTGTTTAGTTAGTGCCGGACAGGCTAGGATTTATTTTTATTTTTTGTTTTTTGTGTTGCTTTCACGTTAATAAATCTGACCTGAGGTCAGCCTGCTCAGAAACCTGCTGTACGCCTCAGATTCAATGCACAAACCACGTGTCCTTTGACCCCAGCAAAGGCGATCCCAGAGTGTTTTGTCACAGGTGATAAAATCTTATCCCATTGAAAACCTTTTTTTTTTTTTTTTAGCTCTATGCAGACTTTTTTTTGTTTGTTATCCAACTACAAAACAAATTGCAGTAAAACAAAAGACATTTTAGGACTTTTTTTTAATCCTATGTCTGTTCATAAAATTATCTAGAGTGAGATCTACCGTAATCATATTTCCGTTTTTCTCATCCAAAAACTAAAATTGCTTCTGTGCATGTGAACATGATAAAATATATTGGTGATCTATTTTAATTTTTACAGAACATTGGGGCTGTTTTAGATTTTAACTTCCTGTCCTTTCGGGAAAGATGGCACACGGGTAAGACCTATGTACACAGGATTCACCAATCACTATTGACCATGTCAGTTTTTTATTTTTAATAAAGGTCATGAGAGAGAAAAAAAAAGCCAAATGTTTTAAGAACATGTGTAACCCCTCCCAGCTCCTGATTTGAGCAATGGATCACTTTCTCAAGGCTTCCCTTTACCGGATTTCCATTCCTGAGATATGCCTAAAGCTAGAAGGTCAGATAACACTGCTTTATTGATGATGACCTGTCCTTAGACAACATATCAGATTAATGGGGGTCAGACACCCAACATAGGTGGTATCAGCTCCTGTGCTGTGGATAGGTCGAATGGTGAACATCTGACCAGTTTTTTGTGTCTAATAATAATCTATAATTTACTATAGCGCTATCATATTTCACAGCACTTTACTTTTCATAGGGGACATGTACAAACACAATAAGACATTACAGAGTAAGGCTGGGATTACACATGCGAGAAATACGTCCGAGTCTCGCATGCTAATCCCCGGCCCTGCCGCCTGCACTCTGGAGCGGAGCATGCAGCCGCATAGCAATACATGGAGCCACACGCTACGCTCCTGAGTGTCATGTGCAGGGCCGGGGATTACCATGCGAGACTCGGACGTATTTCTCGCATGCGTGATACCGGCCTAACACACAGTTCAACACTTACAAATAGGAGTAAGGGCCCTGCTCGCAACTTAGTCTCTAAATTCTATAAAAATAGGAATCAAAAAGTAAAAATAAAAGTGCCTGTTGTGTACGGTCCAGCCGTCAATGTAAAAGGGGCGTTCAGATTACACTGCATGAACCAGTCACCAGCCAGTATCTGAAGAAGTAAAGATACAAAGTGCTACTGAGTGCATGGAATGGAGAGCGAGGAATAGTTCGCTTAGCGAGGTGATGAGCCAGCCTAATGCAATGTGTTTATAAGGCATGCTTGAAACTGTGGTTACTGGGAATTAACTGGATTGTCTGGGGTTGTGCATTTCTCATTGAATAACATCGGTCTGCATGCAAACTGATTTTTATCAGAAAGCACTTGTCCGATGTATATGCTCATGTGACTCTGGCCTTGTATAGAGTTGCAGTACTCCAGGAAGAATGAATCGGAGCAAGAGTAACTTTTTGCTGAGTCTTTGGTAAGCAAAGGTCTAATTCAAGAAATGTTTTTGAGTAATTCATTTTTACATGTAGCGATATATAGTTAGATTTTTGTGTACAGGAGCCGGACTGTACAATGGGTCTCCCCTCTGCTGTCTGCGGTCTGTGAATGCCAGAAGAGAGTTCACACAGAGGAGGCAGCAGAGGGTCCGGGGGGATGACTGATAGGAGGGGAAGACCCCGTACAGTCCGGCCCCTGTGCACCCAAATCTAATTAGCTGAGAACTCCAAATAAAAGAACCACCACAATGTGGATTTCTTCACCAAAGGTCTCCATGTAATCAGTGCTACAGCGCCATCACAGCCATGTCTTTACTGTACATTACAACATGCTCTTTCACTCACAATTTTTGCACGTTTAATTGTGACCTTTTTCTCCCTTTTTTACAACTTGGTAGGAAAGTGGGTGTATTAAGATATCAGACCTCATGGCACACTTTGATGAATAGTAGGTAGATACAAATGGCAGCAACGCAGCCACAAGGGAAACTAACTTTTAACAATTCATCATAGTGAATCCTTCAGTCTGCTGTGATTGCTCTCAGCCTACTGTAAGGGTTTTTTTTTAATGTGATGCCCCAAAAATAATTATGCAATTAAATGTAGTGATATTGAACCATGGATGGCCTAGTAATTGTGATGGCCACTTAGTTACTAGGGCCATTTCCATAAACCCTCCATATTCATTCATCTGCTGTGACTCATCTGTATGATGGATCTGGCTGGAAACTGGCACAGGCAAGTTGTCTGGCATCTGTTAGTTTTGTAAAGTGGTATTGACTTGTGATTGCTGCCAGAATGTGCAGGGCTACTGCTGCCTCTGGGGTTCAGCGCTGTATCTCATTCTGACCATCTGTTTTAGGAGGTGGTTTCTAAGCGGTGTCCTTGCCAAGAGGATGCTACAAGGTGGAGATGTTCTGTGCGACTTCTTGTTTGCGTACTGTATCTGGATTGCACAATTGCTACCTATTGTCGATGTATACCCTTTTAACCCCTTCCCGACCTGTGACACAGCGTATGCGTCATGAAAGTCGGTGCCAATCCGACCTGTGACGCATATGCTGTGTCACAGAATGATCGCGTCCCTGCAGATCCGGTGAAAGGGTTAACTCCCATTTCACCTGATCTACAGGGACAGGGGGAGTGGTAGTACAGCCCAGGGGGAATGGCTTCACCCCCCCGTGGCTACGATCGCTCAGATTGGCAGTTTCACTTTCAACAGCCAATCAGAGCGATTTGTAATATTTCACCTATTATAACTGGTGAAATATTACAATCCAGCCATGGCCGATGCTGCAATATCATCGGCCGTGGCTGGAAACACTGATGTGCCCCCACCCCACCCCACCGATCGCCCCCCCAAGCCACCGATCTGTCCTTTACACTGCTCCGCTCACCTCCGTCCTCCTGTCCGCTCCCCCCGTGCTCTTGTCCGCTCACCCCTGTGCTCCAATCACCCCCCCGTGCTCCAACCACCCCCCCGCACTCCGATCCACCCCCCCTGCAGTCCGATCCACCCCCCTGTGCTCCAATCCACCCCCCTGTACTCTGATCCGACCCCCCCGTGCTCCGATCCACCCCCCCGTGCTCCGATTTACCCCCCATGCTCCGATCCACCCCCCGTGCTCCCCCCACCCCATCATACTTACCGAGCCTCCCGTGGTCCGTCCGTCTTCTTTCCTGGGCGCCGCCATCTTCCAAAATGGCGGGCGCATGCGCAGTGCGCCCGCTGAATCTGCCGGCCGGCAGATTCGTTTCAAGTGCATTTTGATCACTGCGATAAAACCTATCACAGTGATAAAAATAAAAAAAATACTGAATGACCCCCCACTTTGTCACCCCCAGGTCAGGTAGGGACAATAAAAAAAAAAAATAAGATTTTTTTTTTCTTCCACTAAGGTTGGGGTAAGAACTAGGGTTAGGGTTTCGGTATGTGCACACGTATTCTGGTCCTCTGCGGATTTTTCCGCTAAACCGCTGCGGATTTATGGGAGATTTACCGCCGTTTTTCAGCGCATTTCGCTGCAGTTTTACAACTGCGATTTTCTATTGGAGCAGTTGTAAAACCGCTGCGGAATCCGCAGAAAGAAGCGACATGCTGCGGAATGTAAACCGCTGTGTTTCCGTGCAGTTTTTCTGCAGCATGTGTACAGCGATTTTTATTTCCCATAGGTTTACATTGAACTGTAAACTCATGGGAAACTGCTGCGGATCCGCAGTGTTTTCCGCAGTGTGTGCACATACCTTTAGAATTAGGCTATGTGCACACGGTGCGGATTTGGCTGCGGTGTTCCATCAGGTTTACAGTACCAAGTAAACTTATGGAAAACCAAATCCGCTGTGCCCATGGTGCGGAAAATTCCGCTCGGAAACGCTGCGTTGTATTTTCCGCAGCATGTCAGTTCTTTGTGCGGATTCCGCAGCGTTTTACACCTGTTCCTCAATAGGAATCCACAGGTGAAATCCGCACAAAAAACACTGGAAATCCGCGGTAAATCCGCAGGTAAAACGCAGTGCCTTTTACCCGCGGATTTTTCAAAAATGATGCTGAAAAATCTCACACGAATCCGCAACGTGGGCACATAGCCTTAGGGTTAGGGTTGGAATTAGGGTTGTGGTTAGGGTTGTGATTAGGGGTGTGTTGGGATTAGGGTTAGGGGTGTGGGGGGGTTAGTGTTGGAGGTAGAATTGAGGGGTTTCCACTGTTTAGGCACATCAGGGGTCTCCAAACGCAACATGGCGCCACCATTGATTCCAGCCAATCTTGTATTCAAAAAGTCAAATGGTGCTCTCTCACTTCCGAGCCCCGACGTGTGCCCAAACAGTGGTTTACCCCCACATATGGGGTACAGGCATACTCGGGACAAACTGCGCAACAATTACTGGGGTCCAATTTCTCCTGATACCCTTGTGAAAATAAAAAAATGCTTGCTAAAACATCCTTTTTGAGGAAAGAAAAACGATTTTTTATTTTCACGGCTCTGCGTTATAAACTTCTGTGAAGCACTTGGGGGTTCAAAGTGCTCACCACACATCTAGATAAGTTCCTTTCGGGGTCTAGTTTCCAAAATGGGGTCACTTGTGGGGGGTTTCTACTGTTTAGCCACATCAGGGGCTCTGCAAACGCAACGTGATGCCCGCAGAGCATTCCATCAAAGTCTGCATTTCAAATCATCACTACTTCACTTCCGAGCCCCGGCATGTGCCCAAACAGTAGTTTACCCCCACATATGGGGTATCACCGTACTCAGGAGAAACTGGACAACATCTTTTGGGGTCAAATTTCTCCTGTTACCCTTGGGAAAATAAAAAATTGCAGGCGGCTAAAAGATCATTTTTGAAAAAAAATATATATATTTTTTTTCATGGCTCTGCGTTATAAACTTCTGTGAAGCACTTGGGGGTTCAAAGTCCTCACCACACATCTAGATTAGTTCCTTTGGGGGTCTAGTTTCCAAAATGGGGTCATTTGTGGGGGATCTCCAATGTTTAGGCACACAGGGGCTCTCCAAACGTGATATGGTGTCCGCTAATGATTGGAGCTAATTTTCCATTTAAAAAGCCAAATGGCGTGCCTTCCCTTCCGAGCCCTGCCCTGCGCCCAAATAGTGGTTTACCCCCAAATATGGGGTATCAGCATACTCAGGACAAACTGGACAACAACATTTGGGGTCCAATTTCTCCTATTACCCTTGGCAAAATAGGAAATTCCAGGCTAAAAAATCATTTTTGAGGAAAGAAAAGTTATTTTTTATTTTCATGGCTCTGCGTTATAAACTTCTGTGAAGCACCTGGGGGTTTAAAGTGCTCAATATGCATCTAGATAAGTTCCTTGGGGGGTCTAGTTTCCAAAATGGGGTGACTTGTGGGGGAGCTCCAATGTTTAGGCACACAGGGGCTCTCCAAACGCGACATGGTGTCCGCTAACAATTGGAGCTAATTTTCCATTCAAAAAGTCAAATGGCGCGCCTTCCCTTCCGAGCCCTGCCGTGTGCCCAAACAGTGGTTTACCCCCACATATGAGGTATCGGCGTAATCGGGAGAAATTGCTCAACAAATTTTAGGATCCATTTTATCCTATTGCCCATGTGAAAATGAAAAAATTGAGGCGAAAAGAAATTTTTTGTGAAAAAAAGTACTTTTTCGTTTTTACAGATCAATTTGTGAAGCACCTGAGGGTTTAAAGTGCTCACTATGCATCTAGATAAGTTCCTTGGGGTGTCTAGTTTCCAAAATGGGGTCACTTGTGGGGGAGCTCCAATTTTTAGGCACACGGGGGCTCTCCAAACGTGACATGGTGTCCGCTAAAGAATGGAGCCAATTTTTCATTCAAAAAGTCAAATGGTGCTCCTTCCCTTCAGAGCCCTGCCGTGCGCCCAAACAATGGTTCCCCCCCACATATGGGGTATCGCCGTACTCAGGACAAATTGAACAACAACTTTCGTGGTTCAGTTTCTCCTTTTACCTTTGTGAAATCAAAAAAATTGTTGCTAAAAGATAATTTTTGTGACTGAAAAGTTAAATGTTCATTTTTTCCTTCCATGTTGCTTCTGCTGCTGTGAAGCACCTGAAGGGTTAATAAACTTCTTGAATGTGGTTTTGTGCACCTTGAGGGGTGCAGTTTTTAGAATGGTGTCACTTTTGGGTATTTTCAGCCATATAGACCCCGTAAACTGACTTCAAATGTGAGGTGGTCCCTAAAAAAAATGGTTTTGTAAATTTCGTTGTAAAAATGAGAAATCGCTGGTCAAATTTTGACCCTTATAACTTCCTAGCAAAAAAAAACTTTGTTTCCAAAATTGTGCTGATGTAAAGTAGACATGTGGGAAATGTTATTTATTAACTATTTTGTGTCACATAACTCTCTGGTTTAACAGAATAAAAATTCAAATTGTGAAAATTGCGAAATTTTCCAAATTTTTCCCAAATTTCCGGTTTTATCACAAATAAACGCATAATTTATTGACCTAAACTTACCATTATCATGAAGCCCAATATGTCACGAAAAAATAATCTCAGAACCGCTAGGATCCGTTGAAGCGTTCCTGAGTTATTACCTCATAAAGGGACACTGGTCAGAATTGCAAAAAACGGCCAGGTCATTAACCCCTTAATGACCGCCAATACGTCTTTTAACTGACCTGAGATATAAGAGCATAGCCTCCCCATACAGATGACAATCCAGCATCTGTCGGTTGTACACTATAGCTGACAACTTGCTGTACCAGCCACGATCAGTATTTGCACCATCTAAATCTGTTTAACCCCTTAGATGCTGCTGTCAATAGTGACTACATCATTATAAATGGTTAACAGAGTGTGGGGGCTTCTTCTTTGTCACAATTGGTGCCCTCAGATCATGATTTTGTTGTCCTGATGTTTGCCATGGCAATTCATGACCAAATAGTGGCCTTAGATTCTGACGGCTGTAGTAATCTGTTTAGAAGTTAGCAACATTTAGGTGGTAAAAATACACATTTTCATTTCTGTCATACCACTTTGCATTAATTCCTGTAAAGCACCTGAAGGGTTAATAAACTACCTGACAGCAGTTTTCAATATGTTTAGGGGTGCTGTTTTTAAAATGGTATCACATTTGGGGGTTTCCCAATATATGGGACCCCTAAAGTCAGTTCAAACATGGATAAGTCCCTAAAAAAATAAATTTTGTAAATTTCTTTGAAAAAATGAAAAATTGCTGCTACATTTTTAACCCTTGTCAGGCTGCATAATTTTACAACCTTAACAGGCTGCATAGGTACAATTGTACCTTCACATATACCTCCACTGTGGGAAGACTTTACTTGGTTTCAGAAACTAAAGTTCATTCAGCTACAAATGTTATGCTGATATCTATTGTTCAGTGTTGTTACTGGTCACTTATGTTGCTGTCAATTAAGTTAATTCAAACTGGGAGTGGCTTCTACTTGTCTTCCTGCCTCCCTCCTCTCATTAGCCATTTTGCTGTTCATCTCATTGCTGTGAGCACACATTTCTAGGCTTGTGAAGTCTTCAATTTCTTGGAAACGAAGGTAGGAAAGTCTCACAGCATCTAACAGCCAGTTATACCTTTATTCTCATTATGTGGGGACAGAACAGTCAAATTGTCTTTCAGCCTGGACTTGGCTTACATATATTTTGTATGAAACTTATCACTATAGGTATAATTTTTATACGAAAAATGGATAATAATTAGTATCTACATATTGTTTTACGATGTTTTATTTATATTCAGCACAAAATACGAAGCCAAAATTCATCTAGCAAGTCATCATGAGTGATAGTAATGCTGGATCTAGTTTCCGCCATAATCCAAGAAAACGTGTTTGCAGGTTAGTATAATTTTGTGAAAAGCCAATAATGTAGTATTTCGGAAAATTATTTATTTTACATTTTTTCATATTTACAGATTTACGTCTGACGAAATAATGCGAATGCTAGAAGAATCTGATTCTGAGCATGAGGATGAACCATATGTTCCATCTGATGATGAAAACTATGTACCACAAGTGGATGTTACTGAAGAAGATTCAGACATTGAACAAGAAATGGTCATAGAGCATGAAAATGAATACGAATCAGACGAAAGTGTTGAGGATGATTCTGTGCCTCAAAGTGCAGGCGACATTTGGACTGCTAAGGATGAAACTCAATGGTGCAGTAATCCACTGCCAAATGCACAAACAAAATCTCGTAATGTCCTACGACAAAGAGGTGGCCCTGCAGCAATCAGCAACCTATATACAGCAAAAGAGCTATTCAAGTCCATCATGACTCCCGAGATGTGTGACATCATATTACGGGAAACGAATCGAAAGGCCAAGAGAGTTTGTGATGCTTACAACAACGAACTGGTACAACGTTTTCCTGATTCTTCCAAACGGCCACCACAAAAAACATTCAAGCAATTTACTGAAACTGAACTTCATGCATTTTTGGGCATACTGATTGCTGCTGGTGTGCACAGAGCCAACAAAGAGAATCTGGAGGAAATGTGGAATGTTGCTGCTCTGCCTCTTATACGTGCAGCCATGTCTCGTGACCGCTTCAAGATGATACTCAGATTTATCAGGTTTGACAACGAAAATACACGTGCAGAACGTGTGCAAACAGATAAAGCTGCACCAATACGGGACATCTGGACAATGCTGAACAGTAATCTGGAGAGAGCCTACAAGCCATATCATTGTATCACCGTCGACGAGCAATTATTTCCATTTAGAGGTCATACTAAATTTACCCAGTATATACCTTCAAAACCAGCTAAATATGGCATAAAGATTTTCTGGGCTTGTGACTCATCAAATGCCTACCCTTTACAAGGTCAGCTCTACACTGGGAAACCAACTGATGGTCCTCGACAAGTAAACATTGGAGAACGAACAGTATTGGACCTAGTGAGCTCGTATAAAGGCTCTGGAAGAAATGTCACCACCGATAACTTCTTTACAACCATGGAACTAGCTAAGGTATTGAACTCCTGGAACATGACACTAGTTGGTACAGTGAGAAAAAACAAAAGGTTCCTACCTAACAACATGCAGCCTGCCAAAGAAAGGCCTGTATACTCGACAAATTTTGCCTACAATCATGATGCAACAGTCTGTTCATATGTACCAAAGAAGAACAAATCAGTCGTGCTTCTATCATCTATGCACATGACGGGAGAAGTTGAAGAGACACTAGCAGCCAAGCCAGAGATAATAAAATACTACAACATAACAAAAGGTGGCGTTGATGTTATGGATAAAATGTTGGGAGAGTACACTGTGAAACGACGAACATCACGTTGGACTTTGGCATTTTTCTACAATATGATTGATGTCAGTGGGTTAGCATCCTACATCATCTACAGAGAACACAATCCAAGCTTCAGGGCAAAGGATCAACGAAGAAAGTTCCTGAAAGATCTCGCAAATCAGCTGTGTATGATTGCAATTGAAGATCGTAGTACAAACAAAATGATAATGAGAAACCATTTTCTTCGAGGTGCAGTAGAAATGGTGCTTGGACGATGCATTGTGGTAGCATCGCAGCCAGCAGCTGGCCCCAAAATACCTCATGGTAGTCGTGGACCCTCCCCTGTTGTTGGTAGTTGCTATGTCTGCAGAGACCTGAGGCGAAAACAACGCAAGACTAGAAAGTCTTGTGTGGTTTGTGTGAAACCCATTTGCGATGAACACTCTGTAGCAAAGCCAACATGCATTACTTGCAAAGAAAATCAATAAAAAAAAGTTTCTTACATTTTCTTTTATAATGTAAATGAACAGTTTTTTACTTGTTTATAATAGTTAAATAGCATTATCATTAAAAAAAAAATTTATGCTTTTTCCCTTGCATTATCTTCATTCAAAATATATGAGGTACATTTGTACCTATGCAGCTTGTTATGGATGCAAAAAGATCTCGACCCCTTATCTCGGAAGCGGGTGGAGATATTTTATTGAAATTTGGCCAATATATTCTGGACCAAAAATGTAGAGATGTCACGAAATTTCAGCCCTCTACGTCTTTTCAAAAAAAAGTTATTGCAATTTTAAAACGGAATAGTTACAATTGTACCTATTCAGCCGGATAAGGGTTAAACCTCCTAAAATGCTAACAAAATAAAATAACATTTTACAAATGGTGCTGATGTAAAGCAGACATGTGGGAAATGTTAATTATTAATGGTTTGCTGTTGTATGACTATCTGGATTAAAGGGATAATCATTCAAATTTAGAAAATTGCTAATTTTTTAACATTTTTCTCAAATTTTTGATGTTTTTTATAAATAAACACAAAAAATGTTGAACAAAATTTACCATTATCATAAAGTATAATGTGTCACGAAAAAACAGTCTCAAAATCACTGGGATTTGTTGAAGCGTTGCAGAGTTATTACCACATAAAGTGACACTGGTCAGATTTCAAAAATTTGGCTCGGTCACTAAGGGGTTAAGGTCAAAATAGGCTGGGTCATGAAGTGAAAGGGATCCGAAAAGAAGCTCACAGGGACCATGGAATGTCATGGTCACAAGGCACAAGCGGTCCTAGGTTTTCCAACATTTATAGTATATGGCTACTGGTGAAATGATGGTGCTGTAGTGTCACTGTCACTGTTTTGCCTTCTTGTGTTTTTACTGCACAGTCAGAGACAAGGGTCCCATAAGGGTCCCATAACCCCTTCATTATCATGATGGGAGGTGGTTCACATAAAGGGATGTTATATTCTAGCAATATGCCGTCACTTTAGAAGATGTGGCAAATACATCGAAACGGTTTGATGTAAAAGGGAACCTGTCACCAGGTTTAACTGAAAGGAGATAAGTTCATCACCTTTCAGGGCTGATATACACCATTCTATAATGCTGGATATCTGCCCCCAGTCCGACCTATAAGAATAAAAATAACTTATTATACTCGCCTGCGGGGCGGTGCGGTCCGATGGGTGTCACAGGTTTGGTCCGGTGCCACCCATCTTATAATCCCCGCCCTCCTTCTTGCTTTGTGTGGATGATGCATCCCTTCCTCATCCACAGAGTCTTCCCTGCATCAGCGCGCAGGCGCACTTCTCTGTCCTGTCGAGGGCAGAGCAAAGTACTGCAGTGCGCATGCGCCGGGCCTCTCTGACCTTTCCCAGCTGCCTGTGCACTGCAGTACTTTGCTCTGCCCTCAACAGACCGTCGCCTGACCAAGACCAGCGACGCCTATCGGACCGGACCGCCCCGCAGGTTAGTATAATTTATTTTTCTTCTCTTGCTGGTCGTATCGCAGGCTTATCTACAGCATTATAGAATGCACTATATCGACCCTGAAAGATGATGACCGTATCTCTTATCGGCCGAACCTGGTGACATGTTCCCTTTTAATAGCTGTTACAGTGATAAGGATATCCACAGTGAAACCCTGTTGACCGTAATTGCTGTCTGCAGACCCCTAATAGGAGCAGTTCAGTTAAGAAAATGTTAATTGCTCATGCTGCAGCACGGTGGCTCAGTGGATAGCACAGCAGCCTTGCGGCGCTGGAGTCCTGGGTTCTAATCCCACCCAGGACAACATCTGCAAGGAGTTTGTATGTTCTCTCCATGTTTGCGTGGGTTTCCTCCGGGTTCTCCAGTTTCCTCCCACATTCCAAAGATAAACTGATAGGGAATTTAGATTGTGAGCGCTGCGGAATATTAACATATATTAAGCGCTATATAAAAATAAAGATTATTATTAAAGATTATTATCCTGCAGCTCCCCATCTGTTATGTAACACAATCCATGTAACTATATCAGAGAGTGTTGGGGAGATTTATCCATACCTTTGTGGGATACATACAGTTGAAAGTGGAATATGGAGCAAATTCCTTTTCATTCATGAGACATTTAGACTCCGCGTCTCTGCTGAGAATTTACTCCAGTATTTTGTCTAAATATGCACAGCCTTGATCAATTTGGTGCTATTTGAGTCCTTATTCATGTGTTTTTTTATTTTTTTTTTATTTCAACACTATGGTGATCTCTACCGTCACACTCAGCAACTTTGCAAAGAGAACGACAACAATCCGTGACATTGCAGCGTCCTGGATAGCGATCTCGTTGTGTTTGACACGCAGCAGCGATCTGGATCCCGCTGTGACATCACTGGTCGGAGCTAGAAGTCCAGAACTTTATTTCGTCGCCAGGTCAGCGTGTATCGTCATGTTTGACATCAAAAGCAACGACGCCAGCAACGAGCATAGGGCCCCTAGATGTGTGTCGGATTGGTACACTTCGGCTGTTTGACATGTAGCTAACAACCAGCGAGAACGTGAAGTGAGTCGCCGTTACATCACTGGATCGCTCCTGCATCGTTCTGGAGTTGCTGTGTTTGACGTCTCTACAGCGACCTAAACAGCGACGCTGCAGCGATCTAGTTTAGGTCGGCTCGTTGTCTATATCGCTGCAGCGTCGCTGAATGTGACGGTACCTTAAAACCTTTTTTCTCCCAATAGATTAAACCCACATTACCCCTCTATAACAATAGCTCCATGTCATACAGTCCCAATCTGTGACCATTCTGGCGATTTTACTTACACTAGTTAAACTGTGTGATTAACATAAAATGGTTCTCCTATCTTGGAGTAACTATCAGCACTGATGAAATGTAAATCTGTTTTGTGGCTGGGCTACTAACACAATGGTCTTCCTAAAGTCTAAACACTAAACAAAAGCTTGCCTCAAAATACAAGTCCCCAGATGGGAAGTGATAAAGTGCGCTCGGAGTATGGGGCTTTGTGAGCATTTTCCATGTATTCATGCTCTTTATTATGTCATTTCTATTGTTGGCTAATCCATTCATTTTGTAATTTCATCAGGAAGATCTGTCTTGTTCAAAATTCACAGTGAGCGAGAACGACTTTAGATCTATCTAAGCCATTTAAAAAACGCTTCACGTAACTAATTAATATCTGGCCAGGTTGGAGAGGTTTCCCAGCAAAACACATTATAACCTTACTATAGTGTAACATTGCATCCAGTGGGGCATTCGATCCATATTGGAGATCATCCACTAAACAAGACCGTTTACCCAAGGACTGGAAACCTGGGGAAGCAAACGCGTGACACAAATGCCATCAATCAAAGCACTAGATAGAATGGTAAAGTTGGTCATCTGGTCCAATACCCTTCTCAATGCAGGATTCACTAAACCATCTCAGACAGATGTCTGTTAAGCCTCTGAAGACTTCCATTAAAAGAGAACTCGCACCTCCCATGGTAGCCTGTTCTACTCATTCATCACCCTCACTGTAAAAATGTTTTTTCTAATATCTAATCTGTATTCTCCTTTTTAGCTTCATCCCATTTCTTTTGGTCTTTCCTTGTGCAAATGGGAATAAAGCTGATCCCTCTACACCAGACCTGGGCAAAGTGCGGCCCACGGGCCACATGCAGCCCTTTACCTGTTCCAGTCTGGCCTGCTCACTGAGACAACTGAGGGGCTGAAAACAGTGGCCCACGGTCTGCACCGTGCCCGCCGCTTGTAGTCTCTGCCCACCCACATGCCTGCCTGCAGTCTCCGCCTGCCCGCACACAGTTTTCGCAGTCTCCACTCTACAGCCACGCTGACTGCATTTGTGGAGGAGGGGCCTCCGGCCACCACCTCCACCAATCAGCGTGTGAAACAGCTGACGCGATGATGTCATATCATCGTGTCAGCTGAGTACTGTGGAGAGTCAGAGCATCGGAGACAGAAGTATAGCAGAGCACCATGGGAACGGGAGAAAGGTGAGTGTTTTTTTAAATTTTTTTTAATTTATGTGTATGGGATGTTTGACTTACATGAGGAGGCTGTATGTGTCTTATCATGAGCAAGGGGATGCTATATGGGTCTTATGGACATGGGGAGGCTATGGGGATCTTGACATGTGGAGGCTAAGGGGGTCTTATCGTGGACATGGGGATCTTGACATGGGGAGGCTATGGGGGGTCTTAGCATGGACAAGGGGAGGCTATGGAAGTCTTGACATGGGTAGAGGCTGTGTGAGTCTCAAGCTGGCCATGGGGAGGCTGTGTGGGCCTCAGATGCTGGCCATGGGGAGGCTGTGTGGGCGCGTCAGACGATGGCCATGGGGAGGCTGTGTGGGCGCCTCAGACACTGGCCATGGGGAGGCTGTGTGGGCGCCTCAGACGCTGGCCATGGGGAGGCTGTGTGGGCGCCTCAGACGCTGGCCATGGGGACGCTGTGGGCGCCTCAGACGCTGGCCATGGGGAGGCTGTGTGGGCGCCTCAGACGCTGGCCATGGGGAGGCTGGGTGGGCGCCTCAGACGCTGGCCTTGGGGAGGCTGTGTGGGCCTCATACGATGTATTAAAGGGGCTGTATTCGGGTTAAAATAGTATATAGGGGGATGTTGGCATACTTAATTCTGCTCAATATTAAGTGATAAAATTGTTCTTAATATAATTATTAATATAATTAACATGTTATTAATATGGAGTAGAATTAATTTCAGCCTATTGGTTCGGCCCTCCATAAGTCATTGTCTCTCGTGTGGTCCCTCAAGAAAATTAATTTGCCACCCCTGCTCTACATTGTGACAGCCCTTGATATATTTGTAGACAGCTATCTTCTCTTTTACAAGCTTAAACGTTCCCAAATTCTCTAACTGTTCTTGATAGGATATTGTTTACAGACCAGTAACCAATCTGGTCGGTCTTCTCTGAACTTGCTCCAGTTTGTTCATGTATTTTTGTATTTTTTTTTAAATGTGCCCAGAACTGGACACAGTTTTCCAGATGAGGCCTGACCAAAGAGGAGCAGAAGGGGATAATAATAACGTCCCGTGATCTAAACGGTTTGCTTCTGTTAATGCAACCCAGAACTGTTTGCCTATCTTGCTGCTGCACCATAGTGTTGACTCATGTGCAGTCATTGATCTATTAGTATACCCAAGTTCATTTGTATAGCTTAAAGGGCTTGACAAATATGGGACATTTATGGGACATCAACAGGATATACTGTGAAGATGCATTTAGACTGGCGAATCTCTGCTCACTGCCATGCATTTCTTTAGCGAATACTGAAAATTGGCAACTGAGCACGCTTCGCTTTAGGGTAGGTTCACACGAGCGTAGAAATAATCAGATTAATTCAGAAAAGTATGACCATTTTTTTTCCATCACTTATCAGTGTGCAGGCCATGTACAATCTGTTTTGTTACAGCTGCAGCTAGTAATCATTTACAAGACCATTTCATTTCCTATGCTACAGACATGCAATGTATCCGCAACAATCAGTACTGTGTCTGTATGGCATCCGATTTTTTTATTTTTTTATTTTTTGCTCACCCATAGACTTGAATGGGTGAGTCTCATCCACTTTATGGAATAAACTAGTGCATGATGTGATTCCTCCCCTACCCACAAATGCAGATATGTCAGTAAAAAAACCCTTTATCTACACTGCCCCATTAAATAAAGGTACCGTCACATTTAGCGACGCTGCAGCGATCTAGACAACGATGCCGATCGCTGCAGCGTCGCTGTTTGGTCGCTGGAGAGCTGTCACACAGACAGCTCTCCAGCGACCAACGATCCCGAAGTCCCCGGGTAACCAGGGTAAACATTGGGTTACTAAGCGCAGGGCCACGCTTAGTAACCCGATGTTTACCCTGGTTACCATTGTAAATGTAAAAAAAACAAACACTACATACTTAAATTCCGGTGTCTGGTCACGTCCCTCGCCTTCAGCTTCCCGCACTGACTGAGCGCCGGCCGTAAAGCACAGCGGTGACATCACCGCTGTGCTTTACGGCCGGCCGGCGCTCACAGTCAGTACGAGAAGCTGAAGGCGAGGGACGTGACCAGACACCGGAATGTAAGTATGTAGAGTTTGTTTTTTTTTACATCTACAATGGTAACCAGGGTAAACATCGGGTTACTAAGCGCGGCCCTGCGCTTAGTAACCCGATGTTTACCCTGGTTACCAGTGAAGACATCGCTGAATCGGCGTCACACACGCCGATTCAGCGATGTCAGCGGGAGATCCAGCGACGAAATAAAGTCCTGGACTTTCCCCAGCGACCAACGATCTCCCAGCAGGGGCCTGATCGTTGGTCGCTGTCACACATAACGATTTCGTTAACGATATCGTTGCTACGTCACAAAAAGCAACGATATCGTTAACGATATCGTTATGTGTGACAGTACCTTAACATTCGTCTGAGTGCTGTCCTTTTTCACAGAACTCTGTAGGAGACCTTACAATGAGATAGTCACGGTACGTTGTGGGCTAGGACTCCATAATGAGACTGTCGATCGCTGCAGCGTCGCTGTTTGGTCGCTGGAGAGCGGTCACACAGACAGCTCTCCAGCGACCAACGATGCCGGTAACCAGGGTAAACATCGGGTTATAAAGCGCAGGGTCGCGCTTAGTAACCCGATGTTTACCCTGATTACCATCGTAAAAGTAAAAAAAACAAACACTACATACTTACCTTCCGCTGTCTGTCCCCCGGCGCTGTGCTTTCCTGCAGTGACTGTGAGCACAGCGGCCGGAAAGCACAGCGGTGACGTCACCGCTGTGCTTTCCGGCTGGCCGGCGCTCACAGCCAGTGCAGGAAAGCACAGCGCCGGGGACAGACAGCGGAAGGTTAGTATGTAGTGTTTGTTTTTTTTACTTTTACGCTGGTAACCAGGGTAAACATCGGGTTACTAAGCGCGGCCCTGCGCTTAGTAACCCGATGTTTACCCTGGTTACCAGTGAAAACCTCGCTGAATCGGTGTCACACACGAGCGATGTCTGCAGGGAGTCCAGCGACGAAATAAAGTGCTGGACTTTCTGCAGCGACCAACGACATCACAGCAGGATCCTGATCGCTGCTGCGTGTCAAGCTGAACGATATCGCTAGCCAGGACGCTGCAACGTCACAGATCGCTAGCGATATCGTTCAGTGTAACGGTACCTTTAGAAGAAAGCAGTCGGGCCTTTCTATTCTTTTTAGCATCTAGAACACAGTGGGTCTTGATACCGTCTAATACAGGGGTGGGGAACCTCAGGGCCATCTAGCGCCCTCGATGACCTTTTATCAGGCCCCCGAGGAGATTCTCAGGGACCACATTCTTGGGCAGGGAGGTGTATTTTGATTGCCACAAGCTCATTAATTTCTTCTTGCTCTGTTAGCACACACACGCAGTGTTCACTAATGAACACTGAAGGGCATGCAATGAAAGATTACGTCCTGAAACCAGTGCCAGAGTCAGGATGTACTTTGTGGGCGGAGGTTGTACGGCCCCCGAAGGATGGTATAAATGTCCAAATGGCCCTTCGCAGAAAAAAGAATCCCCAACACTGGTCTAACAGGACAGCTGTCATTGTTGTACATGGAGACCAATCACAGTGCAGCTTTCATTTCCCAGGGTGATTTTAAGAAATGAAAGCTCAACTGCTATTGGCTGCTATGGACATCAAGGTAGGTTTTATGGTAGTGCCAGTGGGCTTAATATATTTAATTGCTCTTAGATCTATAGTTGGGAGTTATAACAATGATCATTAAGATGTTATTATTACCGAATATGCCACCATCTTTGATAGGTTTTGCAAATAGTCCTCTTGTCTATGGGTGTATAAGCCGTCTATTATTGGCCATAATTAATCTTTAGACCTCCTATGTGTCCTGATGTGTCGAGCAATCTCTGATCACCCTCCATCAGTAGACCAAACACTGATGGTGATCATGGAGGAAAGGTCTTAGGGTACCGTCACATTGCTGTGTGGTCGCTGGAGAGCTGTCACACAGACAGCTCTCCAGCGACCAACGATCCCGAAGTCCTCTAGTAACCAGGGTAAACATCGGATTACTAAGCGCAGGACCGCGCTTAGTAACTCGATGTTTACCCTGGTTACCAGTGTAAATGTAAAAAAACAAACAAACACTACATACTTACATTCCGGTGTTTGTCCCCCGGCCTCAGCTTCCCTGCACTGTCTCAGCGCCGGCCGGCCGTAAAGCAGAGCGGTGACGTCACCGCTGTGCTTTACGGCCGGCCGGCGCTCACAGTCAGTGCGGGAAGCTGATGGCAAGGGGACAGACACCGGAATGTAAGTATGTACTGTTTTTTTTTTTTTTTACATTTACACTGGTAACCAGGGTAAATATTGGGTTACTAAGCGCGGCCCTGGTTACCAGTGAAGACATCGCTGAATCGGCGTCACACACGCCGATTCAGCGATGTCTGCGGGAGATCCAGCGATGAAATAAAGTTCTGGCCTTTCTGCTCCGACTAGCGATGTCACAGCAGGATCCAGAGCGCTGCTGTGTGTCAAACACAACGATATCGCTATCCAGGACACTGCAACGTCACGGATCGCTAGCGAAATCGTTGTTAAGTCGCTCAGTGTGAAGGTACCTTTATGTTTGCAGCCACAATGAGCGGAGTACATTGTGTGTGGTAGGAAAACACGGCCCCTCTGTTGTACTGCATTAGTTACATCACTGTGGGACCAGTATGGATCTGTAGGGGTCTGCGTTTACCCATAGATAAAGTGTTGTATTGGTTAGCCACCTAGGAGGAGGGCAGTACATACAATGACTGAGTACATTAGTTTATCATGCTCAAGAGATTAACTCTTTGGAAAAGCCTGTTTACCATTATAGGGGTTGTCTACTTCACAGCCAATGTATAGATGGATGAGGGGCTGGCTGAGCTGTGAAAATGAGCCAATCAGCCAGCCCCCTTCACACACAGCTCTGAGGACGTGCCATCACTAAATGTGAAGCTGTCCGGACCAGCGCTGACGTCTTGAGATTGGAGTACCTATCTTAATGCAAGTATATTAGTAAGTTGTATATATTAATATTTGAATCACATTGAATTAATCCTTGCATCATCCAGATACATTACTTTTTTTAAAATCCTATATTTTTATGTGCCCCAACTCTCCTTCTGTGATACATGAGGGTCAGTAAGTTGTATTTATAATTTTATGTTACCGTCACCTCCTCGTATAGTGTTCCTTCAGATGTAACCTCAGAACCAAACTGATTGCTTTCCTTTTTCTCAATACATTTTATGATTAGTGCTGGTAAGACAACTCGTTTCTCCATGCTGGGGACATTCCCGGCCCACCCTAGATGCACCGTGCATGCTTTTTTTTTTTCTTTCTTTCACTTTTTGTCCTTTTTTTTGTTCTTTCTTACCGTAGATCTGGTCATTGTTAATGGAAGGAAGGGTTTGGTCAGCAGCATAATATCCTACAGTGCTTTACCCCGGTAGATAACATCAGGGCTCATGCATGCACATGGAGCTGTGTCCAGGCCTCATAGGGTTGAATAGACTGAGCCGCCGCACTTGTCTGGGCGCTGAAGGCACATCCTCTACGAGGGCCCGATTAGAGGTTGCAATTGTTCCCAACAAACAAACAGTGCCAAATTTCTTTGATATTGTAATCTTTTGATAAAGAAGTCTGAAAGGTCCTTGGAGACCTTTTTTTAGATTTTAGACAAAATAGTTGAGTGGCAGGACTTCCCTTGCTGATATGCTGTGGGCTGCTGAGCACGGCTTCACTTGGCCATTGATGACAGGAGGAATTGCACTGGACTGCTGAAAGAGCGGCTGGGAAGAGGTAACCTTGCACGATTTCTGGAATATTGGATAGTAAATGTTGGCGATGTCTGTGTATCCTGAACTACGGCGGCTTATTGGAGAGGCTTTCCCTGCTGATTTACTGGCAGGTCCATTGTCCCAAAAAGAGACATTTTCACCTGTTATAACAAATGTGCTTTTTTTATACAAAGTGTGAAAAGTACACCACCTCTCCGCAGGATCAGCAAACAGGAGCGGTTGTCATAGGAACAGATTTCCAACTGTGACTCTGGAAGTTACTTTTCCTTTTTGGTGCCAATTGCTTGTTCTGTGCCAGTCAGCTTAGTTTGTGCCCAGCTTTGTAAAATGCCAGCATATGTTAGTCTGCCGTGAGATCCCACCGCACAGTGGGGACTCTGTCTTTCCACAATGACGTAGTTGTGCAGCGTTGTTTGCACAGGCCACAGCAGCCCTTTTAACGCCTTGTGTGGGCGAGTTAATCACTTTACAGATTTTTCTGGATTATTTTCCAGAATTGTGGGTTCACGTAGTGATGATTTCATGCTGTAATTCTGCTGGTTGTGATCTCTGGATTGATGATTGCTTGAAGCGAGCTGGAAATCTATAATGCGGTGTATAATATGCCGAAGCTCATTCTGAGAAATGTATTGTGTGCTTTCTCGATGAGGCTAAGATTCCACAAGTATCCCTCTCATAAAGTGAGAATGCTGCAAATGCCCCCTTATAAGCCCCAGCTTATAGTACTTATGCCCTGAGTGCCCCTTGATTACATTATAAAAAAAAGTAAAAAGTAGTAATCTCTCCCCAATGTACCCTCTTAAAATGTAGTAATGACCTGATAAGTAATGATGCCCGGCTGCTCCCATAAGACGTAATGGTGCCTCTGGTATATGCCAATACAGTTGAGTGGCGCTCACCACCGCAGACAGCCGTGGGCCACACAAAGGCTCACAAGCCATTGGATGGGGACCCCTGCCTTCGGATTTAGTTACTTTATAACCTGTTCATGCATGAAACCTCCTCTTTTGTTGGAAAATCCCTTTAATTATCTGGTTAATGGAGGGAAAGGCGTTAAGGTGCATATTGGAGCCACTTCAGACTTGAATATTCCTATTGATGAGGCTTTACTGTGAGCATGACAGATAAAATCACATTTGTTCACATAATGATTATCAAGCCACATTGTGCAGATTTATAAAGCGCGAGTATCTCCATGTTGTGACATACTAGGGGTGACTGGTGTACACTCCCTGACAGAAGTTATGTCGCTTATCCATGTTATGTAAATAAAAGCTTATAACCGGACGTTAAATTCATCCATTGGTTGTATAAATTATTCTTTTGAAAACTGAAACTATCCGAAATGTGGTTTAGGTTAAGAAAATAAATTCGCATCAATGCAGAAATATTGATCAGTTATTGGACACAGAATGGTCAGATTTTGGCAAGACAAAAGTTTTGTCGCCCACAGAAAGTAATGATATTCAAACAAATAATTAACTTAAAATACAAATACCGTATATGTTGCATAACATTGGTGAATGAAGTCGTGGTGCTATTGGAGTCATATTTAATATTTTGTGTGACTTCCATAAGCTTGAAGGACTGCATCCATGCGGTTCAACAATGATTCATACAATTTATTAATGAAGTCATCAGGAATAGCAAAGAATGATCAGCTGACAAAGATGGCGAAACGTGCGTTGGGGCAGCGGGGGACGCCATACACAGACTCTCTACCTATGTAAGTCCTTTGATTTACTTTACTTTCCTATAGCCAGACTTATACAAGGGAACAATATATCCCATAAATAGTATGCGGTACTCCAGGCTTGTGATAGACTATCTTTAGTAAAGCACAAAGAGGATTACAATCTGTGTAGTGGCTTCTCCCGTTTTGGAATGCAGCTACCATGTATGCTACTATGGTTTTTAATGATTTCTAAATAAATGTTGTTTTTTATTGGCACCTTATACTGCTTTCTCTTGTTGTTGTTCATATAACGTATCCAGTTACTGGTGCCCTGTTATGTTTCATGGGTCTTGCTGTGTAGTTATATGGCTTTTTATTTGCCTTTTGTTTAGTGCTGGCTTCTGGGCACTGATTCGACCATGGAGGCCATTTCGAGACAGAATCCTACAAACTGTTCTAGTTGACACAGGGACTTGAGGTGACCAGGCCTGTTGGAGCTCTGCTGCAGTGGAAGAGGGATTGCTTTGGATTTTCTAACCAACAAACGTTCCTCCTGAGCAGTTGTCTTGCGCGGGTCTGCTAGACCTGGGCTTGTCAAACACATTTCCAGTCAAATCTTTTTTTTAATTCTTTGTACTTGACACCGAGACACATTAAAGGTGCCAGCCACCTCTGCAGTGGATCTGGTCTTCAGCCTCTTGATAATCCAGGCTTTGGTCGCAGGGTGGATTTTTGACATGTTGTCAGAGCTCAAGTTGCAGTTCAAGTGAAGGTCTGGGGTGCTGGGTTTCTTTTTATGCACACATACACACAGTAATTAACCGATCATTTATTGAGCACAGGTGAGGATGTAAACTAGGAATGGGTGCATTATATGACCAGGCGACAAAACTTTTGTCTGGCTAAAATCTGACCATTATGTGTCCATTAACTGATCAATATTTCTGCATTGATGCCAATTTATTTTCTTAACCTAAACCACATTTTGGAGGGTTTCAGCTTTCAAAAGAATAATTTATACAACTAATGGATGAATTTAAAGGGAACCTGTCACCCCGAAAATCGCGGGTGAGGTAAGCCCACCGGCATCAGGGGCTTATCTACAGCATTCTGTAATGCTGTAGATAAGCCCCCGATGTTACCTGAAAAAGGAGAAAAAGACGTTATATTATACTCACCCAGGGGCGGTCCCGCTGCTGGTCAGGTCAGATGGGCGTCTCCGGTCCGCTGCGGCGCCTCCTATCTTCTTTCCATGACGTCCTCTTCTGATCTTCAGCCACGGCTCCGGCGCACTGCAGTACTATCCTCTGCCCTCAAGAGGGCAGAGCAAAGTACGCCTGCGCCGGAGCCGTGGCTGAAGATCAGAAGAGGACGTCATGGAAAGAAGATAGGAGGCGCCGCAGCGGACCGGAGACGCCCATCTGACCTGACCAGCAGCGGGACCGCCCCTGGGTGAGTATAATATAACGTCTTTTTCTCCTTTTTCAGGTAACAGCGGGGGCTTATCTACAGCATTACAGAATGCTGTAGATAAGCCCCTGATGCCGGTGGGCTTACCTCACCCGCGATTTTCGGGGTGACAGGTTCCCTTTAACATCCCGTTATAAGCTTTTATTTACATAACATGGATAAGCAACATAACTTCTGTCAGGGAGAGTAGATGGAGCCTCCCCTGGCTGTGTGGGCTGCTGTAAGCCTATTGAATGCTGTGATTTGGCAGCTTTTGGTCTGGTTGGGATCCTCTGTGTTGCTCTACATCTCCTTTCTGATGGTTTTGTATTGCCTGGCTCTGAGGGACGGGCTACATGTGAGTCAGGGTGGTGGTGGGCTTCAGTCTGTGACGCTCCATTAGTTCTCCTAGTTTGGACAGGAGGAGGGTGACGAGTCCAGTGTTATTTTTACCATTAATATTGTCTTACATTCTTTATGAATGACTCCTGCGCCACATCGCCTTCCACTGAATCATCAACCACTTAACCCTGTCACTATCGACATCAATCAGCAGAGCTCTGTGATGTACACACACCATTATTGTCTTCTATTGCGAAACCTCGCCTTCTACCTGTCCACATGTATAGAAGAGCCTATGCTTTTAGCGTTGCACACAATATAGATGTTTCCATTATTCTAATCACGTTTCTAAATTTAAAGGGGTTAATGATATTAATTGGGTTGTGAGGACATGTCACATTAATACCCTATCCTATAAGATATCAATATTTGTTTGGTGAGGGTCTGTCAGCCACATCCTCTCCGATCAGCTGTTACTCGCGGTGGCTGAATGTGTACAGTGTGTGAACTGCAGATTTACTCTTCGGACCCTCGCTGATCTGAAATTACCGGTCCTGACGATAGGGAATCAATATTATATGTCTGGACAAGTCATTCAATCTTCCAGCTTACTCAGGCCAGTGTTTGGAGCTGCAGAATATATTGACATGAGCAGAATTCGCAGCAATTATAAGATCCTGAAGGCCGTGTTCACACACGGTGGTAGTAAGCGCATGGCCCAGCGCTAGTAACTGCTCCTGACCTTGGCGTTCTTCTTTCACATATGAAATCCATGGTAACTCATTTGGTTTTGCCACATGGTAAATGGCGCACGGTAGCGCTTGTGGGTCCAGTCAGTGGCCGTATTCATTTGTTGATGCGCTGTCACACATCTGGAAAGCTGTATGTGCCGTGATTGGCAGTAGTTCTAGGTGGTGTCCCATAGGCCCTATTCCCCAGACCGAGGCCGTCTGGCAGGTACCAATGCTTACAATGTTTGCTGGATGAGTGTGTATAGAGGCACTAAGAGGAAACATTCTGTGTGGCATACAGTATTTTTTGGTTTTTTTTGTTCTTAAAATGTGCCCTTGTGGTAAATGGGTATCTTGGTATTCCTTCAGTGTGGTGACTGACGCACATCTCCATCCCCTCCACATGGGAATAGGCATCTGATGATTATTTTTTGTTTGTGGTGTATATATCGTGCACAGCAGCAGAGTCCCCCCATACAATGCCACTTACAGTAATTAGGGGGAACCTGTCAGCAGGAGTTTGGCATGACCGTCAGTGACTCTGCCTCTTTAATCCCCGATCCATTGTGGAGAGAGGTTGCTTATTGTGGGGGATCTACAGTAGTCTCCTGATTCCCCATATTCCAGGAACAGTCGTCTGTGTCTTAAGTGCTGGCTTCTTGTTTGTGTGTTTTTATAGTAAAGTTTTGTTTTCTTTACAGCGTAAAAGTCCGGTATTGAAGTTTGGAGGAGGGGCGCTATCTGAAATCTGTGAAAATGGAGAATGGGGAGAAGATAAACAAGGGGCAAGAGGATGAGATGGTGAGTGGATTTACATTGTATTTTATGGTGGTCGTCCACATATCTACGATAAATGCAATTACATGGCAATGGCTGCTCCTTCTCATACTTACCTGTGGCCACTGATGAGGACGGGTTGCAATAGCACACTGAGGGTATGTTTCCACATTCAGGAAACGGTGCGTTTTTGACGCTGCGTTGAGCCGCAGCATCAAAAACACAGCGTCCAGATGTTACAGCATAGTGGAGGGGATTTCATAAAAGACGCATGCGGCAGACCACTGAAAACGCACATGCGGCGCATCTTTAAAGAACACAGCATGTCCTTACATTGCAGAAAAAACGCAGGACAACGCAGGTGACCTCAGTTGCAGATTTGGTCAGGATTTCACCTGCATAAAATCCTGACCAAATCCTGATGCAATCCTGAACGTGGACACATACCCTTAGACCTTGTTCACACTGTTTCTGCAGTGCTTTCAGGGATTCTGTCTAAATCCCTTTAAAAACTGGATTCTTATGAAACCCTGACTGAGCCAGAGATTTATATGACGCAAATAGAGTTCAAATGAACTTCTTTTTGTATTGTTTTCTAAAACTGGTCATCTTTTCAAAAGGGCACAGAAACGTAGGGCCAGATTCACCCTGGTCTTGATGAGTGGGCATGCTGCAGTCAGATGCTCCTGAAGAGGTGCATGCGTTGTCCTGAATCTGGAGTGACATGCGCCCCTGTGCACTGTACTAGATATCTCGGAATACCACTGCTCGCCATGAATTAGACTGGCTGTGGCATCGCGCCCCCATCCCGCGCTGTCCACTTTAGTGGATCTGGTAGAAACCGCAGTGAAGACTTAAATAAATACACATTATACAGGTCCTTCTCAAAAAATTAGCATATAGTGTTAAATTTCATTATTTACCATAATGTAATGATTACAATTAAACTTTCATATATTATAGATTCATTATCCACCAACTGAAATTTGTCACGTCTTTTATTGTTTTAATACTGATGATTTTGGCATACAACTCCTGATAACCCAAAAAACCTGTCTCAATAAATTAGCATATTTCACCCATCCAATCAAATAAAAGTGTTTTTTAATAACAAACAAAAAAACCATCAAATAATAATGTTCAGTTATGCACTCAATACTTGGTCGGGAATCCTTTGGCAGAAATGACTGCTTCAATGCGGCGTGGCATGGAGGCAATCAGCCTGTGACACTGCTGAGATATTATGGAGGCCCAGGATGCTTCAATAGCGGCCTTAAGCTCATCCAGAGTGTTGGGTCTTGCGTCTCTCAACTTTCTCTTCACAATATCCCACAGATTCTCTATGGGGTTCAGGTCAGGAGAGTTGGCAGGCCAATTGAGCACAGTAATACCATGGTCAGTAAACCATTTACCAGTGGTTTTGGCACTGTGAGCAGGTGCCAGGTCATGCTGAAAAATGAAATCTTCATCTCCATAAAGCATTTCAGCCGATGGAAGCATGAAGTGCTCCAAAATCTCCTGATAGCTAGCTGCATTGATCCTGCCCTTGATGAAACACAGTGGACCAACACCAGCAGCTGACATGGCACCCCACACCATCACTGACTGTGGGTACTTGACACTGGACTTCAGGCATTTTGGCATTTCCTTCTCCCCAGTCTTCCTCCAGACTCTGGCACCTTGATTTCCGAATGACATGCAAAATTTGCTTTCATCAGAAAAAAGTACTTGGGACCACTTAGCAACAGTCCAGTGCTGCTTCTCTGTAGCCCATTTCGGCACCTGTAGCCCATTTCCTGCACACGCCTGTGCACGGTGGCTCTGGATGTTTCCACACCAGACTCAGTCCACTGCTTCCTCAGGTTCCCCAAGGTCTGGAATCGGTCCTTCTCCACAATCTTCCTCAGGGTCCGGTCTCCTCTTCTCGTTGTACAGCGTTTTCTGCCACATTGTTTCCTTCCAACAGACTTACCATTGAGGTGCCTTGATACAGCACTCTGGGAACAGCCTATTTGTTGAGAAATTTCTTTCTGGGTCTTACCCTCTTGCTTGAGGGTGTCAATGATGGCCTTCTTGACATCTGTCAGGTCGCTAGTCTTACCCATGATGGGGGTTTTGAGTAATGAACCAGGCAGGGAGTTTATAAAAGCCTCAGGTATCTTTTGCATGTGTTTAGAGTTAATTAATTGATTCAGAAGATTAGGGTAATAGGTCGTTTAGAGAACCTTTTCTTGATATGCTAATTTATTGAGACAGGTTTTTTGGGTTATCAGGAGTTGTATGCCAAAATCATCAGTATTAAAACAATAAAAGACCTGACAAATTTCAGTTGGTGGATAATGAATCTATAATATATGAAAGTTTAATTGTAATCATTACATTATGGTAAATAATGAAATTTAACACTATATGCTAATTTTTTGAGAAGGACCTGTAGATGCGATCATGCCGCAGTGCAGACGCCGCTGGAACCTACCTGCAGAAGGGATTTTTTTTTAAATGTGTTAGGTGAACTAGGGGGCAGGTCAGTGAGGACCAGTGACCTGTCAGAAGCCATACTGGTGAATACTTAATCAGAGCACCACATGAAGACCCCCCCCCACCCCCACAGGCCGCGCCAAAGCACTAGCAGAACATTAACTCAAAACTGAAAATAAAGATTAGACAGAAAGACACCTTTCATCAACCAAGGTATAATTTTAATCAGTATAACGGCGCCCTCCTGACACCGTCTGTAGTTTGCTTAGCACGATCCTGCTGACAGGTTCCCATTAAGTTGCGTTTTCTTCTCAGAGTTACTCACCAAGCTAATATGAGGATATCTTGCAATTAGAACAAAGTAGTTTTTTCCCAGGTCTCTTGTGAGTTTTTTCTTTTTTTATTGCATTTCCATATAGACACTGATTTGTTCCAAATATCATATAATGGTCATGTCATAGAAATAATCTTTCTGCGGGTTAGGCTGCCAGCAGTGGCTAGCCAGCTCCTGGCATTTACACTGTGCTTTGTATGTTCACTGGGTAATTTGATCATCAGATCATATCTGTAGCCTCTAGTACATGGACAATACTGACTATATAACATACATAGCAGGGCTCATGTGTACAGTGCTTTATGGCATCCAAAATACATAGTCATAAATGCCATTGAACATGTGGAGTTCTCATTTAAAGAGGACCTTACACCAAATTTTTCGTGTTGTACTGTACACACTATAATAGTGGCTGCAGAGTGGAATTCAATGTTTTTCTTTTTTTTTTTATTAATATTTTTTTAAATTTCACCTCTTCATTGCAGAGATATTACCAATCAAATGTTTGGCATCTAATGAGTTTACTTAAATCAAGTACTTCTGCATCCTGTATGACCTCTCTGGCTGACAGGACCTGTGGATTCAAGTCATATGACCCTGATCTTATCACAGGTCCTTCTTCACTTCTATGTTGCCTGCTTATGATTGGTCAGGATTATACAGGAGGCAGAAGTTCACGCCCCCTTTGAAAACTTAGTAACAATAACCATAACTAGTAGCAATATTTGATTGCTAATATCTCTGCAATGGAGAGTCGAAATGAAAATTACAAAAACAGAAATACTTTTTATTTCACTCTGTAACCACCATTAAATGATGTGACCAGTTCAACATTAACAATTTGGTGAAATATCATTTTTGAAGGAGTTTTCTGGGACTTTCATTATTTTTGCTTATGGGGCTAAGAGCTAACAGGCAAATAATAAATTGCCTGCCTGCTCTGCCCAATGCCGATATTTGTCAGCTCAGAAAAAAAATGAAGCAGGGGAATCGATGGCTGAGATCTTTCCCATGATGAACAGGCTGGTAGGTAACTACCTCCATGTTAGTTCTTCGCCCCATGCACTAAAATAATAAGTCTTGAATAACACTTTTAAAGTTAGTCACCTGCTGGTTTTATCAGAAATCTCCATTTATACAGTTTTTGTAACCATTGTCCTTTTATCTGATTACAGGAGATTGATGGATACAATCTTTGCCGGTGGAAGTTGGCCTTGGTAGCGGTGGGTGTGCTGTGCACTGGAGGATTTCTCCTCCTCCTTCTCTATTGGATGCCTAAGTGGCGCGTGAAGGCGACATGTACTCAGACGACATTGAAAGACTGTGACGTTGTGCTGCTGAGAACAACTGTAAGTCTACGTTTGGCTAAAGCGGGCCGAGTGGTATATCTTAAGGAATATGGGAATGACTGAAAACCTTACCGCTGGCCGGGCTTACAAGGCTGGGACCTTGTGACACGGTCGGTGTGTAGATGGTTATATTATGTATAGAAGTAACATAGTAACATAGTTAGTAAGGCCAAAAAAAGACATTTGTCCATCCAGTTCAGCCTATATTCCATCATAATAAATCCCCAGATCTACGTCCTTCTACAGAACCTAATAATTGTATGATACAATATTGTTCTGCTCCAGGAAGACATCCAGGCCTCTCTTGAACCCCTCGACTGAGTTCGCCATCACCACCTCCTCAGGCAAGCAATTCCAGATTCTCACTGCCCTAACAGTAAAGAATCCTCTTCTATGTTGGTGGAAAAACCTCCTCTCCTCCAGATGCAAAGAATGCCCCCTTGTGCCCGACAAAGTTGTTGTCTTTCCTCTGAACCTTTTGTGTTGGCTTATATTTTGTGGCAGAGCAGTAATCGTGCTTCTCCCTGCCATATAGAAAGCAGCATGATTGGTAACCACTTTCTGCATGAAGTGTTGTTTCAGACATCTTTGTTCTTAGCTCTGCTTAACATCCAATGTGTTGGAAGTGTAAGTAGCTTTTGGCTAGTACTCCAATCCACGCACTCCACATTTCAAAAGGTTTTGCTCTTGTTTCTTTTTACCTTTTTGTTGATGATCAATGAAGAATTTAGTGGTGAATGAAATGGCTTCTATCAATATAAAAATACCTTGTGCTGAAGTAAGGCATTCTGTAGTTTTCTGTTCATTGCCCGTATAGGCTTGAAGTGTTACATGTAAGTGGCCTTCTTTCTCCTCGAGCTTTTCAGCTGAGTGAAGCTAGCCATGCGTGGTATCACAATGTACAGTACATGATGTGCCCTTTGTTGCCTTTGCTCTTGAATTCCCCATCCCATGTTGTTCTCCCTTCTTAACCCCTTAAAGACTTGCCATTTTCTCTTTACCCGCTAGGATGACGCAATTATTTTTTCATTGTAACGTCCCAGAAGCCAAAGATTTACTTTTCACTTGTAGTAGTATTATTCCCTTTTTTTATAAAGCGCTGGCTTTTGTCTACTGGACAGAGCACAGAGAAAGCTTGGTACATATTACAAAGCCGTGCGCTCTACTTTTACCAACATTATATTTTTTTCTTAAGACTATATTTTTTTTATATTCTTCCCATCAGAAGAATATTCTGCCTTACTTTTTATCACCCAAATCCTGCCCACTTTCTGCCCGTGTAATGTGCACTATAAATTTGGATACAGAAACTACCAGAGAAATAAAAGGTTGACTTGTGGCGGCTGCTGCAAACTCGTCTCCTTCCTATAATTTTTTTTTTTTTCTGTAAAATACCATTTTCATTAGCAGCTTTTGAACATTAAGTTTGCACAACTCAATATATCATAGTTTCTTTTCAGCCATTTATCTACTGCTGACTATAACGCTCTGAATTGTGACACACACAGTAAACTGTTCTGGGACACTGTCCCCATTAATGGACTGTTTCACTAACTTGTGTTTTATACTTGTAGCTATAAACTGGATGGACTGAAAAGTAAATGGACGTAAATTGCATGATTCCACAAGTTTCCCCATATAATTTTTGCATCCTTTTAAATCACTCTTTATTGAGACAAATGTCAATGTGGAAATTTACCAACGTAATATGATCTGAGAGATTCGCATTGGAAGATCTTTTAGGTGGCGTCTGGTGCTATGCTTATTCCCAAAATCCAAAATAAGAGGGCTGGTAATGTTTATACTTTATATCGTGAGAATTGTGTAGAACGAATAGACAAGTTAAAGATTCTGTTCAGAATATTCTCCAAATTTATTTATTATGCTTTACTCATATAGCGCGATCATATTTTGCAGCTCTTTATTATTGACTGAAATACAGGTTAAATGAAACATGCCCACTTGACACTTTTTTTTTTTTTTGGCTATTTCTCTGCCTTTTCACATTCTTTAGTTTTGGAAATCTAAACATGTTTTGCGTTCGCTTCCCCTAAAAGTGCAGTTCCAAAAGCATTAGGTGATGCCAGTTCACGGCCTGCAGTTAGGATCTGGAAGTACATGATAACACTAGTGCACCTGTCCGGGATTTATCCTGCCAGAATGTGAAAGGAAGCCATGCCGAGTCAGCAAATTTGCCAATCAAGTATTTGCTGAGAGCCATGTGATGACATTAGTACAAGCTGCCCACAAGAAATAGTAGTATGGTGCTGCTCCCGCTGCACAGTTTGGAAGATCATTTCGTAAGCTGGTGGAGTTCTAGCTGCATCAATTATCCTTTTTTTATCAAAACAATGTTAATGAAGTACCCCATCTTATTTTAATGTCCTCTTACCATGTATTTGCTTAAAGGGACTCTGTCACCTGTATTTGGCGGGACTGGTTTTGGGTCATATGGGCGGAGTTTTCAGGTGTTTGATTCACCCTTTCCTTACCCGCTGGCTGCATGCTGGCCGCAATATTGGATTGAAGTTCATTCTCTGTCCTCCATAGTACACGCCTGCGCAAAGCAATCTTGCCTTGCGCAGGCGTGTACTATGGAGGACAGAGAATGAACTTCAATCCAATATTGCGGCCAGCATGCAGCCAGCGGGTAAGGAAAGGGTGAATCAAACACCTGAAAACTCCGCCCATATGACCCAAAACCAGTCCCGCCAAATTCAGGTGACAGGTTCCCTTTAATACAGAGTATTTGCTCACTTTGTTTTTATGTTGGGTTCTAGCTGCTTATATGTGGCGCTAAATGGCAGATCATGTGGCCCTCTACTGCCCTCTGTTGGTTTCAGATATATAGCTTTGCCTATCAAATGCTGAAACCTGCAAACAAGTGGCTGTCGGCATATACAGTCCAATTTGAAAGTGATTCCTGCTTACAGTGGATTTTTTCTTTCTTTTATAACCAGGATGAGTTCAAAAGATGGTTTTGTGCAAAAGTACGAATACGTTTGTGTCCAGGAACAGATCCATTTCAAAGTCCGGAGTCCCTAGCAAGCAAAGTGATCAATGGTCACACAGGCCACCTCCCTGAGAGCCCCTCCGAGCACAGTGAAGATCATCCAATGAGCAATGCAGCGGTCCCACTAAACGAGGTGAAAATATATTCTAATGTTACTTCTGAAAACCTGTTAAAGGGGTTGTTCGGTCAAAATGAATGACTGCAGACTTATAGGTCTTGACCAGACAACCCCTTTAATGTGCATCCTGCATAGTGGTTGTATGTGTCTGGTGTAAGGGGCATTATATACAGTATATCACGTACAATATAAATGTAACAAGATAGCTGACATCTTGAAACAAAGTGAAATAAAAGATTGGCTTCAATCTGCAGCATCATGAAGAATCTAATTTATGGAATGGATTGGACTTTTTTGTAAAATCATAGAATAGTTTTATTTCTGTTTAGAAACTTTGGCAATGATAGAGGGAATTCACATTCTTCAGTATTTCACAAACCTCATCCCATTGTAACAGGACAAGCCCATGCTACATGCTGCAGTTTTTCCATTCTGCAGAATGTCAATGTTACTGGAAGCATGGAACAAAGACGCAGACATTATGCAGATATAGCCCGTGGTCTGATGCTGAATATCAGACCTCAGAACTGCAGGTGTCACTGTTAAGCCATAAAGGGGATCTGTCAGCAGGATTTCACTCCACAAACTATTTATATGTACATGTAGCTCATTGCAAGGCAAGCCCAGCACTACCTTTACGTGTCCGGTCTGTTGCTTCATTACTGAAAAAAAAATCAGCGTTTGCATTGATATGTAAATGAGGCCGTAGATCTGAAGCCTTTGTCACTCCAGCTCTATTATCTGCCCAGCACCACCTTTTCCTACTTGACTGACGGTTCTTTTGCCTTAAGTTACACAGTATAGAGGCTGCCAGTCAAGCAGGAGGTGGCAGCGCTGGGCAGGGAATAGAGCTGGAGTGACAGAGGCTTCAGATCTACAAGTAGCTCTTCAGCCTCATTTGCATATCAAATCAAACACTGTTTTCTCAGTAACGGAGGAATGGATTGGCCACGTAAAGGTATTGTTGGACTTGTCTCTGAAAGAACTACATGCTGATATAAATAGTTTGGCGGGTAAAATCTTGCTGACATTCCCTTTTAAAAGGGGCACAATTTTGCAGGCAGACAGCACTTTTATCACCAGGACTTTATTAACAGTAAGTTTGAAAACTGCTCTGATTTACAGTAAATCGCCGTCTCTGCATTCTTTTCGTCTGTCCATTTCCCAATATGAAGGATTGTGGTGAGGTCTGGCTGACATGGCATTACTGTGTAGATATGGCTGCAGCATTGCTAAACATGGTTCTGCACAGAGACAGAAGCTCCTCTTGTCTCTAGCATTTATCCTGGGCACCAGGGTGCCAACCAACATGGGAAAATAAAACTTTAGATTAATGCAGCTTGGCACATGTTTATATCTATAAATCTGTAGTTTTCAGGGGAATAGTTTGCGTCCACTTTATTATCTGTGACCTTTCCAGTGATGGCACCGTCCTCATTTGTACCTGGTATAATTCTCAGATATATGGGGGCTGGGGGATGTCCGCTTTTGACTGCTCCTAGTCCTGACTCTTGATTTACTTCTTACCTTGTCTCCCACAGGTTCATTATTTTGTGCATCACAGTGTGACTTACTACTGGAATGATTTGCACCAAACATTCAACTACTTAGCGTAAGTATTGTGTATGTCAGTGATGTATCAGGCCATTTCCCTCTGTGTGATTGCAGCCTCCGTGCAAATGGTAACATCTTTGTCCTTTTAAGGTCATTAATTACTATATGGTCCTGAAGGAGGTTTTACTTGTTAGAGGAGTCTCATGATATTAAAGTGTTTTTCCCCATCTCTACAAATCATGGCTGAGATGGGAATATTTGCTTCCAGGTCCTGGCCACCCATAGGCTCTGTTACAACTAGTCACACGTAACAGTTACGCAAATGGCCTCTGGTGGCCGGGACCAGGCAGCAGTTAACCCCCTTGTTGGCTATGAAAGGCAGAGATGATTATATAGTCCTCTGGTGGCCGGGACCAGGCAGCAGTTAACCCCCTTGTTGGCTATGAAAGGCAGAGATGATTATATAATCCTCTGGTGGCCGGGACCAGGCAGGAGTTAACCCCCTTGTTGGCTTTGAAAGGCAGAGATGATTGTATAATCCTCTGGTGGCCGGGACCAGGCAGCAGTTAACCCCCTTGTTGGCTATGAAAGGCAGAGATGATTGTATAATCCTCTGGTGGCCGGGACCAGGCAGCAGTTAACCCCCTTGTTGGCTATGAAAGGCAGAGATGATTATATAGTCCTCTGGTGGCCGGGACCAGGCAGCAGTTAACCCCCTTGTTGGCTATGAAAGGCAGAGATGATTATATAATCCTCTGGTGGCCGGGACCAGGCAGGAGTTAACCCCCTTGTTGGCTATGAAAGGCAGAGATGATTGTATAATCCTCTGGTGGCCGGGACCAGGCAGCAGTTAACCCCCTTGTTGGCTATGAAAGGCAGAGATGATTGTATAATCCTCTGGTGGCCGGGACCAGGCAGCAGTTAACCCCCTTGTTGGCTATGAAAGGCAGAGATGATTGTATAATCCTCTGGTGGCCGGGACCAGGCAGCAGTTAACCCCCTTGTGGGCTATGAAAGGCAGAGATGATTATATAATCCTCTGGTGGCCGGGACCAGGCAGGAGTTAACCCCCTTGTTGGCTATGAAAGGCAGAGATGATTGTATAATCCTCTGGTGGCCGGGACCAGGCAGCAGTTAACCCCCTTGTTGGCTATGAAAGGCAGAGATGATTATATAGTCCTCTGGTGGCCGGGACCAGGCAGCAGTTAACCCCCTTGTTGGCTATGAAAGGCAGAGATGATTATATAATCCTCTGGTGGCCGGGACCAGGCAGGAGTTAACCCCCTTGTTGGCTATGAAAGGCAGAGATGATTGTATAATCCTCTGGTGGCCGGGACCAGGCAGCAGTTAACCCCCTTGTTGGCTATGAAAGGCAGAGATGATTATATAATCCTCTGGTGGCCGGGACCAGGCAGGAGTTAACCCCCTTGTTGGCTTTGAAAGGCAGAGATGATTGTATAATCCTCTGGTGGCCGGGACCAGGCAGCAGTTAACCCCCTTGTTGGCTATGAAAGGCAGAGATGATTGTATAATCCTCTGGTGGCCGGGACCAGGCAGCAGTTAACCCCCTTGTTGGCTATGAAAGGCAGAGATGATTATATAGTCCTCTGGTGGCCGGGACCAGGCAGCAGTTAACCCCCTTGTTGGCTATGAAAGGCAGAGATGATTATATAATCCTCTGGTGGCCGGGACCAGGCAGGAGTTAACCCCCTTGTTGGCTATGAAAGGCAGAGATGATTGTATAATCCTCTGGTGGCCGGGACCAGGCAGCAGTTAACCCCCTTGTTGGCTATGAAAGGCAGAGATGATTGTATAATCCTCTGGTGGCCGGGACCAGGCAGCAGTTAACCCCCTTGTTGGCTATGAAAGGCAGAGATGATTGTATAATCCTCTGGTGGCCGGGACCAGGCAGCAGTTAACCCCCTTGTGGGCTATGAAAGGCAGAGCTGATTATATAATCCTCTGGTGGCCGGGACCAGGCAGGAGTTAACCCCCTTGTTGGCTATGAAAGGCAGAGATGATTGTATAATCCTCTGGTGGCCGGGACCAGGCAGCAGTTAACCCCCTTGTTGGCTATGAAAGGCAGAGATGATTGTATAATCCTCTGGTGGCCGGGACCAGGCAGCAGTTAACCCCCTTGTGGGCTATGAAAGGCAGAGATGATTATATAATCCTCTGGTGGCCGGGACCAGGCAGGAGTTAACCCCCTTGTTGGCTTTGAAAGGCAGAGATGATTGTATAATCCTCTGGTGGCCGGGACCAGGCAGCAGTTAACCCCCTTGTTGGCTATGAAAGGCAGAGATGATTGTATAATCCTCTGGTGGCCGGGACCAGGCAGCAGTTAACCCCCTTGTTGGCTATGAAAGGCAGAGATGATTATATAGTCCTCTGGTGGCCGGGACCAGGCAGCAGTTAACCCCCTTGTTGGCTATGAAAGGCAGAGATGATTATATAATCCTCTGGTGGCCGGGACCAGGCAGGAGTTAACCCCCTTGTTGGCTATGAAAGGCAGAGATGATTGTATAATCCTCTGGTGGCCGGGACCAGGCAGCAGTTAACCCCCTTGTTGGCTATGAAAGGCAGAGATGATTATATAATCCTCTGGTGGCCAGGACCAGGCAGGAGTTAACCCCCTTGTTGGCTATGAAAGGCAGAGATGATTGTATAATCCATTGAGTTGATTACTTGTCCCCATACTGGGACCCCCATTGATCCTATGTAATCCATGATGAAATTAAACACACAGTGCCCATTCATATTAGTGGGATACTGCATGGAACAGGTTCTCACTCCTACACTCACTGTTGCTTGCCATTGTGGCTTGCATGCGCAGACACACTCGCATTCACTGACACACGGCTCAATTCATGAAATCTTTTACGTCACAATTCTGTCATAAAAAGCTGCAAAATTTGGGTACAAAAGTTTTGCCGCTTATGGCGTTCTCATGCCATTTTTGCCTGGCCCTAACATAGTGGATGGAACTGGGACAGGTTGGGGGGGGGGGGAGCTTTGGCATGGCAACCCCAGCTCATCAAACTCCTGATGGGTGGCAGCGTTCGTTATGCCACAAAACTTGCTACAGTCCCAAACTGGAGTAGACTTTGTGGCGATGCCCACACGGAGGTGCACGACACTTGACCAATGGTCCTGAATCGTTAAGAAGCGTGACTCGCTGGTCTTGTAGAATCTGAGCCAAATTCTATATAACATAATACATATATACATGCAGTGTTATGTCCAGTGACTATTATGTGACGTGGGCATACTAGGGCTGGATTACCGCACATACACAATCATGTATTGTGTAAGGGACATTCCTGCATCTTCTGTTTTCAAGATGCATACAATTTGACTTATCTCTGGATTCCTGTATATTTTTTTGTCTTCGTGGTCTGTATCTTTGTCCACCCCCTGTTGATGCTTTTTGAGTATCCCAGCATGCACTGGGATTCTCAAAGTGTCATCGTCAAGGGAGTGGAACAAAAAAGAAACGCAGTTACGGTAGATAGTGTAGTTACGGACGTATAAGGAATTTTTAATTCAGATATATTAGAAAATAGTTTACATTATGGAATTAAATAGATGGAGAACTAGAATAAAAATTAATTTGGAATTCGGACCACCCCTTTAATGCTACCGAAGTGTTCACTCACGCAGCTGGATAATCATCTAAAGGGATGAGCGGTGCGATCATAACTCGCGACAAGCACACTGTCAGATAAGTGTTTATACAGGACAAGAATTGTGAATGAAATGGTTGAATAGCGATTGTTACATCATAACCTCCAACATGGTGCACTGTGATCACACAGATAATATGAAGAGTATTAGTGTTCAACATTCCAATCCCATAAATGATGCTATTTCCAATACATGACTGTATAAAGTATAGTACAAACCTTTCCAACATATATTTAATTGAATTATCAATAAAATGTTTGCTTATAAATTACCTGGGTTTATAAGAACAATAATATGACACTCCAATGCTCCAGCTACTACTGAGCAACTGTTTTGAAATGTGATCAACCAATCACTGAAAGGCATTGTCCACACGGTCCTTTTGGGTCAGTATTTTACCTCCGTATTTGTAAGCCAAAGCCAGGAGAGGAACAATGAGGAAAAGTATATTAGAAATACGTCACCAGTATTTATCACCCACTCCTGGTTTTGGCTTGTACATCCTGAGGTAAAATACTGACCAAATTCTGAACGTGTGAACGTGGTCGAAGCCAGAACTCTTTAGGACTTGAATTCTCACTCCTCCTTTTTGATGGTCTAATCATTGGTTGGAATGAGCAAGCCATTTTTTCTCACCTGCACCGTGAATGAGCGTATTTGGACACATCATTCAGTCAATGGGTCGTTAAAGTTAGAGTCTGAAAGCTATTTAAGGCTTCTTTCACACTTGCATTGTTTGTCATCCGTCGCAATCTGTCGTTTTGGGAAAAAAAAACGGATCCTGCAAATGTGCCCGCAGGATGCGTTTTTTCCCCCATAGATTTGTATTAGTGACGGATGGCCACACGTCGCGTCCGTTGTGCAACGGATCTGTCGTGTTTTGGCGGACCGTCGTCATGAAAAAACTTTCAAGAGAACGTTTTTTCGTACGTCGCGTCCGCCATCTTCTACCGCGCATGCACGGCCGGAACTCTGCCCCCTCCTCCCCGGACTTCAGAATGGGCAGCGGATGCGTTGAAAAACTGCATCCGCTGCCCACGTCGTGCACAAATTTCACAGTGCGCGTCGGCTCGACGCTTAGCGGCGGACCCGTACCGACGCAAGTGTGAAAGTAGCCTAAGGGAGTGTGTGCACGTTAAGTATTTTCAGCAGACATTTCTGCAGCGAAATCGTGTGTTTTGGCAGGAAAAAGGTTGTGTAAAATACTTGCAATTTTGCATGCAATTTTTTTTATCATTTGAGTGGGTGAAAAAAACTGAAAATATCGCTGAAAGAATTGACATGCTGCAGATCTGGAACTGCTCCAAACCTGCAAAGATAACATGAGCAATGTGTGCAGGAAATCTTTCACTTTGCGGATACCCTAAAAATGGAGTATTTTTTTCCCCAGCAAAAACGCAACTTGTGAACAAGCGCTAGCCCTTCATTGCTTTTACATTGTTGTTGGTGCCCACTGTGGCACTTATTTCAGTGAGCGGCTGCCAGACACCTCTGGGCATCAGCTTATCTTGTGGGGAAAGGGTTTTGCATTGCAATTGAACAAGCCTGATGCTTCTGTCACTTGCTGGCACAGAGGTAGGAAGCCCCCTTACACATTGGGAATAATTCACATTTATCCTGTGCTCTACACTGAGCACTTTCATTGTTGTTTCTGTCTAAACCCCTGAAGAATGGGAGTCTGATAAAGCCATTTAGTGTAATGGGGCAGACAGATCTTTGGAGTCCACGTGGCCTCTATTTCAGTGGTGTGACAGATGCGTGGCGGTTCTTCCGTCTTTGTAAGAATTTAGCTTATTTTAATTTGATAAATGTGTTGGTTACTGCTGTGGCCACTGATTGGGTCTAGCAGTTGCTCACTGACAACATCGGAAGAGTAGGAGAAAAGACAAGGATTGATGGATGAGTTTGTGCCATTTTTATTTTTTTATTTTTTTTCCCAGCACACACACGAGTAAAATACAGGGAGGTGCTGGACACATCTTTAAAAACCTTTTAAAAGCCATGGAGCAATTGCAGTAATTTCTCATGTATTACTGTATATTCAGGTCTTGTGCTTAGGAATCCATGTTCTGTTACCTAACATTAGTCTTGGCATTGCTTTACTCTTTCTCTATAGGGGTCTAGATGATAGGGTTTCGTGTGCTGCCATACACACTGAGCACAGCAAAGGATTAAGCAAAGAACTCCACGATTATAGGTATGTCCTGCTATTTGTGTGTGATAAGGTAGCATTTTGTGCTGTGTAAATGAATCATTCTGTATGTAGTCACTGCTGGCCCAGCTTTCAAGGGCATTCTGTGTGGTATTTCATGTCCTTGCTTTCACATGTTTTGTGCATTTTGTTTTTAAATTTTTGCAACAAAAGATAATCTCTGTAGAACAAATGGTAAGATTCTTCTTCATTATCAGATCAGATTGTTGTCTGCTGATACATAGTGTTCTGCAGTGTTTCATAGGTAGTCACGCTAAGATTAAAGAGCTTTTCCAGGGTCAGAATACTGAGGATGTCTGTATCTTCTCTCTCGTGAGAACGGCAGCCTCTAATTTGTTTACAGTGCAGGGTGTTACGGTGTTGTCTCATTCACTTAGGGTAATCCGCATTTGCACTGGTGCCATTTGTCCTAACACCACTGATCAGCAAGGTTGAAAGAGAATCGGATCCCCAGTGGTCAAATATTGATAGTTTATCATGGCATTCGTCAATATTCTAAAATGGGAATTTGAAATATGAAAGATTTCTAGAAAATATCTGAACTCAAATTGTATGTGTGTATAGGATTATACTGTCAAATTCTTCCTTTTATCACAGATGACTGCTCAAACTATACTTTCTCATCCACTTGATATCTCTTTGAGATGTGAAATTTTTTTTCTGTATACATACATACTGTACATGCATACATACATACATACCGTACATACATACAGTCCTGCTCATCGTTATTGGCACCCATGAAGAAGAACCTAAACCTTGCTGTGACACTGGTATTGGCTCCCTTTACATTTAATTAGTATGGGAGCACATTTTGACTCGCCTGTGGAAAATTCCAAATGAAAATCACCTGTGATTGTCGGTGCCCATATGACATGAATTAGCCAATCCGTGAATGATGACTTCAGTGTTTTAAAAAGCCACATGGTTGGCCCTGTTTTTTTTTTTTTGTTACAATGGTGAAGACAAAGGAGCTGTCTGAGGACATAAGAACTGCTATTCGCAAACACAAGACTTCCAAAGGGTATAATGCCATCTCCAAAGACCTTGGTATCTCAGTTTCGGCAGTACATAATGTTAAGACGTTTGCCATGCATGAAACGGAGTCGCCCGCCAGGGCCGTTGGGTACTCGGTACCGGGTCCAGTACTTAAAGGGGATATCATGGTGGCAGCGACCCGGTCCGTGTCCCTGGGCGCCCAAATAAAGGGTCTTTAAGGGAGTTTTATTAATAAAGTTTGTGTTTGTGACGCCACCTGTGGTGTTCAGTCAATGGGGACCGACGCTGCTTAAAGGGGTCCTCTGGGGTGATGTTATGGCAGCTAAGATAGAACTTCCCACAGGTGAAGTAGGTCTCCAGGGCTCCCGGTGTGTAGGTGAAGATGGTGGGTGGAGCGGTAAGAAATGGAGGACACAGGTTTGCAGTCTCTTTACCTGGCTTACTGAAGGCTTCAGGCAACCGCAGTCCAGGGCACTAGATCACAGATACAGGCAGGGTCCGGCCGGCTTGGAAGCAAGTTCAGAGTCCCCTTTACCAGGTGGAGATGAAAGCCTTCCTACTAGCGCTTTGGTGTAGTCCCTTGCTGCCTGTGGCTTCTATCAAGGTCCTCACTGTTCTATCCTCCATAAAGGTGGGAAACAAACCCATATGACAGGTGGCTCGAGCCTTTTTACAGGGTCTCTATCACAACCCGGGCTATGTGCCACTGTCTCTCCTGGGTGTTAGGGCGGAGAGGTTACATGTAGTCCAGCTGTCCTGCCGGTTTCTGCTGTGCCTCCAAGAGTCTGACAAAACCTCGGTCTTCCGGCTACCGGGAATCTGCACTCTGCAGGGAGGTAGCCCAGTCACAGCTATCCTCCCCAGTTGTCACACTCCTGTGCTTCGCTCTCCTGCACGCTGTCTACAGTTTGTTCTTTCCTTCTGTATTCTTTCTCCAGGAGCTGCAGAACCTATGGCTGCATGGCCCCTTCAGTCCATCCGACACTCGCTGTCTGACTGCACTCTTCTCTGTCCTCCTGACAGACTCTCTGACTTTCCCTCCAGGCCAGAATGTATATCCAGGGGAGCCAACCACAAGCTGGATCAGACCTCCCCCTTCTGGCCTGGAGTGTGAACATGTTGTATGTTAGTGGTTACCTGATAGAAGAGATCTTCCCTTGCTTCCAAGCATGACATCACTCTCCCTGTGAGGAAAGCAATGCCACTGTAACAACCAGGACCCTGGGGTGTTACAGAACCATCAAGGACCTCCATAGACACGGGGGGAAAGAGGAAAATTCACAAGAGATGTCTTCAAAGGTTTGTGCGAATGGTGGAAAAAATACTACATCAAACATCCAAATACCTGAAGGCCAACCTGGAACAGTCTGGGCTCATGGTTACAACAAGTACCATACGCACCGCACTAAACCAAGCAGAGCTTTATGGGTGAAGGCCAAGGAAGAAACCATTGCTGAAAAAAGGCATAAAAAGGAACAACTGATCTTTGCCAAAGAGTACCTTGAAAAACCATAATCTTTCTGGGAAAGTGTTCTGTGGACAAATGGAGCCTTTTGGCAATACAAAGCAACAGTTTGGTTACAGACGGCACAATAAAGCTTATAAGGAAAAGAACACCCTATCAACTGTTAAGCATGGTGGAGGATCCATAATGCTGTAGGGTTGCTTTGCTGCGTCTGGTGTTGGAGGCCTTGACCGTATCACGGGAAACATGAAATCAGAATTATCAAGAGATTTTAGAGGGAAATGTCCTTCCCAATGTAAGAAAACATGGGTCCTCCAGCAAGGCAATGGCCCAAAGCACACATCCAAAAGTACACAGGAATGATTGAAAATGAAAGAATGAACTATTTTAAAATTGCCATCAATGAGTTCTGACCTCAGTCCCACTGAAAGTCTTTGGGGTGAACTGAAATTTGCCATTGGGGGAAGAAGAACCCCGCAAACAATCAAGAGCTTGAACAAACTGCAAAGGAAGAGTGGGAGAAAATACCAGCTGAGAAGTGTAAGAAGCTTATTGTTGGCTACACAAAATATCTGCAGGCTGTCATCAATGCCAAAGGGTGTGCAGCCAAGTATTAATTAGGGGTGCTTTTATTGCTGTTTCTTTGAAATTGCATCATGTAAGTTGAAAAGCAATGTTGTATGACTTTGGACTACTAATTAAAAAATCCTGAGGAAATAACTTTGGTACATTTACAAACATATTGTACAGTCTATGGAAAAAATGAAGGGGTACCAATAATAGTGAGGAGCACTGTATGTATGTACATACTCAATACATATTCAATACATACGTACTCAGTACATACGTACTCAATATATACGTACCCAATACATACATACGTACCCAATACATACATACGTACCCAATACATACATACATACATACATACGTACACTCAATTACTTTTACAATACACGTAATTTAAAGACTCTGTCACCCCCAAAATGGCATTTAAACTTCCTAAACAAATATAAGGGATGCAGCCACTTTTGAAATCATACTACACAAGTAGAGTTTAACTTTATCCTTAAATAAAAATCCACTTTTATTTGATGTGTAAATGATGGCCTGGCCTATTCTGTAGCGCATAGTCCCGCCCTCCTATTTGCTTAATAAAACCGGCACCTCACATTGATTGACTTCTCTAAGGGTACCGTCACACAGTGGCACTTTGATCGCTAGGACGGCACGATCCGTGACGTTCCAGCGATATCGTTACGATCTCGCTGTGTCTGACACGCTACTGCGATCAGGGACCCCGCTGAGAATCGTACGTTGTAGCAGATCGTTTGAAACTTTATTTCGTCGCTGGATCTCCCGCTGACATCGCTGAATCGGCGTGTGTGACGCCGATTCAGCGATGTCTTCACTGGTAACCAGGGTAAACATCGGGTTACTAAGCGCAGGGCCGCGCTTCGTAACCCGATGTTTACCCTGGTTACCAGCGTAAATGTTAAAAAAACAAACATTACATACTTACCTTCAGTCCGTCCCTGGCGCTCTGCTTCTCTGCACTCCTCCTGCATCCGGTGTCAGCGCCGGCCAGCCAGAAAGCACAGCGGTGACGTCACCGCTCTGCTTTACGGCTGACCGGCGCTGACAGTGCAGAGAAGCACAGCGCCGGAGGACAGACACGGAATGTAAGTATGTAATGTTTGTTTTTTTTACGTTTACGCTGGTAACCATGGTAAACATCGGGTTACTAAGCGCGGCCCTGCGCTTAGTAACCCGATGTTTACCCTGGTTACCAGGGGACTTCGGGATCGTTGGTCGCTGGAGAGTGGTCTGTGTGACAGCTCTCCAGCGACCACACAGCGACGCTTCAGCGATCGACATCGTTGTCGTATCGCTGCAGCGTCGTTTCAGTGTGACGGTACCCTAAGGCCAGACAATCCCTTTAACCTATTCTTGCCTAGTATGGCTTACGTAGGATCTAGGGCCCCTATATAGGTGTTTAGGCAGTTGGAATGCCATTTTGGGGGGTGACAGCCTGCCTTTCAATCTGTTATAGAGGAGATTAGGACCAGTGTAATTTTCTTTGCTGAGTAATGTTCCCCAGAATGTTTCCCATTGTCCAAAGCAGCACAATGTCAGCAGGTGGGCGCAGATCCTGAAGAATGGGGAACTCGCGCCTGAGTCATTGTGTGGCATTTGTGCCTTTTTTGTCTAGGTTTTGGTATTTTTTTTTTCTTAATTGTATTTTGTGCCTTATTTTATAAGTTTGTCTCTTTTTGTTCGCCCTTGTGGGCAGAGTATTTTGTTTTCCTGATTTTTTCGGCTGATTCAGATTGATTGTGAAAAATCTCCCCTTTAATGTAAACCAGATATTTTTACACACACAATCCAACATTTTAGCAGAACATGCAAATTACTGCCCTGAAAAGTGTCAGTTTAAAGACAAGGTTACTGTAATGGTTAAATGAGTGCTATGTAATATTGGACAATGCCTCCGTGTTCACACTGACTTGTGCGCTCAGGTCAAGGTAACAGTCCAAAAGTTCCACCGATAACCAAGTCTGATTGCTTCCATTCCTCTCCCTTCTCTGGTGACTTTCTCCAGGTCTGGACAGATATTCATAGAAAACTGGGTATTTATCAGTGCTGTGTGATAAGTGTGTGGACACATGGGAAGTAGATGAAGTAAAGCAGCACGGTGGCGCAGTGGTTAGCACAGCAGCCTTGCAGCGCTGGGGTCCTGGGTTCTAATCCCACCCAGGAAAACATCTGCAAAGAGTTTGTATGTTCTCTCCGTGTTTGCGTGGGTTTCCTCCGGGCACTCCGGTTTCCTCCCACATTCCAAAGACATACTGATAGGGATTCTAGATTGTGAGCCCCATCGGGAACAGTGATGATAATGTGTGCAAAACTGTAAAGCGCTGCGGAATATGTTAGCGCTATATAAAAATAAAGATCAAAGCGAAAAACCGGAAACTGACACGTGCAGGAGCACATACACAATACTGGGATGGGAAGTCATGGGTCCTCGCTTATAATGGCTTAACCCCCTTTTTTTGTCATGCGCCATTCCTGTCATCGTTTACCCGCTTGCTTGATATTCGTTAAGGTAACATTTAATTTGTGTTCTCTTTCAGAAAGTTATTTTATGGAATTAATGAAATTACTGTTAAAGTGCCTTCTCTTTTTAAGCTTCTAATAAAGGAGGTGAGTGGTGTCTTTGGTCAGTTGGAGGTTTTCGTTCCGTTTACGTCAGTATGTCCGTCCTTGCTGGTTGTGCTGCAGTTTGCCACCAGGGGGCAGTCTTTCTTGGTTTTAGTTCTGCTTTCTGTATCTGCAGTTTATACAAGGATGTGTGTCTACAGTATACAGTGTACGGCAAACGTCCAGTAAAGCAATTTACAGTTCAGACAGTCATAATGTTTTTTAGCATGTAAATCAGAAGTGTATGGGGACTTATGTGGGCTTCCTGCCTCTCCCTGCTACCTCCCCTAGGTATTTAGGGGTAAAAAATCATTTTTGCTATTTGGTTTCATTAAAAAAAATTGCACCATTTGGCGTTTACAGGCTTTTTTAATGTCCCCTGAGATTATGCCTGCTGCCTGTATCCCCTCTGTGGAGAGCCGATGGCAGTATTGAGAGTTGCCATTGGGCTAGGCTGGTGGCACAGGCACCTGAGTATGGCCTCTGAATACTGTGCCCATAATCACAAGATTGCACACGGTATCACTGCTGCTTAAGGTACCGTCACACATAACAATATCGTTAACGATATTGTTGCTTTTTGTGACGTAGCAACGATATCGTTAACGAAATCGTTGTGTGACAGCGACCAACGATCAGGCCCCTGCTGGGAGATCGTTGGTCGCTGGGGAAAGTCCAGGACTTTATTTCGTCACTGGATCACCCGCTGACATCGCTGAATCGGCGTGTGTGACGCCGATTCAGCGATGTCTTCACTGGTAACCAGGGTAAACATCGGGTTACTAAGCACAGGGCCGAGCTTAGTAACCCGATGTTTACCCTGGTTACCATTGTAAATGTAAAAAAAACCAAACACTACATACTTACATTCCGGTGTCTGGTCACGTCCCTCGCCTTCAGCTTCCCGCACTGTGAGCGCCGGCCGGCTGTAAAGCAGAGCACAGCGGTGACGTCACCGCTGTGCTTTACGGCCGGCGCTCAGTCAGTGCGGGAAGCTGAAGGCGAGGGACGTGACCAGACACCGGAATGTAAGTATGTAGTGTTTGGTTTTTTTTACATTTACAATGGTAACCAGGGTAAACATCGGGTTACTAAGCGCGGCCCTGCGATTAGTAACCCGATGTTTACCCTGGTTACCCGGGGACCTCGGCATCGTTGGTCGCTGGAGAGCTGTCTGTGTGACAGCTCTCCAGCGATGAAACAGCGTCGCTGCAGCGATCGGCATCATTGTCTAGATCGCTGCAGCGTCGCTAAATGTGACGGTACCTTTAGTCCTGAGTGAGATTACATTAGACCGATCACATTTTCCTTTTAGTCATATTTATCATTCTTTAACTTGGCTTAGTGTGCTATACGTCACAGGGATTAGCCCATGGGAATGCAGTGACGCCGTATTTAGGGTCTACGTGCGATAAATCCCATCCGTAGTCGCCCATTGCACCTTCGGCTGCAACCACTTGTCATGGTCCTGCTGTCGTCTTGCATACAGTAATGTGGTAATTGCGTTACTTTGATATTTCCATATTTGTATTTTTTTTCCAGGTTCTCAATCCTTTTTACATTTTTCAACTATTCAGTGTTATTTTGTGGAGCACAGATGAATATTACTACTATGCATCTGCCATTGTGTTAATGTCTGTAATATCCATCATCAGTTCTCTGTACACTATTAAAAAGGTGAGCGACTTCTTTACTGATTGGACTTCCATTAGGTTACGGCGCTTGTTGGTTTTCAGTTTAGTATTGTTTGTACAACTACTTTTATCCCAGTAAATTGAGATTATGGCCATGTTTAAGGAAGCATGGCCGTCCCCTTATATGTACCTCATGTGTAGGATCCCTTACGATAGAGGTGCTGGGTATAGGATCACTTAGTGTCTGTGAACCGATCAGGCTGGGAGCCCCACATCATTTACAAAGTGGGCCTATGTAAATCATCTTTTTCTCAGCCTCTATAGGTCCAACCCTGTGTTTCTGCCACGGTGTCGGTGATCGAGCAGTCCCGTCTGCATCCCTGCAGCTAATAACTAGCTGAACCCAGTGATTGGCTGCAGCGCTGTCAATTAATATGGTGTAAATCATAAGACCATTTTTTGGCTCAATTTATGCCAGAATTCTGGCTAATTTAGGCTACGTTCACATTAGCGTTGCGTCGGGCGCAGCTGCGGCGACGCATGCGTCATGCGCCCCTATATTTAGCATGGGGGCGCATGGACATGCGTTGTCTTGCGTTTTGTGACGCATGCGGAATTTTTGGCGCAAGCTTCAGGGCGCAGAGGACGCAGCAAGTTGCATTTTTTTTGCGTCCAAAATCAAGCCAAAAATGGACGCATGCGTCACAAAACAATGCGTTTTTGCATGCGTTTTGCATGCGTTGTGCGTTGTCGCCGACGCAACACACAACAACGCAAATGTGAACGTAGCCTTAGCTTGATAAATGTTCCCCACTGTGGATATTTTCCACAGGTAAATTGACACATAATCCAGTTTTTATAACGTGAAGCATGTAAATGTAGTTGATTTCACCCTTGTGGTGAATATAGTGAAGTCCAGCAATAATAGTGATTTAGAAAAGCAATTCTAATGTGGTCCCCTGTAGCAGTATAACCATTTGTCTTTGGTAACTAGTGGGGCGGTTTAATTCTCTGTAGCCCTGCTTTATACCTACATGACCCTTAACGCCAGGTCACACTTCCCAAAACACAGCGTTACGACACCAAAGTTTTTGGCTATAAAAGCACAGAAAAAAAGCTCTAAAACGGCAGTGTGTGAACTGGTCCTTGTATGTTGCATTTATGAAGAAGCTGCTTAGCATCTGCTAATGCCAATGTTGTTTTCTTTTTCTAGCAATATATAATGTTACATGACATGGTTGCAGCTCACAGTATTGTCAGAGTGACCGTGTGTCATGCAAACAAAGGTACGTCATTTCCCAGGATTTCTCCCAATTGCCGTATGCTGGGCTGAATGTCATGGCATTGTTGACTTTCCAGCGCCTGGTGTCGTTGGCTCTTTTCTTAGAATTCTCTGTGGCGCCTTTCCTGGAAATGTGTGAATAAATTCTCGGCTTATTATATCACTTGTAAAACTTGCCCCGACGCAGTCTTGCTTTGTCAGCACTTATTGGGCAGTGTGGGAGTGTTTCTGAATATACCGTATGGAAAAGAGAACTGGCACAATCCTGTCCTCAGTTTATCTAAAGTTTTTCAGGAAGAAGAATTGCTGCATTGCAGTACACAAAACTGTAAGGGTATGTGCACACGTTCAGGATTTTTCGCGGTTTTTTCGCGATAAAAACGCATAAAAAATGCATACATATGCATTTTATCATTTAGAATGCATTCTGCAATTTTTGTGCACATAATGCGTTTTTTTCTGCAAAAAAATGCATCGCGGTAAAAAAAAACAGCATGTTCATTAATTTTGCGGATTTTTCGTGTTTTTCCTGCTATTTAATGCATTGGGAAAGCTCCGGGGAAAAAAAGCGGAAAAAAAAGTGTAAAAATGCATGCGGATTTCTGGCAGAAACAAAGTATGTATTAAAACAGTATTACAAGAGCTGATGAAGTTTTTTCTTTTGCAAAACTATGGTATACATGCTCATTTGTCAAGGTTGTAAAGGTAGCCTTTTTGCCCTCTCTATAGGTTCACTTTTATTTGTTGCTAGAACATTGATGTCATGTGGCTTTTGTGGACGCATCAGTAATATAGTCTCTCTCTATTTCAGAAGTTGAAGAAATCATGTCTACTGATCTCGTACCTGGGGACATTATGTTAATCCCACCTAACGGGACCATTATGCCATGTGATGCCGTCCTGATCAGTGGAACCTGCATCGTGAATGAAAGCATGTTAACAGGTAATGATATGGATGTGAAGGCATCTCAATGGCGTTTGTGTGACCGTCCCTAATTTGTATGGTTACTTTTAGGTGAAAGTGTGCCGGTGACCAAGACGAACTTGCCAGACCCATGTTCAGATTCCAGAGGAGTGGAGGATGAGAACTATAACACAGAAGTTCACAAACGTCACACTTTGTTTTGTGGGACCAATGTCATCCAGACCAGATTTTATGCTGGAGAGCCTGTCAAAGCCATAATTGTCCGGACAGGTATAGTGCCCATATGCTTTATCAGGGTTGTTCGTTTCTTCGTCCATGAACGCAGTTTGTTATAAAAAAAACAAACAATCAAACCGCACTACAGTCAATACGTGGGCCAGCCAGGAAGTCTCCGCTACTGCTCTCCGTCTGGCTGATGTCACGCTGCAGTGCGTTAGCCAGTCGGTGAGCTCAGCGGGTGAGTAGGGCATTCCAAAAAACCGCACTATGGTCACTACCTGGGCCAGCCAGCAAGTCTCCGCTATTGCTCGCCGTCTGGCTGATGTCACGCTGCAGTGCGTCAGCCAATTGGTGAGCTTAGCGGATGAGTAGGGCGTTCCAACAAACCGCACTACGGTCACTACGTGAGCCAGCCAACAAGTCTCCGCTACTGCTCTCCGTCTGGCTGATGTCACTCTGCAGTGTGTCAGCCAATCGGTGAGCTCAGTGGGCGAGTAGGGCGTTCCAACAAACCGCACTACGGTCACTACGTGGGCCAGCCAGCAAGTCTCCGCTACTGCTGTCCGTCTGGCTGATGTCACTCTGCAGTGTCAGCCAATCGGTGAGCTCAGCAGGCGAGTAGGGCGTTCCGTCTGCACTGACAAAGCTCTGAGCTTGGTGATTGGCTGCTGCTCTTTGATGTCAGCGCGGCAGGCAGACACTGAGAGTAGCGGTGCAGACTCACCGGTGGACCTAGGAAAGGTGAGTACAGTGCGTTTGTTTTTCTTATAACAAACTGCACCTGGGGATGAAGAGTAGCTTGAATGGAGACGATCCCGTCACTGAACATGGAGCATGTGTTAATAGCCTCCTGCTATTATTATTATTCTGTATTTCTCTCTTCCTTGTTCCCATCTGTTATTGGAATGAAACGTTGATGCCTCATCTTTTGTCTTCCAGGATTCAGCACATCTAAAGGACAGCTTATACGTTCCATACTCTATCCAAAGCCCACAGACTTCAAGCTTTACAGAGATGCCTACCTGTTCCTGCTGTGTCTCGTGGGGGTGGCTGGGATAGGGTTTCTGTACACTGTTGTAAATAGTATTATAAATCAGGTAGGGGCATCTTTTGTCTCATTAACCCCCCCACAACTTGTTGCTGATTTACAGTAACTCATTTATTATGTTTGTCCCTTTCGTCTAGGTCCCAGCCAGCACTATTGTAATCGAGTCACTTGACATTATAACCATCACAGTACCTCCCGCTCTTCCTGCGGCCATGACTGCTGGGATTGTGTATGCACAAAGGCGTCTGAAAAAACTTGGCATCTTCTGTATCAGTCCTCAGCGGATAAACATTTGTGGACAGCTAAACCTCGTATGCTTTGACAAGGTAATATCCTTCTTAGATTTATTTTCCTTTGCATAGAACAGCAGAACATTGGCTTTAAAAAGGCTTTAGGATTATTAATGTATGCAAGTATGATTTATTTTTTTTGCTAGCAGTAGATTAGCTTCTAAAAACCCTTGAACCCAGCAGCCACATAAGCCCATCTCCTCAGGTTTTCTATGTGTAAAAGGCCCTGTACTGTCCAATTGTAACTTGCTCACAAGCTTTGAATAATAAGAATAATCTTTATTTTTATATAGCGCTAACATATTCTGCAGTGCTTTACAGTTTTGCACACATTATCATCGCTGTCCCCGATGGGGCTCACAATCTAGATTCCCTATCATTATGTCTTTGGAATGTGGGAGGAAACCAGAGAACCCGGAGGAAACCCACGCAAACACGGAGAACATACAAACTCCTTGCAGATGTTGTCCTTAGTGGGATTTGAACCCAGGACTCCAGTGCTACAAGGCTGTAGTGCCAACCACTGAGCCACCATGCTGCCCGATAATGAGTTGGAGCCAATGCTACTTATTACACAGCCGCCTTTTTGTCTCTAATAGTACTTTTTTTAGGTCCTTTTAGTGATGCCGGATATTGGAAAATAAGTTATTACTGTGTGTGTGTGGAGGTGTTAAGGGCATTTACTAGCTGGTCTAACAGCACTGTGAAGGATTTTTAACCCCCCTCCCCATCCACTTTTGGTTTTCTCGACATAGACTATAAGGGCTTGTTTTTGCAGAACTGGTTATTTTATGTTAACGACATCATGAAATGTATTTGGTAACACCAAAGAGATCACCCCATACAATTCCTTCTGACTTCTGCTGTATGATGCAGGATGCAAAATGGTTAAGTTTCTGAAAGTAGATCATGCATTCAAGGCTTTAATGCTAATCTACTTTTAAATAAATATTGGGCAGAGACGCCTATCACTATTACTGATTATGATTGCACAGCTCTCCTTAGGGTACCGTCACACTAAAACGACGCTGCAGCGATACGACAACGATGTCGATCGCTGCATCGTCGCTGTTTGGTCGCTGGAGAGCTGTCACACAGACAACTCTCCAGCGACCAACGATACCGAAGTCCCCTGGTAACCAGGGTAAACATCGGGTTACTAAGTGCAGGGCCGCGCTTAGTAACCCGATGTTTACCCTTGTTACCAGCGTAAATGTAAAAAAAACAAACACTACATACTTACATTCCTGTCGCGTCCCTCGGCGCTGTGCTTCTCTGCACTGACAGTGAGCGCCGGACAGCCGGAAAGCAGAGCGGTGACGTCACCACTGTACTTTACGGCTGGCCGGCGCTCACCAGTCAGTGTGGGAAGCTGAAGGCGAGGGACATGACCAGACACCGGGAAGGTAAGTATGTAGTTTTTTTTTTTTTTTTACATTTACACTGGTAACCAGGGTAAATATCGAGTTACTAAGCGCGGCCCTGCGCTTAGTAACCTGATGTTTACCCTGGTTACCAGTGAAGACATCGATGAATCAGCGTCACACACGCCGATTCAGCGATGTCAGCGGGAGATCCAGTGACGAAATAAAGTTTCAAACGATCTGCTACGACGTAAGATTCTCAGCGGGGTCCCTGATCGCAGTAGCGTGTCAGACACAGCGAGATCGTAAGGATATCGCTGGAACGTCACGGATCGTGCCGTCCTAGCGATCAAAGTGCCACTGTGTGACGGTACCCTTACACAGTTTGTAATGAAGTAGTGACTCTAGCTGATAATGTGGTGCTGTAATGATGCATTGTGGAATTAACCGTAAAAAAAAACAGGAATAAAATGCAGGGTCAAATCTAGGAATCAAGATGGAGTCTAAAGTGAAGAAAACAGTGCTGAACAGCAAATATGCAAGTACACCATATATAAGTGCAGAATGTGACCATCGGAGTGCAAGGATGGAAAAAATTCTTTGTACTGCTTCTTTAAGAAGTGAAAAATGGGCTCTGATTGCTGTGAACATCATGGACCGTTTTCTGAGTTATGAGAAATATGTTGATTTTAAAATGGCAAGAATATGCTTAGCCAAAAAACTAGTATATCGAAGGCTTGGTATTTAATAAGCTTTTTGTCTTTTAGACTGGCACTCTCACTGAAGACGGTTTGGACCTCTGGGGAATCCAAAGAGTGGAGAATTCTCAGTAAGGATCTTTGATGACTTCATGTCTTTTGTGTAACCACATTTGGCTTTGTTCTCCTGGATTAAATCCAACTTGTTTTTCTCATTGATGTCATTGCGGGGACACAGTACCACTGCCGCTAGGAGGCTGACACAAGTTAGAAGAAAAATATGTTGGCTATGACCTTTCCTCAGTGTCCTGTTAAGTTTCAGCTTAGTGTCTGTAGGAGGCAGACACAACCTCCATCAGGTCTGCAGCATGTTTTGCCTTCTTTTGCCTTAGATTGCTCATTTTATTGGGTGGTATGGATGACTCCCACCATAGGCATTCCTGCAGCCTCTCAACCCCAGTTTCAAGACAGTTTGCGGCTTCTCCTGCACTACTAGTGATCTGTAGGGTTCCCAGTGGATCAATCTCACGTCCTGTCATCCACCATATTTTGCATTTATTTGGCACCTAGACTTCCCCCAGCTTCTGCCAGAACTAGGCCACAATATTCCTTCTTTTCCTACAGAGCGTGTCTGCATGCTGACCATCCCCCTTCACACCTTGCATCTTCCAAATGCAGTTTTTACAGTGGGAAAATGGTGGTCTGCCATACAAAAAGCTTCTCCCTAAAGGTACCGTCACACTTAGCGACGCTGCAGCGATACCGACAACGATCCGGATCGCTGCAGCATCGCTGGAGAGCTGTCACACAGACAGCTCTCCAGCGACCAACGATGCCGGTAACCAGGGTAAACATCGGGTAACTAAGCGCAGGGCTGCGCTTAGTAACCCGATGTTTACCCTGGTTACCATCCTAAAAGTAAAAAAAAACAAACACTACATACTTACCTACAGCCGTCTGTCCTCCAGCGCTGTGCTCTGCACTCCTCCTGTACTGGCTGTGAGCACAGCGGCCGGAAAGCAGAGCGGTGACGTCACCGCTCTGCTTTCCGGCTGACCGACGCTCACAGCCACTACAGGAGGAGTGCAGAGCACAGCGCTGGAGGACAGACAGCGTTAGGTAAGTATGTAGTGTTTGTTTTTTTTTTTTACTTTTAGGATGGTAACCAGGGTAAACATCGGGTTACTAAGCGCGGCCCTGCGCTTAGTAACCCGATGTTTACCCTAGTTACCAGTGAAGACATCGCTGAATCGGTGTCACACACGCCGATTCAGCGATGTCTACGGGGAGTCCAGCGACCAAATAAAGTTCTGGACTTTCTTCCCCGACCAGCGACAGCACAGCAGGGGCCTGATCGCTGCTGCCTGTCACACTGGACGATATCGCTAGCGAGGACGCTGCAACGTCACGGACCGCTAGCGATATCGTCTAGTGTGACGGTACCTTAAGACGCCTCAGGGTCGCAGTCTGCTCTGCCTGTGCTACTTGTCATCATCGGTGTACACTGAATTAAACATCAGGATATAGGAACATAGTTAGTAAGGCCGAAAAAAGACATTTGTCCATCCAGTTCAGCCTATATTCCATCATAATAAATCCCCAGATCTACGTCCTTCTACAGAACCTAATAATTGTATGATACAATATTGTTCTGCTCCAGGAAGACATCCAGGCCTCTCTTGAACCCCTCGACTGAGTTCGCCATCACCACCTCCTCAGGCAAGCAATTCCAGATTCTCACTGCCCTAACAGTAAAGAATCCTCTTCTATGTTGGTGGAAAAACCTTCTCTCCTCCAGACGCAAAGAATGCCCCCTTGTGCCCGTCACCTTCCTTGGTATAAACAGATCCTCAGCGAGATATTTGTATTGTCCCCTTATATACTTATACATGGTTATTAGATCGCCCCTCAGTCGTCTTTTTTCTAGACTAAATAATCCTAATTTCGCTAATCTATCTGGGTATTGTAGTTCTCCCATCCCCTTTATTAATTTTGTTGCCCTCCTTTGTACTCTCTCTAGTTCCATTATATCCTTCCTGAGCACCTTTTTCTCTGGCTCCACTTCTAGGAGGAAGTTTTTCTGTTGGCGGCAATAGGTGTGTTTTCCTAGTTATATTCTCTGTTAGCCTGGCTCTCAAAGGAATGGAAGCATCTTGAAACTCATGCCCTTTTCCAATTTGCCTAGGGTCCCCTTACCTTCGGAGGGATTGGATCTTTATGAAGTAGCATTTTGTGGTTATCTGACGCTGTGGCTTGCTCAATACAGTAGATTGATGCAGGTGTTCCCTTCCAATCTAAGGGACTAAAATTCTATTCTCTTATGAATGAGAATCCCCTCAGCCTCCACGGTGTCTAAGATCCTCTTCCGTTAAGGTCCAAGTGGTTCTTCAATGGTCCACTAGTGCCATCACCTTGTGTTATCCGACATGGAGTTCTCCAGTGACCCGCTTGGTTTCGGCAATTGACCCATCTTCAATTCGGATTCCTTTTTTTGCGCTAGCGTGGGTCACCAAGGTTCTCTGTGATCCAAATTAGTTCCTGGGGTACTACTTCAATTTCATAATTTGTTTCCAAATAGTTAAGTCAAAAAATTAACTGTAAAAGGAAAAGGAAAATTAACAATATCACTGAGAGAGAAAAAAGAGTCATACCTGTAATATCATGTCCTGACACAAATGCAATAACGGGATGCAGCGGGTCCCCCAAGATAGAAGGAATAGAAGCAAGGAAAGCACAGGTACAAAATACTGAATACAAGCCACTTAATAACCCACCAAACATCCATGGGGCGGCTGCCTAGTATTTCAATTGCACACATGTCTGCGTAGAGTGTCGTTCACACCATTACGTGAGATGCACCTCTATACGTATAGCAGCCTATTACTGACACCCCTCCTATTACATCAGGTGGGCTACCAATTCCATATGTGCACCCACAGGCTAGACACCCCACTTTACCCAGCCACTACTGGAAAGAAATAGTTAAGTCAGACCCATTTCAGTTCTTCAAAGGCACTAAAATGTTCATTAGGTCTACAATTGGGAGAGCCCCCCTCTGTGGGCACCCGCACTGTACATCTTCACTACAGAAAAGGGTGATATTTATGATACATTTGTCTACTATGAACAGCAGCAGCAGACTAGTCTTCCTAGAAGTGCTGTCACAACCTCATCAGACGCCTGCTGTAATTGGCAACAAATTGGCACTCTGCGATCGCTTGTAACGGCATACCCCCAGAGCACACTCTAAATGTTACTGTCAGAGATTCACAACAGCATTCAAGAGGTCACCAGCAATGTGCTGAGCTTTGCTCCACTCACTACTTTAAGGCTACTTTCACACTACCGTCGGAATCTCCCCGTCGCAATGCGTCGGGCAGAGATTCCGACGCTAGCGTTTGACGTACTGCACAACGGGTGCAGCGGATGCATTTCTCCGGCGCATCCGCTGCCCCATTGTGAGGTGCGGGGAGGTGAGGTGCGGTCCGTCAGGAGCAAAAAACGTTACATGTAACGTTTTTTGCTCCCGGCGGTCCGCCACAATACGGCGCAACCGTCGCACGACGGTTGCGACGTGTCGCAATGCGTCGCTAATGTTAATCTATGGGGCAAAAACGCATCCTGCAAACAACTTTGCAGGATGCGTTTTTTTGCCATAAACGACGCATTGCGACGTATTGCAAAAAACGCCGGTGTGAAAGTAGCCTTAGGGTATGTACACACGTTACGGATTCTCTGTGGATCCGCAGTGTTTTTTGCGGTGCAGAAACGCTGCAGATCCGCAATTGATTTACAGTACAATGTAAATCAATGAGAAAAAAAAGCTGTGCACACTTTGCGGAAAATTCGGTGCGGAAACGCTGCGGATTAAAAGAAGTACCATGTCAATACTTTTTTGCAGATCTGCAGCGTTTTTGTACCCATTCCATTATAGAAATCCGCAGGGGTAAAAAACACAGTAAGGCTATATTCACCCTTTGCGGATTTTGCTGCGGATCCGCAGTGGATTTGACCGCTGCGGATCCGCAGCAGTTTCCCATGAGTTTACAGAACAATGTAAACCTATGGGAAACAAAAAACGCAGTGCACATGCTGCGGAAAAAACCGCGCGGAAGCGCTGCGGATTACATTCCGCAGCATGTCACTTCTTTTCTGCGGATTTTCACCTGCTCCAATAGAAAACTGCAGATGAAAATCCGCAGAAGAAACCGCAGTAAAAACTGCGATGAATCCGCAGTAAAAACCGCGACGGGTTTTCACTGCGGATTTAGGAATTCTGCTGCGGAAAAATCCGCAGTGGAATCTGCAAAGTGTGCACATAGCCTTAAGCAGCAGAAAAACCCGCTGCGGATACGCACAAAAAAACGCGACAAATCCGCAGCTGCGTTTTCTGCCAGAGGCAGAATCCGCACCAGAAATTCCTGAGGCTAATCCGCAACGTGTGCACATAGCCTTAGAGGCTATAATAATAATAAATAAAGATTATTATTATTATTATTAGAGGCAGATGATGCCGGAGTAACACAGCCATCATCTGCCAGGAATAATGCAGACTTCGCTTTTGAGCCTGTTTGAAAGAAGGGGACGCGACATGACATACCAGTACGTCTTATGTTAAGGTCTGTAGTCTCAGTTTGGCAAGGTTTATCCCTGCACACAAGTCTTATTTTCATTGAAGCATGAGTTATTGGGCTTCAATCCTATGATATGTTTCAATCTTAGAATCAATTCCTTCGCCAGTCTGGTTTGAACTTGGGTCAATTCCTTGTTTCCTTGTCATTTTTTGATGACTATCATTATTTTCAGGGCCTCCATGCTAGCTTGGTTCTACTGCAGATTTACCCTTTATTGGAATATTCCTATTAGTAAAAAAAAGCTCTCGGCATGCCAGTGCTTTTGTGATCCATGGCACACCCTGCTAGTTCTGTTCGTCTGCAAGATTTGATGTTATTTATTTATTTTACTCACTTATAGCACCATTAATTCCACAGTGCTTTACAGACATTATCATCGCTGTCCCCATTGGGGCTCACAATCTAGAAACCCTATCAGTATGTCTTTGGAGTGTGGGAGGAAACCGGAGAACCCGGAAGAAACCCCATGTTGTCATTGACGCTTTTATGGCCCTTGTTGGGTCTTCAATAGTGGATGCTTACAGATTCAGGGGTGGAGAGCTGCTCTTCTTCAGCTTTCCTTTCTTCTGATAGAGCCGTCAGACATCAAACTTCCATTCCTCAAGTCGGCAGTCTTGCCATGTGACCCATTGTCAGCCTCCTGGAGAAAGGTCTTCTAACAACACTGCAGTGTTTCACAATATATTCAATGATGGGGTATTATGGTAATTGCAGAAATCCATGGCTGATTCTTGTATATCTACCCTGAATTTGCAGTGCACAATACACTGGATCCATCACTGGATTAGCCCCATTGTCAGTAATGGGGTTACTCATCATCTTTTCCATGTTGACCGCTATTAGCAACTTGCCTATTTCCACTTTTGTCACCAAAAATTTGTTTGGACAATTTGCACTGCATTTGTATAAGTAACATTCCTCTAGTGTTAGCTTTCTGTTACTCTTTCTTATGTTAACGTGTCGGTTTTGACCCGTGTCTTAAATCACCCCTAGGATACCATAAAAACAGTTATTTATGATCCAATTTGATTCTTACCTCTTAGTTACCTTGTTAGGGTATCTCATCCATGGAAGGATTGATTTTAATATTTTTGTTGTGGCCCCCTGGGCCTTTCATTTGAGAGCATACCCTTCATTTTCAATATAAAAATATTGTCAAATGAACCTCAAGAGAATAATATAAACTATACTCTACAAAGTACCAACTCTAAGCTGATTTGGCCATACATGCCTGGACATGTCCCTAACTCAAGTTGTTGGAGGTAGAGCTGGCTGTGGGCTGTTGGTTTATATTGTGTTTGAGTTCAGTTTTGGGACTTATTATTGTTTTTTTACTCTTATATTAGACCTGGGTCGAAATTGACCCCAACAACACAAATGTTATAATTTTAATAAGAGCATTTTACAATTTAGTAAAATAGTTTTATTTTATTGTATTTTGTTTAACAATAAGTTCCTGAAAAAGTCAAAAAGTCTTGATGCAATAAACAAAAGTATGTAGAATGTGTATGCATTTAAAACCTAAAATGGGTCGGTCACGACCCTAACACTAGAGGAAGCATAAAGTGGCAGAATACTCCATAAACAGAACGTGGGTCAAAATGTACATTAGAAAATGTAGGTTTTTCCTATTTTTTTAGTATCTTTTCTGTATGTAAAATTGTCTGCAATGAGCAAGAATGTTTTTCTTGCTTCATTGGGGGACACAGGTAACCATGGGTGTATGCCGCCGTCGCTAGGAGGCTGACACTATGCAAATAAAGAAAAATAACTCCTCCCCGGCAGAATACACCCTCCGACAGGCACCAGGCAACTCAGTTTTTACTTAGTGTCTGTAGGAGGCGGACCTGGATCTAACAGATCCGCATTTCTTTTTCTTTTACGGATTGTGTGTGTTTATTAACCTTTTTCCCTTTCATTTCAGATAGACTTCTGGGGGCTACAGGGTGCAGTTTTCTCACCCTGATTCCCCGCATTAAGCGACCGAGAGAGCAGTGTGGTATCGCCCACATCGCACCCTCTCGGATCCGCTGGGCAGGACTGTGTTTCATGTCACCCTGGGGTGTTCATGTTTACTTTCGGTGGCCAGTCCTTGCCTTTTTTCCCCCCCTTCATCCCTCTCCTCGAAGTGGGCTGAGAGGAAGACAGTGGTCACCTGCGGTGACCTCCCCCCTTTTAAGGGGTTGACGCAGTCTTCTGCGCCGGTTGATATAGCACGGGAAGGAGGACCACATCTCCCAGGACCCTTTCTGTCATCAAGGGATCCTGATGCGTTCCTCATCTTCAGGTAGGAAGATCTTTAGGCTAAGTGCACACGTTGCAGAATTGCCGCGGAAATTTCCGTGGCAAGTCTGCGCCTCCTGCCGCGGGTATATCGCATGCGGAATTGGCATGCATATTCCCGCAGAAAACTAGCGTTTTGCAAGCATAATTAGCTTGCAGAATGCTAGCGTTTTCCAAGCGATCTGTAGCATCGCTTGGAAAACTGATTGACAGGTTGGTCACACTTGTCAAACAGTGTTTGACAAGTGTGACCAACTTTTTACTATTGATGCAGCCTATGCCGCATCAATAGTAAAAGATAGAATGTTAAAAATAATAAAAAAAAAATAATAAAAAAAATGGTTATACTCACCTTCCGCAAACAGCCGATCTCCTCAGCGGCTTCCGTTCCTATAGATGGTGTGTGTGCAGGACCTTCGGTGACGTCGCGGTCACGTGACCGCGACGTCAACGCAGATCCTTCACACCATCTACAGGAACGGAAGCGGCCGCGTGCAGCGCTGAGGGGCAGGAAGACTCCGGGGGCCATCGAAGGTGAGTATATCAGATTTTTTTATTTTAATTATTTTTTTTTTTAACAATTATATGGTGCCCAGTCCGTGGAGGAGAGTCTCCTCTCCTCCACCCTGGGTACCAACCGCACATGATCTGCTTACTTCCCGCATGGTGGGCAAAGCCCCATGCGGGAAGTAAGCAAATCAATGCATTCCTAGGTATGCGCAATCCCCGCGATTCCACGAATTTAATGAACATGCGGATTGCATTCTATTAAATAGGATGCTTAATGTGAGCGCTTTTTTTCACGGTTTTTATAGCGATAAACCACGAAAAATCTGGTACGTGTGCACACAGCCTTAACCAACAGCAGCCCCCCCACCCAGTCCCTGCATCATCCCAATCTCCATGCAGGGGCACTTAACCTTATTATCCAGCAGCACTCGCCACTGCACTGGCGCTCCGTTACCAGGCTAGGGGATTCAGGGGCCATCGGGCGCTCTTTTATTTAAATCTTGCGCCTCTTTCCTCACAGTGTGCTTTTTCCACCATATTCCTTTCCGGCAAGTCTCTGCCCCGGGAAGCCGCGCCCCTTCTTCTTCCTTCATTCCCAGCGCTGGACACACCTCGCTTGCAGCCCAGCGTTGGTATTGTCCGCGCTCCAGCGGGCCATACTCCTTTTCCCTGCCGGTCTATCAGGCGCTTGGTTTCTCTTCAGCTGGCCACGTCTCACTGTTTGGCGCGTTCTCTGCACAAGCAGACGCTCGCAGCCTGCGCTTTCCCGGCCTGCTGCCTCCTGTGCATCGCGTACTCTGGAATACCTCTCAGGAGGCCCCTAATGCTCGGGATGAGTGCACTCCCCCAGAGTCACTCTCCATAAGGAGAAACATTACCCCTTAGACCCCAGTCCAGAGCCTCTCACCTAGCCAAATCCGTTCTCATGCTTTGCACTGATGAGGGCCAACAGCCCGAAACACCGTGTCTGCGAATTGAGATACTGATTTGGCTTTTATCCTAAGTCATATTGCACGACTCGTTAAAGGGTTGACTGTGACTTGTAGGATCGCTACTTCCAACAGGTGGCGCTATAGAGTTTAAGTCCTCTTTTTCTCAGAAGAGGCATTTTGCATATCCCAATCATAAGGAATTTGATAACACTACATCTAGACACTGGGAACACCCTGGTAAACGTTTTCCAGGGAGGAAAGTTTAGACATTTTATACCAGTTTGCTGCAGACCTTGTTAGCAAATGGTCCAAATCTCCTAAGGTAGATCCACCTGTGTCTAGATTATCCTCCCACACAGTGCTGTCCATTCCTGATGCGGCGTCTCTAAAGGACCCCACGGACAGACAAATTGAGGCTCTAACCAAATCGGAATCTTCTGGTACCTCTCTCTGTCCCAATTTCGCCTGTGCCTGGGTGGTGAAAGCGGTGTCGGCCTGGGCCAAAACCCTACGCAGAGGTATTGTAGCTTCGGCTCCCGCACAGGAGCTAGCGGATTTAGCAGATCAGATTTCACTGGCTGGAAAGTACCTTCTGAATGCTTCTCTGGATGCGGCTGCTTGCTCTGCAAGGGCAAACAGCAATATTGTCGCCATTCGCCGTGACCTCTGGCTGAAGGCGTGGAACGCAGATCCCGCTTCCAAAAAATCCCTCACAAGTTTGCCTTTCCAGGGATCCAGGCTCTTTGGAGCACAGCTAGAAGAAATGATCTCGGACGCCACTGGCGGTAAGAGCACTTCTCTTCTGCAATCTAAGCCTTCAATAGAAAGGGACCCCATTCATTTCGCTCCTTCGCCTCCTCAGGTGGTGCCTCTCACCATGACCGGCCTTCCACTCAAAGGGACCGAAGGAAGCCTTCTTTCGGGCCTACCCCTCACTGGAGAGCTAAAGGCTGCACCTCCAAATCTTCCAGTTCTCGCGACCACAGATTTTCTTCCAAATGACGGGTCACTCAAACCTGGAAATCTTTCCAGGGTGGGAGGCAGGCTTCTTCTGTTCACAGAGCCTTGGTTATCAGTGGTCGACGATGCCTGGGTCAGGGAGATTGTCACAACAGGTTACAAAATAGAATTTTTGTCGCCCCCAGGAAGACGTTTTTTCCTCTCCCGCCCACCCAAACAGCCCTCCCATGTCCCAGGGCTTTTTCAGGTGGTTGATTCCCTTCTCGCCTCGGGTAATCGTCCCAGTACCTTCCAACCAGCGGTTTTCCTATTTTTACTCAAATGTATTTGTAGTTCCGAAAAAAGATGGCACTCTCCGCCCGCTTTTGGACCTCAAACGGTTGAACCGCCACCTCTGGATTCGGCACTTCAAGATGGAGTCCTTGCACTCAGTGATCGCCTCCATGGAACCGGGAGAATTTCTGTGCTCTGTGGACATTCGGGATGCGTATCTGCACATTCCGATTTGTGTTCAGCATCAGAGGTTCCTTCATTTCGCGATCCAGAACCAACATTTCCAATTCACGGCTCTTCCTTTCGGCTTGGCGTCCTCCCCCAGAGTCTTTACGAAAATAATGGCGGCGGTCATGGCCATCCTTCGGTCGAAGGGGATTCTCTTAATCCCCTATCTCGGCGATCTCCTCGTAAAGGGTCCGTCTCGCCGCGACTGCGTTCAGTCTCCAGATCACTCTGGACACGTTAACCCGCCTTGGATGGATAATAAACGAACAAAAGACCACCTTGATTCCGACCCAGTGTCTAGAATTCCTGGGCATGGAATTCGACACCATTCAGGCTCCGATCTTCCTCCCAAGGGAGAAATTCCTCTCTCTTCGGAGGGGCATCAAAGTCCTACAGCGTCCTACCTCTCTACCTCCACGGCTCGGCATGAGGGTTCTGGGCAAGATGGTCGCTTCCATGGAAGCGGTCCCTTATGCTCAGTTCCACTCTCGCCCTCTCCTGCTGGCCCTTCTGTCAGTTTGTGACAGGAATCCAATCTCCTTAGACCTCCCAGTTCGCCTCCTTCTCGATGTGAGACAGTCTTTCACTTGGTGGACGCTATCCATTTCTATTCTGCGCGGGAGATCGTTTCTCCCCCTCCGCTGGCAGGTCATCACCACCGATGCCAGTCTCCAGGGGTGGGGTGCGGTCTTTCTCCATCTCACAGCCCATGGGCGCTGGACTGCTCAAGAGACACACCTCCTGATCAATCTCTTGGAAATCAGGGCTATTTTTCTGGCCCCCCTCGGCTAGCAGCCCCTCCTCTCAGGAAAACCGGTCCGCATTTAGTCGGACAACGCCACGGCTGTGGTTTACATAAACCATCAGGGAGGGACTCGCAGCAAGCAAGTCATGTCAGAGGTGGCAAAAATTCTGCGGTGGGCGGTGAACCACGTTCCCTCCATATCAGCTGTCCACATCCCAGGGGTGGACAATTGGGAAGCCGACTTTCTCAGCCGTCAGGGGCTCATGTCAGGCGAGTGGGCTCTTCTCCCCGCTGTCTTCGACCAGATTTGTCAAAGGTGGGGCGTGTCGGACGTCGTCCTAATGGCCTCCTGAGCAAACCACAAGGTTCACCAGTACTTATCCAGATCCCGGGATCCAAGGGCCATCGGCTGCGATGCTCTCGTGATCTCGTGGGCCCAGTTTCAGATGCCTTACCTGTTCATGCCTCTTCCCTTGCTTTCAAGGGTCGTAAAGAAGATAAAGTCAAAGGGGGTTCCCGTTCTCTTAGTAGCTCCAGATTGGCTCCGCGGGGCCTGGTACGCGGAGCTAGTGAACATGTTATCAGACGTACCTTGGAGGCTCACACACCGTCCGGATCTTCTATTGCAGGGTCCCCTCTTCCACCCGAGTTCTCGGTGTCTCTGAATTTAATGGTATGGCCGTTGATTCTGAAGGACGCAGGTTTTTCTCAACGTGTCATACAAACCATGATAAGAGCTAGGAAACTGGCATCTTCCCGTATCTACCATAGATGTTGGAAGGCCTTTTTCCGATGGTGTGACGTCAACGGTCTATCCCCTATGGTTTTTTCTCTTCCTTCGCTTCTCGGATTTATTCAGTCGGGTCTAGATTCGAACCTCTCCCTGAGCACATTAAAGGGTCAGGTTTCTGCCTTGTCAATTCTTTTTCAAAGAGACCTTGCTTCTCTCCCCCAGGTGAGAACCTTCCTTCAGGGGGTTGCTCATGTTGCACCTCCTTACCATCCTCCGGTCGCTCATTGGGTCCTCAACCTTGTGCTCGGCGCCTTCCAGTGTACACCTTTTGAACAGATTCGGGACATCTCTTTTTCGCTTCTTTCCTGGAAAGTCGCTTTTTTGGTCGCCATCACCTCAATCAGGAGAGTTTCTGAGTTGGTGGCGTTGTCCTGTCATTCTCACTTTCTGGTCCTTCATCAGGACAAAGTTGTCCTTCGGCCTGTCCCTTCTTTTCTGCCAAAGGTGGTTTTGGCTTTTCACATCAATGAAGACATCGTCCTTCCTTCTTTGTACACTTTCCCAGTTCATCCTTTGGAGAAATCTCTCCACAATTTGGATGTGGTCAGGGCTATCCGAGTCTACCTTGCCATAACTGCTCCTTTTCGTCAGTCCAACCCTGTTTGTCGTCTCAGAAGGTCGTCAGAAGGGGCTTCCCGCCTCTAAGTCCACAATTGCTCGGTGAATCCATTCGGCGGTCCTGGAGGCATACCGTGTTCAAGACAAACAGCCTCCCCTGGGGATGAGGGCTCACTCTACCTGGGCTGTGGGAGCTTCTTGGGCAGTTTGTCACAGAGCTACGGCCTCACAGGTTTGTAAGGCCGCAATTTGGTCGTCCATCCACACCTTTGTGAAATTCTACAAGTGCACACTCAGTCTTCTGCGGATGCAGGCCTGGGTAGGAAGATACTGCAGGTGGCGGTTTTGCAGTGGCCGACCTAGTTCTCTATTCTTATCCCGCTCTGGGTACTGCTTTTGGACGTCCCATGGTTACTGGTGTCCCCCAATGAAGCGAGAAAGAAAGAGGGATTTTTGGTTCTTACCGTAAAATCTTTCTTTGAGCCTTCATTGGGGGACTCAGCACCCTCCCTTTATGTTGTACCGTATTGGCAAACGTGCCGTTGTTGTGGGTTGGTACATAGATTATTTATACTTGTTCCTACTACTGCTTTTGCACCACCTGAGTTGCCTGGTGCCTGTCGGAGGGTGTATTCTGCCGGGGAGGAGTTTTTTCTTTTTTTTTGTGCATACTGTCAGCCTCCTAGCGACAGCAGCATACACCCATGGTTACTTGTGTCCCCCAGTGAAGGCTCCAAGAAAGAGATTTTATGGTAAGAACCAAAAATCCCTCTTTTTCTTGTAAACTGTCCTTCACAGGACGTTCAGCTACTGTAAAAAATGAATAGTTTTGTGATCATTACACATTGATGACTAGTGAAACTGCTATCAAACTATTTGGAAAGTGCTCATTACTTTTTTTTTTTCTTTCCTCATTTTAGTATCATATTTTAATATCTTTATTTTTGGGGGATTTTTAGGTTCCTTTTGGCAGAGGAAAAAGCTTGCAGTGAGAGCTTGGTAAAATCTCAGTTTGTTGCTTGTATGGCAACATGTCATTCGCTCACAAAAATTGATGGAGTGATTTCAGGCGACCCCCTTGATTTAAAAATGTTTGAAGCCATAGGATGGGTAAGTGATGCTTCAACTTTCTCACTGTTTCAGCAGATATAACCAGGTGAGAAGCATTTGTGCAGGTTGTGTACTTATAATAAATAGATATCCCTTAATTGGAAGAACATTATACTAGTCTTATTGCATGGACATACCACAGGTTTTGAACTTTGTATTACCAGCACCAAAGACCTATACGATAATGTTAGTTCAGGTCACGAGAGCGGAGGCTATGTACTAGAAAATACTCCTGCAATACGGTCATCTCATCCTTCCCGTAAACTGGAAAAGGAACAAATCATGCGCTATTAAAGGGTTTGTCTGGACTTGCGTCTGAAGTCGCTCTACATAACTACAGGCTCCTGAATTCTGACAGCATGCGGTGCGCTCGCGATCAGGACATCCCGTGCTGTCTGTGAGGGCGGAGGGTGCCTGCCGAAAATTGGCAGAATAGGCATATTATGGTTAATATCATATGTAGCAAAATCAAAGGGTAAATAATAATTTTTTTAATTGTTAAAAATAATATTTTAACCACGTGCAGAGTGGTAGTAATTTAAAAAAAAAATGTGATGGATAGCAGCATAAATTGTTAGGTATTCAGTTACAGTGCTCCAAATGTCATGCAGAAGAATATCTCCTAAAAGATCAGGCTTTAAATCTGCCCATGGGTCTTGTATTTTGCTCCCTAACTCACAATACTAGGAACAACAATCATGTGACTGACATACGATTTGTCAGTTCCACCCACATTCCGAATAAACGAGCTCTGCTTCACTCCATACAAGTGAATTGAGAGGCTGAGTACGTCTAGTTAGCATGTGACCGCATGTATGCAAATCATATACTTAGTCACGTGACCACTAGCTTTCACTGGTAAAACCTGACTGCGCGCTGTCAGGATTAAAGTGTCATATAGAGTGACCATAGACTTTAAAAAAATGGACAACCCTTTTAATTTTCAATGTTGGGTGTAACCCTTTGAGGTATCTCCTATTCTGTGGATAATAACTTTCAACTTTTTGATCAATGGGAGTACGACCACTGGTACCCTCACCGATTCTGAAAAATGCCGCTCGGAAATCACCCTTCAAAATAGAGCAGTGGCCGCTTTATTTATTGCCTTTAGTGTTGACTTAGTTTAATGAGGTCTCAGTGGTCTGATCCCTACAGATCCGTTATTGCCTATTGCTAATAACGTTGAATTTTGGCATTAACCCCTTAATGATCCTGCACTGTTCCTACACCGCTGGTCCCCATCCACCTGTATAATCTGACCCCACATTATTGCACCATCACTATGCTGATCCAACTTGGTGGCTGTTATTGGCTGCCACATTTCCGTCTGCATATACAGCGGATTATGGAAAGTAGCACTAATGTAAGGCAGCATATTGCAGTCTTTTTGGCCTGCAGTTTTGAGCAATATTATAGTGTAGGATAGTTTGGAACCAGCCTACATTATGTGCACATGGATGAGCTGTGTACCTATTACCCTGGGGTGCAGACCAAATAGATGTTACATTGTAAGTGAAATTATTACTCTAATACGTGTGTATTTACCTCCTTAGATTCTAGAAGAAGCCACGGAAGAAGAGACCGCCCTTCACAACAAGATGATGCCAACTGTTGTCAAACCTCCAAAACAGCCTGCCAGTGAGCACAAGCCTGCCGACAGCGAGGAGATGGTACGGGGGCTTTCCTGTTTCTGCGCTGTCCTCACATGCCAGGGTTTGGGTGCCAAAGACGCCAGGAAATCTAAGGAAGGTTTCCATGTTCCCTCTAGATTTCACTGCAGATATTTTTTTTTTCCATTTTGGCACAATGATTTAAAGCTGCTAATTCCCACACATGTATCTATTGTTATCAGATTATCAGATTTTTCATTCCTCTCAAAGTGTCTTTTTTTTTTTTCCCCAGGAACTGTTCGAATTACAGGTAACTATTATTATGTTTTCACATTTACTGCTTTAAATAGAATGTCATTTCCCCCTCTCACCTTGCTGGATTCCTGAGAAATTGGCATATAAATAATTCTGCAAATGTGGCATAAGTGCTAAGCTGTCGTTTCCCTGCCTAGCATCAGCGCCTTTAGCTTGTTTCTTCCCAGCCTGACATGGTAGTCACAGTTCAGTTCCATAGGGAACCATTAAATGCATAGTCACGGTGCAGCGTTGCAATCTGTGGAGCTTCTGCGTTAGGCTGGATTCGCACAGAAACTGCTCTGAAATGTTGGCATTAGAGATCTGCCTCCGGTTCTCAGCCTATGTTTGTGCACAGGTTTTTTTAGGCCTTCCGAAATCTGTTTTTTTTTTTTTTTTCAATCGGAAACCGCTCCAGGAAACACACTTCTTGGAGGAGGCTTTCTTTTTTTGGGAAACCTTCTTTGCAGCTTAGTTTTTGAGTGGCTAGTTTGGTGCGGTTTCCGGCAAAATCCTCTTCAAAGAATTGACACTCGTTTTATTTACTTCTGTTTTTTTCTTCCCACCAAGAGTTTTCAGAACCTCTTAAAGGGGCGTTCTCAAAGTTAAAAGTTTTCTCCTATCTACAGAAAAGCTGGGGAATGGACCGTCTTGGTCTGTATACTCTCTTGCTTCCTCCCCTGCCGAGCAGCTGTGATCTGATCAGACCATGTTCCTGCACGGTCAGACACAGCCATTACACAGTACACAGCTTTATAAGATTAGCTCAGCACAGGAACATTTTTCTTAACATATCTAATTGTGGAACTTATTATTGTTCCAAGACTTAGTGATTAAAATGTACTTTTTACGTGAGAAAACCCCTTTTTTAAGTTAAAAAAAAAAAAAAAACGCAGCAAAGTGAATGTCCAATGGAAATGACTAGGAAATGTTTTCCACCCCCCTCCCCATCCACTCATAGTCTAAACATGCTGTGGATTTTGGGGCTCGGAGCACATCCGAACTGCCGTGTAAATGCTGCATGCTGTCCCTGTAGATGATATTTACTGCAAGTGAGTGAAACCTGCCACTAAATTCTGCAAAATCCACCTCTATTCACGTGTGGCGGTTTAGGCTGGGTTCACAGTGTGATTTCTGTATTTGCCCATGTCCCCACAGAGAAAAACTATAGTCTATAACAGCAAGACTACATGCAGATGAGACACCGTGTCTTTGAAAAATTTAGGTTGAAAACAAAAATAAGGTAATTTGTAAAAAGAATGAAAAAACAAATAAGTTACAATGCCCACTTCATCCAATAGATGGCAGTATATTTTTTCTTTTCCAAGATTTACAAATTAGCGCATCTTAAAGGCCTTCGTGTCAGGATCCAACCTTCATTCTAGTATCTTTTTTTAAATTTATTATTTGTATGCGCAAATAAATACATAGAAAAATATTAAAATTTGAGAGCCTTCAGTGGTTGATGTCTTTTAACCTCTATATGCCTTGGTGTTTTTTTTTTTTTGTTTTGTTTTTTTTTATCCTCCCCCTCGCTTGTTTTTTGCCGGACAAGTTGTACTTTTGAATGACCTCATTCATTCTATGACATAGTGTACTGGAAAACAGGAAAAAAATCTAAGTGCAGGGAAATTGCAAGAAAAAGCATTTTCACAATTTTGTATTTTTTTATTTAGCATATTCGCTACACGGTAAAACTGACCGGGTAATATGATTCTCTAGGTCAGTCCGAATACGCAGATACCAAAAATATGTATTTGAGGTTTTTGTTTTGTTTTTTATAAAGTTTATGTAAAAAAATTGAAAGTTTGTAAGAATTTTTTTTTTTTTTTTTTTTTTGCTTTTGTGGTATTTACAGAGACCCTTAATGTTTGTTTTTAAATTCAGATCTCCTGGCCTCAGTCTGAATTTTGCCACACGTGCCAACTAATCTGTCCAAGTATTAGCCAAAATCTGCTGTGATTATTAGTGCAGTTTTTTTCCTCTGCAAACTTTGGATGTGTGAACCTTTTTCAGGCTGCGAATTATCAAGTTACAAAAGAAGTAATTCTTTGTTTCTAATGTTAATTTACAGTTTGCAACATTTTGTTGTTTTCTTTCCTCCTGACATACTGTATTAGATGGAGACCTTGATGTCCTCCAGCTGTGGGGTGCAGATCAGGCTCGTGGACTGTTCTGCGATCACATCTGCAGCCTGAGTGTAAACTGTCCTTTACCACTAAGCCAGTGTCCCAAGATTTCTCTCATCGCTCTCGGAACCTTTTTTTTGTGAGGCTTATGTCCGGTTATAAGCAGCATTGTGATCTTACTGGTTACAGACCACAGGCATGAGTGGGAGGCTGGTGACCTAATGGAATAAACATGCAGCTTTAGGAGAGGACCGATCCCTACATTAATAATGTGTATTAAATGGCCACATGGTAACCACACAATTTATGGACTATGGGAGTATGCTAATAAAAGGTTTATTTTAAGACCCATTACCAAGCAGTGAACTGAAAATCTGGTCTGATTCCTTCGGGATGCTTAGCAATAACGTTTAATTCAGATGTTTCCATCATTTTCTTCATTGAAGAACACTTGAAGTCTCAGTCGGAGACATCACTGTCCTGAGGATAGGAGCAGATCACAAGTGTTAGTCTTCCTTGCTTGTAAGGGTACCGTCACACAGTGGCACTTTTGTCGCTACGACGGTACGATTCGTGACGTTCCAGCGATATCCATACGATATCGCTGTGTCTGACACGCAGCAGCGATCAGGGATCCTGCTGAGAATCGTACGTCGTAGCAGATCGTCTGGAACATTCTTTCGTCGCTGGATCTCTCGCTGTCATTGCTGGATCGGTGTGTGTGACACCGATCTAGCGATGCGTTCGCTTGTAACCAGGGTAAACATCGGGTTACTAAGCGCAGGGCCGCGCTTAGTAACCCGATGTTTACCCTGGTTACCAGCGTAAATGTAAAAAAAAAAAAACAGTACATACTTACATTCCGGTGTCCGTCAGGTCCCTTGCCGTCTGCTTCCCGCACTCACTGACTGCCGGCCGTAAAGTGAAAGCAGAGCACAGCGGTGACGTCACCGCTGTGCTGTGCTTTCGCTTTACGGCCGGCAGTCAGTGAGTGCGGGAAGCAGACGGCAAGTTACAGACACCGGAATGTAAGTATGTACTGTTTTTGTTTTTTACGCTGGTAACCAGGGTAAACATCGGGTTACTAAGCGCGGTCCTGCGCATAGTAACCCGATGTTTACCCTGGTTACCCGGGGACCTCGGCATCGTTGGTCGCTGGAGAGCTGTCTGTGTGACAGCTCTCCAGCGACCACACTACGACTTACCAACGATCACGGCCAGGTCGTATCGCTGGTCGTGATCGTTGGTAAATCGTATAGTGTGACGGTACCCTAAATGTGGAGCTACAATTATTTTTGTTCTCACATTGCAGATATAACATGTATCTAACTTTCATCTCTTGTCATGCAAGATTTAGTTTGAAATGGATCTGTCACCAGATGTCACAATGTAAGCTGCTGCCCAAACAACGGTGTTTCAGAGAAAACATACTTTAAAAAGCCGGCAGGGGTCAATGCATCTTGGAAGACTTGTCCAAGGGCGGCTCCCAGTAGTTTTTCACCGCCCCACTTCCCGTGACTGACAGGTCTCTGTAATTGTGTGTCTAGGAGAGTAGGGTGGGATTAAGCCACTGGGGACCCCTACGTTGGACAAATCGTCAGAAATGGCTGGTTTGTCAAAGTATCGTATGTTAGCTCTGAAACAGCACAATATTTCAAAAGTAAAACATATGTGGTTGCATTAATGCTAGTGTCTGATTCATGCTGCCAGGGGTTTAGGCAGCATTAATCTGATGTCTGGTTCCCTTTAAATAGATTTCTAATTAGACTTGACTTTGAAAATCCATGATAGGTGACTGTATAGTTCTCTTTGAAAGTTCTCTTGCCTAATAGTAAAGCTCCAGCTGGATTCCTAGAATGCCCATTATAATATTAGGAATATATAGCCTTTTTGTCATGGATTCTCAAAATAAGTACACTAGGCTCATCAGGCATGAGAGCTGTTTTAATAATCTATACAGTCTGTATTGTGAAACCTGATGACTGATCTACTTTGACATTGGAGTGCCAAAAGTTCTCTCCTCATTCCTCCAAGAACAGGAATATTTTTCAGAGCACTGATGAATTTACAATGGTGAGAGGGAGAGAAAGCCTCTGCCAGATACCCCTGGCACCTTCTTATCTTCCCTGTATTGTGGCTTTAAACATCCTGCTATTTTGACACATCCTCTTAGATACTTAGGAAAGTACTTTACTATGGTGCTGTGTTCTTGGGTTGTGACCCTAAAACATGGATGTTGTGAATTATTGATTTGTTTTCCTCTGTTTCACCTGCAGACCTCTTATGAAATTGGAATTGTACGACAGTTTCCCTTCTCGTCAGCTCTGCAGCGAATGGCAGTCGTTGCCAAAGTACTTGGAGAAAAACGCATGGATGCCTATGTGAAGGGTGCCCCAGAAGTGGTAGCTGGTCTATGCAGGCCAGAAACAGGTTAACACCAATTTATTTAATGAGCAAAATGTTACACGTAAGGCTTGATACGTAGAAATAGTGTGTGGATGACAGCATGGTGTTTTTTACATAAACCAACAAGGTCTTTACTGCAAGTTTTTAGCAGGTGATTAGCCCAGATATCCACCATAAAGAAGTTGTAATTTTAGATTTTTCTCATGTGGTTAATAAACCCATTGTGACCAGGTTTCTGTGTGCTAAAACTGCTTTTAGTCAGCTGCGTGCTTTTTTGTGTCACAACCATACCGTTCTCTAAAGTTTCGTGACACTGTAGAACCACATAGAGTAGAAATACTGTCAAAATGATCCATCTTCGAAGTTCAGTTTGATGGCTTGGTGTTCTAGGGCCTCCACTAATTTCTGGAACTGACAGTTTTGTTTCTTATGAAGCCTGAGCAGTGCCAACGGAATATGTAAGAAAAGTTTCTAAACAAAATTGTCATCTTCAATTTCCCTTCGAATACATTGTCAGATTTCCAATAACTTGAAGTCTGAGTCCCAAGGAGGTAAAGCATTGTGTAGAGCTCATTCATTGTTGGACAGTGAAGGAAATGAGTATTTGATCCCTTGCTGATATTAAACCTAACAGTGTGTAATTTTAAGGGTAGGTTAATTTTAACATTGAGAGACAGACTATCAAAAATAAAATCCAGAAAATCACATTGTATAAATTATATAAATTTATTTGCATTTTGCAGTGAGAAATAAGGATTTGATCCCTCTGGTAAACAAGGCTTAATACTTGGTGGCAAAACCCTTGTTGGCAAGCACAGCAGTCAGAAGCTTTTTGTAGTTGATGATGTTTGCGCACATTTCAGGAGGAATTTTGATCCACTCTTCCTTTGCAGATCATCTCTAAATCATTAAGATTTTGAGGCTGTCGCTTGGCAACTCGGAGCTTCAACTCCATAAGATTTCTGTGGGATTAAGGTCAGGAGACTGGCTAGGCCACTCCATGACCTTAATGTGCTTCTTTTTGAGCCACTCCTTTGTTGCCTTGTATGTGTTTTGGGTCATTCTCTTGCTGGAAGACCCAGCCACGACCCATTTTTAATGTCCTGACAGAGGGAAGGAGGTTGTCACTCAGGATTTTACGGTACATGGCTCCATCCATTCTCACGTTGATACAGTGAAGTATTCCTGTGCCCTTAGCAGAGAAACAGCCCCAAAACATAATGTGTCCACCTCCATGCTTGACAGTGGGGACGGTGTTCTTTGGGTCATAGTTGATTTAATGCCAAAGACCTCAATTTTTGTCTCATCTGACCACAGCACTTTCACCAAACCACTCACAGAATCATCCAGGTGTTCATTGGCAAACTTCAGACAGGCCGGCACATATGCATTCTTGAGCAGGGGGAACACTGCAGGATTTTAAACCTTTACGGCGTTGTGCGTTACCAATGGTTTTCTTGGTGACTGTGGTCCCAGCTGCCTTGAGATCATTAACAAGTTCCCCCCTTCCTCATGATCAAGGATACTCTATAAGGTGAGATTTTGCTTGGTGCCCCAGATCGATGTCTATCAACAGTTATTTTGCATTTCTTCCATTTTCTTGCTATTGCAACAAAAGTTGTTTCATTATATAATTTATACAATGTGATTTTCCGGATTTTATTTTTGATATTCTTTCTCTTAATGTTAAAATTAACCTACCCTTAAAATTATAGACTGTCCATGTCTTTGTCAGTTGGCAAACTTACAAAATCAGGAAGGGATCAAATACTTATTTCCCCCTCTGTAGAGATCGAAGCTCATACACCAAGGTGTTCTTATTTCTTACACGTGAATGGGTGTGAAATATAACGTCCCCATTATTATATATTGTTTTTTTCCTGACATATCACTTGTGTAACAGTAATAATTTTGTAATCCTTTTTTTTCCCCTTTGAGTTATCACTTGCAATGAATACTCGTGTAATAGATCAGTGTTTCCCAAACTCCAGTCCTCAGGGCCCCCAACAGATCATGTTCTCAGGATTTTCTTAGTATTGCCCATGCGATGGAAGTATCCATCAAGTCATCAGGAATTCTCTCACCTATGCAACTCTATGGGAATCCTCAAAACTTTGGTTTGGGAACCGCTGGTCAAGAGTAAAATGTTTGCCCACTAAGCTATGGTACAGGAATCCATAATAAAGATGTCATACGTTTCCTTCCAACATTTCTTTTTTTTCCTCATACGTTTTTCCAGTAACTAGTACATGCCAATAGATTAATATGATTCTCTTTTTCTTGCAGTACCTTCTGACTTTGCCATTGTTTTAGAAGACTACACCAAGCAGGGATACCGTGTCATTGCACTTGCACACAGAAAATTAGAATCAAAAATTTCATGGCACAAAGTACAAAACATTCGTAGGTATGAAGAGTTTGTGTTCATTGCTTTGCAGAATTGTACCAGCATGTATCTTGGATAGTGTTTGTTTTTTAAAAGGTTTACATGAATGGTAGTTACTAGTAAACCATTATTGTATAATAATCTGTAGTCTGTTTATAGTCAAGCTTCACTTAAAATCATTAGCAGAGTACATGTAGTATTCTTTTTAATGCAGTGTGAATTGTAGCTTTGTCCCGGCTGGCTGATCTCTGGGGCTTTCGTGCTTTGGAAGCCTTTTTGGGATTTTAAACATTCTCTGCACATGGACAAGATGTTTGCATCCAGTGCTAAAAACGCCAGTGTCCTCCAGTCCATCCCAGATCAATTAGGGCCCCCAAAGTCAATATGTCAGGTCGAAATAATAAAACTGATTCTGGGAAAGTGGAGAAAGTACATCGTAAAGACGTACATTGCACAATTTAGCATGTTAGCGCAAAATGATTCCCATGTATGGCAAAAAAAAATCAAAACACCAGATTTCTTTTTTTGCTAACTGATCCTCTCTTAAAGCTAAAAAAATAAAATAATTAAAAACAAATCAAAACATTGTATATACCCCAAATTAGTATCAATAAAACTGTACGATCCCCATGCAAAAAAACAAAAACAAAACGCACAGCTCAATTGTGAAAAATGGCCACAAAAAAGAAAATCGTGTTTCTAGATTGTTTTTACGATACATTAAGGGTATGTGCACACATCAGGATTTCTTGCAGAAATTTTCCTGACAAAAACTGGACATTTCTGCCAGAAATCCGCATGCGTTTTACAGCGTTTTTGGTGCGTTTTTTATGCGTTTTTTTCCCAAATGCATAGAATAGCGGGAAAAGAGCAGAAAATCCGCAAAATTAATGAACATGCTGCTTTTTTACCGCGATGCGTTTTTTTCATGGAAGAAAACGCATCATGTGCGCAAAACATGCAGAATGCATTCTAAATGATAGAATGCATAATGTATGCGTTTTTAATGAGTGTTTATAGCGTTTTTACCGCGAAAAAACCTGAACGTGTGCACATAGCCTGAATGTTGTAAAAACCAAACCCATCCCCTTTTTTCTATTCATGTTGTGGTAAAATATGTGGTGTCATTCTAAGCTACAACTTTAAAAATATAAATAAAAAAGACAAACCCTCACATGGCTATGTCAGCCAAAATGGCTGGAGGAAGAGGGAAAAAAATGCGAGTATAAAAACTAAAATTGGCTAGTCTAAGGATTGATTTCTGAAACCTTTTCTGCAGGGATGCCATTGAAAACAACATGATGTTTTTGGGTCTGATCATTATGCAAAACAAGCTGAAACCAGAAACTCCAGCTGTTCTTGAAGACTTGCGCAAAGCCAATATCCGTATGGTCATGGTCACAGGTGAGCCAAGCAAATGCAGAATGAAAACGTTTCACCAGAGTATATTAAACCACTTGCATTAGTGATTTGGAAAAGTCGCACATTTTGATGCATAGTTGCTCAAATAATGTAATTAACTTTTCTTTTATTGCTTTCTTTTTTTTTTTTTTCTTCTTGATGCGAAGGGTGTCTGGGGTAAGGCTGGAGAGGGTGAAGTCCTTTTTGGTTCAACCAATTTTACATTTTTTGTCCTGTGAAAGAAATTGGCTGAAACTTGAGCACAAATCTAAGCCAGCTCAATACAGCCTTTAGATGTAAACTTCTGGGACCACCTAAAGCACACAAGTTGTGAGGTGTCTGCCCCTTAATGAATTTGTTGTTATACTCCAGCTTTCTTTTATATAAAGCCTGTTATGTAAAGCCCTTCTTTTAGCAACAATTTTTTGGGGTTTCAAATGGTAGTCTTATGTGGATCTGTTTCTACAGGAGACAACATGTTAACTGCGATTTCTGTTGCCCGAGACTGCGGAATGATCCTACCTCATGATAAAGTTATTGTAGCTGAAGCACTACCTCCTAAAGATGGCCAAGCTGCCAAGATTAACTGGCATTATGCAGACACCATGCCAAGGAACAATCTGAATGCAATAAACCAAGAGGTTAGTGTTTTAATCAGAAGGATTAATAGCATATGTTTTCCCACATCTTAAGCTGATACATTGTAAAGACATAATAAAAATACTCCATCAAATATTAATAATTATACCAATTGTATCATATGTTAATGCAAAAAGAAAATTGAAAATGACCGTCACGAAAGTCGCCTAAAATCCATCATGTAAATACAAAAATGAGAAGTCCATGAAAAAATATTATGAAAACATGGAAATATAGAAATGACAATAATTTTAAATACCACAGTTAACCCCTTCCCGACCTTTGACGCCACGTAGGCGTCATGAAAGTCGGTGCCAATCCGACCCATGACGCCTATGTGGCGTCATGGAAAGATCGCGTCACTGCAGATCCGGTGAAAGGGTTAACTCCCATTTCACCTGATCTGCAGGGACAGGGGGAGTGGTAGTTTAGCCCGGGGGGGTGGCTTCACCCCCCCCCCGTGGCTACGATCGCTCTGATTGGCAGTTTCACTTTCAACAGCCAATCAGAGCGATTTGTAATATTTCACCTATTATAACGGGTGAAATATTACAATCCAGCCATGGCTGATGCTGCAATGTCATCGGCCATGGCTGGAAACACTAATGTGCCCCCACCCTACCCCACCGATCGCCCCCCAGCCCCCCGATCTGTCGGGTACACTGCTCCGGCTCCCCTCCGTCCTGTGCTCCGCTCCCCCCGTGCTCTTGTCCGCTCCCCCCGTGCTCCAATCACCCTCCCCCGTGCACTCCGATCCACCCCCCCTGCAGTCCGATCCACCCCCCCTGCAGTCCGATCCACACCCCGATGCTCCAATGCACCCCCCCCGTGCTCCGTTCCACCCTTCCCGCGCTCCGATCCACCCCCCCCCATGCTCCGATCCCCCCTACCCCCCCCCCCCCCCCCGTGCTCCCCCCCACCCCATCATACTTACCGATCCTGCCGGGGTCCGTCCGTCTTCTCCCTGGGCGCCGCCATCTTCCAAAATGGCGGGCGCATGCGCAGTGCGCCCGCCGAATCTACCGGCCGGCAGATTCGTTCCAAAGTGCATTTTGATCACTGAGATAGATTATATCTCAGTGATCAAAATCAAAAAAAATAATAAATGACCCCCCCCCCCTTTGTCACCCCCATAGGTAGGGACAATAAAAAACTAAAGAATTTTTTTTTTTCCACTAATGTTAGAGTAGGGGTAGGGTTAGGGTTAGGGGTAGGGTTAGGGTTTTGGTATGTGCACACGTATTCTGGTCCTCTGCGGATTTTTCCGCTGCGGATTTGATAAATCCGCAGTGCTAAATCGCTGCGGATTTATGGCAGATTTACCGCGTTTTTTCTGCGCATTTCACTGCGGTTTTACAACTGCGATTTTCTATTGGAGCAGTTGTAAAACCGCTGCGGAATCCGCAGAAAGAAGTGACATGCTGCGGAATGTAAACCGCTGCATTTCCGTGCAGTTTTTCCGCAGCATGTGTACAGCGATTTTTGTTTCCCATAGGTTTACTTTGAACTGTAAACTCATGGGAAACTGCTGCGGATCCGCAGCGTTTTCTGCAGCGTGTGCACATACCTTTAGAATTAGGCTATGTGCACACGGTGCGGATTTGGCTGCGGATCCGCAGCGGATTGGCCGCTGCGGATTCGCAGCAGTGTTCCATCAGGTTTACAGTACCATGGAAAACCAAATCCGCTGTGCCCATGGTGCGGAAAATACCGCGCGGAAACGCTGCGTTGTATTTTCCGCAGCATGTCAATTCTTTGTGCTGATTCCGCAGCGTTTTACACCTGTTCCTCAATAGGAATCCGCAGGTGAAATCCGCACAAAAAACACTGGAAATCCGCGCAGTGCCTTTTACCTGCAGATTTTTCAAAAATGATGCTGAAAAATCTCACACGAATCCGCAACGTGGGCACATAGCCTTAGGGTTAGGGTTGGAATTAGGGTTGTGATTAGGGTTATGGCTACATTTGGGATTAGGGTTAGGGGTGTGGGGGGGTTAGTGTTGGAGGTAGAATTGAGGGGTTTCCACTGTTTAGGCACATCAGGGGTCTCCAAACGCAACATGGCGCCACCATTGATTCCAGCCAATCTCGTATTCAAAAAGTCAAATGGTGCTCCCTCAATTCCGAGCCCCGACGTGTGCCCAAACAGTGGTTTACCCCCACATATGGGGTACCAGCATACTCAGGATAAACTGCGCAACAATTACTGGGGTCCAATTTCTCCTGATACCCTTGTGAAAATAAAAAAATGCTTGCTAAAACATCATTTTTGAGGAAAGAAAAATGATTTTTTATTTTCACGGCTCTGCGTTGTAAACGTCTGTGAAGCACTTGGGGGTTCAAAGTGCTCACCACATATCTAGATAAGTTCCTTGGGGCGTCTAGTTTCTAAAATGGGGTCACTTGAGGGGGGTTTCTACTGTTTAGGCACACCAGGGGCTCTGCAAACGCAACGTGACGCCCGCAGACCATTTCATCAAAGTCTGCATTTCAAAAGTCACTACTTCCCTTCTGAGCCCCGACGTGTGCCCAAACAGTGGTTTACCCCCACATATGGGGTATCAGCGTACTCAGGAGAAACTGGACAACAACTTTTGGGGACCACTTTCTCCTGTAACCCTTGGGAAAATTAAAAAATTCTGGGCTAAATAATTATTTTTGAGGAAAGAAAACGTATTTATTATTTTCACGGCTCTGCATTATAAACTTCTGGAAGCACTTGGGGGTTCAAAATGCTCACCTCACATCTAGATAAGTTCCTTTCGGGGTCTAGTTTCCAAAATGGGGTCACTTGTGGGGGGTTTCTACTGTTAAGCCACATCGGGCTCTGCAAACGCAACGTGACGCCCACAGAGCATTCCATCAAAGTCTGCATTTCAAAACGTCACTGCTTCACTTCCGAGCCCCGGCATGTGCCCAAACAGTAGTTTACCCCCACATATGGGGTATCCGCGTACTCAGGAGAAACTGGACAACAACTTTTGGGGTCAAATTTCTCCTGTTACCCTTGGGAAAATAAAAAATTGCAGGCTAAAAGATCATTTTTGAGAAAATATTTTTTTATTTTTTATTTTCATGGCTCTGCGTTATAAACTTCTGTGAAGCACTTGGGGGTTCAAAGTCCTCACCACACATCTAGATTAGTTCCTTTGGGGGTCTAGTTTCCAAAATGGGGTCATTTCTGGGGGATCTCCAATGTTTAGGCACACAGGGGCTCTCCAAACGTGAAATGGTGTCCGCTAATGATTGGAGCTAATTTTCCATTTAAAAAGCCAAATGGCGTGCCTTCCCTTCCGAGCCCTGCCGTGCGCCCAAACAGTGGTTTACCCCCACATATGGGGTATCAGCGTACTCAGGACAAACTGGACAACAACATTTGGGGTCCAATTTCTCCTATTACCCTTGGCAAAATAGGAAATTCCAGGCTAAAAAATCATTTTTGAGGAAAGAAAAATTATTTTTTATTTTCATGGCTCTGCGTTATAAACTTCTGTGAAGCACCTGGGGGTTTAAAGTGCTCAATATGCATCTAGATAAGTTCCTTGGGGGGTCTAGTTTCCAAAATGGGGTCACTTGTGGGGAAGCTCCAATGTTTAGGCACACAGGGGCTCCCCAAACGCGACATGGTGTCCGCTAACAATTGGAGCTAATTTTCCATTCAAAAAGTCAAATGACGCGCCTTCCCTTCCGAGCCCTGCCGAGTGCCCAAACAGTGGTTTACCCCCACATGTGAGGTATTGGTGTACTCAGGAGAAATTGCCCAACAAATTTTAGGATCCATTTTATCCTGTTGCCCATGTGAAAATTAAAAAATTGAGTCTAAAAGAATTTTTTTGTGAAAAAAAAGTACTTTTTCATTTTTACGGATCAATTTGTGAAGCACCTGGGGGTTCAAAGTGCTCACTATGCATCTAGATAAGTTCCTTGGGGCGTCTAGTTTCCAAAATGGGGTCACTTGTGGGGGAGCTCCAATTTTTAGGCACACGGGGGCTCTCCAAACGTGACATGGTGTCCGCTAAAGAGTGGAGCCAATTTTTCATTCAAAAAGTCAAATGGCACTCCTTCCCTTCCAAGCCCTGCCGTGCGCCCAAACAGTGGTTTACCCCCACATATGAGGTATCAGCGTACTCAGGGCAAATTGGACAACAACTTTCGTCGTTCAGTTTCTCCTTTTACCATTGGGAAAATAAAAAAATTGTTGCTAAAAGATAATTTTTGTGACTAAAAAGTTAAATGTTCATTTTTTCCTTCCATGTTGCTTCTGCTGCTGTGAAGCACCTGAAGGGTTAATAAACTTCTTGAATGTGGTTTTGAGTACCTTGAGGGGTGCAGTTTTTAGAATGGTGTCACTTTTGGGTATTTTCAGCCATATAGACCCCTCAAACTGACTTCAAATGTGAGGTGGTCCCTAAAAAAAATGGTTTTGTAAATTTCGTTGTAAAAATGAGAAATCGCTGGTCAAATTTTAACCCTTATAACTTCCTAGCAAAAAAAAATTTTGTTTCCAAAATTGTGCTGATGTAAAGTATACATGTGGGAAATGTTATTTATTAACTATTTTGTGTCACATAACTCTCTGGTTTAACAGAATAAAAATTCAAAATGTGAAAATTGCAAAATTTTCAAAATTTTCGCCAAATTTCCGTTTTTATCACAAATAAACGCAGAATTTATTGACCTAAATTTACCACTAACATGAAGCCCAATATGTCACGAAAAAACAATCTCAGAACCGCTAGGATCCGTTGAAGCGTTCCTGAGTTATTACCTCATAAAGGGACACTGGTCAGAATTGCAAAAAACGGCAAGGTCTTTAAGGTCAAAATAGGCTGGGTCATGAAGGGGTTAAATTATAAAAATATAATTAATGGACGTTAATTTAGTATATAATAAATTGTATAGTTCAGGGCAAAATATAATGTGCAAATGAAAACCACAATGTTAATTGAAGACTAATCTCATGAGTCAATGATGCAGACTGAAATACACATAAATATGGGTATAACTATGTAATCTATCTGGCGATCTAATATATGTTTCAGAGCAAAATTAAAGTGCAAGTGCAAAAGCCAATAGTGCAATAGTAATTTCATAGAGAGTATGGATATAATCCCATGGGTACCAATATAGACAGAGACCTGTAAAAAATAAATCAAAACCATCGATGCAGACCTGTGGTCATATTAAATGGCGATTTCCCACTCCCCTGCCATACACCCCAACGTGCGTTTCGCAAGTTGCTTCCTCTGAAAGTGACCAAGAGGGGAGAACAGAAAGGCTTTATATAGGGGTAGAGGATTGGCTTCACTCTTTAAATAATTGAACATCAAGAGGAAGTCGGAGACTAGCCGCAGCCCTGATTTCCTGTTGATGTTCAATATGTCTGAAGGCGAGGATAGTGATACCAGTGCTGATTGAGCGCAGGGCTCAGGTGATGTAATAACCTAATGTGACCCTCGGGAACACATCTACAGACACCACTGGAATGGCACCAGCAGCGGAGAAAAGTATACAGTACAGAGCAAAGGTTTGGACACACATTCTCATTTAAAGATTTTTCTGTATTTTCTTGACTATGAAAATTGTACATTCACACTGAAGGCATCAAAACTATAAATTAACACATGTGGAATTATATACTTAACAAAAAAGTGTGAAACTGAAATTGTCTTATATTCTAGGTACTTCAAAGTAGCCACCTTTTGCTTTGATGACTGCTTTGCACACTCTTGGCATTCTCTTGATGAGCTTCAAGAGGTAGTCACCGGGAATGGTTTTCACTTCACAGGTGTTTCCTATCAGGTTCAATAAGTGGGATTTCTTGCCTTTAAAAATGGGTTTGGGACCATCAGTTGTGTTGTGCAGAAGTCTGGTGGATACACAGCTGATAGTCCTACTGAATAGACTGTTAGAATTTGTATTATGACAAGAAAAAAGCAGCTAAGTAAAGAAAAACGAGTGGCCATTATTACTTTAAGAAATGAAGGTCAGTCAGTCCGAAAAATTGGGCAAACTTTGTGTCCCCAAGTGCAGTGGCAAAAACCATCAAGTGCTACAAAGAAACTGGCTCACATGAGGACCGCCCCAGGAAAGGAAGACCAAGAGTCACCTCTGCTTCTGAGGATAAGTTTATCCGAGTCACCAGCCTCAGAAATCGCAGGTTAACATCAGCTCAGATTAGTGACCAGGTCAATGCCACACAGAGATCACACAGCATACACATCTCTACAACCTCTGTTAAGAGGAGACTTTGTGCAGCAGGCCTTCATGGTAAAATAGCTGCTAGGAAACCACTGCTAAGGACAGGCAACAAGCAGAAGAGACTTGTTTGAGCTAAACAACACAAGGAATGGACATTAGACCAATGGAAATCTGTGCTTTGGTCTGATAAGTCCAAATTTGAGATCTTTGGTTCCAGCCACCGTGTCTTTGTGCGACGCAGAAAAGGTGAACGGATGGACTCTACATGCCTGGTTCCCACCGTGAAGCATGGAGGAGGAGGTGTGATGGTGTTGGGGTGCTTTGCTGGTGACACTGTTGGGGATTTATTCAAAATTGAAGGCATACTGAACCAGCATGGCTACCACAGCATCTTGCAGCGGCATGCTATTCCATCCGGTTTGCGTTTAGTTGGACCATCATTTATTTTTCAACAGGACAATGACCTCCAACACACCACCAGGCTGTGTAAGGGCTATTTGACCAAAAAGGAGAGTGATGGGGTGCTACGCCAGATGATCTGGCCCCCACAGTCACCAGACCTGAACCCAATCGAGATGTTTTGGGGTGAGCTGGACCACAGAGTGAAGGCAAAAGGGCCAACAAGTGCTAAGCATCTCTGGGAACTCCTTCAAGACTGTTGGAAGACCATTCCCGGTGACTACCTCTTGAAGCTCATCAAGAGGATGCCAAGAGTGTGCAAAGCAGTCATCAAAGCAAAAGGTGGCTACTCTGAAGAACCTAGAATATAAGACATAATTTCAGTTGTTTCACACATTTTTGTTAAGTATATACTTGTACATGTGTTAATTCATAGTTTTGATGCCTTCAGTGTGAATGTACAATTTTCATAGTCATGAAAATACAGAAAAATCTTTAAATGAGAAGGTGTGTCCAAACTTTTGGTCTGTACTGTACGTTTTTTTTTTTTTTTAAATTTTAACGAGGCAAAACGTGAGGAATGATGTCCAAGTTGTGGACAACTCCATAAACATCATGCCTCTTCAATCCTCAGGTTATTCCTATAAAGCCAGAGAATGACAGTCTTGAAGAGGATCTGGCAATTGATTACCATTTTGCAATGAATGGAAAGTCTTTTGCGGTCATCTTGGAACACTTTCAGGATCTGCTTCCAAAGGTAAGCCAGGATATTACAGATGGGAAAAAAAACACTTTACATTGCAAATTAATCGTATATTGTCAGACTCGCTCAATGGACCCTATTACAGCAAATATGTGAGAATTCTCACATATTAGAAAAACACTGTAGTTAATTTATCATCTAAGAAATGTTCTTCCCTAATATACAAGTGTCATAATGTATTACTTTGTTTTTAGTTGGTATTGCATGGCACTGTGTTTGCACGGATGGCACCAGATCAAAAGACGCAGCTGGTGGAAGAGTTGCAGAATGTAGAGTAAGTAATGACTTCCGATCGTGTGTGTTACACTTGGTATAGCTCTACAATATAGCTCATGCTTCGTGGTTTCATAATGCAGCTACATTTCAAAATTAATCGGTACCATGTAACGTGGGGGCAACAGCTGATCGCCTTGGTGGGCTCACTTTGAAAGAAGTAGTCATGTTGTTTTTTTTGTTTTTGTTTTTTTTAATGAATATCGGAGGTGTATTTAGACATGTATACTGTAATTTTTGAGAGCTGCTAGCAAATCTAATAACTGCCCAATGATTTTAAACGTCTGGGCGTTCTGTGTTTAAATGGGTTGTTCCATGAACAAAGTACAGTGTATATACTCGAGTATAAGCCGAGATTTACAGCCCAAATTTTTGGGCTGAAAGTGCCCCTCTCGGCTTATACTCGAGTCATGATCGGCGGTGGGGTCGGCGGGTGAGGGGGAGAGAGGACTGTCGCATACTCAGCTGCTTCCGGGGCTCCTGGCGCTGTCCCTGCCTGTCCCATGGTCTTCGGGTACCGCAGCTCTTCCCCTGTTCAGCGGTCACATGGTACCGCTCATTAAAGTTATGAATATGGACTCCACTCCCATAGAGGTGGAGCCGCATATTCATTCCTCTAATGAGCGGTAACGGTGACCGCTGACAGAGGAAGAGGCTGCGACACCCGAAGACCATCCGTCCGGGATAAGGAGCCAGGGACGCCGGAGCAGGTGAGTATCTCATATTTACCTGTCCACGTTCCACCCGCCGGGCGCCGCTCCGTCTTCCGCACTGACTGTTAAGGTCAGATGGCGCGATGACGTACTAATGTGCGCGCCACCCTCTGCCTGAACAGTCAGTGCGGAGAGACGCCGAGACAGGACGCTAAGGAGCTGCGGGCAGCAAGAGAGGTGAGTATATCGTTTTTTTTTTTTTTATTGCAGCAGCATTATATATTGCATAGCTTTATATGGAGCATCTATGGGGCCATAATGAACGGTGCAGAGCATTATATATTGCACATCTTTATATGGAGCATCTATGGGGCCATAATGAACGGTGCAGAGCATTATATATTGCACAGCTTTATATGGAGCATCTATGGGGCCATAATCAACGGTGCAGAGCATTATATATGGCACAGCTTTATATGGAGCATCTATGGGGCCATAATGAATGGTGCAGAGCATTATATATGGCACAGCTTTATGTGGAGCATCTATGGGGCAATAATGAAATGTATGGAGCATTATATGTGGCACAGTTTTATATGGAGCATCTATGGGGCCATAATGAAATGTATGGAGTATTATATGGGGCACAGCTTTATATGGAGCATCTATGGGCCCATAATGAACAGTATGGAGCATCTATTTTTATTTTTGAAATTCACCGGTAGCTGCTGCATTTTCCACCCTAGGCTTATACTCGAGTCAATAAGTTTTCCCAGTTTTTTGTGGCAAAATTAGGGGGGTTGGCTTCTACTCGGGTCGGCTTATACTCGAGTATATACGGTACATTTTAATTAATGGATATGTTTAAAAAAAAAATGTTCCTGTGCTGAGGTAACCTTATACATGTGCCACTTCTGTGTACTGTGTAAGGCTGTAAGGCTAGGTTCACATTGCGTTCAGTGTCTCCGTTAAACGGACTACGTTACACCGTGGCATAACGCGGTGTAACGTAGTCTGTTAACGCCGCCATTGAATGCAATGTCGGACTCATCGCTAGCGCACACCCACAATGGGCGTGCGCTAGCGATGTGCCGTCATTGAGTGACGGACCCGAGGCGCGGGCTGCAGCGTTTCCGGGTCCGTCACTGCTAGCGCAGATGGAGCTAGCAGATGCTCCATCTGCGCTAGCGCTGTGCCAAAGTCGGCACTTGCGTTAGCGCAGTCCGTTTTAACGTATGCGTTGAATGGACTTCACTAAAGGTACCTTCACACATAACGATATTGTTAATGATATCGTTGCTTTTTGTGACGTAGCAACGATATCGTTAATGAAATCGTTATGTGTGACAGCGACCAACGATCAGGCCCCTGCTGGGAGATCGTTGGTCGCTGAGGAAAGTCCAGAACTTTATTTCGTCGCTGGATCTCCCGTGGACATCGCTGGATCGGCGTGTGTGACACCGATCCAGCGATGTCTTCACTGGTAACCAGGGTAAACATCGGGTAACTAAGCGCAGGGCCGCGCTTAGTAACCCGATGTTTACCCTGGTTACCATCCTAAAAGTAAAAAAAACAAACAGTACATACTTACCTACCGCTGTCTGTCCTCGGCACTGTGCTTCTCTGCACTGGCTGTGAGCGTCGGTCAGCCGGAAAGCAGAGCGGTGACGTCACCACTCTGCTTTCCGGCCGCTGTGCTCACACAGACAGTACAGGAGGAGTGCAGAGCACAGCGCTGGAGGACAGACAGCGGTAGGTAAGTATGTACTGTTTGTTTTTTTTACTTTTAGGAAGGTAACCAGGGTAAACATCGGGTTACTAAGCGCGGCCCTGCGCTTAGTTACCCGATGTTTACCCTGGTTACCGGCATCGTTGGTCGCTGGAGAGCGGTCTGTGTGACAGCTCTCCAGCGACCAAACAGTGACGCTGCAGCGATCCGGATCGTTGTCGGTATCGCTGCAGCGTCGCTTAATGTGAAGGGGCCTTTATGCAATGTGAACCTAGCAATGGCCGTGTCTCATGGTGGAGGAACATGTTCTGATCATACCACAAATCCTGGGCAGTGGAGGACGCAAAAGAGAGTACACAAGACATTAAAGCATGGAATTACAGGTTTGTTTCTGAGGTAAAACAAGCTTTTAGACAGGCAGAAAAATGTTCTACCTCATATAAACCAGCAGCTTTGATCCCATGCTGTCCGGTCTGTGTACTCTCCATTGCTTTTGCCTCCCCTGCCCAGCAGCTGTGATATGATCAGACCATGTTCCTCTACGGTCAGACACAGCCATTACACAGTTCACAGCAGGGACACATTTATAAGATTATCTTGGCACAGGAACCTTTAAAAAAGGGGAAAAAACACCTCCCATTGTGCAACTTCTTATTCCAAGATCTATTGTTCATTTGAAAACCCCTCCAATTCCTGATTTGACTTTTTAGATTATCATTGCAGAGTTGGCCTATCACAAGGCCTTTTCTTTCAGACCAGTCCATGTCTTCGGCTTGACTGCCAATCAGCCGGCAAAACCTTACACGTGCCCTACCCAGCCTATACAACTGTTGGCTGATCTCCACAGCGTCCAGTGCCTGCCTCTTCTTCCAGCTCCAGCACTCATCAACTCCAGCACTCATCAGCTCCAGCTCTCATCAGCTCCAACTGCAGTTCTGGGGACACTACAGCTTGCATGCAGCCCTGCTCTCTTCAGCTTACAGACACGGATCTGGGGGACACCGCATCCCATGCAGCTACAGCTGGACCGTCACTGACATCATGTAGGCTCTGTCATGACTGTGGCTTACCTCTTTCTTCAGGGCATAACCCTCCACAGCAGTATCCCTAATGCCCTCATTTATGCCCAATCCCAGGGAGGCCCATTCTCACCCTGCTCCTACTATAATCCACTACGCCTGTGCCATCAGTCCTTCTGCCAGACTTGCAGCCTTTCTATCATGCCTGCATCACAGGAACCCTCTACCGCCCGGGATGAGAGCACACCCCATCAGCCGAAGTGGGCTGTTGCTATGTCGCAATCAGTTTCTGACCTGACCAAGATGTCATAGTCCCTGGTCCAAGTTCTAGAACGCTTGCCAAACTTGTCCACCTCCACCAGTGCTCTGAACGGTGATTCCCATGCACCTAAATACCACCCACAGGAACTAAGTCCAGAAAGTGGACTCACGCCAGTTCCTCATCCAGCTCTACGGGGCCCTCTGCATTCTCCAGGATGCCCCCGATATCCCATGCCTCCTCTTCCCAGGTGGCCCTGGGGTCTGATCCAGAGTCTGACTGGAAATCTGGATCAGACCCCAGGGCCACCTGGGAAGAGGAGGCATGGGATATCGGGGGCATCCTGGAGAATGCAGAGGGCCCCGTAGAGCTGGATGAGGAACTGGCGTGAGTCCACTTTCTGGACTTAGTTCCTGTGGGTGGTATTTAGGTGCATGGGAATCACCGTTCAGAGCACTGGTGGAGGTGGACAAGTTTGGCAAGCGTTCTAGAACTTGGACCAGGGACTATGACATCTTGGTCAGGTCAGAAACTGATTGCGACATGGACCAAAACTCCAAACTACAGGATATGGTTGACAGCCTCATAATGGTCATTAACCAGACCCTTCATATGGAAGAGGATGATTTCCTCAACCCAAGAGAGTAATACTTCCTTCCCGAACGTTTTTCCAACCACTGGGAATTTGAGGCAATCTTCACCAAACATTGGGAACATCCAGAAAAGTGTTTACCTAGTAGGATATTCTTTATCCCTGTAGTTTGGATATCATTAACAAATGGACAGAGTTCCCGACCGTCGATCCGCCAGTCTCGTGGCTGTTCTCAAGGACAGTACTATTTCTGCCACAGACCCTCCCTAAAGGACTCCATTGACCGACAGATCGAATCTCTGGTTAAGCCAGCTTTTAATGCTGCTGGCGCCTCCCTCTGTCCAGTCTTCGCTTCCACCTGGGTAGCCAAGTCCATCTCTGCCTGGCCAAAACTCCAACAGTGTATTTTATTGGCAGCCTCTCCTGACAAGCTAGCTGACTTTGCGGATCAGATCGCTCATGCAAGCAAATATCTACTGACTATGTCCTCGGACACTGCCGATTGCTCTGCTCGGGTTACCAGCAATATCATTGCCATACAAAGGATTCTTTGGCTGAAGGCTTGGAATGCAGATCCACCTTCGAAGAAGTCTCTTACCAACCTTCCTTTCCAGGGTTCTTAGCTTTTTGGGTCCAAGCTGGATAAGATCATTTCAAACGCTACCAGCGGTAAGAGCACTTCCCTTCCTCAGCCTAAGCCAAAGCACCCCTTCACCAGGAAACGTTCTCTCCAGTTTCATTCCTTTCTTCCGTTTTACCCCTCTCGGGGCCTTCTCCCATCAGCACCATTCTTCTGCCAGTGCCCAGCGGGAGATGAGGAAGCCATCCTTCAAGCCAGCCCCTCACTGGTGTCCAGTGGGTCGATCCTCGACGCCCTCAGGGTCCCTCTCCAACAGATTTTCCTCTACATGACTGGAATGGTCACTTCCACCTTTGAATTCTCCCAGGGTGGGGGCCGGCTTCTCTTCTGGGATTTATGGTTGTCTGTGGTCAACGACGCCTGGATCATTGGAGAGATTGTGACCTCAGGTTACAAGGTCAAATCGTTGAGTCCGTCTTCATCACTACCGGATGGAGTCTCTGCACTCGGTAATCGCCTCTATGAAACACGAGGAGTTTCTCTGGTCGGTGGACATCCCTATTTGCACCCAACATCAGAGATTTATCTAGTTCGCTATCCAGGAGGAGCTCTGCCAATTCATAGCCATTTCCTTCAGTTTACTTCACTGTGGCATCTGTCCCCAGGGTGTTTCACAAATGTTATGGCAACTTTCATGGCCATTCTTTGATCCAGGGGAACACTCATCATCCTTTATCTGAACGATCTGATGATTAAAGGTCCATCCTCCTAAGTCTTTAGATCAGTCTTGATAGTCATGGCTGGATAGTCAACAGAGAAAAGTCTTCCCTCATCTCGACTCGACGCCTGATGTTCATGGGCGTGCTGTACAACACAGCTTGCTCCAAGGTCTCCCTTTCAGATGAAATATTCAGATCAACTGTATATATAGCCACATACTGACATATGCTCTTATCGCCAAACCGTGCCACTATCAAAATAAGAAAGAGGCAATACTGATGCAAAAAATACCTGGTGGGTGATGGCTGGCTGTGCGGTACGCTCCCCAAATATGTCAGTATGTGGCTATATACCGTATATACAGGTTATCTGAATATTTACACAGTGCCACAACTCCATGAAACAGTAGCAAATAATTGTATTCTAAATCATCCCTTTCCGATGTTATATATTTTCTGGTGTATTCTCTATTTTATTTTTAATAGGCACATGTATACAGGGCCGGCTCCAGGTTTTTGAGGGCCCCGGGCGAAAGAGTCTCAGTGGGGCCCCCCCTTTTACACATACCCCGATTCATGATCGCATATAAACACAGCCATGTAGTATATAACACTGCCCACGTAGTATATAGCAGCCCACGTAGCATATAGCAGCCCACGTAGTATATAGCAGCGCCACTCACTCATGCACTTGTAGGACTAGGAGCTCCTCCTGAATCTGCCTCATAACTTCAGCAGCACGGCAGCCATCCAGGGGCGGAGAGCAGAGAACGTGCTCTCTCCCCCCCACAAACAATGTCACGCTGGCTGCCTTCTCTTAACCCCTATGTGTGCCTGCCTGGCTGCACTCACTGAGTGATAAGATGCTTGTGTCAGAGCTGGCACATAGGGGTTAAGAGAACGCAGCCAGCAGTGACTTTGTAGGCGGAGAGAGCATGTTATCTCCTGCTCTGCTCTCCCAGCTGTATATATGACAGCATGAGTGGGCCCCCCTCTCTCCCCAGGGCCCCGGCATTTGCCCGCTGTGCCGGGTGCTGACGCCGGCCCTGCATGTATACATATTTTTCCACTTTAGAATATAGAGGATTGCCTGGTGGCTTCTGTTTTGGCTGAGTTTTTTTTAATCAATCTTTTATTGTATAATTATTCTATTTCATTTCTGTGCGGACACCCTCGTGAGATGGTGTCATTTGTTACCACATTTTTTTATTAATAAATTAATATTTTAAACTAATATTATTTGTCCCATATACTTCTGTTCCATATGTTCGTTTTTTTTCTTCTATCGGTGCACCCATATAATGCTCCATAAAGGTTGATGGCCCCATAAGATGATCCATACAAAAATATGCCCCATATAATGCTGCACAAAGGTTAATGATGGCCCCATAAGATGCTCCATAGAATAATATGCCCCATATGCTGCTGCGATTTAAAAAAAAAAAAAAGACATACTCTCCTCTAGTTGCTGGGGGCCAGGTGGTGCCGATGTCCTGAGCAGGCGGGGACACAGACGTGCTACAGGGGCCAGGTGCCAAAGTCGCCACTGGCTTAGGCTTCCGACAGTTGCAATATTCACCTGTCCCCATTCCATCGCCGCTGTCTCTTTCTGGTCTCTGCAGTGACTCTTCATGCAGAGGGCGCGCACTAAACACGTTATCACACCTTGAACGTCACAGCCAGAGGACGCGAAAGAGAGAGCCTGGCGGTGGAACAGGGACAGGTGAAAATTGCATGGCTCACCCTCCCCCGGCATACGCACCCCATCCTGGCGCAGTCTCTGCTTCTCAGATGGTCTCGGCACCGGCAGCTCTTCCTGTGTTCAGCGATCACATGGTACCGCTCATTAAAGTAATGAATATGCGCTCCACGCCTATGGGAGTGCAGTTGTGTCCATATTCATTACTTTAATGAGCGGTACCACGTGACCATTGAACACAGGAAGAGCTGCTGGCACCGAGACCATCTGAGATGCAGGGACCGTGTTAGAAGGGGGTGAGTATGATGTGACAGCCGCCGCTCCCCCTACCCCGCTGACCCCCTGGGACAATGACTTGAGTATAAGCTGAGAGGAGCACTTTCAGCCTAAAAAAAAATGGTCCGGAAATCTCGGCCTATACTCGAGTATATACGGTATATAAAAAAGGGGTATAATAATGCACATCTTTTTCCCTTTTAAATTCCATACCTCACCCTGATATCAGTTGAATAAAAGAATTGTATGAAAATGACAGCGCTTCAAACTAGATATGCGAAAAACCTAAAATTTTCTTGATTACATGTGGGGATTCCCTAGCAACCAGGCAACCCCCACATGTACTTATGCTAGCTAACAGATGTAAATCATTCAGCTGCGGCAAAAAAAACTAAATCTTTGAGCACTAAAGAATACTCGGAGGACCCCCGAGCGTGCTCAGGAAATCTTGACTAACGAGTATATTCGCTCATCACTAGTCTTGAACATCTTTAGCGTGCGTGTCCAGTCATATTATGGTTGAGTATGCCATTTTTTAGGGTATTACGGTACGTTTGAGTTCCTCGGTAACTGTCTGTCCTAGTACTTGGTTGCAGAACCCAAATAACAATCTTGTTTTGTTTTACTCCTGGCCCATCACAGTATTATATATTTTAATGGCTTGCCTACTTATTTTACAGTTACTATGTTGGCATGTGTGGAGATGGAGCAAATGATTGTGGGGTAAGTGATACATCTAATAGCTTTATTCTTTCATAGACCTTTTTGTTCACCTATTAAACATCTCGCTAGATCAGGCTGATGTAGCTACTGCAGTCAAATGAGGCCTGGTTCCGGCCGCAATCCATCCAATGGGGTGATCTGTGATGAGGCATATATTACAAAATATGTTGTTTTCCCATACTAGAGCTTTGTAATCTGATTGCTGATGACATTTAGTAGTAGCTTAGAAACACTATTTTTACATATTCTGTCTTTGATATGTCTTCTTGTTTATGACTTTGCATATGTTCTCAGGCACTGAAGAGGGCACATGGAGGGATATCATTGTCTGAATTAGAGGCGTCTGTAGCATCACCTTTCACCTCCAAGACTCCTAACATAAAATGTGTGCCGGACCTGATACGGTATAATCATCTACTTCCTTACAACAACAATTTATCTATATTCCATTCCTGTGAGAAAAAAAAATCTTAAGAGCCATGAGCATTTGGTATAATGATAATACCCCTTTAAAAATTGTAATGGGTGTCAGCAGGTTTTTACTACCTCATCCTAGAGCAGCATTATGTAGGCAGAGACACCGTGAATCCAACGATGTATCACTTGATTACTGGGTGTAGCCGTTTTGACACAATCAGAGCTTCTAGATTTAGCAGTGAAGCAGAGCTGAGGAAGCTATCCCCGCCCACATCAGGCTCTGTATACACAATGTCCATAGACAGTTGCCTATCCCAGGAGGGAGGGTATCGGACCAGGAGATACAATAACCTACTGAAGCTAAGACAATCATTGCAGACAAACAAAACCACTGAGCTTGATAAAAAAAAGTATTGCTGAAATCTTTTTTTTTATTCTTTAATCCCTAGGGTAAGTTCACACTGGGCGTTGTTGCTCCGCTTTTTATGCTAATTTTCAGCTGCTTTTTTTTTTTTTTTTTTTTTTTTTTTTTACATAGAGCATGTCACTATTTTCAGCGTTTTTGCAGTGTTTTTCACCCACTGACTTGAATGGATGGTGAAAAATCTCTGCAAATACACAGGCTGACTTTTTTGCAGCGTATTTGCTGCAGAAAAGTAAAGGACAGCAAATGTGGCCCCACTGTCAGCCCCACTACAACTAGATGGCAGGCTGCATGATGCGTCCATACAGCCTGTCATCCAGCAGATCGGACCCAAACCTCATTCACTTGAACGAGGGGCCCGACAATACAGTGTTTAACACGCTGTCATATGCATGACAGCACAGCAAACACTGCTTCTGATCGGCGGTGAAACCATCACCACCGGTCAGAGACCCGCGGTTCCCATGCTGTCAAAAGACAGCGTGAGCGCTCCGCTGTGATTGGAGGTATACAGTTTATCTCCGGTCACTGGTGTCAGCCGATGGTACTACAGCTCCCATCATCCGACACCTGCTGCCGCTAATAACAGGGAGAGCAGGAGCGGGTGATGGGTGTATTCATTAGCCGGCTCCTGCGCTGTAAATACATAATTTAAAAAAAAACTTGCGTGAGTTCCCCCTATTTTTTGTAACAAGCCAGGTAAAACTCCCAGCTGGGGGCTGCTACCCTCAGCTGTCAGCTTCAGGAAGTCTAGTTGTCAAGAATAGAGGGGTCTTCATGCTGTTTTTTAAATTATTTAAATAAAATTAAAAAAAAAAAACCTGCTTGTGGTCCTCCCATTTTTGACAACCAGCCTTGCTAAAGCAGATAGCTGGAGGCTGGTATTCTCAGACTGGGACGGGTCCATGGATGTTGCGCCCCCCAGCCTAAAAATAGCAGCCCGCAGCTGCCCAGAAAATGCACATCTATTAGATGTGCCAATTTTGGAGTTTTGCCCAGCTCTTCCCACTTGCCCTGTAGCGGTGGCAAGTGGGGTTCATGTTTGTGGGTTTGTCACCTTTGTATTGTCAGGTGACATCAAGCTCATGGCTTAGTAATGGAGAAGTGTCTTTAACCCCTTTACCCCCAAGGGTGGTTTGCACGTTAATGACCTGGCCAATTTTTACAATTCTGACCACTGTCCCTTTATGAGGCTATAACTCTGGAACGCTTTAACGGATCCCAGTGATTCTGACATTGTTTTCTCGTGACATGTTGTACTTCATTATAGTGTTAAAATTTCTTTGAATATACCTGCGTTTATTTGTGAAAAAAATGGAAATTTGGCGAAAATTTTGAAAATTTCCCAATTTTCCAACTTTAAATTTTTATGCAATTAAATCACAGAGAGATGTCACACAAAATATTTAATAAGTAACATTTCCCACATGTCTACTTTACATCAGCACAATTTTGGAACCAACATTTTTTTTTTGTTATAAGGGTTAAAAGTTGACCAGCAATTTCTCATTTTTACAACACCTTTTTTTTTTTAGGGACCACATCTCATTTGAAGTCATTTTGAGGGGTCTATATGATAGAAAATACCCAAGTGTGACACCATTCTAAAAACTGCACCCCTTAAGGTGCTCAAAACCATATTCAAGAAGTTTATTAACCCTTCTGGTGCTTCACAGGAATTTTTGGAATGTTTAAATAAAAATGAACATTTAACTTTTTTTCACAAAAAATTTACTTCAGCTCCAATTTGTTTTATTTTACCAAGGGTAACAGAAGAAAATGGACCCCAAAAGTTGTTGTACAATTTGTCCTGAGTACACCGATACCCCATATGTGGGGGTAAACCACTGTTTGGGCGCATGACAGAGCTCGGAAGCGAAGGAGCGCCATTTGACTTTTCAATGCAAAATTGACTGGAATCGAGATGGGACGCCATGTTGCATTTGGAGAGCCCCTGATGTGCCTAAACATTAAAACTCCCCACAAGTGACACCATTTTGGAAAGTAGACCCCCTAAGGAACTTATCTAGAGGTGTGGTGAGCACTTTGACCCACCAAGTGCTTTACAGAAGTTTATAATACAGAGCCGTAAAAATAACACAAAAATTTTTTCCCACATAAATTATTTTTTAGCCCCCAGTTTTGTATTTTTCCGAGGGTAACAAAAGAAATTGGACCCCAAAAGTTGTGGTCCAGTTTGTCCTAAGTGCGCTAATGCCCCATATGTGGTGGTGGGGGGGGGGGGGAACCACCGTTTGGACGCATGGGAGAGCTCAAAAGGGAAGGAGCACCATTTGGAATGCAGACTTAGATGGAATGGTCTGCAGGTGTCACATTGCGTTTGCAGAGCCCCTAATGTACCTAAACAGTAGAAACCCCCCACAAGTGACACCATTTTGGAAATTAGACCCCCTAAGGAACTCATCTAGATGTGTTGTGAGAGCGTTAAACCCCCAAGTGTTTCACTACAGTTTATAACGCAGAGCCGTGAAAATAAAAAAAAAAAAACTTTCCCCCAAAAATATTTTTTTAACCCCCAGTTTTGTATTTTCCCGAGGGTAAGAGGAGAAATTCGACCCCAAAAGTTGTTGCCCAATTTGTCCTGAGTACGCTGGTACCCCATATGTGGGGGGGGGGGGGGGGGACCACCGTTTGGGCGCATGGGAAGGCTCGGAAGGGAAGGAGCGCCATTTGGAATGCAGACTTAGATGGAATGGTCTGCAGGCGTCACATTGCGTTTGCAGAACCCCTGGTGTACCTAAACAGTAGAAACCCCCCACAAGTGACCCCACATTGGAAACTAGATCCCCCGAGGAACTTATCTATATGTGTTGTGAGAACTTTGAACCCCCAAGTGTTTCACTACAGTTTATAACGCAGAGCCGTGAAAATAAACAATCTTTTTTTTTTTCCCCACAAAAATTATTTTTTAGCCCCCAGTTTTGTATTTTCCCAAGGGTAACAGGAGAAATTAGACCCCAAAAGTTGTTCTATTTGCCCTGAGTACGCTGATACTCCATATGTTGGGGTAAACCCCTGTTTGGGCACACGGGAGAGCTCGGAAGGGAAGGAGCACTGTTTTACTTTTTCAACGCAGAATTGACTGGAATTGAGATCAGACGCCATGTCGCGTTTGGAGAGCCCCTGATGTGCCTAAAAAGTGGAAACCCCCCAAATTATAACTGAAACCCTAATCCAAACACACCCCTAACCCTAATCCCAACAGTAACCCTAACCACACCTCTAACCCTGACACACCCCTAAACCTAATCCCAACCCTATTCCCAACCGTAAATGTAATCTAAACCCTAACCGTAACTTTAGCCCTAACCCTAACTGTAGCCCCAACCCTAGCCCCAACCCTAACCCTAGCCCTAACCCTAACCCTAGCCCTAACCCTAAACCTAGCCCTAATGGGAAAATGGAAATAAATACATTTTTTAAATTTTTCCCTAACTAAGGGGGTGATGAAGGGGGGTTTGATTTACTTTTATAGCGGGTTTTTTAGCCTATTTTTATGATTGGCAGCCGTCACACACTGAAAGACGCTTTTTATTGCAAAAAATATTTTTTGCGTTACCACATTTTGAGAGCTATAATTTTTCCATATTTTGGTCCACAGAGTCATGTGAGGTCTTGTTTTTTGCGGGACTTGTTGACGTTTTTATTGGTAACATTTTCGGGCACGTGACATTTTTTGATCGCTTTTTATTCCGATTTTTGTGAGGCAGAATGACCAAAAACCAGCTATTCATGAATTTCTTTTGGGGGAGGCGTTTATATTATTCCGCGTTTGGTAAAATTGATAAAGCAGTTTTATTCTTCGGGTCAGTACGATTACAGCGATACCTCATTTATATCATTTTTTTATGTTTTGGCACTTTTACACGATAAAAACTATTTTATAGAAAAAATAATTATTTTTGCATCACTTTATTATCAGGACTATAACTTTTTTGTTTTTTTGCTGCTGATGCTGTATGGTGGCTCGGTTTTTGCGGGACAAGATGACGTTTTCAGCGGTACCATGGTTATTTATATCTGTATTTTTGATCGCGTGTTAGTCCACTTTTTGTTCGGCGGTATGATAATAAAGCGTTTTTTTTTTTTTTTTTCTTACGGTGTTTACTGAAGGGGTCAACTAGTGGACCAGTTTTATAGGTCGGGTCGTTACGGACGTGGCGATACTAAATATTTGTACTTTTATTGTTTTTTTTTTATTTAGATAAAGAAATGTATTTATGGGAATAATTTTTTTTTCTCCTTCGCCTCATTGGGGGACACAGGACCATGGGACACAGGACCATGGGTTATGCTGCTGTCACTAGGAGGCTGACACTAAGCTGAGACAAAAAAAGGTTAGCCCCTCCCCTGCAGTATACACCCTCATGCTGGCTTCCAGAGACCCAGTTCAAGCTTAGTGTCCGTAGGAGGCACACTGTTTTTTTAATTCTACCCGGACGAAGGGGGCGACGGATTCTTTCATGGTCCGATCTCCCCCGAACCAACAACAGGCGAGCACGGGAGTTTCACCTCACCGTATCCTCTCCTGCGACGTGGGAGCCACTGCCTGAGCTGACCTTTTTGGGGCGACGGTTTTTTTTTTTCCTAATAGGGCACCGATCTCCCCACTTTGTTCAGACGAGCACTGGTGTTTTACCTCCAGTACCCTCTTCTGCAGCCAGGCTTTTTTATTGCCGGACTGCCCTGTCCACCAGGTTTCACCCTCGGCTGTACAGAGGCACTAGTACCCGTGGCGTCCGTGCAGCACACCCTGCATCACCACTGCATGCGGCTGATTCAGGTGGTGGACGGTTCCTCTCCACCCCCCTTTCGGGGGCTGGTGGATGGAGGCTTCCCAACCCCTGCACCGTCCCTGTTTTTCTTCACCCCAGACACTCCTACCTCAGCCCCTGGTGCGCTGCTCCTTCAGGGTAAGTGTCTTGTGGAATGGGGGGGGTGGCGCCGGCTCTGCGGTTCGGAGGGCTCCCCCTTACTAGTGGCACACTTTATTCCTGGGCCCCCTTTGTTGTCCCGGCATCAGCGGCCGCGCGCCGGGCCGAAGCCGCAAATTTAGTCCCTGGCTTCGGCCTAGCCGGCCGGGGATCCGGCGCTTCCCGATAGGCTCCGCCCCCTTTTTCGCGTTATCGCGCGGCTCCGCCCCCCGGTCCTGGCGCTTCTCGCTGTGTGCGAGATCTCTCCCCCAGGTCTCGGCGGCCATCTTGGATCTCTCTGCACGCCGCAGCTCTTGGTTTTCCAGCCGGTTTTCCAGCCGCAGCGTCCTCCACGTGCAGCGCTGTGCACGCCAGCTGTCGCCTAATCCTCCTGCCGCCTCTCTCTCTCTCTCTCTCTGTGGGACACAGGACCAGGGTAAGGAGACCGTCAGCTCTCTCCTGCAGCGCCGCCCTCGCTTCCTTAGGCTAGACCCTATCTGGCATTAGTGTACACCATGTCTCAGTCTAAGACTACTAAAAAATCCTCAAAGGTGCATTCGACCTTTTTTTCTGCGTGTACCACCTGCCAGGCTCCACTTCCTCGTCCTCAAAGCTCTCCCCTCTGCTCTGCCTGCGATGCCCCATGTGCCCAGGAGCCCTCCACCGCCACCGACTCCGGTGTACCTAGTCCCCCTTCCCGTGGGTCGCTTCACTTTAGCAGTCCGTGGATTTTTTAGCCAACGCCATCAAATCCATTCAAAATCCTCCCGGGGAACGGGGCAATCCGTTACAGGTCCTAAGAGATCCCTCCGTAGCAGGGGAATCGTCGGCCAGCAGGGGCCGCTCTCTCCATAAAGAGGCACGGTCATCTAGAAAACGGATCCGCACTTCCTCTCCTGAGCGCTCACCTCGCCACTCAGACTCTGGCAGCTCCACCTCTTGCTCACCCTCTTTGGGGGCTCCCAGCGTTCACGACTCTGAACATGAGTCCGAGGTATCATTGGACCCGGAGGCTCCGGAGTTCAGACCTACGGTTGACTCCCTCATTGTAGCAGTCAATCACGCACTTAAGGTGGATGATGACTCTAATTCCGCTCCGGAACACGCGGTCTCTTTTACCAGAACCAAGCGTTCCCACAAAACTTTTGCCTCTCACCCAGCTTTTCTGGATATAGTCAGACGACACAGGAAGCGTCCAGATAAGCGTTTCTCGGGTAAGAAGGATCTGGTATCGAAGTATCCCTTCTCAGCAGATCTCGTGAAAGACTGGACGGATCCCCCTATAGTAGATCCTCCAGTCTCACGCCTGGCTTCTATTACGCTTCTTTCAGTCCCAGACGGCGCCTCAATTAAGAGTCCCTCTGAACGCCAGCTAGATTCTCTAGCTCGCTCAGTGTACGAAGCCTCAGGCTCTTCCCTGTCCCCCTCCTTCGCCGCGGCTTGGGTGACCAAGGCAATGGTTTCCTGGGCGGATGCTCTAGCAAAATCCATTCATGAACAGGACCTCCCGTCTGAGATGGCGGACCTGGCTAAACAGATAACCATGGCTAGCGATTACGTAATGTACGCCTCCCTCGATGCAGCGAATTGCGCAGCATCGGCGGCTTCTAAAGCCATCTCTATCAGAAGGGCTCTTTGGCTCAGAGAGTGGCGCGCAGATTCCTCCTCTAAAAAATCTCTGATCTCTCTCCCTTTTCAAAGTGGGCGCCTTTTCGGTGAAAAGCTTGACCAGCTGATTTCCGACGCTACAGGGGGAAAGAGCAAGTTCCTTCCCCAACAGAGGCCCAAGGCGGCCTTCCAGCGCCAGCCTTACTTTCGTTTTCGGCCCTTTCGTACCAGCCCAGCCTGGTCCAATCCTACCGGTCTTCCCAGATCAGACCGATCCACTCGCACAGACAGAGACGCTCGTCCCTCCTTCAGGCCGAATCCTTCCTGGCGAGGGAAGCTGAGGCAGTCCAGAACCAGAGGTTCGATACCCCCCAGATTCCCGTCTCAATGACTCGGGAACGGCGCCAGTCGATACCACCAGAGTAGGAGGACGTCTACTCCTTTTTCAGCAAGCCTGGCTCTCCGTCATTCACGACGAATGGGTCAGGGATCTGGTATCGTCTGGTTACAAAATAGTTCTCCACGCCTCCTCCAACTCGGTTTTTCCCCTCTCGTCTCCCTAGCTCGGGAGCTCAGTCTCGCGCCCTCCTTTGCGCCATTCACTCCCTCCGCCAAAGCGGGGTCATTGTTCTGGTCCCGGAGCACGAGAGGTTCAAAGGTTTCTACTCAAACCTCTTCGTCGTGCCAAAGAAGGACGGAAAAGTGCGCCCCATTTTGGATCTGAAGCTCCTGAACAAGTGCGTAAGAGTACGGCACTTCAGGATGGAATCGCTCAGATCGGTCATCTCGTCGATGGAAAGAGGGGAATTTTTGGCATCGATAGACATCAAGGATGCCTATCTTCACATTCCGATATTCCCGCCTCATCAGAGGTTCCTCCGCTTTGCCGTTCGGGAGGACCACTTCCAGTTCACGGCCTTACCCTTCGGTCTTGCCACAGCGCCCAGGGTATTCACAAAGGTCATGGCGGCTGTCATGGCCATCCTTCATTCTCGAGGAGTCGTCGTGTTACCTTACTTTGACGATCTCCTCATAAAGGGGCCGTCTTTTCAGGCCTGCGAGTCAAGCGTCCACATTACCCTGGATTCTTTCGCGCCTGGGCTGGTTGATCAACTTGGACAAGTCCTCTCCCGTTCCTGCCCGTCGGATCGCCTTTCTGGGAATGATCCTGGACACTTCAAGGGGGCTGGTCTTGCTTCCTCGGTCCAAGGCCCAAGCGCTTCAGCAGGGAGCCCGTACGCTCTGCCATCCTCGCCCGCGAACCATTCGGTTCGCCATGAAGATTCTGGGAAAGATGGTTGCAGCAATCGAAGCGGTCCCTTTCGCTCAACTCCATCTCCGCCCCTTGCAACAGGCTTTGCTGGGCAACTGGGACAGGAGTCTCCCATCTCTCGACCGCCCTCGTCCCCTGTCCCCGCGGGTCAGACAATCTCTCGTATGGTGGACCCTGGGTCAATCTCTTCTCCAGGGGAAGTCCTTCCTCCCGATCCGCTGGTTAGTGGTAACTATCGACGCCAGTCTTCTCGGCTGGGGAGCGGTGTTTCTTCACCACTCTGCCCAGGGCCGTTGGACAGTTCAGGAATCCAGGCTCCCCATCAACATCCTGGAGATTCGTGCTATCAGACTTGCCCTGAGTCGCTTTCTCACCCTGCTCGCGGGTCACCCAATACGAGTCCAATCGGACAACGTCACGGTGGTGGCTTACATCAACCACCAGGGGGGTACCCGCAGCAGGGCGGCGATGCAGGAAGTCTCCCACATCCTTCATTGGGCCGAAACCAACCATTCCATCATCTCTGCGGTGCACATTCCGGGAGTCGAGAACTGGGCGGCGGACTTCCTGAGCCGCCAGGGCCTTGCCTCGGGGGAGTGGGAACTCCACCCAGAGGTCTTTCGACAGATCTGTCTTCGCTGGGGGACCCCGGACGTGGATCTGATGGCGTCCAGATTGAACGCCAAGGTTCACAACTTCATTGCTCGGTCTCGGGATCCCCAGACTATCGGAGTGGACGCGCTGATATTCCCGTGGCATCAGTTTCAACTCCCATACGTGTTTCCTCCACTTCCCTTACTGCCGAAGGTGATCCGAAAGATCAAGACGGAGGGGGTTCCGGTCATTCTGGTCGCCCCAGATTGGCCACGCCGCGCTTGGTACGCGGAACTCGTTCAGCTCGTAGCCGACGTCCCTTGGCGGTTACCAGACCGCCCAGACCTACTTCGCCAAGGTCCGATCTGCCACCAGAGCTCAGGGGCCCTACGTTTAACGGCGTGGCTGTTGAAACCTGGATTCTAACTCGTGCTGGTTTCTCTCAGCAGGTCATTCCCACCATGTTAAGTGCTCGAAAGGCGTCTTCCGCCTCCATTTATCACCGAGTCTGGAAAACCTTCTTCTCATAGTGCAGGCTCCGAGGGCTCCCCCCGCTCGTTTTCTCTATCCCTTGCATCTTGAATTTCCTTCAGTCCGGTCTGGACTCCGGATTGGCTCTGAGTTCCCTCAAAGGCCAGATCTCAGCGTTATCCGTGCTGTTCCAGCGCAGGATCGCCGCCAACCTTCAGTCAAGACCTTCATTCAGGGAGTCTCCCATGTGGTTCCTCCTTACAGGATGCCGTTAGAAACCTGGGATCTCAACTTGGTCCTGGGGGTTCTTCAGGAGCCTCCGTTCGAACCCCTTCAAGACGTTCCGCTCTGTCCTCTCATGGAAGGTTGCCTTCCTGGTAGCGGTGACGTCCATCAGAAGGGTTTCAGAGCTCGCCGCTTTGTCCTGCCGGGCACCGTTCCTGGCCTTTCATCAGGACAAAGTGGTCCTACGCCCTTCCCCGGCGTTTCTTCCGAAGGTGGTCTCATCTTTTCATCTTAACGAGGACATCATCCTTCCTTCTTTTTGCCCGCAGCCCAAGCATAGGGTCGAGAAGGCTCTCCATACTCTGGACGTGGTACGGGCCCTCAGGAGGTACATTTCCAGAACGGCTCATTTCAGAAAATCAGACGCCCTTTTCGTGCTCCTGGAGGGTCACAGAAAGGGTTTGGCTGCGTCTAAATCCACGATAGCCAGATGGATCCGATCTGCTATCCAGGAATCCTATCGGGTCAGGGGCAGTCCTATCCCGGCGGGGATTAGAGCACACTCCACTCGGTCGATGGGTGCTTCCTGGGCCATCCGGCACCAGGCAACAGCGGAGCAGGTTTGCAAGGCCGCAACGTGGTCCAGCCTGCATACCTTCACAAAGCATTACAATGTTCACATCCATTCCTCTGCGGACGCGGCCCTTGGCAGGCGTATCCTGCAAGCGGCCGTTGCGCATTTGTAGTCAGATGGTACACGGAGTTATTTGGTTGTTTTGTTTCCCTCCCAGGGACTGCTTTGGGACGTCCCATGGTCCTGTGTCCCCCAATGAGGCGAAGGAGAAATAGGGATTTTTGTGTGTACTCACCGTAAAATCCTTTTCTCCGAGCCACTCATTGGGGGACACAGCACCCACCCTGGTAGCCTTACGGCTCGTTACCTTTTTTGGTCTTTGACTGTTTGTTTGACATGTTATATGCTAATGTTACTTGATATATTGTTGTTATTATCCTACTGCTTTTGCACTGAACTGGGTCTCTGGAAGCCAGCATGAGGGTGTATACTGCAGGGGAGGGGCTAACCTTTTTTTTGTCTCAGCTTAGTGTCAGCCTCCTAGTGGCAGCAGCATAACCCATGGTCCTGTGTCCCATGGTCCTGTGTCCCCCAATGAGTGGCTCGGAGAAAAGGATTTTACGGTGAGTACACACAAAAATCCCTATTTTTTTCATTATTTAGGATTTTTTTTTTTTTTTTTTACACATTTGGAAAAAATTTTTTTCACTTTTTTACTTTGTCCCGGGGGGGGAGATCACAGATCGATGATCTGACAGTTTGCATAGCACTCTGTCAGATCACCTATCTGACTTACAGCAGTGCAGGCTTACCAAGCGCCTGCTCTGAGCAGGCACTTGGTAAGCCACCTCCCTCGCTGCAGGACCCGGATGCCGCGGCCATTTTGGATCCGGGCCTGTTACAGGGAAGGAGGTAGGGAGACCCTCGCAACATCGTGGACTGTGTTAAATACCGCGTGGCTGCTATATACTACCTAGGCTGTGCTATATACTGCGTGGGCTGTGCTATATACTGCGTGGGCTGTGCTATATACTGCGTGGGCTGTGCTATATACTGCGTGGGCTGTGCTATATACTGCGTGGGCTGTGCTATATACTGCGTGGGCTGTGCTATATACTGCGTGGGCTGTGCTATATATTGCGTGGCCACTGTTTTATACTATGTGATCTGTGCTATATACAACATGGCCACTGCTATATACTGCGTGGGCTGTGTTATGTAGTACGTGGCTGTGTTATATACTGTGTGGCCACTGTTATATATAGCGTGGCCTGTATTAACGCATCGGGTATTCTACAATATGTATGTATGGATATAGCAGCCACATGGTATATAGCACAGGCCACGTAGTATTTGTCTGCTATATACTACATGGCTCCTATATACTACGTGGCCTGTGCTATATACTATGTGGCTGCTATATACATACATACATACATACATACATACATACATATTGTAGAATACCCGATGCGTTAGAATCGGGCCACCATCTAGTGTAATATATACACATAGATATACGTGTGTGTCACTGACATAAACACAGAATACATAGATGTATAGATATCTATTCTATCGACTCTATTGTAACCGGTCACTGATTTTACTGTACGTGGCATATGAATTGCCAGCTTTTCAAAGGATCTAGAGGTACGGTTCTACAGGAAGTAGTTTTTTTCTTTTTCTCTAGGGGCTGTCCACTTTAATAGCATGCACAAAGAGACACGAGAGAGCCCCAAAATCGCATGAAAAAAATGCAAACATATGTTTTTGCCCCAGCTTCTTTCCTGCCAAGAAATCAGGTTTTGCTGCAGAAAAAAAACGCCCAGTGTGAACTTACTCCTTTTTTGTCTCTAGCTTACATGCTTAGATAAAGGGAATCAGTCTGCAGTTGTTTTTTTTCTCCTCCATATGTGAATACAGTTCAGCTTGTGTGATCTCTTCCTCCCTAAAGGACTTGTGCAGCCTTCTTTCTCCACACATTTCTAGATGGTTGTAGGGTTCCTGTCTGCTTCTTCCTTGCTCTTCAGAAGGCAGATGTTTTTTTTTTCTTTTTTTTTTTCCCAGTACAATTTGTAAAAAATATCCTCCTTTCATGCAAGGAGTCATATTTGTCCATATGTTATATATTAGGTAGCCGTTAAAAGCCTGTGTCCAAATATCAATGATAAGTAATAACGTGATTTCCACCTAAATAGGGGACTACTCCTAAACTTGAGAATCTCCAAAAATGTATGGGAGTAAATGCTGCAAAAATAGCTCATCATAGCAACAAGGGGAATTGGCCAATCAGATGGACAGAAAATGAATTTCTGTGCAGAGCTTGAATGGTGTACATGTTTCCATAGGACTTCATGGCATGCCTCTCACTCTATTCTCTTGTTACAGGGAAGGACGGGCAGCGCTAATTACATCTTTCTGTGTGTTTAAGTTCATGGCTCTGTACAGTATTATCCAGTACTTCACAGTTACTCTACTGTATTCTGTGAGTATTTATTGCAGGTATTATATGATTACATCACTATAATCTTTGATTATTGCTCCCTATGTACGTTATCCAGGGGTTTCTACACTTGCGGTAAAAGCTCTTGACATCCTTTACTAATATTTAGTGTATAATTAGTTGGCCATGCATCTACTAAAAGAAAAGCTGGGTATAATGGGAAAGTGTAAAAATTATGTGTTTACCTGTGCTATGGAATAAAATGCATTAGACAAACATCCGCGAATGTTTGTCTAATGCATTTTATTCCATAGCGCAGGTAAACACATAATTTTTACTTTTTTATTATCCATTCCTTTGTGTGGTATGGAACATTACCTGCTGCTATTCCCATATATTTATACTGGCGCCGCTACCCCATTAACTTTTTTTTTTTTTTTTTTTATAATGGGAAAGAGTTTCTCAATAAGCAGACCCGCAAGCAAGTGTAGGGACACTTATAGGCCATGCAATGTTCCCTGGAAAACAATATGCAATTATTCTCACAGAGGAAGAGAAAATTGCAATCCTAGAAGTCAATATTGATCCTTTAAGGAGAACCTGTCACCATGTTTTTGGAGCAACTTAAAGAATGGGCAGAGATCCTGATTCCACCACTGTTGCTTTTTGCTGTAGTTTTGATAAAGCACCGTACATCTGCTGCTGCCCTGTTATTCCTGTCAGTGATGAGCTCCTGATATGTAGTCCTTGATACTAGTGAACTCTAGCTATCCCTGCCCCCCCACTGAGTGACAGCTTTCCTTGTGCACTGCATAGTCAGAAAGCTGCCACTGAGAGGACTAACAGATAATGGGGATGATATCAAAACTACATCAAGGAGCCCAGTAAGTGACGTACCACTGAAGATGAGCTTACCAACATGACATAAAGCCAAGCCACAGTCTTCTAAAGCAAGACCTCCACTTGCAGATACCTAGTTTAGGTTCTTGCCCCTCATTTAGTAGAAGTCTAGATGACTTATTCCAAAACCAGCTCATGACCGGGGTCATCTTTCCCCGTTCCTGACCAACAACATTTTGAGGCTTCTTTTTGTACATACGTGTTTATCACCTCTATAATTTTCAACTAGGCCAGGAGTTGAAGAAGGGAATGATTTTTGCTGGAAAAAGAGACTTCCTGTTTCTACGTAGAGCAGATAAGTGAAGTTGCTAGATAGAAAGATAAAATGAGCAATAATAAGTACACTGTGCTATATAATGTGGTGATTGCAATATATTAAGAAGATAAAAACGTTGATGGGAGGAGGAGTGCTTCTTTAGTCATTTCTAGGTTGTGTTCATTAAAATGATGTTAAAGGGAACCTGTCACCCCCAAAATCGCAGATGAGCTAAGCCCACCGGCATCAGGGGCTTATCTACAGCATTCTGGAATGCTGTAGATAAGCCCCCGATGTATCCTGAAAGATGAGAAAAAGAGGTTAGATTATACTCACCTAGGGGCGGTCCCACTGCGGTCCGGGGCCTCCCATCTTCTTACGATGATTTCCTCTTCTTAGTAAAGCAATGGCGGCCGACAGCACTACTGCAGCAAAAAGTGGTTGCTCGTCCTAACTCCACAGGACCCAAGTGGAGAAGTACATACCAACGTATCAAAGTGAAGGACAGCATCCAATCCGGGTGAAGATAAGAAACACTTTATTGTGCCATAGGTGCAACGTTTCAACCTCAGAGGGTCTTTGTCAAGCATGACAAAGACCCTCTGAGGTTGAAACGTTGCACCTATGGCACAATAAAGTGTTTCTTATCTTCACCCGGATTGGATGCTGTCCTTCACTTTGATACGTTGGGACGTCCTCTTCTTGTCTTCATGCTGCGACTCTGGTGCAGGCGTACTTTGTCTGCCCTGTTGAGGGCAGAGCAGCAGTGCACAGGTGCCGGGAAAGGTCAGAGGCCTGGCGCCTGCGCACTGCAGTACTTTGCTCTGCCCTCAACAGGACAAAGTATGCCTGCGCCGGAGCCGCAGCGTGAAGACAAGAAGAGGACGTCATCGTATGAAGATGGGAGGCCCATCGTACCGGGACCGCCCCTGGGTGAGTATAACCTCTCTTTCTCATGTTTCAGGATACATCGGGGGCTTATGTACAGCATTCCAGAATGCTGTAGATAAGCCCCTGATGCTGGTGGGCTTAGCTAATCTGCGATTTTGGGGGTGACAGGTTCCCTTTAACAAAAGTTACAGCTGAAGATCAGCTCCTCTGTTTAGTGATGACATAATATAAATAGCTCCTTAATGTCTTCTGTCAAATGCACATTGCCTATAGTATAGTAATAAGGGCCTGATTTACTATTTCCAAATCTTTTTTGATTGTTAGATTCTCAGCAACCTTGGAGATTTCCAGTTTCTCTTTATAGACCTGGCAATTATCTTGGTGGTAGTGTTTACAAGTAAGTTTCTTTTTTTTCCCCAGCTTTTAGCAATATTTTGTGGGTGAAGAGTGTGAAAAATATACCTATGTGTGTGTATGTATGTGTGTATATGACCAGAGTATAAGCCGAGGCACCTAATTTTGGCACAAAACACTGGGAAAACTTGACTCGAGTATAAGCCGTATATGGATCGTAACTTCATCCCTATCCTTGTCTGCATAGCTCCTCCTCCCTATCCTTGTCTGCATGGCTCCTCCTCAGTCCCATCCTTGTCTGCATGGCTCCTTATTCCCATCCTTGTCTGCATGGCTCCTAATTCCCATCCTTGTCTGCATGGCTCCTTATTCTCATCCTTGTCTGCATGGCTCCTAATTCCCATCCTTGTCTGCATGGCTCCTTATTCCCATCCTTGTCTGCATGGCTCCTCCTCCCCATCCTTGTCTGCATGGCTCCTCCTCCCCATCCTTGTATGCATGGCTCCTAATTCCCATCCTTGTCTGCATGGCTCCTAATTCCCATCCTTGTCTGCATGGCTCCTCCTCCCCATCCTTGTCTGCATGGCTCCTCCTCCCCATCCTTGTCTGCATGGCTCCTAATTCCCATCCTTGTCTGCATAGCTCCTCCTCCCCATCCTTGTCTGCATTGGTCCTCCCCATCCTTGTCTGCATGGCTCCTAATTCCCATCCTTGTCTGCATGGCTCCTCCTCCCCATCCTTGTCTGCATTGCTCCTCCCCATCCTTGTCTGCATGGCTCCTCCTCCCCATCCTTGTCTGCATGGCTCCTAATTCCCATCCTTGTCTGCATAGCTCCTCCTCCCCATCCTTGTCTGCATTGCTCCTCCCCATCCTTGTCTGCATGGCTTCTCCCTCCCCATCCTTGTATGCTTGGCTCCTTATCACCATCATTGTATGCATGGTTCTTCATCCCTATCCTTGTAAGCATGGGTCCTGATCCCTATCCTTGTATGCATGGTTCCTCATCCCTATCTTGGTATGCATGGCCCCCTCATCCCCATCCTTGTATGCTTGGCTTCTCATCCCTATGCTTGTAAGCATGGCTCCTCATCCCTATCCTTGTATGCATGACTTTTCATGCATAAAAAAAAATACATAAAAATAAAAAAAAATCAAACTTGCCATCCCTGCGTGCCCTCGCTGCATTTTGTTCCGATGCCCGCAGCTCCAGTGGACGCCTATGGGAGTGGAGAGAGGTGAATATTCATAGCTCTTAAGTATTGCGCACCCGTGATAGCCTGGCAGCTGCTAGAAACTGGCAATTGTCACTGTGTGCGCTATAAGAAAAATGAATATTTACTGCCAGTGCAGTGAATATTCATTTCTCTTTAGCAGCAGCATAGGAGATAGCTGCAGCAGCCGGCTCCTTTCTCCTGTGACCCGCCGCTTCCCTTCCCCTGCCTTCTGGGACAATGACTTGTGTATAAGCCGAGGTACCTTATTTCCTGGACCATAAGACACATTTTTGGGGGGAAAATGGGGTTGTGTCTTATGGTAGGAATATGCTTACTTACAAATCCTGTGGAGTTGGTCCCGATGCAGCCTCCCTTCCTAAGCTGGTGGTGGTGGGGCACCGCTGGCATTTTGTCAAAGCCACAGAGCGCCACCACTGCACAAGAGCACCGCCACCACACCAGCCTGGGATGGGATTTCACGGAGGCCAACGCACCAGCCTGGACCACCGAACGACCCCTGTGACCACTCCTTCACCTGTGCCGATCCTTTCCCTGGTGAGCTGAATTCGGACTGTAAGACGGACCCCCATTTGACACTTTTTTTTTTCCATATTTTCCTTCTGAAAATTTGGAGTGCGTCCAAAAAATACGGTGTGTGTGTATATATGTATATATACTAATACCAAGAACTAATGCTTACTACATTAATCATCTGAAAGGTGAAGTATCTGCTCTTTCTATCAGGTAAGTTTGTTCAAATCCATCCAAAGTATGTACTTATGCTCATTTAGTCTCTGCCGTGCATTAGTGCCATTTTTGGTATAATCTGTGTAATTGTGCCCAGGATTATATCTTTAATGCAAATGCATGTAGAAAAGCCGCGGAGACACCATCACGTGTTTCTCAACGCAAGCAATAAATAGCCAGGTCTTTCACCGGGAAGGAACAACCACTGGAAGGGCAGCATCCATGAAGGAAAACCACCTATGCCAAAACATGGTATCCATCCACAGACAGCTGTTTCGGGGTATTTGCCACTCATCAGTGTGGAGTAGGAAACTGGCTATTAGCAGTGCCTAGTAAAAGCACTATAAACATAAGGATGAATGACCTCGGGGAGATCAAAACATCCAACACCGCGGAGACACCATCACGTGTTTCTCAACGCAGTGATCCATTGGTGTCTCCGTGGTTTTTCTGCAAGCATTTGCATATTTCCCATAAGGGATGGGGGCAGTGTTCTGGATCAATGCATTGAGAAACACGTGATGGTGTCTCCGCGGTGTTGGATGTTTTGATCTCCCCGAGGTCATTCATCCTTATGTTTATATCTGTAATGCAGTCACATTATGGGGTCAGCTGTCCTCTATCTCCAACGTCTCACACTCCAGTGCATGGCTAATAGACAATAAATAGATATTCTTACAGTATAATACATGGATTTTAGCCAAAAAGTACATGCTGTGGAGTGGAGTTCTTACTGGGAAGATATTTTTGAGTGGGAGTTATTCCATCTGTTACACATGTGGCTAAAACAAAATTGAAAATTGTGGTTTTCTCTTAAAATACAGGCAATGCATGTTTTACATTCAACTTAACTATTTTTTTTTTGTTTTCTGTGTGAGCTCTTCCTGGCAGAATTTATTCCATGTGTCCTATGTCCTTTTCTGTTCTCATGATTGTGTCGTAACCGTGCAATTCTGTAGAATTAACGGCCATAATTGTCATGTGTCACACCAATTTCATTTTGTAACTTATATCATATATGGTAACTAAAGTAATATGTTTCTTGCATCTTGTGGACATATATTTAGATGGAGAACCATTTTTAGTTTTATTTTCTAGATCATATGAAAAGTATGTGCCAAGGATTAAGATGACATTTTTTTTCTTTTCCAGTGAGTTTAAACCCAGCCTGGAAAGACTTGGTTGCACAAAGACCTCCATCTGGCCTCATTTCGGCAGCCCTTCTCTTCTCTGTCCTGTCCCAAATCATTATTTGCTTGGCATTCCAGACCATGGCTTTTCTGCTGGTAAAACAGGAGCCCTGGTACGAGGTCTGGAGCCCCAGCAGCAAGTGAGTGGTGCCGCCTGAAAGTGAACATTAAGGGATAGTTCATCATTTTACAATATATACTTACGGTTCTATTGTTTTTTTCAGTGCATGTAATATATCCATGGAGGGTCACCATGAAAATGACACTGAACATGATGAGCACAACATCAAGAACTATGAAAACACCACTCTTTTCTACGTGTCCTGCTTCCAATACCTCATTGTGGCAGTTGTGTTCTCAAAAGGAAAACCTTTTCGCCAACCCAGCTACAGAAATTGTAAGTGTTCCCGTTCTGTTATACTGTAATGATTACGTTCTAACTTTAATTTTTTTTTTCTACTGAAACATTAAATAATTTCTGCATAAAACAAGACAATGGCTGCGCCTGGAATGTTATGTTGCGTTAGTCTGTTGTAGCTACCTTACTACTGGCAGCTATATTGCAGTGTTGCAGCTTTGTATAAATTGTTGTAATGGATGTTTCTAACCCTGCACTCGTGCAGTTGTGCCATATCTGCTGCTTTTTGGGGAATCTGTCACCCCCTGGGACATTTATGACCTATTAATATGGGCATACAGGTAATGGAAATGTTGAACTAGTCCTACCTGCATGCCTCATATTAGTGGTCTTGTTGTACAGAAATGTTACATTCTTTCTGTATACTAACGATTTCTTCCATTCTTTGGGGCGTGTAGTGCATGGAAGAAATCCCTGCCTCCTTTCTTCATTGTAATACTACCCCCATCCCATGCACTTCAGTTGTGGCACTGGAATCCTGCGCCTGCACTCCATGATATGTACCTTTTCCTCTCTTCTATGGGCACTGCATTCGGGGATCTTTTGGGGTAGTATTAGGCTACGTTCACATTAGCGTTTTGCGTGTTTGCGTCGGGCGACGCAGCGGCAACGCATGCGTCATGCGACCCTATATTTAACATGGGGGACGCATGGACATGCGTTGTGCTGCGCTGCGTTGTGCGACGCATGACAAGAACATACTGACCAGCAATTTGGTCATTAAACCATACGCTGAATCAAAAAGTGTTTATGCTTTTTTGCTTAAAAAGGTTATAACTTTATTGAAAAACACATTACATATAAAATTCATTTAAAACAATACCTCTAAACCACAATAGTGTAAATAACTGGCAGGTAGGCGTTAACAGCAAATATTATGTAAATCAACCATAAACCAAATGGAGAATTTTGTTTTGATTAGCTCCGATAGTCTTGCACCCTTGGGCCAAAAAATCTAACTTCAAGGCAACAATATACTATGCTGAAATTATAAATATTGTAGTCTCTTATCATGCACAATACACCTTGCTAGATCGACCACAGCAGGAGGCAGAATGAATATATAAGTACAGTTAATCTAGCCCGCAGTAGTATAACACTGCTATAAATAATTTAATATCCTAAAATGACTATAACTATATATTGGGCTAATACAGTATTCCACTATCTGAGTACTGTCCTCATTTGAATAAACGGGGCTAAGTGCAACACAGTGCCATTAATCCATTCCACCAAAACATTCAATACAATTCTATGTCCTCTGACAGATTGTCCACATCGTTATTCAGATGCTACCAACACATGAAAGGATACATTGATGTTCGCAAAACTACAAGAACCAGTCAAATGCATATTACCCCGAAAATTGGTAATCCTTGCTTGTCAGCCGCGTGGCACGCTACTCCTTGCCTAACGATTTCTTCCATTCTTTGGGGCGTGTAGTGCATGGAAGAAATCCCTGCCTCCTTTCTTCATTGTAATACTACCCCCATCCCATGCACTTCAGTTGTGGCGCTGGAATCCTGCGCCTGCACTCCACGATATGTACCTTTTCCTCTCTTCTATGGGCACTGCATTCGGGGATCTTTTGCCGCATGTTCTTGTATTGAGTAAAGTGTTGCCCGCCCCTAGTGTTTTGGGTAGTATGTTTACATGTTGTGCGACGCATGCGGTTTTTTTGCCGCAAGCGTCGGGCGCAGAAAACGCAACAAGTTGCATTTTTCTTGCGTCCAAATTTCGGCAAAAAACGACGCATGCGTCGCAAAACGCAGCGTTTTTACGTGCGTTTTGGTGTGTTTTTATTTGCGTTGTGCGTTGCGTCGCCGACGCAGCGGCGCACAACGCAAATGTGAACGTAGCCTTACAATGAAGACAGAAGGCAGGGCATTCTTCCGAGCACCGCACACCCCGAAGCCTGGAAGAAATCATTAGCATAAAGAAAGAATATAACATTTCTCTACAACAAGACCATTAATATATGGCAAGTTGGGCTAGTTTAACATTTCTATTACCTGTATGCCCATATTAATAGGTCATATACGTCCCGGGGGTGACAGATTCCCTTTAAAGACAGAACGCATGTAGCAGTGATATGCAGTGCTACAGACTTCATTACATCCAAAAGGTTTACATAATCAGTTGTCAAAATAGTATCTGAAGATGGCGGCAGACTGGGTGGAGAACACTGCTCTACAGTATCTGCATTTATGATGCGCTCATGTACCTTTTAATTCCTTAATACATTTATACACGCTTCATTGTCTCAACTTGTATTCAGTGAAAAGCACATTTCTCCATGTGGGATAAATTGTCTTGGTAAGGCCGAGTTCACATTAAAGTGGTTATTCATTACTCCGACAACCCCTACTGAATCCTTATTTTTTTACCCCCAGTGAAATGACTATACTCCCCTTCGGTGCCAGCGCCATTCCAGCATTTTTGACTTTGGCTGTCCTGAGCATCGGAGGGGGGTATAGGAGTTATTATTTTAATTAGGGAAAACAGTGAATTGTGAGGGGTTGTCCAAGTAATAGAAACCCCTTTAGGCTATGTGCACACGTCAGGATTTCTTGCAGAAATTTCCTGGCAAAAACCGGACATTTCTGCCAGAAATCTGCATGCGTTTTTTATGCAGTTTTTTTGTGTTTTTCCCAATGCATAGAATAGCAGGAAAAACGCAAAATTAATGAACATGCTGCTTTTTTTTACCGCGATACATTTTTTTTGCGGAAAAAAACGCATCATGTGCACAAAAATTGCAGCATGCATTCTAAATGATAGGATACATATGCATGCGTTTTTATCGCGAAAAAATGCGAAAAAAGCCTGAACGTGTGCACATACCCTCAATTCTTTGTTTCCATTCATAACTTTTGTGGGAGAGCTGATTTTAGAGGATTCAGACTGGCGCATGAAGCAGCCATTGATTTCAGTGAGGTTTAATGCAGTCTAATTGAAGTTAATTGATCCATCAGTGACACATCGTACGCCTCCTGTCAAAGACTTGAACAGGGACATAGATATAATGTGAGCCTAGCCTAATTGTTAAAGGTAACCGAACACCAGGCTCATGTTGCCCGAACCACAGGAAGCATGTATGAGACACTGGCTGCGTGATTTCAGAGAAAAACATACCGTATATACTCGAGTATAAGCCGACCCCCCCCTAATTTTGCCACAAAAAACTGGGAAAACTTATTGACTCGAGTATAAGCCTAGGGTAGGAAATGTCGCAGCTACCGGTGAATTTCAAAAATAAAAATAGATGCTCCATACCGTTCATTATTGCCCCATAGATGCTCCATATAAAGCTGTGCCCCACATAATGCTCTGCACCGTTCATTATGGCCCCATAGATGTTCCATAGAAAGCTGTGACATATAGAATGCTCTGCACCGTTCAGTATGGCCACATAGATGCTCCATATAAAACTGCCATATAGAATGCTCTGCACCGTTCATTATGGCCCCATAGATGCTTCACATAAAGCTGTGCCATATAGAATGCTCTGCACCGTTCAGTATGGCCCCATAGATGCTCCATATAAAACTGTGCCATATAGAATGCTCTACACCGTTCATTATGGCCCCATAGATGCTCCATATAAAACTGCCATATAGAATGCTCTGCACCGTTCATTATGGCCCCATAGATGCTCCATATAAAACTGTGCCATATAGAATGCTCTGCACCGTTTATATGGAGCATCTATTGGGCCATAATGAAGCTGTGCCATATAGAATGCTCTGCACCGTTCATTATTGCCCCATAGATGTGCCATATATAATGCTCTGCACCGTTCAGTATGGCCCCATAGATGCTCCATATAAAACTGTGCCATATAGAATGCTCTGCACCGTTCATTATGGCCCCATAGATGCTCCATATAAAACTGCCATATAGAATGCTCTGCACAGTTCATTATGGCCCCATAGATGCTTCACATAAAGCTGTGCCATATAGAATGCTCTGCACCGTTCAGTATGGCCCCATAGATGCTCCATATAAAACTGTGCCATATAGAGTGCTCTGCACCGTTCATTATGGCCCCATAGATGCTCCATATAAAACTGCCATATAGAATGCTCTGCACCGTTCATTACGGCCCCATAGATGCTTCACATAAAGCTGTGCCATATAGAATGCTCTGCACCGTTCATTATGGCCCCATAGATGCTCCATATAAAACTGCCATATAGAATGCTCTGCACCGTTCATTACGGCCCCATAGATGCTCCATATAAAACTGTGCCATATAGAATGCTCTGCACCGTTTATATGGAGCATCTATTGGGCCATAATGAAGCTGTGCCATATAGAATGCTCTGCACCGTTCATTATTGCCCCATAGATGTGCCATATATAATGCTCTGCACCGTTCAGTATGGCCCCATAGATGCTCCATATAAAACTGCCATATAGAATGCTCTGCACCGTTCATTATGGCCCCATAGATGCTTCACATAAAGCTGTGCCATATAGAATGCTCTGCACCGTTCATTATGGCCCCATAGATGCTCCATATAAAGCTGTGCCATATAGAATGCTCTGCACTGTTCATTATGGCTCCATAGATGCTCCATATAAAGCTGTGCCATATAGAATGCTCTGCACAGTTCATTATGGTCCCATAGATGCTCCATATAAAGCTGTGCCATATAGAATGCTCTGCACTGTTCATTATGGTCCCATAGATGCTCCATATAAAGCTGTGCCCCATATATAATGCTCTGCACCGTTGATTATTGCCCCATAGATGCTCCATATAAAGCTGTCCAATATATAATGCTGCTGCAATAAAAAAAAAAAAATCACATACTCCCCTCTCTTGCTCAGGACGCCGGCGCTTTCAATATTTACCTGCTCCTCGTGCGGCTCCATCTCCAGCACTGACGCTCAGCAGAGGGCGCGCACTGACTACGTCACCGCACCCTCTAACCTGAGCGTTACAGATAGAGGACGCTGGAGACGGAGCCGCACCGGAGCGAGGAGCAGGTAAATATCGCGCAGCGCTCCCCTCCTCGTATACTTACCTGCTCCTGGCGCGGTCCCTGCTTCTCCCGGCGCTGCATCTTCTTCCTGTATTGAGCGGTCACAGTTACCGCTCATTTTCAGTCATGAATATGTGGCCCCACCCCTATGGGAGGTGGAGCCGCATATTCATGACTGTAATGAGCGGTACCATGTGACCGCTCAATACAGGAAGAAGATGCAGCGCTGGAAGAAGCAGGGACGTCCAGGGACCGCGCCGGGAGTAGGTAAGTATAACTACACAGCCCCCGCTCCCCCTCCCCTGCCGACCCCCGGGTATGACTCGAGTATAAGCCGAGAGGGGGACTTTCAGCCCCAAAAAATGGGCTGAAAATCTCGGCTTATACTCGAGTATATACGGTACTTTACAAGCCACTGGGGACCGAGCCGCTCAGGTAAGTCGCTGAATAGTCGGGTCTCTGACTTCTTCCCGTCAGGTCTCTCCCTGTACACATGTAGCGTTTCAGAGTGAGACATACAAGGCTGATGCATGATGTCCGCGGGTCGAGCAGCATGGATCAACGGTCAGGTTCCCTTTAACATACAAGATATGTTCTATAGAATACTGATTGCAAACCAATACAAAATGTGTTACAGCCTCTGCTCTCATCTCTCCTTAGATCTATTTGTAATCTCTGTATTGGCTATTTATGCCTTAATACTATTCTTCATGCTGTATCCCATTGAATCGATTGACGACTTCTTTGAGGTAAGATATATGGTATATTTGTCTCCTCCTTCTACTTATGTAAATTACCTTGTTCATGTAGATTCTAACACTTCTATTTTATTCTTGTAGTTGGTCTGTGTTCCATTTCAATGGCGGATTGTAATGCTTTTCATTATTATTGGTAATGCCATTGTGTCCATTCTTGTTGAGGTAAGTCCAAGAAATACTTTGGGCGGTAGACTTTTGTGGTATACTAATCCTAAAAAGTTAGTCTCTTCATTCGGTTTGCAGTAACTTGCATTACTCAGTCTGAAAACCTATTGCGCTGCCATGCTGGTCTCACAAGTGCACAAAAGGCTGACATACTGGCCACGTCCTGCACTTTTGCTAGCCTCTTGATGTAAATAGGAATGTTTCCATTCACTGCTAAAAAAAAATACATAGCTGTAACGTGAAAAATTTAGTATATTAAAAACATTCCTTTTTTTTACCTTTATGTTGATAAAACTTAACCCCTTCAACCTCAAGTCTGTCATCACCTTCCTGACCAGGCCAAAATTTGCAATTCTGACCAGTGTCACTTCATGAGGTCAAAACTCTGGAACGCTTCAACATAGCCCAGTGATTGAGAGAGTGTTTTTTTTTTTGTGTGTTTTTTTTTTTTTGACACTTTGTACTTCATGATAGTTGTAAATTTTGGTCGATATTTTCATAAATTAGAAAATTTGACAAAATGGGAATTTTTTGCAATTTTCAAACTCTATGCTTTTAAAGCAAATAGTTATATCACATAACATAAATAACACTTACCACATGTCTACATTTCATCATCATGTTTGAAACATTTTTATTTGCAATTTTTCCAACCACATCACATTTGAAATGACTGGGTGGCCTGTATGACAGAAAATACCCAAAAGTGACACCATTCTAAAAACTGCGCCCTTCATAGTCCTCAGAAACACATTCAAGAAGTTTATTAACCCTTTAGGCACTTCTCAGGAATTTAGGCAACGTGGAAGGAAAAAATTAACATTTTACTTTTTTCCCACACAAATGTTGTTTTTGAAGAAAATAAACCATATAATTTGTTGTGCAAGTTGAGTACACAAATACCCCATATGTGGGGGGAAAACTACTGTTTGGGTGCAAGACTCGGAAGGGAAGGAGCGTCATTTGACTTTTTTAACTTCTAAGAAATTTTTTTTTTTTACATTGCTATATTCTGAGAGCCAAAGGTGGTTTTTTATTTTATTTTTCTTCTGATGAAGCTGTATGGGGGCTTGTTTTTTTGCTGGATAAGATGATGGACAAGATACCAATTTTATTTACATTCATCTTTTTAATTGCCTTTTATCACACCACTTCTTCGGCGATGTGATGAAAAAGAATCGTTTGCCACATTTTGTTTTTGTTTTTTACACCGTATTCACTGAAGGGGTTAAATAGTGACTTTTTTTTTTATAGATTTGGATGTTCTGGAGGTGGTGAGACCAAATGAAGTGTTTTGACCTAATTCTTGAAAGTATTCCAAAGTGTGTCTTTTTGCAATGTTTTTTTTCTGATCATGTAAAGCCAAACAAACAAAAGAAATGTGTGTGTGTGTGTAGATAAATTATATCGAAAGCTGGTATTCAGACGTTTTGTCTCCTTTTTCGTTTTTACACATTATTCTTGCAAGTCTGTCACTTAAATTTACTGATGCTACCATTGACACCTGTTAGGACATTTCTTTTCTATTTTGTTTTTAGGAACAGAAACTGAAAGGGTGTTCCCATCTCCAAGATCCTATCCCAATATGTAGTAGGTGTAATAATAATATTGGCAAATACCTCCAATTAGAAATGTAGTACAGTTTTTCTGGTTCACTAGGTCTCTCTCATTTGCTGGACCTTGGGTATCCATGGTTATGACCACTGATATAGTGACAGTTAGCTAGTGGTAAGTGGTTGTAACCATAGATACCGAAGGTCCTACAATACCTGTACATGAGGAAAGACACATAGCGAATCATAAAAACAATACTACATTTCTAATTGGTGGTATTTGCTAATGTTATTACGCCTACTACATATTGGGAAAGGATCTTGGAGATGGGAATAACCCTGTCAAAAAGTGATCCATTGCGTAACTGACACAAACGGAAGCAGTGGGACCCTATTGATTACTATATGCAAACATTAAATATATGAAATTTACATTTTATTGCTGATAGTTTACTTCTAAAAAGCACCTTCATTTTATAGCAGTAATGCAGTCTAAATTTCATATATTCAATGTCTGCATCCATTTTAGCGTAAAAGGAGTGCTGCTTTATCCTTTGGTTTGTGTATTGTGTAGTCACAGCTTGCTCCTGTTCACACTTGCGGTGCTGGTCAGTTTTTTTTGACGCACCCGATAATAATCCGTGTGTCTCCTTTTCTGTTGGCATCTGTGATGCAACAGATCTGTTTTTGATATTGCATCCATTTGTCTGTTCCTGGAATGGGACAAGAGGAATGTCAGACCGTAAGTGTGGACATGGCCAAACATGATGTTCCAAGGTCTCCTCTTCTATGTAGTTTTGAGGTGAAGAGGTCAAACCTAAATGGGACTTGCCTTAGGAGGTGTGAAGTTCCGTGTTGTCACAGTGACCTCTGTACCGATGGCGGTTTGATTCCGCCCAATGTTCAGACGCTGAACCAGAAGACCACAAACAGGAATTGTTCTCCCAAAGATTGGGAAAGAGGGCAGCTGCAGAAGGCAGATATTACACACATAACGGGAGCATGACTAATGTACAGAGAAGTGGAAGAAATTCTGTTTTATCCTATAAAAATATGTGCAAATTGAATTCAATAAACTTTTCACTTATTTGATATATTGTGATAGTTCTCATGTTAAATTATTACCCGTATTAGCAAAAATGAAGAAAAGTATGATTGTTATACACATTTATTGCTAAGCTCAAAAGTGCTGTCTGATTGCCTAATTCTTATATAGCACCAAATTCTACATTGCTGCATTTTCCGCATGCTGCATATTGCTCAATTGTTTTGGTTGTGTGTTTGCTCAGCGACACCCATCGCCTTCATATACTGCAGCGCAGTCATATATTGTCAGAAGTGTTTTTTGCATCCATCTATTCCTAATAAGCATGTGAAAACTACAGTCTGCCCACATCTTGTCATACGGTCAGACTTCGGGTACCCGTTTGTGCTGGGCTGGTTACTTATTTATGGCTTATTTTGCCCTTACTTGGAGACTCTGGTGCTTTCTGATCAGTAATATTTGATTGCTGCTGGCCATAGAGAAAGAACTTAACAGTAGAAGTCAGTTGAGCAAAAAGATTTTCAGGGCCCAACATATATTCTGATTAATAGGCTTGGAGCAACGTTCGGCATAGTGTCATAACGATGTCCGAAGAGACACCAGGGATGCCGGCAGATAGGAGGAGGCTCACGGGGCTCTCATCTGGTGGTCACGGGCTACTGACTTAGCCACTGAAACAAGGTCCTGCAGATCTTTTGGCTCAACTCTAGTGTTTTACAATATTGTGTTACATATCGTGAAATGTCTGATTATGCCCCTTTCCCAAAAATAGATCTAATCATAATGCTCACTTTATCAGGAGAGAATCGCATCTATGCCCAAATAACATGTACTATATGCCAAAAGCTTCCAAAGCCGTGGTCAGCAAGCTGTGGCACTCGACCGTTGTGAACCTGCGACTCCCAACAGACACATACAGCCTGCAGTTGTCATGGCATGCTGGGAGTTTGTTTCACGGCAGTCAGCTTCCCAGTTTGCCGGCCTCTGTTCTAAAGGGTGCCAACTACTGTATGAGGAGCTACGCATTCTCTACAATATAATGATATGTAGCAACCGCTCTTCCTCCATTTCCCATGTGTTGATAGATCATGGAATCCTTTTATTCTCCCATGTGTGAAATCTGTAACCCGTCATCCCCTTGGAGAACGTAACATTGGATATGGGTAACATTAACTTGCAGAATGTAAACCTCAGTGCAATGTTTTATGATTGGAATAAAAATGCCACTACTAAAGCTGTGTAAAATATACAAAGGCCTTTGTTCACTCTGGCCCCTCAAATGCAAGTTCCCATGTCACTCTGTTTTGCTTCATTGACATTAAAGGGAACCTGTCACCCCGTTTTTTGAGATTGAGCTATAAATACTGTTAAATAGGGCCTGCGCTGTGTGTTCCTATAGTGTATGTAGTGTACCCCGATTCCCCATGTATGCTGAGAAATAACTTACCAAAGTCGCCGTTTTCGCCTGTCAATCAGGCTGGTCAGGTCGGGAGGGCGTGGTGACATCGGTGGTTCTTCCTCAGCTTTACGTTGGTGGCATAGTGGCGTAGTGGTGAAGACACAGCGCGCGATCTGCGCTGTAATCCCTTGCATCGGTGGGGGCGGCCATCTTCCTGGGGCCGCGCGTGCGCAGATCGAGTGCTCTGCTGCACGGGGCTTCAGGAAAATGGCCGCGGGATGCCGCGCGTGCGCATTAGAGATCGCGGCGGCCATTTTCCCAAAGCCGAGATGCAAACTCGGCTTTGGGAAAATGGCCGCCGCGATCTCTAATGCGCACGCGCGGCATCCCGCGGCCATTTTCCTGAAGCCCCGTGCAGCAGAGCACTCGATCTGCGCACGCGCGGCCCCAGGAAGATGGCCGCCCCCACCGATGCAAGGGATTACAGCGCAGATCGCGCGCTGTGTCTTCACCACTACGCCACTACGCCACCAACGTAAAGCTGAGGAAGAACCACCGATGTCACCACGCCCTCCCGACCTGACCAGCCTGATTGACAGGCGAAAACGGCGACTTTGGTAAGTTATTTCTCAGCATACATGGGGAATCGGGGTACACTACATACACTATAGGAACACACAGCGCAGGCCCTATTTAACAGTATTTATAGCTCAATCTCAAAAAACGGGGTGACAGGTTCCCTTTAAAAACAAAAAAAACAAAAGTGATTACAAATCAAAATTTCTGTATATATATATGTATATATACACGTATAATTCAGAATGCCTCCTTTATTAAGCGATCTAATGGACTAGGTCAAGGGAAATTTACTTTGTACTTTTAAATGAAACTGAATGAATTAACCAGATATTACTGAATTCTCTTTTGCCAAGTGAATGGTGAATGGACGAACATATTTCACTATCTAACTCATGGGGTTTTCCCTTTAAATACTTTTATCACCCTTGTGACTCCATTTCACTGGGTATGATTGCAGGAATAAGTTCTTAACTTACTCTTAAGTACTATTCTTATCTCGCTTTTTTTTTTTTTATAATATAAAGGGAATCGGTCAGTGTGAACAACCCTTCCAAGCCATCTATATGGGCCTGTCAGTCATAAATTTCATTAAAATGTTATATGCGATCCGATGTCGAACACTGATCTCCCAGAGAATCTGCCTCCAGAGCTCATTTTAAATGGAAGGTGGAAAGGTGGAGTTACCAGTGTGAGACATGTAATGACGGACAGTCTGGTCTCCTGATCTCACTGCAGAGCCCCCTTTCATTTACAATAAGCTATGGAGGGAGATTCTTGGGGAGATCTATGTCCGGCCCATAGACCTTACATATCTCTGGAATAAGACACTGAATCGCAGATATCAAGATATCGTTTTTCAGCTTCCTATCACCTGCATGTCCATATAGATGACATTGAGGGATTTGATCCTATTGACAGATGCCCTTTAATTATATACTGCTGTCAATGGTGTACAATACAGAGAAAATTACTGTATATACTTGATTATAAGCCGACCCAAGTATAAGCTGAGACCCCTAATATTGCCACAAAAAACTAGGAAAACTTATTGACTCGAGTATAAGCCTAGGGTGGAAAATGCAGCAGCTACTGGTAAATCTCAAAACTAAAAATGGATACCAATAAAAGTAAAATTGAGACATCCATAGGTTGTGTTTTTGAATATCCATATTGAATCAGGAGCCCCATATATAATGCTCCATACAGGTCATGATGGGCCCAATATGATGCTCCATGTTAATATATGCCCCATATAATGCTGCATAAAAGGTTAATGATGGCTCCATAATATGCTCCATAGAATATTATTCCCCATATAATGCTGCACAAAGGTTGATGGCTTCATAAAATGCTCCATAGAATAATATGCCCCTTATGCTGCTGCTGCAATTAAAAAAAAAAAAAAAAAGACATACTCTCCTCTCATCGCTGGGTGCCAAGTGTCGGGGGCCTGGCGGGGACACCGGGGCACTATGGGGGTAATTGGCACTTGCGATATTCACCTGTCCCCGTTCCATCGCCGTGTGCTGCTGTGTCTTCTGGGTCTTTGTAATGACTATTCAGGCAGAGGGAGCACACTAAACACGTCATCGCACGCTCTGACCTGAACGTCACAGCCAGAGGATGCGGAAGACACAGCGCGGCGGTGTAATTGGGACAGGTGAATATCGCATGGCTCACCCTCCCCTGTCAAACTCGCCCTCCTGGTGCGGTTTCTCTGTATGTCCCTGCTTCTCCGATGGTCTCCGGCACGCGCCGGCAGCTTGTTTCTGTGTTCAGCTGTCACATGGTACCGCTCATTAAAGTAATGAATATGTGCGCCACGCCTATGGGAGTGGAGTCGCGTCCATATTCATTACTTTAATGAGCGGTATCATGTGACTGCTGAACACAGGAAGAGCTGCAGGCGCATGAGACCATCGGAGAAGCAGGAACGTGCAGAGACCGCGCCGGGAGCAGGTGAGTATGATGTGACAGCTGCCGCTCCCCCGCCGACCCCCTGAACAATGACGTGAGTATAAGCCGAGAGGGGCACTTTTAGCCAAAAAAAAAATGGACTGAAAATCTCGGCTTATACTCAAGTATATACGGTATACTCTCCTCTTCTTTCCGCCAGTTCTTCTGGTATTTGGTTACAAGTCAGCAGCATGTTATCCCAGTAGTACGGAACATGAACACTGTGGCCACTAAATGTCCTTAACGGGCACATATAGAGCTCTTGGAAAGAAAAATCTGCAGAATGACAGTTTGATATTTTTATACCATTTGCCGCTGTTTAAAACAGAAAAAATGAAAGCTGAATAACCCCATAATTTTATTGTTTTTTAAAGGTTTGCTAAACTTTTGCAACATATTTTCATCATCCCCGTACAATTCAAATGAAAATGAATCAACTTTGCAAATAGTCCTGAATTAAAGGTGTCCCTGCATTTTGTGTATACAGCCATTATTCAGACCTGTGCATCTCACAACGTAGTAAAAAATAAATTGTGTCCTCTGACCCTGCTGCCATACCCTTCGTACCTTCTCGAATTCTTGCTAGCTTTGATCTGGACCCTGCTGAACGAGTATGGCTGCACCTTGGCAAGAAGTGGGTGGTGGTTGTAGCCGTCCATTGTGATGCATAGCACTAAATTGATAGGACACATCATGCAAACAATTTGCAAAGTGGCTTTATATTTCATTTATATTCTTTAGCTGTGAGAATGGACTTCATGTCCTTGTCAATTTTAGATTTTAGTATTTTTCAGATTCCAAAATCACTTGGCAAAAGTGTCAATATGTCACCAATCTGCTCTGTTCTAATACAGTGAAGGCGTGAAATCACAAGCATTTCTACTATACAAGTATTTCTTCCCATGTACCTGTTAATTGAGCACTGTGATTGTGTCCTAATGAGTTGTTGACCTGTTTTAAAATATTTGATCTAATTTGCATGTTTCTAATGAACTGGTGCTTTTAATTCTTCCCACCCACCCACAATTTCTCGCAGACTATCGTCCTTGATATCATACTCTGGAAACTTGTGTTCAACCGAGACAAGCAGGGAGAGTCCCACAAGGTCACCCACCCCCCACAGGTTGGAACCTCACTGTTCATATGTATCGGGCATCTTCAGCTCTGCGGCCCCCTTATCTGTTGTGTTAGCAGTGTCATGTGCTTGTTATCTGTGTGCCTGCTCATCTCCTCACTCCATCTGTGTTACTGCATGGTGTGTGACTTGGTGAAAGGATTGCATTGGTGGAAGGGCAGCTATTGCTTTTCATGTAAATGCTTGCAATAAAGTCTCTCCTCAGGTCTGTACTAACAAATGCACATAACGAAACCTTTTATTCCGGGTTCTGGTTTTGATCTATTCTACCACATACAGAACAGACTTGTGATCGTAGTTGTCCATTTACATTCTCTGTCTGCAGATGAGGAAGTCGGGTATTTCAAAGTGCGTTGATCAAATGTTTTTTTTTTTTGTTTTTTTTATAGGAGGCAAATGATCTGTGGGCAGCGCGATTCTTGTCCTTTTTGTGTTTCTGTAAAAAGAAGACTCCTAAAGCCAAATACATGCACTTAGCACAGGAGCTGTTGGTCGATCCAGACTGGCCACCTAAGCCAAGAACTACTACAGAAGCAAAGCCACCTTCTCTGGAGAATGGCACTTACCAAGTTATCACAATTACGTAGCAGCTACTATCGGGTTTATTAGTCCTATTGTTTTTAGGATGGGTAATTTGTGCGCGCTGCATGGGATGTCTGCATTGTATTGTGGAGCAGCTCACCGCAGAGCCCTTGACCGCTTTCATAATGCCTCCATTCATACACGTCTGTACATTATGTCTGAATGGATAACGTTTTGCAAAGACTTCAGAAATGAAATCATTTTTTATGTACCACTGCAGCACTCAGTGTGTTGATGGTGAAGGGAGCAGCCATCAGACCTTGGGACCATTGTATTTCATTTGTAATTTTTTTTTTTTTTTTTTTTTTTTACATTTTTCCATGGCGCCTAATTAAAACTTTTTGCAGTAACATATAATCATACTCTTTCAATGTTCTCTTATCGATTACATTTTTGACCCTGCATTACTCTACCGGCGTAAGCATTGAGGTCGCTTACAGAGCCTGAGGCTATCCTACTGTGCTGCTAGCATCCCACTGCTGTAATATTGACTTTTTTACCCCCTCGTTTTTAAAGTTGCATATAATGTTTACTTTCGTGCCTTTTTAAGTTAAATCTCCCATCCACCCTCATTTATTTGCATTAACAATTAACAACTCATGTTCAGTACCAAAGATTAATTTTCCGTTTTTACGCTATAGTCTGTCACCCGTATTCACGTTTTTAAGAAACTACTTGAGGTTATTTTTACACCCGACGCCTGTAACTTTTCATCAGTTGCTTGTTGTAGTAATTAGACTCCTGTTACATGCAGTGATACTGGATATATTTTCAGAGGATACGTTGTCTGTGTAATGACGGTCTTTGCTTACAATTCTTCCATTTATTGCTCCCTGAAACCATCAAGTGTTTGCACTAGAAGTCATTTCTGAATTCTTTGGAATAGATTCTATGAAAGCGAGTAGATGTTTTATAAATGTACCAGTAAAGAGAAAACTAAAATTTCTATTTTTTTTCCAGCTATAAATCTATGCATTTCAGACCTTAGAGCTGTGAATTTTGCTGTGTTGAGTTCTGATATTGTACATCAGGGGTGGGGAACTCCGGACCGCAGGCCCTTTGTGGCCCACGATGACCTTTTATCCGGCCCCCGGGCAGATTCCCGGAGACCGCAGTGCTTGTGATGGCAGCTGTATTTTGATGGCCATCAGCCCATTAATTTCTTCTTGCTTTGTGCTCACATACACGCAGCGTTCACTACCGAACACACAGGGATGTTCAATGAATGATTGTCCTGACACCAGTGCCAGCATCAGGACGTACTTTGTGGGCTTCTAGCGCATGATTTGTACGGCCCCCGAACGATGGTATAAATAGCCAAATGGTCATTGACAGAAAGAGTCCCCACTCCTGCTGTACTTGAAAAGATCTCTCTGCTCCTTCTCCAGGCACTAAAGAGTTAAAGATGGGCATAAACCAAATAGCATCTATCTGTCTCTATATGGGATACGTATAAATCTTTAGCAGCATGTGGTAAATTTTTTTGCTGTGTGTTCCTAAAGCTACCCATATACCTTGGATAACTGAGACAAATGCTGTGTCTCCGAAACCCTCCTTAGACATGCACGCTCAGTCAAGGGTGCAAGTGTTTCAAGTGGGGAGAGTGGAGTAAGCCACTGCTAGAAATCTTTAGTGACAGCTTGTCCTCCCTCAGAACAAAAGAAGCGAGCTTTGAAATTCAACAATCCCTAAAGTTCCCTTTTTAAGATCATTACTCAATGTTGTGTTATGAGGCCCCTCTATACACATTGGATGGTCATACGGTCATGCCTAAATCAATGGGCTTGGCCCATTTTTAATCTGAGCAAAAGTATACATCATGATATAGAGATGAGTATTAGGTAGGTTACCTACATTTTTAAGTTTTTTTAAATAAATATATATAATGTAACATTACTACTAGATGTAACAGGGCTAAATTTGTAGTAGTTTTAACACTTGTTGACCGCATCATCACAACTCAGTTGAGGATAAGGAATTTTTGGGGTCTTCCTGCTATAACCCAATTGACTCCATGTCCATGTGAGATATAGAAGTAGCTGAGAGCACACTCTCAACTACATCCTTAACTTTTGTGGACTCAGATTGTGTTCATATGCACGACCACTGCTCTGAGTGGAGGATACAGCAGCCTATATGTTTGTAGTGGGAAACATTTTTAAAACTACCCTCTATGCCAGGACTGAAAATTGACCATACATTTTTCATGTTTGGTGACCCAGTTCCTCTGGCTTTCATAATGGAGTGCAGTGGTAAGTCTAAACCATGTGCACAGTTTTTTTGCAGTCTGCCTTCCTAAACAGACTACTAAATAACCAATGATTAGGAAATATCTACCCATTGGTGATCGTTTAACAACACAGATCTCATAATGTAAACCTATCCTTGGACATTGTGAAACCAAAAGTTGTGCCAATTGACAAACTTAGCCCTGTTTAAATCTGAGACATGTAGTTTCACAACTGCTGGAGTTCTGCAGGTTTCTGACTCCTGCTGTAGATGCCTTTTTGTTTAGTTTTTCTTGCCCTCTAACATTGTTCCCTTCTTCTATGCAACTCCAAAACCTCTGGTAATGGACTTGGACATGTATATTCCTTGCCAGAGAAAAGTGTGGTATATTGCAGTGCAGGGATAGATAAGTATCTGTTTCACTACGTGTCCTTTTCTGGAACTCCCCAATATTAGCAGAGTGTGGGTGTCATGTCCCCTTTGTAGCACTCTAGGAATGAGTAGGTGAGCACTCTAGGAATGAGTAGGTGATGTGGAGAGGTGGTCATACATGCATGAGACTTTCTCCAATGTAGTTTTATGGGAGTAATGAAACCCATTTCAGCAACTCACATTAAGTACAGTAAGAAAAGATTGTGCACCACTGCTCTAGAACCTGTGTTCATATTTGTTAAATCTTCAGATTTTTCCCCTGCCTTCTGCTTGTGATAGGTTTTTCCATGTTCTCTTTTAGAAGATGGATACACATGACAATGCCTGAAGCAACGTCTTGTTGAAATACTCTGGAGAGTTTAAACACCGCACACAACAGAAAATACAGACAGGGACTGTGAACCAGAGCAATTGTATGAGCTTACCTAGTGACCTGCATTTACAGCCTAATACGCATATTTGGCTTTTAGTGCGAGTCAGAAGACCCTCGGTCAGTCTTGGACTTGTGGTCCTTACACTGTCAGTGAAACACAAATGTTGTGCTCAAGTCCAAGACTGACTTAGAGTCTAAGGGTATGTGCACACGTTGCGGATTTGGCTGCGGATCCGCAGCGGATTTGGCCCTGCGGATTCACAGCAGTTTTCCATGCGGTGTACAGTACCATGTAAACCTATGGAAAACCAAATCCGCAATAAACATGCTGTGGAAAATTCCGCACAGAAATGCAGCGGTTTGTTTTCCGCGGCATGTCAATTTTGTGCGGATTCCACAGCGTTTTACACCTATTCCATAATTAGAATCCACAGGTGTAAAAACGCAGATGAAATCCACACTAAAACTGCACAAAATCCGTGGGGGAAAATACGCAGTGGAACCCGCAACGTGTGCACATACCCTAAGGGACTAGGAAACGCGTGACTCGGATGACCATAATAAGAGTTTCAAATGTTGGGATGAAATAAATTGTATCAGGTAGAAAACTGCTGGTCAGTAATGAACAAAAACCTGTATTTAAGTACGACTTTAAAGACATATTCTTGACATTTTTAAACAAAATTCTATTTATTTTTTTTTTTGTGTGTGTGATTTGCCATGTCTTATTTTTCGTTATGCTATCTCACTCACCACCTGGCAGTCTGAAGGGATCTAATTTAGGGTAGAACAGCTTGTTTTTCTTAATATTGCATGACCTGTTGCTTATATTAACCCCTTCACGACCGATGACGTACATGCACGTCATTGACTGTGTGCCTGCTTTGATGTGGGCTCACGCTGAGCCTGCGTCTTTCCTCGCAATTGATAGCTGATTTAATTAGTCATCAAGTGCCTCTAAGGCCGGTTTCACACGTCAGTGGCTCCGGTACGTGAGGTGACCGTTTCCTCACGTACCGGAGCCACTGACACACGTAGACGCATTAAAATCAATGCATCTGTGCAGATGTCATTGATTTTTTGCGGACCATGTCTCCACGTGCCGAACACGGAGACATGTCAGTGTTCGTGGGAGCGCACGTATTACACGGACCCAGTAAAGTCAATCGGTCCGTGTAAAACACGTACCGCACACGGACGTTGTCCGTGTGCAGTCTGTGTGCTGTGCAGGAGACAGTGCTACAGTAAGCGCTGTCCCCCCCACATGGTGCTGATGCCGCGATTCATATCTTCTGTGCAGCAGCGTTTGCTGTAAAGAAGATATGAATAATACATTTTTTTTGTGGTTTTTCGTGTATAAAATAAAGGTCCATGTACCCACTTTCTCCTGCACGCTTCGAGTTCAGAAATGTCCAATCTATCAAAACATAAAATAAATTAATCCAATTGGTAAATGGCATAACAAGAAAAAAAATATCAAAACACCAGAACTTCGGGTTTTCTTGGTCACCACAACATTGCAATAAAATGCAATAACGGGCGATTAAAACATCATATCTACCCCAAATAGCTCGGCACGCAAAAAATAAGCCCTCAGCTGGAAAATAGACACTAAAGTCTCTCGGAAAATGGCGCTTTTTTATTTTTTTACATACAAACATCGGAATTTTTTTTGTACCATTTAAGAAAAAAGAACCTATACATGTTTGGTAACTGCAAACTATTAATGACCTGGGGAGTCATAACGGCAGGTCAGTTTTAGCATTTGGTGAATATGGTAAAAAACAGTTGTGGAATTGCACTTTTTTCCCCCAATTTTTATGTGGAATTTTTTTTCCTGTTTTCCAGTACATTATATGGTAAAATCAATGGCGTCGTTCAAAATCACAACTTGTCTCTCAAATAAAAACAAGCCCTCAATTGGCCATATTGACGGAAAAGTGAAAAAGTTACGGCTCTGGGAAGAAGGGGACCAAAAAAAACAAGAACGGAAAATCACAAGATCATGAAGGGGTTAAAAAAAAATCTGCATGTGTGTAAAAATATACATGCATATGTATGTAGGCGATGCCTTGTAAAAATGTGTATAGGAGAATGTACAGTAAATTTATTTAGCAATTCTAAGTAACTTATACAATAAAAAACAAAAAAGTCCTGCATTCTAAACATATATTATGAATATAATTTACTGAAAGTGAAACACTGCGGTGGGATAATAATGATGTTCTATATTCTGATGTTAACCCTCTGTATTCCATGACTATCCCCAACTCTGAACCTATCCATCGCAGCCAGGTGTACCAGCAAGTATCGGTTGCCCTGCTGGTTTGTGCCTTCACGATTTAACCCTTTATGTGCCTGGAGCTTTCCATTCTGACTGGCAATGACTGCGTGTTTTTGTTAGCCTGCTTCACCACAAAACATGTATAATAAAAAGGCAGCTCGTTTTCTGTATAAGGGCTTTGAAAAGTGGCCTTTTTTTAACGATTTCATGTTGTTGCAGGCTCACCAACAGCCGTAGAGTTTCTGCGTGAAAATGTCACAAACTAGTGATTCTGTCTGATAAAACTGTGGTCATTCTGCAAAATCTTGCAGTTCCGAAGTTCAACAGTACAGTTGCTAACCAGCTAAACCACGTGTTCCCCCTTTTCTAAGGTTCTGTACTTAAGCAAATTATGTATATTTTGCTGGTTAAAATGAGCGCACAAATGTATAAAAAAAAAAAGAATTCTAGCTTTTGCAACAAAATGTGTTCTATATAAATATATTAAGATTATTTTTCTTGTATTGTCTATGAAATAAATATAAGTACCCCTCAGGGTTTTTATTTTTTACATTTTCATTTAATTTAACTTTATTTCATTGAATCTAGCAATTGCTAAAGTGCACTGCAGAACTGAACGGATTCCTGCGTTTGTACGTGCAGAATGTTTTTGCTTTATCCCTGTGCTCTCTACAAGCTGTAGTCTTAGTCCTTGTACCCTCTCCTATTGGCAAGGTTCCTGCTTCAGTGCCTCATTCTCGGCCAGCTATAGGAATACACCAGGCTAGAACTGATACTAGGCAGTCACACATTTCATTTATTTTAAAGGGTCTTTTATGTCATAGAATGTGTTGGCTTACAGCTAATATATCTTATAACCGTCTGATGCATGTCCAACTTTGTGGGACCTCCACTGATCTAGATCAAAAAAGGGGCCTTGGTCCTTTCAAGTTTCAGATTAGTCTCCTGGCATTCGGACTCCCACCAGTTAGTTAAGCGGCCCATACACATTATATAGTGGTATATAGCAAACCGCTATTCCCGCCTTTTCAGTGCTACCGGAATATATCCAAATATAGTGTGGAAACACCTATACACATCGATAATTGGACCGATCTCACCAAACTTGGTGGTTTTGACCTTCTAACATTTGATGTTTATGGACACCTCAAGTAATGGCCAAACCTAGAGACGAGTAATTTGTTACTATGGTGGCAAAACCCCTTTAAGGAACAATAAACCAGGTATGTAGGCAATGTACTAACATTACTTTTATGTTCATTAGCCAGCAAAAAACTAAACTGGCTACTTATGAATGATTGATGTACGCCCCCTATGTTTCACTAGTATATTTTCTGCTATGGGCACTGTGTGAGAATTAAGAATCTGCTTATTTGCCATTGGTTAACTGGCCTTGTCGCTCATAGCAACCACAGTGCAATTTTAATTTTTTTTCAAACAATTTTTTTTTTTCTTAAACATAAATGGTTGCTGTAGTAACAGTTTATTCTATTTATACAAGTATATTAATTCTGCCACGCATAGAATTTTGGCTGAAATTAATCTTCACAGATGTGTGTGCTTGTTTAGCCAATAATATAATGTAAATGAGGCTACCACAAAGCAATATAAGTTACAGGCATTGTCCGACCCGGTGGAAGTGTTGGCAAGCATGGTGTCTTTCTGAATCCTAACAGTGTGTAATGTACGCACAGAATTCAGCTCCGCTTGCCGGTTACAGTGGCCTTCACAAGTAGGTAATTTGCATATTCGAGTCACATGCCGACTAGATTCTCATCCACTTCTTTCGGTGTTCTATTGAGCAAAGTGGATGAAAATCTAGTTGTCATGTGACTGCAAGTATGCAAATTACACATGTGGTCACGTGATGAATGCTAGAACTGGCATCCGATCCGAACTCTAAAGCTAGGATCACACGACCGTATTTTCTCATCCGAGAGAGATCGGTCCGATCGTGCTAATCACACTTTGAGTGTGATCGAATTCTCCTGGATGAGAAGGAGGGGGGAAAAAATCTCCATCTTCTCCATTCTGTCAGTCCGTGCAAATGGCACCTAAGTGAGATGTCATCTGAGTGCAGTACGATGTTTCCATGCACTCACTGACTTGCATGACCGAGCGTGATCCAGTTATCGCATGCAGACCGCGCATGCTGCGTCTTTTTTTTTTTCTTTGATTGTCTGCACGAGCCCTAACATTGTATATTATAAACCGTTAGGATTCAGCAAGCTACCGTATTTGCTGAAAATTCCACTTTTGGAGCTGAACGCCCCTTTTAAATGCTCAGTAATGTTTTGTATTGTGCTTTTGTTTTTATTTTACATTTCTTTAAACATTCTGCAGTTCTTTCAAATAAAGGTCCTATGTCACTTCCCAGAAGACTTTTTTTTTTTCCCTTTGCCTATTGATATATATATATAACTTTGCAATGCTTAACAATCCGTCCGGGGGGTGGGATGTTGTGGGTTTGATTTTTCATTTTTCTTTCAGATTTGCTTGTGTATGTTTTGATAATTGTTTCAATAATTTATTTTATTTATTTGTTTTCCTCATTTGTGCTTCAGACTGTGCTAATCTGTAATATGTTTGTTGTATTATAAATGTGGTGTTTTTTTTTTATCTTAGTCATGCAGTATCCTTTCCATACAGAGGGTTATGTCCTATCCTCTTTGCTACAAACCATTGCACTGTGGGACACTCAAATTTAAGCACAGTCCTTTTAGCTATGTTGATGATGCACTGCACATAGTGACATGGCTTGTGAAAGCACAGACCAAAGCGGCGACGTCCTAATCCACCACATTTTAATTATATCTGATAATAGTGGCAAGCGACAGTTGAGACTGACTAAAACGCCAAGACCTTTTCATTTAGACACTAGAACAAAGTAAAAGTTTAGATTTGTATATATCGATTTTTAGCCACGTAACCAGTGTAGAAAGCCCACTGCTTTATGTAAATAATATAGCCATGATGATAGATCAATGATCATGATATAATCAGATGACTCCGTCACCCATTGTCTACGTGCACTGAGGGCTTTTCTTGCGATCTGTATATGTAGGGTTGGCGTTTGTGGCTGATATGTCATTATATTGCAATTATGTGCGCTTATGTGGTTTACCCTTGGCACATAAATCTGAGTTTCCTACAGTGGCCATCCACTCTTTAATGCCCACAATTGTGCTGTAGTAAAACATAGGCTCTTGTGATCTCCAACCTAAAGTTGCTAAATATCCTCCATATTTGTATTTGCGCATGTCATTAGTTACTTACCTGAGTGGACTTGCAGTTTACATGCCTCTTTAACTACAAATAGAGTACAGGGCCTCTTAAGTTATAGTTTAATGCATTCATTTAAACCATATGGTAACTTCTTGTTATGATCACTTACCATTTTTCTTTTTTTTCCCCCTTAAAAAATTGAATATTAAAGTACTAAGTCAATTCTACTCAAGCCAAAAACTTTAACCCTGCTGTTCTGTTCGGTCTGGGGAGACCTATTTTGAACTTTGGTATTTTTTGGGGTGTTCAAGATGCGGTTCTGAAACTTGTGGTTGATTGACTTAAATGAGGATGGGTCGGTCGGCCACGGGTTTCAGAGCCGCATCTTGAATATTTTAAAGAATATTGAAGTTCAAAGTCGGTCATTTTTGACCAACAGAACAGCAGGGTTAAAGGTGTATTCCCATCGCCAAGATACTTTCTCAGTATGTTGTAGGTATAATATTAGCAAATGCTTCAGTTAAAAATGTAGTATAGTTCTTCTGATTCACTATGTCGCTTACCCCATGTCCAGGGCATTGTAGTAGCTTAGGTATCCATTGTTACGGCCAATAACAATGAACGGTATCTATGAGTGGATGTAACCATGGATACCAAAGCTACTGGAATTCCCTGTACATGGGGTAAGCGACATGGTGAATCAGAAGAACTATACTACATTTTTTAATTTTAGGTATTTGCTAATATGATTATTATACCTACTACTTATTTAGATGGGATAGGATCTTTGAGATTGGAATACCCCTTTTTACAGTAGAACATTCCAGTTCCACTGAGTAGTATAATTTGGGGATTTTTTTTTGTTGCCACACTGTGCTCTGCATCTCAACTACTTGTAATTTACCTTTAAGGCTTTTGCCCACGAATAAGAGATACAAAAGAAATGGATGCTGCATATCAAAATGAACAAAGTGCTGCTCTTTATGGTACCCTACTGTAAAAAAGAAACCATACCTGCAAAAATGTAAATATATCATGTATATAGTCATGTAAAATAATTTTGTGATTAAAGCCCTTTTAAATAAAAACACAAAATTCAAATGTTTGTTTTTTTTTTTTTTTTGTTTTTTTTTGCTGCTGAAAGGTGTTCCTTCTACAATACCTGATCCTGCACTTAACCGTATTGTGTTTTTTCTTACATGTTCACTGTCCTTTTTTGGAGAATGGGACACAGGCAGTTACACTAAAACAAGGAAACTAGTATGATAAAGTGTATGCTCTCACTTTCTGGTTTGACACAAGTTGCAGTTTAGAACACAGCGTTTTCTCCTTAATCTCTATAAGGAGCTTATAAAGGTTGTTAGAGCCCTGTATATCTGCCCACGGTTATGGTGTGCAACCTGACGATGTCCTCACACACACCACCCACAAGAGAGGACGGAAACCTTAAAGGGAACATGTCACCTGAATTTGGCGGGCTCTGTTTACGGTCCGATTGGCGGTGTTTTCTGTTCATTCATGCACCTTTTCCTTTCCCGCTGGCCGCAATATTGTCTTGAATTTGATTAGGTTTCCTCCATAGTACACGCGTGCGCAATGCAATCTCGCCTTGCGCACGCGCAGTATGCTTTGCCCAACTGCGGGCAAAGCTGAAAAGCATTAGTGCGCTTGCACCGGCTTACTATGTCCCGGAACACAGCGAAATACTTCCGGGACATAGTGCGCCGACGCATGCGCACCAATGCTTTTCGGCTTTGCCTGCAGTTGGGCAAAACATACTGCACGTGCGCAAAGCGAGATTGCATTGCACACGCGTGTACTATGGAGGAAACCTAATCAAATTCAAGACAATATTGCGGCCAGTGGTAAAGGAAGGGGTGCTGAAAGAACAGAAAACACCGCCCATCGGACCGTAAACATATCATTACGGCAACCTTTGGAGCCATTTCTGTCTCTCTAAAGCGGGTGCAACTTTGCATTTTTAAGAGCTCTTGGGCTATCAAGGGCCCATATATATTTCTTGCATAAGGGCCTTTTTCTGTTTATTCTCCACTGTAATTACAACAACAATAAAGCATTTGTATTGCACTTTTCTCACAATGGATTTCAAGCAGGGTTGCCAACTTGACTTTTGATTATTTATGGATGGCTTATCAATCACGGACAGACAATATTTTTTATGGACACAGTGGAAAACCATAATAAATTAGCATGATTATCAGTGATGCATGTCTGCAGCCTATAATTCTGATATGAAGATATCTGCATTCACTGTAAAACAGACCACTATTTTTTTTATGGACTGTCCAGGAAGACTGGCAAGCCTGGCAGGATCTCCAGTCTGCATAGATTGATGGAGGAGGATGTGATGGTTCCCTGCATCACTCTTATAGTCAGCAGTATCTGTGTCCTGAGGAGATGGATACAGCCGAAGGCGTAACATTCCCTTAACCTCCAGCAAGATAGTGGGACAACTTCCCAAATTCAGGACCGTCCTGTGGTGGTCCGTGCTTTGCAGTCTGTCCTCGGATTGTAACCCGTGGACGTCTTGAATTCTGCATAGGACCGATACTGCACTATATTAATACACTCCTAAATCCGCCATTGTTGCAGTGCTGGAGCTGTGATTTAAAGGGGTGATGTCACCTTTCTAGTCGCCGACTCATTGATCTCAACCTCGTGTGCCAACGACATCTACACGAGCACGGAATACAGTGGCTGACTAGAGTGTTGATGTGACTGGTCACAACCTCAGGACTGCAGTGGTGGCTGGAAGCTGGCTCTGCACCCTGAAGGTTGTGGGGGAGTACCTGATGAGTTATGTACTTCTCACACTTTGGTATTTATTTTACTTAAAGTAGACATCCCTTAATATTATGAGGGCTGTTCAGTGACTACATGTGCCGCTTATCTGAGTGGGAGGCAGCCGTAAATCCCTCAGTGCTTTCCCTCTGATTAGCAGGAAGTGGTGGATTGGTGGAACCTCTGCGGTGTCCTACTGCTTTTCCAGTGAGTGCTAGTAGCAGCCCCACACAGGCAATGAGACTGCTACTCGGCAGCATTAGATGTCATGGATGGAACCGGCCTCCTACTGCTGACAGTCTCCGTGTTTGCACAGGCTCCTACTAGCACTTGTAAATTATTCTGTGTTCTCCCCTCACAGACGTGCCGGTGTCCCCTAACTCTCCTACAATGCTGAGGGCACACATCAGGAGACGAAGCAAGCCGCAAGCTGAGAGGGAACGATGTCTCCAGCAAGGAGGAGGAGGCAGCCGAAACCTTTTCAGGGCTTGTCCTCCACTTCTTCGTCTTGCTGGTAGCGGTTTGCTATACACAATACTAGTGTTCCGAGGATGCAGACAGCCATGAGCCACAGATTGGGAATCCCTGTCTTTGAGAAGTCTGTTTTATTTCTGCTTCTGGGTTGAACTTTAACTTAATTCATAAGTAAAATCAGTAGCTCCTCCCTCATTCTCTGCTTTTTCTTCATAGAATCTGATGAGCAGCAACTGTCATCCTCCATATCAGTAATGGGAAAATCTGTCTTCAATTAAAAGATATTTCAGATCTAAGCCTTGAATTGAGCGTGAAAGCTACATGGCCCCTGCTGTGTACTGTGTATTGGCTGTGTCTGACTGTACAGGAACATGGTCTGATCATACTGCAGCTCCTGGGCAGGGGAGGAAACAACACTATACAAACATTACAGCATGGGATCACAGCTGCTGGTTTCTGTACAGAAAAACATTTCCCAGCCTGTTACAGGGTATGTGCACACGATGCGGATTTAGTGCGGATCCGCCACGGATTTTTCCACGCAGAAACGCTGCAGATCCGCAGATGGTGCGGAAAATCCACGTGGAAACGCTGCGGATTTAAGAGAAGTTCATGTCACTTCTTTTGTGCGGATTTGCAGCGATTCTGCACCCTTCCATTATAGAAACACGCAGTGGCAAAAAACGCAGAAAATCCGCACAAAATTAGCATCAATTCCACATAAAATCTGCGGCAAATCTGCACCTGCGGTTTCTGCCAGGAGATGCGGATTTTGTGCAGAAAATTCTGCACCCCATTCCGCAACATGTGCACATAGCCTAAAAGCTTGTTTTACCTCACAGAAAGAATTTGCGTGATCCCCTCCTGTAATGTCTGTATACTCTTTTTCTTCCTCCCCAGCACAGGAACTGTGGTATGATCAGACCATTGTTCTTGCACGGTCAGATACAGCCATTTTATAGTGACTGATTCATTCTGGCAGAGAAAGAAACCGATTGCTCTAAGATATATTACACATTTGCTTATTCTCACGTGTGCCATTGATTTCTCAAATAAAAATGAAAACTGTGGTTACTTTGTACCCCCATGCCTGTTTTCACTTTCCTGACCAGGCCAATTTTTCCAATTCTGACTACTATCACTTTGAGGTTAAAGCTCTGAAACTCTTCAATTGATCCCACCGTTTCTGAGATTTTTTTTAATTTTTTTTTTAAAGGGAACCTGGAATGCGTTCTGGAATTCTGGAATGCTGTAGATAAGCCCCCGATGTAACCTGAAAGAGGAGAAAAAGAGGTTAGATTATACTCACCCAGGGGCGGTCCCGTCAAATGGGTGTCTCAGGTCCGCTCCAGCGTCTCCTATCTTACTGCAGTGCGCAGGTGCTGTGCCTCTCTGACCTTTCCGGCGCCTGCGCACTGCAGTACTTTGCTCTGCCCTCAACAGGGCAAACAAAGTGCGCAGGAGCCGCGGTGTGAAGACCAGAAGAGGACGTCATGGAATGAAGATGGGAGGCGCCAGAGTGGACTTGAGACACCCATTTGACGGGACCGCCCCTGGGTGAGTATAATCTAACCTTTTTTTTCTCCTCTTTCAGGTTACATCGGCGGCTTATCTACAGCAGGGGTCCCCAACTCCAGTCCTCAAGGCCCACCAACATGTCATGTTTTCAGGATTTCCTTAGTCTTGCCCAGGTAATAATTGCATCACCTGTGCAATGCAAAGGAAATCCTGAAAACATGACCTGTTGGTGGGCCTTGAGGACTGGAGTTGGGGACCCCTGATCTACAGCATTACAGAATGCTGTAGATAAGCCCCTGATGACGGTGAGCTTATCTCACCATCGATTTTGGGGGTGACAGGTTCCCTTTAACCCCTTAGTGACAGAGCCAATTTGGTACTTAATGACCAGGCCAATTTTTGCAATTCTGACCACTGTCACTTTATGAGGTTATAACTCTGGAACGCTTCAACGGATCCCGCTGATTCTGAGATTGTTTTTTCGTGACATATTGTACTTCATGTTAGTGGTAACATTTCTTCGATATTACTTGCGATTATTTATGAAAAAAATGGAAATATGGCGAAAATTTTTAAAATTTTGCAATTTTCAAACTTTGTATTTTTATGCCCTTAAATCAGAGAGATATGTCATAAAAAATAGTTAATAAATAACATTTCCCACATGTCTACTTTACATCAGCACAATTTTGGAAACAAAGTTTTTTTTTGTTAGGGAGTTATAAGGGTTAAAAGTTGACCAGCAATTTCTCATTTTTACAACACCATTTTTTTTTTTTAGGGACCACATCACATTTGAAGTCATTTTGAGGGGTCTATATGATAGCAAATAATGAAGTGTGACACCATTCTAAAAACTACACCCCTCAAGGTTCTCAAAACCACATTCAAGAAGTTTATTAACCCTTTACGTGCTTCACAGGAACTGAAACAATGTGGAAGGAAAAAATGAACATTTAACTTTTTTTTGCAAACATCTTGATTCAGAACCATTTTTTTTATTTTCACAAGTGTAAAAACAGAAATGTAACCATAAATTTTGTTATGCAATTTCTCCTGAATACGCCAATACCCCATATGTAGGGGTAAACCACTGTTAGGGCGCACCGCAGAACTTAGAAGTGAAGGAGCGCCGTTTGACTTTTTCAATGCAGAATTGGCTGGAATTGAGATCGGACACCATGTCACATTTAGAGAGCCCCTGATGTACCTAAACAGTGGAAACTCCCCACAAGTGACACCATTTTGGAAACTAGACCCCTTAAGGAACTTATCTAGATGTGTGGTGAGCACTTTGAACCCCCAAGTGCTTCACAGAAGTTTATAACGTAGAGCCGTGAAAATAAAAAATCGCTTTTGTTTACACAAAAATGATCTTTTTGCCCACAAATTCTTATTTTCACAAGGGTAACAGGAGAAATTAGACAACAAAAGTTGTTGTGCAATTTCTCCTGAGTACGCTGATACCCAATATGTGGGGGTAAACAACTGTTAGGGCGCACCGCAGAGCTTGGAAGAGAAGGAGTGCCGTTTTACTTTTTCAATGTAGAATTGGCTGGAATTGAGATTGGACGCCATGTCGCGTTTGGAGAGCCCCTGATGTGCCTAAACAGTGGAAACCCCCCACAAGTGACACCATTTTGGAAACTAGACCCCTTAAGGAACTTATCTAGATGTGTGGCGAGCACTTTGAACCCCCATGTGCTTCACAGAAGTTTATAACGTAGAGCCGTGAAAAAAAAAATTGCATTTTTTCTACAAAAATGATCTTTTTGCCCACAAATTTTTATTTTCACAAGGGTAACAGGAGAAATTAGACCACAAAAGTTGTTGTGCAATTTCTCCTGAGTACGTCGATACCCAATATGTGGGGGTAAACCACTGTTTGGGCGCACCGCAGAGCTTGGAAGAGAAAGAGTGCCGTTTTACTTTTTCAATGTAGAATTGGCTGGAATTGAGATCGGACGCCATGTCGCGTTTGGAGAGCCCCTGATGTGCCTAAACAGTAGAAATCCCCCACAAGTGACCCCATTTTGGAAACTAGACCCCCCATGGAACTTATCTAGATGTGTGGTGAGAACCTTGAATGCCCAAGTGCTTCACAGAAGTTTATAATGCAGAGCCGTGAAAATAAAAAAACATTTTTTTTTCCACAAAAAAGATTTTTTAGCCACCAAATTTTTATTTTCACAAGGGTAACAAGAGAAACTGGACCCCAAAAGTTGTTGTCCAATTTGTCCTGAGTATGCTGGTACCCCATATGTGGGGGTAAACCACTGTTTGGGCGCACGGCAGAGCTCGGAAGGAAGGAGCGCCGTTTTGGAATGCAGACTTTGATAGAATGGTCTGCGGGTATTATGTTGCGTTTGCAGAGCCCCTGATGTACCTAACCAGTAGAAACTCCCCACAAGTGACACCATTTTGGAAACTAGACCCCTTAAGGAACTTATCTAGATGTGTGGTGAGCACTTTGAACCCCCAAGTGCTTCACAGAAGTTTATAACGTAGAGCCGTGAAAATAAAAAATCGCTTTTGTTTACACAAAAATGATCTTTTTGCCCACAAATTCTTATTTTCACAAGGGTAACAGGAGAAATTAGACAACAAAAGTTGTTGTGCAATTTCTCCTGAGTACGCTGATACCCAATATGTGGGGGTAAACAACTGTTAGGGCGCACCGCAGAGCTTGGAAGAGAAGGAGTGCCGTTTTACTTTTTCAATGTAGAATTGGCTGGAATTGAGATTGGATGCCATGTCGCGTTTGGAGAGCCCCTGATGTGCCTAAACAGTGGAAACCCCCCACAAGTGACACCATTTTGGAAACTAGACCCCTTAAGGAACTTATCTAGATGTGTGGCGAGCACTTTGAACCCCCATGTGCTTCACAGAAGTTTATAACGTAGAGCCGTGAAAAAAAAAATTGCATTTTTTCTACAAAAATGATCTTTTTGCCCACAAATTTTTATTTTCACAAGGGTAACAGGAGAAATTAGACCACAAAAGTTGTTGTGCAATTTCTCCTGAGTACGTCGATACCCAATATGTGGGGGTAAACCACTGTTTGGGCGCACCGCAGAGCTTGGAAGAGAAAGAGTGCCGTTTTACTTTTTCAATGTAGAATTGGCTGGAATTGAGATCGGACGCCATGTCGCGTTTGGAGAGCCCCTGATGTGCCTAAACAGTAGAAATCCCCCACAAGTGACCCCATTTTGGAAACTAGACCCCCCATGGAACTTATCTAGATGTGTGGTGAGAACCTTGAATGCCCAAGTGCTTCACAGAAGTTTATAATGCAGAGCCGTGAAAATAAAAAAAAATTTTTTTTTCCACAAAAAAGATTTTTTAGCCACCAAATTTTTATTTTCACAAGGGTAACAAGAGAAACTGGACCCCAAAAGTTGTTGTCCAATTTGTCCTGAGTATGCTGGTACCCCATATGTGGGGGTAAACCACTGTTTGGGCGCACGGCAGAGCTCGGAAGGAAGGAGCGCCGTTTTGGAATGCAGACTTTGATAGAATGGTCTGCGGGTATTATGTTGCGTTTGCAGAGCCCCTGATGTACCTAACCAGTAGAAACCCCCCACAAGTGACCCCATTTTGGAAACTAGACCCCCCAAGGAACTTATCTAGATGTGTGGTGAGAACTTTGAATGCCCAAGTGCTTCACAGAAGTTTAGAATGCAGAGTCGTGAAAATAAAAAATATTTTTTTTTTCACAAAATAGATTTTGTAGCCCCCAAGTTTTTATTTTCACAAGGGTAACAAGAGAAATTGGACCCCAGAAGTTGTTGTCCAATTTATCCCGAGTACGCTGATGCCCCATATGTGGGGGTAACCCACTGTTTGGGCGCACGGCAGAGCTCAGAAGGGAGGGAGCACCATTTGACTTTTTGAGCGCAAAATTGGCTGTCGTGTTTGGAGACCCCCTGATGTACCTAAACAGTGGAAACCCCCCAATTCTAGCTCCAACCCTAACCCCAACACACCCCTAACCCTAATCCCGACCTCATCCATAATCCTAATCACTAACCATAATCACAACCCTTACCCCAAAACAACCCTAATGTCAACCCTAACCATAACCCTAATCAAAACCCTAAATCCAACACACCCCTAATCCTAATCTCAACCCTAACCTCAAACCTAACCCTAATCCCAATACACCCCTAATCACAACCTTAACCCTAATCCCAAACCTAACCCTAATCCCAAGCGTAACCCTAATGCTAACCCTAATACGAACCCTAATCCAAACCCTAACCCTAATCCCAGCTCTAACCCTAACTTTAGCCCCAACCCTAGCCCTAACTTTAGCCCCAACCCTAACCCTAGCCCTAGGGCTACTTTCACACTTGCGTCGTTTGGCATTCCGTCGCAATCCGTCGTTTTGGACAAGAAACGGATCCTGCAAATGTGCCCGCAGGATGCGTTTTTTGCCCATAGACTTGTATTGCCGACGGATCGTGACGGATGGCCACACGTCGCGTCCGTCGTGCACTGGATCAGTTGTGTTTTGGCGGAGCGTCGGCACAAAAAAACGTTCAATGAAACGTTTTTTTGTACGTCGCATCCGCCATTTCTGACCGCGCATGCGTGGCCGTAACTCCGCCCCCTCCTCCCCAGGACATAGATTGGGCAGCGGATGTGTTGAAAAACTACAGCTGCTGCCCACGTTGTGCACAATTTTCACAACGTGCGTCGGTATGTCGGGCCGACGCATTGCGACGGCCCCGTACCGACGCAAGTGTGAAAGAAGCCTAACCCTAACTTTAGCCCCAACCCTAACCCTAAATTTAGCCCCAACCCTAACCCTACCCCTAACCTAACCCTACCCCTAACCTAACCCTACCCCTAACCCTAACCAAACCCTAACCTAACCCTACCCCTAACCCTAACCTAACCCTAACCCTACCCCTAATTTTAGCCCCAACTGCTGTTCTCCTGCCGGCCGGCAGATGGAGACAGATGGCGGGCGCACTGGGCATGCGTCCGCCATGTTCTGCTGCCGGCGGCCAGGAGGAGCAGCAAGAGGATCCAGGGACCTAGGTGAGTATGCTAGGGTCCCCGAATCCCCCTATTTCTCTGTCCTCTGATGTGCGATCACATCAGAGGACAGAATTACACTTTACTTTTTTTTTTTTTTTTGCGGTCGCCGGTAAACAGTTAATTACCGGCGATCGCAAAACAGGGGTCGGTAATACCGACCCCGATCGTGCTCTTTGGGGTCTCGGCTACCCCCGGCAGCTGAGACCCCAAAGATTCTCCCGGTGCCGGCCGGCGGGCGCACTGCGCATGCGCCCGCCATTTTGAAGATGGCGGCGCCCACCGGGAGACACGAGGAGCATCGGGGGAGCTAGGTGAGTATTGGGGGGCCTCCTGGGACCCCTTTTCTCTGTCCTCCGATGTGCGATCACATCGGAGGACAGAGAAATTAAAGAGATCGCTTTTTTTTTTTTGCGATCGCCGGTAAACGGTTAATTACCGGCGATCGCAAATGCGGGGTGGGTTAAAACCCCCCCGAATCATGTTCTCTGGGGTCTCGGCTACCCTCGGCAGCCGAGACCCCGGAGAAAATCGGCCTCTGGGGGGCGCTATGGACTTTTTCCACAGCGCCGTTAATTAACGGCGCTGTGGTTTAAGTACCCTTAGCGGCCGCCGTTAAAAGGCGTATCGGCGGTCGCTAAGGGGTTAAAGGCATATTGTACTTCATGATAGTGGTAAAATTTATTTGATCTGAAATGTTTATTTGTGAAAAAAAACGGAAATGTGGCGAAAATGTTGAAAAGTTTGCAATTTTCAAACTTTTAGTTTTTATGCCCTTAAATCAGTCATGTCAATAGATAAGTAACGTTTCCCGCATTGTCTACTTTTAAAAGGTTTTTTTTTTGTCAGGAACTTAAGAGTTAAAAGTTGAGATTTCTCGTTTTTACAACATTTACAAAACCAATTTTTATAGAAACCACATCACATTTGAAATATCTTTTGAGGGGCCTATATGACACAAAAATACCCCAAATTGACACCATTCTAAAATGGAAAAAAAAACTTAGCTTTTTTAGCAAAAATCTTACTTTAGACAATTTTTTTTTTACTTTCACAAGGGTAACAGGAGAAAATGGACCATACAATTTGTTGTGCAATTTCTCCTAGGCACACCAATACCCGATATGTGGAGGCAAGCCACTGTTTGGGCACACGGCAGGGCTTGGAAGTGAAGGAGCGCCATTTGCCTTTTGAATGTAAAATTTGCTGGAATAATTAGCAGATGCCATGTCACGATTGGAGAGCCCCAGATGTGCCTAAACAGTAGAAAGTGACACCACTTTGAAAACTAGCCCCCTCAGGGAACATATCTAGGTGTGTAATGAGCACATAAAGTAGTGTTTAACATAATAGCAGTGTGCACAAAAATATGATCTACTCACAAAATCTTTATACTAGTTATTATTTCCATGCATTGGGAACATTGCACACTGTTTTCTAATTCAAAACATGAAGAGAAATGTATATTATTTTTAACTACTTTACAGAGAATAACAAAAAATGAACATTGGGCTGTTCTAAAAAAAAATAGCTTCTGCACTTGTCTTTGCAAACTCACAATACGTACTTTTTTTGAGGATTTAGCATTCCTGTGAATTACTTTCCTAATATTTAGTTGTACTGTAAACTACAGGTTTTTTTTTGTTTGTTTTTTAGAACTGCTTCACATCTACAGTGAAGGAAATTATTGCTTTATCCCTTGCGGATTTTGTAAGTTTGCCCACTGACAAAGACATGAACAGTATATAATGTTAAGAGTAGGTTAATTTTAACAATGACATTAAAAATGGGTCGTGGATGGGTCTTCCAGCAAGACAATGGCCCAAAACTTACAGCCAAGGCAACAAAGGAGTGGCTCAAAAAGAAGCACATTAAGGTCATGGAGTGGCCTAGCCAGTCTCCAGACCTTAATCCCATAGAAAACTTATGGACGGAGTTGACGCTTCGAGTGGCCAATTGACAGCCTCAAAATCTTAATGATTTAGAGATGATCTGCAAAGAGGAGAGGACCAAAATTCCTCCTGTCATGTGCGCAAACCTCATAATCAACTACAAAAAACGTCTGCTGTGCTTGTCAATAAGGGTTTTGCTACCAAGTATTAAGTCTTGCTTGCCAGAGGAATCAAATGCTTATTTCTCACTGCAAAATGCAAATACATTTACAGTGGGGCAAAAAAGTATTTAGTCAGTCAGCAATAGTGCAAGTTCCACCACTTAAAAAGATGAGAGGCGTCTGTAATTTACATCATAGGTAGACCTCAACTATGGGAGACAAACTGAGGAAAAAAAATCCAGAAAATCACATTGTCTGTTTTTTTATCATTTTATTTGCATATTATGGTGGAAAATAAGTATTTGGTCAGAAACAAACAATCAAGATTTCTGGCTCTCACAGACCTGTAACTTCTTTTTTAAGAGTCTCCTCTTTCCTCCACTCATTACCTGTAGTAATGGCACCTGTTTAAACTTGTTATCAGTATAAAAAGACACCTGTGCACACCCTCAAACAGTCTGACTCCAAACTCCACTATGGTGAAGACCAAAGAGCTGTCAAAGGACACCAGAAACAAAATTGTAGCCCTGCACCAGGCTGGGAAGACTGAATCTGCAATAGCCAACCAGCTTGGAGTGAAGAAATCATCAGTGGGAGCAATAATTAGAAAATGGAAGACATACAAGACCACTGATAATCTCCCTCGATCTGGGGCTCCACGCAAAATCCCTCCCCGTGGGGTCAGAATGATCACAAGAATGGTGAGCAAAAATCCCAGAACCACGCGGGGGTCCTAGTGAATGAACTGCAGAGAGCTGGGACCAATGTAACAAGGCCTACCATAAGTAACACACTACGCCACCATGGACTCAGATCCTGCAGTGCCAGACGTGTCCCACTGCTTAAGCCAGTACATGTCCGGGCCCGTCTGAAGTTTGCTAGAGAGCATTTGGATGATCCAGAGGAGTTTTGGGAGAATGTCCTATGGTCTGATGAAACCAAACTGGAACTGTTTGGTAGAAACACAACTTGTCGTGTTTGGAGGAAAAAGAATACTGAGTTGCATCCATCAAACACCATACCTACTGTAAAGCATGGTGGTGGAAACATCATGCTTTGGGGCTGTTTCTCTGCAAAGGGGCCAGGACGACTGATCCGGGTACATGAAAGAATGAATGGGGCCATATATTGTGAGATTTTGAGTGCAAACCTCCTTCCATCAGCAAGGGCATTGAAGATGAAACGTGGCTGGGTCTTTCAACATGACAATGATCCAAAGCACACCGCCAGGGCAACGAAGGAGTGGCTTCGTAAGAAGCATTTCAAGGTCCTGGAGTGGCCTAGCCAGTCTCCAGATCTCAACCCTATAGAAAACCTTTGGAGGGAGTTGAAAGTCCGTGTTGCCAAGCGAAAAGCCAAAAACATCACTGCTCTAGAGGAGATCTGCATGGAGGAATGGGCCAACATACCCACAACAGTGTGTGGCAACCTTGTGAAGACTTACAGAAAACGTTTGACCTCCGTCATTGCCAACAAAGAATATATTACAAAGTATTGAGATGAAATTTTGTTTCTGACCAAATACTTATTTTCCACCATAATATGCAAATAAAATGTTAAAAAAACAGACAATGTGATTTTCTGGATTTTTTTTTTCTCAGTTTGTCTCCCATAGTTGAGGTCTACCTATGATGTAAATTACAGACGCCTCTCATCTTTTTAACCCTGCTGTTCTGTTGGTCAAAAATGACCGACTTTGAACTTCAATATTCTTTAAAATATTCAAGATGCGGCTCTGAAACCCGTGGCCGACCGACCCATCCTCATTTAAGTCAATCAACCACAAGTTTCAGAACCGCATCTTGAACACCCCAAAAAATACCAAAGTTCAAAATAGGTCTCCCCAGACCGAACAGAACAGCAGGGTTAAGTGGTGGAACTTGCACTATTGCTGACTGACTAAATACTTTTTTGCCCCACTGTATATAATTTATACAATGTGATTTTCTGGATTTTACTTTTGATATTCTATCTCTCAATGTTAAAATTAACCTACCCTTAAAATTACAGACTGCTCATGTCTTTGTCAGTGGGCAAACATACAAAATCATCAAGGGATCAAATAATTATTTCCTTCACTGTATGTTGCATAGAGTCAACCAAATTCTGGCACCTGTTATTCCAGCCCATAATGCTTTGACTGCGTCCCACAATTTTTTGGCATTTGTTGGCTTTGCCTCTGAAACTGAATTTTTGATGTCACCCCACAAGTGTTCTATCGGGTTAAGGTCCAGGGATTGGGCTGGCCACTCCATAACCTCAATTTTGTTGGTCTGGAACCAAGATTTTGCTCTTTTACTGGTGTGTTTAGGGTCGTTGTCTTGTTTAAAACACCCATTTCAAGGGCATTTCCTCTTCTGCATAAGGCAACGTGATCTCTTCAAGTATTTTAATATATGCAAACTGGTGATCCCTGGTATGCGGTAAAGATATTAGGCTCTTTAGTAAGAGAAACATGCCCATATCATGATGCTTGCACCACCATGCTTCACTGTCTTCAAAGTGTACTGTGGCTTGAATGCAGAGTTTGGGGGTCGTCTGACAAACTCTGCGGCCCTTGTACCCAAAAAGAACAATTTTACTTTCCTCGGTCCACAAAATGTTTCTCCATTTCTCTTTAGGCCAGTTGATGTGTACTTGTATCTGCTTCAGTACATGTCATTTTTTAACAGTGGGACTTTGCGGGGACTTCTTGCTAAGAGATTAGCTTCACATAGGCCAATGATAAAAAAGGAAGGCAGCCGAAAGCACATCAATAGTGGGATGCACGCTCCAGTCCAACGACCCAATTGGAAATAAACAGTCTTCAAAGTAAAAGGAACAGCATCCAGTCCAGGTGATAAAAGAATCCAATATCTTTACTCTGCCATAATGTGACTTTTCAACCTAAAAAGGTCTTTATCAAGCATCACATAGGCGTCTTCTAACAGTCTTAAGTTACCTGTGAGTACCTATGACAGTCTTTGATCATCCTGGAGCTGATCATTGGCTGAGCCTTAGCCATTCTAGGTATTTTTCCATCCATTTGAATGGTAGCCTTCCGTATTCTTCCACGTCTCTCTGGTTTGGCTTTCCATTTTAAATCATTCGAGATCATTTTAGCTGAACAGCTTGTAATTGTCTACACTTCTTTATACGTTTTACCCTCTCCAATCAACTTTTTAATAAACGTACGCTTTTCTTCTGAACTGTGTCTCAAAAGACCCATATTTCTCAGACTTTCAAGGAGAAATGCATGTACAACATGTCCTGGCTTTACCCTTCAATAAAGACCAACTGATTCACACCTGTTTCTTCGCAGAATGTTTGACCTCACTAATTGATCTCCACACTGCTATTATTTTGAACCCCCCATTCAATTGATTATTCTAATACACAGACTCAAAAACTTGCAGATCATGAATGGGGAGTCTTGATTTCTTAGAATCTACTGCACCAACTGGTAAATTTTGACATGTGGTAATATGATTTATACCAAAAACAGTTATTAATCTGGTTAGTCATATTGGACTGCTATTATTTTGAACACTATTGTAGAAGCTTATAACTTTGAGCCGCTATGAAAGAAATAAAAAAATTTTCCCACAATATTTTTTAGCCCCAAATTTTGCATTTTCACAATGGTAACAGGAAAAATTGCAAAACAAATTTTGGGGTCCATTTTCTCCTAAGTACACTGATACCCCATATGTGGCCGAAAACTACTTTTGAGGCACAGTGCAAAGATCAGCAGGGAAGCGCCATACTTGAGTTTAGAATTTGCTGGTTTGACGGTGCCGTGTCACATTGGTAGAGTTTCTGTGGTGCCAGACCAGCAGAGCCCTCCCATAAGTGACCCCATTTTACAAACTATACCTCTCAATAAATTCACCTAGGGGTGCAGTTATCTTATTGACACCACAGGTGGGTCACAGAATTTTATATCATTGGGCAGTGAAGAAAAAATAATTACATTTTTGCCACCAAGATTTAGTGCTCGCCCCAGATTTTACATTTTCAAACTGGGAAATGGATAAAAATGACACCAAAATTCGTCCCACAATTTCTTCTGAATGTAGAAATACCCTGTATATGGCTGTACAGTACTGCTTAGCCACACGGTGAGACTTGGGAGGAACACAGCTTTATTTGCCTCCTGGAACGCAGATTTTCCTAGAATAGTTTGCAGACTCCACATACAGATCCCCTAAGTACTAGAAAAGCAGAACCCCCTAATGTGTCCCCATTTTGGAAACTAAACTATCAAAGGAGTATATCTACAGGTGTAGTGACTATTTTGACTCCATGGGTGTTTTCCAGAAACAAGCAGCAGTGGATGTTGCTGAGTGAAAACTGCTTTCGTAGTGACCAGTACAATATGCCCAGCTCAGGCTTCTGGAGACACGTACCCGTAAATTAGGCGGTTTCTCATCACTACAGAAATGCCAAACATGTGGGCGCTTATTGTAGTTTAGACACACTGGGGCGGCTCAGAAGGGAGGGGGGAATTGGATTTGCGAGTGCAGAATTTGCTGAGTTTCTTTTGTGGGATGAGGAGAAAATTCGCTTTTCCAGAGCCTTTGTACTACCGGTAACGTGGAAATTCCCAATATTTCCATGGACAGATGACGGACCAGAGTGGGGGCTTTTTTTGTGGATTGAGTTGAAGCTTTTATTGGGAACATTTTGCATAACATTTAAGATCAGTTATCTGGTGCTCTACGCTGAGCATTTACTTTGGAGTTTCCATCTAAATCTGAGTGATCGATTCACTATAATGAGGTAGCAGAGTTACTGTGGACTCCGTCTGGCCTCTGTTCAGCGCTGTCCATCTTTTCAGAAGTGCACGAAACTGTTATTGACTGCGCTTTTATGATCGCTTAAAAAGACGAACACCGCTGGATCACAGGTCAGACGGTGTCCACAGTGCCTCCATCTGTGTCATTATAGGGAACCTTCCACCGGAGATTCCATCTGAAACACGTATTTCAGAGATTTACATGGAAACCTCGGTGTAAGCGTTCAGTTCAAATAAAATCTGATGCCTCTAGAACTTGGGATAATGTATATTCATAAGAAATGGTGGTACCCGATGGAACTATTCTGCACGTGGATGAATCGCTGAGAATGTCGTTAACCAGTTTGATGTACAATGGTGTATCAAGTACAGGAATATAATCCCCTTTGTCCGATTGTCGAATTGATAAGTTTCCCTTAATGAGAACCTTAGTCAATGGGTGGATGAACATCTTCAACCCCTAGTAATCAGAATCCTGGAATATTTAAAAGACACCTCTACTGTTCTAAATGTTTTTGACAAATTCAGATGGAATGAAGGTTCCATGTTTGTAACATGTGACTCATAAAGTGGAGACATCCCTTTTTCGGAAAGATATCTACGGCAATACTATTCTCCTTTCTTCCAGTTCCCACCCCGACCACACTACACGTGCAATACCCTATGGTGAATTTAATCGTGCAAACAAGTTTCCATACATAGTTCTTTCATTAAAGAAAGTGCTATAATAAGTATAATATTAACTGTCAGAGGTTATACCAGCCGTGATATCAAATGTGCCCCGAACACTTTGTTTGTTTTGTGGTAAAAGAGACCGGAGTTTCTCGGATGCCTTCTTATGACATGCATCCCCCTGTTACTTCAACCACATGCAGTCTGCAGTTTAATGACATAATTTGCGCAAAATCAATAATGGACATAGGTGTGTCGCCAAAAGGGATCTTGCCCTCGGTAAATCATCGTCAACATGCACCATACGATGCTACTATGCTGCACATTACTTTGGGGGATTCTTCCTTTTGTGCCTGAATCTTAAACTCCGCTATCACGTGGGCCTTAGCATAATCTTCACCAGCTAAGTAATCTCTTTGTACTCTATTCACTCCTGATGATCCTTGAAAGGGGAAACGCACTGAGTGTTTTAGAGCTCGTCTTTCTGGTTTATCATCGGAAGATGTTTGTTTGCCTAACAACGCACAGTTGAGCTGTATCTCGTATATTAAATGGATTATTTTGAGCTTATTTGTTTGCTGTTTGGGGAGGTGCAATATTATATGTGTACCTTTGGCTACCATTGCCAGACATTATTATCTGTATTGGTTTCCATCTGATGACGTCTAAATTTGTCCTTGAACATAGAGTTACATCCAGTAACTATTATGCTGTGCTCATTTGTATGATATCTTGGATGGTGTAATAGTACATGTGGATATTAGCACACCATTGCTATACAGTATTGTTAGACCACATTCCCTCACTACCTATTATAAGCTGTTCCACTGCATTTAATGAGAGGGACAGCCATCTGGAGCAGGGGCGCCAAAAATTTATCATTTTGGGTGCCAACCTCCACTGACAGGCAGCAGATAGATTAGGGTTATCACCTGGTTCTCGCAATACTGGCCCCTACAAACTAATTGTTGATTTAAGCACCTTACCCCCTTTCTTTTGGGCAGTAATAATTTTGACCAATATTTCCTCCACAAACAATGGTGGATTACTGTCTAAACTCAATTTAAATTTACTACCCTTTTTTCCCTCCTTCCCCTCCAATCCCATTTAGGTCTGGACAGGGTTAGAAGGGTCAGTGGGCGGGGGCGCCATTGCGCAGGTGTAGGGTGCCAACCTCCGCAAGCAGGTAGGAACAGTCTAGCCTAGTGACAGTAAAGGCTCCTCCTGGCAATTCCTTTCTTCTTTTGGTAGTGGTCTCTTTTATTATCACTGATTGTTTGCATTAAGAAGTTAATAAAGGTAATTTTAAGTACAGTATTTTTACGCTGTGAATACGTTGTTTTGTTATCTGTGCAGAAAAATGAGTTTTGCTGTGATTAAAGTCATTGTCCCAATAAAAGGGTTTCACAAATGCGCCAGTAGTAGGTGCAATTTATATATATCTCCTACTGTTAATTACAATATTTCTTCCTTCGTGAACTGCTACACCAAGTATGCAAATAGTGTTCTGTCTCTTCCGTATCTCGCCGTCTAAGCATCAGTACTGTATAACCACATAGAGTGGGGAAAATAAGTATTTGATTCATTGTCGATTTTGCAAGTTCTCCCACCTACAAAGAATGGAGAGGTCTTTAATTTTTATTGAAGGGACACTTCAACTGTGAATACAGGTAGGATCAATCTCTATTTAAAAATAATGTTTTAGAAGTGCCGGTCAGTTTTCTTTTTTACATTTGTAGTACATGCCTTCTGACTGAGCACTTTTCCCATCTGCCAAAGGCATATTTAAATAGAGCTTGATCCTACCTGCCCATATAATTTTTGGCTTTCAGCCAGGGAGAAGCATCATGTTAAATTTAGGGTCCCAACAAAGGGGTACGCCTTGTCACTGGCTATTGGGCTCACACAAATTGCCCAATTTGTACTCTAAGTACCTTTGTTTTTTAACCCCTTTACCCCCAAGGGTGGTTTGCACGTTAATGACCGGGCCAATTTTTACAATTCTGACCACTGTCCCTTTATGAGGTTATAACTCTGGAACGCTTCAACGGATCCCAGTGATTCTGACATTGTTTTCTCATGACATATTGTACTTCATGATAGTGGTAAAAATTCTTTGATAGTACCTGCGTTTATTTGTGAAAAAAACGGAAATTTGGCGAAAATTATGAAAATTTCGCAATTTTCCAACTTTGAATTTTTATGCAATTAAATCACAGAGATATGTCACACAAAATACTTAATAAGTAACATTCCCCACATGTCTACTTTACATCAGCACAATTTTGGAACCAACATTTTTTTTTGTTAGGGAGTTATAAGGGTTAAAATTGACCAGCAATTTCTCGTTTTTATAACACCATTTTTTTTTTAGGGACCACATCTCATTTGAAGTCATTTTTAGGGGTCTATATGATAGAAAATACCCAAGTGTGACACCATTCTAAAAACTGCACCCCTCAAGGTGCTCAAAACCATATTCAAGAAGTTTATTAACCCTTCTGGTGCTTCACAGGAATTTTTGGAATGTTTAAATAAAAATGAACATTTAACTTTTTTTCACAAAACATTTACTTCAGCTCCAATTTGTTTTATTTTACCAAGAGTAACAGGAGAAAATGGACCCCAAAAGTTGTTGCACAATTTGTCCTGAGTACACCGATACCCCATATGTGGGGGTAAACCACTGTTTGGGCGCATGACAGAGCTTGGAAGGGAAGGAGCGCCGTTTGACTTTTCAATGCAAAATTGACAGGAATTGAGATGGGATGCCATGTTGCGTTTGGAGAGCCACTGATGTGCCTAAACATTGAAACCCCCCACAAGTGACACCATTTTGGAAAGTAGACCCCCTAAGGAACTTATCTAGAGGTGTGGTGAGCACTTTGACCCACCAAGTGCTTTACAGAAGTTTATAATGCAGAGCCATAAAAATAAAACAAAAATTTTTTTCCCACAAAAATTATTTAGCCCCCAGTTTTGTATTTTCCCGGGGGTAACAGGAGAAATTGGATCCCAAAATTTGTTGTCCAATTTGTCCTGAGTGCACTGATACCCCATATGTGGGGGGGGGGACCACCATTTGGGCGCATGGGAGGGCTCGGAAGGGAAGGAGCTCCATTTGGAATGCAGACTTAGATGGAATGGTCTGCAGGTGTCACATTGCGTTTGCAGAGCCCCTAATGTACCTAAACAGTAGAAACCCCCACAAGTGACACCATTTTGGAAACTAGACCCCCTAAGGAACTTATCTAGATTTGTTGTGAGAGCTTTGAACCCTCAAGTGTTTCACTACAGTTTGTAACGCAGAGCCGTGAAAATAAAAAAAAAACAACTTTCCCCCAAAAATTATGTTTTAGCCCCCAGTTTTGTATTTTCCCGGGGTTAAGAGGAGAAATTCGACCCCAAACGTTGTTGTCCTATTTGTCCTGAGTATGCTGATATTGCATATGTTGGGGTAAACCCCTGTTTGGGCGCACGGGAGAGCTCGGAAGGGAAGAAGCACTGTTTTACTTTTTCAACGCAGAATTGGCTGGAATTGAGATCGGACGCCATGTCGCGTTTGGAGAGCCCCTGATGTGCCTAAACAGTGGAAACCCCCCAATTATAACTGAAACCCTAATACAAACACACCCCTAACCCTAATTCCAACAGTAACCCTAACCACACCCCTAATCCCAACCCTGTTCCCAACTGTAAATGTAATCTAAACCCTAACCGTAACTTTAGCCCCAACCCTAACCCTAACTTTAGCCCCAACCCTAACTGTAGCCCTAACCCTAGCCCTAATGGGAAAATGGAAATAAATACATTTTTTAAATTTTTCCCTAACTAAGGGGGTGATGAAGGGGGGTTTGATTTACTTTTATAGCGGGCTTTTTAGCGGATTTTTATGATTGGCAGCCGTCACACACTGAAAGACACTTTTTATTGCAAAAAATATTTTTTGCGTTACCACATTTTGAGAGCTATAATTTTTCCACATTTTGGTCCACAGAGTCATGTGAGGTCTTGTTTTTTGCGGGACGAGTTGACGTTTTTATTGGTAACATTTTCGGGCACATGACATTTTTTGATCGCTTTTTATTCCGATTTTTGTGAGGCAGAATGACCAAAAACCAGCTATTCATGAATTTCATATCATCGCGCACCTGCTGTGTGACCGGGCGGGCAGACTGCAGCTGCTGAGACCGGAACCAGGAGCAGCGCGGGACAAGAGGAAAGGTGAGTAGAGTGTTTTTTTTTATTTTTATATATCAATGAGTGATAACTGGATTGTGGGGCTATTGGGGGGGGGGGGCTGCATTACATTCTATGGGGCTGGGCTGCATTATATTGTATGTTGGCTGTGCTGCATTACATTCTATGGGGTTGTGCTGCATTACATTCTATGTGGACTGGCTGCATTACATTCTATGGGAACTGGCTGCATTACATTCTATGGGGTCTGTGCTGCATTACATTCTATGGGGTCTGTACTGCATTACATTCTATGGGGTTGTGCTGCATTACATTCTATGGGGGCTGTGCTGTATTACATTCTATGAGGGCTGTGCTGTATTACATTCTATGGGGTCTGTGCTGCATTACATTCTATGGGGGCTGTGCTGTATTACATTCTATGGGGCCTGTGCTGTATTACATTCTATGGGGACTGGCTGCATTACATTCTATGAGGTCTGTGCTGCATTACATTCTATGAGGTCTGTGCTGCATTACATTCTATGGGGGGTGTGCTGTATTACATTCTATGGGGGCTGTGCTGTATTACATTCTATGGGGGCTGGCTGCATTACATTCTATGAGGTCTGTGCTGCATTACATTCTATGAGGTCTGTGCTGCATTACATTCTATGGGGGGTGTGCTGCATTACATTCTATGGGGGCTGTGCTGTATTACATTCTATGGGGGCTGTGCTGCATTACATTCTATGGGGGCTGGCTGCATTACATTCTATGGGGGCTGGCTGCATTACTTTCTATGGAGCTGTGCTGTATTACATTCTATGGGGGCTGTGCTGCATTACATTCTATGGGGGCTGTGCTGTATTACATTCTATGGGGCTGTGCTGTATTAAATTCTATGGGGCTGTGCTGCATTACATTCTATGGGGACTGAGCTGTAATGCTGGATACAGCTGTAATAATATGTTAACATGTTATATAGTCGTGTTACACTCCCCTCACTTCTTGTAACCTACAAGTGTCCAAAGATATTATACAGTCACCATGTGACAAGTGGGCCTGTGTGACTTCAAATGCCAGGGCTGAATTTTAGTCCCAGTCCGGCCCTGCCCCCCAAGCTCGAACTGTGCTCTACCACTTGCTAAACTTACCTGCCCCACCACTGTGTAGTCTGTGCTGTTAAATCCTTAAATGGCACTGCCATTACAAGTTTGTTGCAATGATAGATGATAGTTAAATTATACAGGGGCCCTGCCCTCCATTTAGACCCCTTAATGCTTTGCGCCAACTACCACTGTCTGCAACTCTGCATAGGAGCCCACCCCTGTACCTCGCAATGCCACCAGTTTATTTATTATGACCAATTCATTGGCTGACATTTAGCCAACTATAGTATTTAGGCCTACTAACTGTCAGCCACTTATAACAGTTGTCCTCCGCTGAACAAAGCTATGCCACCTGAGTAATCCTGTTACCAATTGTGAACTGCATTTAGCCACCTTTTTTTATTTTAGGCCTCTGTCTGTCTGCGCCACACATTACAACTCTCCCCTCCTGAAACAAGCTAGGCCGCCGGGTTAGTCCTGGTAGCAGTTTTGAACCGCATTTTGCCCACCTTTTTTTAGTTTTGTCCTCTGTCTGTCTGTCTGCGCCACACATTACAACTCTCCCCCCCTGAAACAAGCTAGGCCGCCGGGTTCGTCCTGGTAGCATTTTTGAACTGCATTTTGCCACCTTTTTTTAGTTTTGTCCTCTGTCTGTCTGTCTGCGCCACACATTACAACTCTCTCCTCCTGAAACAAGCTAGGCCGCCGGGTTAGTCCTGGTAGCAGTTTTGAACCACATTTTGCCCACCTTTTTTTAGTTTTGTCCTCTGTCTGTCTGTTTGTCTGCGCCACACATTACAACTCTCCCCCCTGAAACAAGCTAGGCCGCCGGGTTAGTCCTGGTAGCAGTTTTGAACTGCATTTTGCCACCTTTTTTTAGTTTTGTCCTCTGTCTGTCTGTCTGCGCCACACATTACAACTCTCTCCTCCTGAAACAAGCTAGGCCGCCGGGTTAGTCCTGGTAGCAGTTTTGAACCACATTTTGCCCACCTTTTTTTAGTTTTGTCCTCTGTCTGTCTGTCTGTCTGTCTGTTTGTCTGCGCCACACATTACAACTCTCCCCCCCTGAAACAAGCTAGGCCGCCGGGTTAGTCCTGGTAGCAGTTTTGAACTGCATTTTGCCACCTTTTTTTTATTTTAGGCCTCTGTCTGCCTGTCTGTCCGTGCCACACATTACAACTGTCCTCCGCTTTACAAAGCTATGCCGCCTGTGTACTACTCAAACAAATTTTGAACTGACATTAGCCTACTTTTTTTATTTTAGGCCTCTGTGTGCCTGTCTGTCCGTGCCACACATTACAACTGTCCTCCGCTTTACAAAGCTATGCCGCCTGTGTACTCCACTTACCTATTTTGAACTGCATTAAGCCTACTTACTTATTAAGGCCTACTAACTGTGTCTGCCTCCCATTACTGTTGTCCTCCAATGAACAAAGCTGAGCCTCAATTTTCATCCGGTGTCAGATATTTAACTGCATTTGGCCTACTTCTTTGGTTGGGCCTACAAATGGTGTGAGCCGCAGCTTGGTATTCTCCACAGAATAAAGGTGATCTTAAATTTACAGGCTTTCAGCCTATATCAAATATTAAACTGCATTTGGCCTACTTGTTTGGTTGGGCCTACTAGCGGTGTCTGCAGCTGCTTGGTGTTCTCCTCCACCTTACAAAGCTGAGCTTCAATATTCAGGCTTTCGGCCTACTTCACATATTACACTGAATTTGGGCTACTGGTTTGGTTGGGCGTACTAATGGTGTCTGCGGCTGCTTGGTGTTCTCCTCCACTTTACAAAGCTGAGCTTCAATCTTCTGGCTTTCGGGCTATATCCGATATTACACTGCATTTGGGCTACTGGTTTGGTTGGGCATACTAACTGTGTCTGCCGCTGCTTGTTGTTCTCCACTGAACAAAGCTGTGCCGCCTGTTTACTCCTGTTACCAATTTTGAACTTCATTTGGCCCACTTTATTACTTGGGCCTACTAAATGTGTCTGCCACTCATTATAGTTTTTCGCCACTGAACAAAGCTATGCCACCTGTTTAGTCCTGTTACCAATTTTTAACTGCATTTAGACTACTTTATTCTTTGGGCCTATATCTGTGTTTCCTCCTCATCCTGCCCATTGGCCAGCCACTGCTACATGAGTCTGCTGGTACATTGACCCAGACCACTACATTCCCCTTGCACTCTACACAGCCAGAATCTGACCCTGCTGTAAGTCAGGTTCCCCTTCCCGCATACTATACCACCTTACATGGGGTCAAAGAGGAAGGTGCAGATGAAAGTAAAGGTTCCTTCATCAGGTGGGGGGCATATTCGTTGGCGACGTCACTGGCACAGGGCCCCTCATAGTACACAAAAGTGTCTCTCCCGGTGGGAGGCGCCCCCACTGTCAAACACACCGCCGTACTTTGAGGAGCCCTGTGCCAATGCGAATGAGTGGGCCCCCCCTGCTTGCTCGGGATCACAGCACTTGCAAAGTTTCAATACTTACCTCTCCCTGCTCCACCGCCGTGACGTAGTCCGCGTTTCCTGGGCCCACTAAAATTTTGAGCCAGCCCTACCCCCCACAACTTTCGCCAAATGACCCCCTGTTTTCAATGCCTAACTATTATTATAAAGTAAATTAAGATTGACAAGCTTAAGAAATAAGAATTAATGTTTTTGGCATAAAAATGGGCACTGTAGGTGTTTTCCTGTCCTCCAGTCACTGCCGACTTTGATTCCCCATTGACTTGCACTGGGTTTCGTGTTTCGTTCGATCCCCGACTTTTCGCAATAATCGGCCGATTTCACCCGACCCGACTTTTGACAAAGTCGGGTTTCGCGAAACCCGACTCGATCCTAAAAATGTAAGTCGCTCAACTCTAGATACCACCCCTTACTATTTATTTTTGATGTTACTTGAAACAATAAAGCTATCATTTTATACAATTGCAGTCGCTCTTGAAGGTTTTGTAATTATTTGCAGTATTTTGACTGCAATACTTATTAGTACACATTGGCCCACTAGCTAGCTGCCACCTGTTATAGGTTATATAAAACAGCCATATCATTGCAAAAAGAATAGATAACATGCACGTGATACAAACTTTCTATTTTAAAAAAATCTATTTTGTTACTGTGGAGTATGTGCAGTGCCTAGACACTGCGCTGTTGCTTCTGCCTTGTCTAGGCCCCAAGTATTGCTGTGCTTCTACCTTACCCCTACATCCGATTTCCTATGTGCTAGTCCATGCCAAATTGCAATTGTAACCTGGCGTACAACTCTGATGTCATCATCTCCCGTCTTTTACCGCAAGCTCATGCAGTTGTGCTCCGCTACTATGTGCTTTCCAGAAGTCTAGCTGCACTTCCTACTTGGCTGTGCTACAGCCATGTGCCTAGTTGTTGTCTACTGAGCAGATCATGAGATCTGTACACACATCCAGCTCTACTAAAACCACATGCCATCTACCAACTCATCTCTGCTCATTCATAGCAATGTTTGCTCATTCAACTCTGCTGCAGCAAGGTACCTGTGTGCACACTGCAATTGGAAGATTCAAGATGTTTCCCCAATATCTATTTAGCTCCTGCAGTAAACTTTGTATTATTGTTGTGCATGTATTGCTTCTGCTAGGTATATTGTTCTTTCTTATTGGATTTACGGTACTTAAAAAGAAAGAATCTGCTTAACTTTTGGGTGCCTATTCCACTTTTGTGTTCCTCTAAAAAGTGAAGTGCAGTAGCTTCTATTTTGGGTTCCCTTCCTAGAATGATGACAGCTTCATGGTTATCAGCAGGATGCATTCCCTTATGATGCTGTATAAACTCTGCCCTTCCCTTTTCCATATGCTTCATGCTTTCTTCATACTCAGGAGTGGTACAAAGCTCAGGTAAGAATTGAATTATTATAAATACATTGTTATTTAATATGTTCTTATCCCATTGGGATTTTTTTTTACAAATATACCGTTTGCTTAGAAAAGGAACACAAATTTAACTTAATTCATTCTTTTTTAGATTCGTGTACAATCGGTGACAGTCATGATTTTCCTGCTTGTGATGGCAAGGTTTATGGTAGCCGGAGCCTTCTGTCATGTTAAATGTGACTGTTCAAAGAAAGATCTTCTGTATTGTAAGGATAAATCCATTACTGACATTGCTAAGTTAGCCATTCCTCACAATTTTACATTTGTACATATAAGTGACACTCAAGCTATGGAAGTGACTGATGACAGTTTCCAACAAATGCCGATCACTTTACGACTCTCCTTGGAAAGTAACCGTCTCTCCACAATAACACCAGGAGCTTTTCAAGACTTTCCACTACTGAAGTCACTCAAGCTTTCCAACAATGCTTTACACTCTCTACCTTCTGGAGTATTCCATACATTAATTGATCTAGAACAGTTGTTCTTGGATAGAAATTTATTGTTGTACCTCGATCCAGATATATTTGAGAACTTAACAAATCTAACAGAACTGGCCTTAAACAGAAATCGCCTTACAGAGTTGTCTACTGACTTATTAACTCATCAAGTAAATCTAAAAATTCTAAATTTATCTAGAAATAAGTTGTCTAGTTTACCTAAAGATATTTTTAGCTCTCTATATAAATTAACAAGCCTAACACTGTATGAAAACCTTTTGACAGAGATAACACCCTCAATGTTCCAGAATCTCACCGAATTGGTCAAGCTCAGTCTGTATTCCAATCTAATCACAGTAATTGATAAGAATGCTTTTAATCAGGTCCCCAAACTAAGAGAATTGGCCTTGCATAAAAATTGTCTACCAACACTGGCTGATGGATTATTTCTTTATGTTAGTAAATTGGAATCATTGTCACTTTATGAAAATCCATTAATTCAACTTCCTAATATACTGTTCGGTAAAATGGACTCTCTGAGCTCTCTGTGGCTCTATAACACATTACTTTCAACAATCCCAAATTTTATCTTCAGTAATTTAACGAATTTGGAGCTCCTTATCCTCACCAGAAACCGAAATCTTTCTAGCCTTCCATCAGATGCTTTCAGTGGATTACGCAGACTTAAGGTTCTATCTTTGCACACAAATAACATTACTTCTCTTCCTGAAGATCTCTTCCAGGACCTACAAAGTCTACAGAAGCTTTCCATGTACAGTAATAATTTTGTTGATCTCCCAGAGAATATTTTGAGACCACTTTTAAATCTTAAAACTGTTCATTTAAATAATAGTAAAATAATGACCCTGCCAGGAAAAATTTTCGAGTTGGCACCGACTCTTGAAAAAGCTTATCTTGATGGTAATCCCTGGATGTGTGATTGCAGACTCCAAGAGTTCAAGGTGTGGCTAGCGCAGAATGTGGAGAAGGTATACAACACTTCCTCCCTTGTTTGTCACAGTCCTTCAATTCTGGCAGGAATACCCATATTCAAAGTTGAGGAACTGATATGTCCCTATACTACTATGAATAAGGTGGACTACTATATCTCGTCAACTGCTGCTAGTCAATGGCATGGATTTACTACTGTGTTACACCCTGACCAGGAGGTGAACTCTACTGTAACAGATCATGCTGTAAGCGAAATAGCTGTTTCTATGTCTGATGCTTCCTTAGACTGGCATCTATATAACAGTACAAGTCCACCATTACTGAGCAATCTGAATACAACCACTGTAAGAAATTTCTTTGATAATGATTCACGTAATATGCAGGCTAGAAAGGTTTTTAGATATGATCTCCCATATGGCAAAATCATTTACTTTGTTATTTTGTTCAACTTGTTAATGCAAATATTCTATGTACTTGTAACATGCTTCAGCTTGCTGAAAATTAGGAAACTCTATGAATACTTTCATATTTTTAATCAACCTGTAATATTAGTACGCATGTTAATTCCATTGAGTTCTTTCTCTCCAGGCCAAAATATTTAAGCCGAAAGTGTAATTTTTAAAGAGGACCTTTCATCATCAGTTTAAATATGTAAAACTGTCGACAGAGCTGAGTAAAACTTCATTTTACATTTTAATCACTCCTCTCCTTTGCAGAAATACTAGCTTTTCCAATTTAGATTATAATTTATGCTAAGGATAAGAGGGCATTTCCAGGGATTTTCTTGGGTGCGTGCATTTCTTCCCGTGTTTGACGTTACCCAATCATAAGCAGGCAATAACAAACTGGTGAAAAATAGAATATGTCCCCACAATAGCTTAGAACAGGAACAGGTTTCTATATGTGAGACATGTAATGACAGTCTAATCCCTTCTCTGATCTCACTGCAGAGTGATTTACAAGTGCTGTGAGCAAAGCAGAGATTAGTGTTATTACATCCCCTTTTTAACTTTTATCTCTGGCAGTCAGAGTGTGGAAGGGGCAGTAGAGCAGAGCTGAACTTTATCTCTTTATAAACACCTCTGTGTCTGCAACTCTCTTCTTAACCCCTTTACCCCCAAGGGTGGTTTGCACGTTAATGACCGGGCCAATTTTTACAATTCTGACCACTGTCCCTTTATGAGGTTATAACTCTGGAACGCTTCAATGGATCCTGGTGATTCTGACATTGTTTTCTCGTGACATATTGTACTTCATGACAATGGTAAAAATTATTTGATAGTACCTGCGTTTATTTGTGAAAAAAACGGAAATTTGGCGAAAATTATGAAAATTTCGCAATTTTCCAACTTTGAATTTTTATGCAATTAAATCACAGAGATATGTCACACAAAATACTTAATAAGTAACATTTCCCACATGTCTACTTTACATCAGCACAATTTTGGAACCAAAATTTTTTTTTGTTAGGGAGTTATAAGGGTTAAAAGTTGACCAGCAATTTCTCATTTCTACAACACCATTTTATTTTAGGGACCACATCTCATTTGAAGTCATTTTGAGGGGTCTATATGATAGAGAATACCCAAGTGTGACACCATTCTAAAAACTACACCCCTCAAGGTGCTCAAAACCATATTCAAGAAGTTTATTAACCCTTCTGGTGCTTCACAGGAATTTTTTGAATGTTTAAATAAAAATGAACATTTAACTTTTTTTCACAAAAAATTTAATTCAGCTCCAATTTGTTTTATTTTACCAAGGGTAACAGGAGAAAATGGACCCCAAACATTGTTGTACAATTTGTCCTGAGTATGCCAATACCCCACATGTGGGGGTAAACCACTGTTTGGGCGCATGGCAGAGCTCGGAAGCGAAGGAGTGCCATTTGACTTTTCAATGCAAAATTGACTGGAATTGAGATGGGACGCCATGTTTCGTTTGGAGAGCCCCTGATGTGGCTAAACATTGAAACCCCCCACAAGTGACACCATTTTGGAAATTAGACCCCCTAAGGAACTTATCTAGAGGTGTGGTGAGCACTTTGACCCAACAAGTGCTTCACAGAAGTTTATAATGTAGAACCGTAAAAATAAAAAATCATATTTTTTCACAAAAATTATCTTTTCGCCCCCAATTTTTTATTTTCCCAAGGGTAAGAGAAGAAATTGGACCCCAAAAGTTGTTGTACAATTTGTCCTGAGTACGCTGATAGCCCATATGTGGGGGTAAACCACTGTTTGGGCGGATGGGAGAGCTCGGAAGGGAAGGAGCGCCGTTTGACTTTTCAATGCAAAATTGACAGGAATTGAGATGGGACGTCATGTTGCGTTTGAAGAGCCACTGATGTGCCTAAACATTGAAACCCCCCACAAGTGACACCATTTTGGAAATTAGACCCCCTAAGGAACTTATCTAGAGGTGTGGTGAGCACTTTGACCCACCAAGTGCTTCACAGAAGTTTATAATGCAGAGCCGTAAAAATAAAACAAAATTTTTTTCCCACAAAAATTATTTTTTTAGCCCCCAGTTTTGTATTTTCCTAAGGGTAACAGGAGAAATTGGACCCCAAAATTTGTTGCCCAATTTGTCCTGAGTGCGATGATACACCATATGTGGGGGGAACCACTGTTTGGGCACATGGGAGGGCTCAGAAGGGAAGGAGTGCCATTTGAATGCAGACTTAGATGGAATGGTCTGCAGGTGTCACATTGCGTTTGCAGAGCCCCTAATGTACCTAAACAGTAGAAACCCCCCACAAGTGACACCATTTTGGAAAGTAGACCCCCTTAGGAACTTATCTAGATGTGTGCTGAGCGCTTTGACCCACCAAGGGCTTCACAGAAGTTTATAATGGAGAGCCGTAAAAATAAAACAAAAATTTTTTCCCACAAAAATTATTTTTTAGCCCCCAGTTTTGTATTTTCTCGAGGGTAACAGGAGAAATTCGACCCCACAATTTGTTGTCCAATTTGTCCTGAGTGCGCTGATACCCCATATGTGGGGGGGAACCACTGTTTGGGCGCATGGGAGGGCTCGGAAGGGAAGGAGCTCCATTTGGAATGAGGACTTAGATGGAATGGTCTGCAGGTGTCACATTGCATTTGCAGAGCCCCTAATGTACCTAAACAGTAGAAACCTCCCACAAGTGACACCATTTTGGAAACTAGACCCCCTAAGGAACTCATCTAGATGTGTTGTGATAGCTTTGAACCCCCAAGTGTTTCACTACAGTTTGTAACGCAGAGCCGTGAAAATTAAAAAAAAAAATCTTTCCCCCCAAAATTATTTTTTAGCCCCCAGTTTTGTATTTTCCCGAGGGTAAGAGGAGAAATTCGACCCCAAAAGTTGTTGTCCAATTTGTCCTGAGTACGCTGATACCCCGTTTGTTGGGGGAAACCAACGTTTGAGCGCATGGCAGAGCTCGGAAGGGAAGGAGCGCCATTTGGAATGCAGACTTAGATGGAATGGTCTGCAGACGTCACATTGCGTTTGCAGAACCCCTAATGTACCTAAACAGTAGAAACCCCCCACAAGTGACCCCATATTGGAAACTAGACCCCCCAGGGAACTAATCTAGATGTGTTGTGAGAACTTTGAACCCCCAAGTGTTTCACTACAGTTTATAACGCAGAGCCGTGAAAATAAAAAATCTTTTTTTTCCCACAAAAAATATGTTTTAGCCCCGAGTTTTGTATTTTCCCAAGGGTAGCAGGAGAAATTGGACCCCAAAAGTTGTTGTCCTATTTGTCCTGAGTACGCTGATACCCCATATGTTGGGGTAAACCCCTGTTTAGGCACACGGGAGAGCTCGGAAGGGAAGAAGCACTGTTTTACTTTTTCAACGCAGAATTGGCTGGAATTGAGATCGGACGCCATGTCGCGTTTGGAGAGCCCCTGATGTGCCTAAACAGTGGAAACCCCCCAATTATAACTGAAACCCTAATCCAAACACATCCCTAACCCTAATCCCAACAGTAACCCTAACCACACCTCTAACCCTGACACACCCCTAACCCTAATCCCAACCCTATTCCCAACCGTAAATGTAATCTAAACCCTAACTGTAACTTTAGCCCCAACCCAAACTGTAGCCCTAGCCCTAACCCTAGCCCTAACCCTAATCCTAACCCTAGCCCTAACCCTAGCCCTAACCCTAGCCCTAACCCTAGCCCTAACCCTAACCCTAACCCTAACCCTAGCCCTAACCCTAGCCCTAACCCTAGCCCTAACTCTAACCCTAGCCCTAATGGGAAAATGGAAATAAATACATTTTTTAAATTTTTCCCTAACTAAGGGGGTGATGAAGGGGGGTTTGATTTACTTTTATAGCGGGTTTTTTAGCGGATTTTTATGATTGGCAGCCGTCACACACTGAAAGACGCTTTTTATTGCAAAAAATATTTTTTGCGTTACCACATTTTGAGAGCTATAATTTTTCTATATTTTGGTCCACAGAGTCATGTGAGGTCTTGTTTTTTGCGGGACGAGTTGATGTTTTTATTGGTAACATTTTCGGGCACGTGACATTTTTTGATCGCTTTTTATTCCGATTTTTGTGAGGCAGAATGACCAAAAACCAGCTATTCATGAATTTCTTTTGGGGGAGGCGTTTATACCGTTCCGCGTTTGGTAAAATTGATGAAGCAGTTTTATTCTTCGGGTCAGTACGATTACAGCGACACCTCATTTATATCATTTTTTTATGTTTTGGCACTTTTATACGATAAAAACTATTTTATAGAAAAAATAATTATTTTTGCATCGCTTTATTCTCAGGACTATAACTTTTTTATTTTTTTGCTGATGATGCTGTATGGCGGCTCGTTTTTTGCGGGACAAGATGACGTTTTCAGCGGTACCATGGTTAGTTATATCTGTCTTTTTGATCGCGTGTTATTCCACTTTTTGTTCGGCGGTATGATAATAAAGCGTTGTTTTTTGCCTCGTTTTTTTTTTTTTTTTCTTACGGTGTTTACTGAAGGGGTTAACTAGTGGGCCAGTTTTATAGGTCGGGCCGTTACGGACGCGGCGATACTAAATATGTGTACTTTTATTGTTTTTTTTTTTTTATTTAGATAAAGAAATGTATTTATGGGAATAATATTTTTATTTTTTTTTTCATTATTTTGGAATATTTTTTTTTATTTTTTTTTACACATTTGAAATTTATTTTTTTTACTTTTTTACTTTGTCCCAGGGGGGGACATCACAGATCAGTGATCTGACAGTTTGCACAGCACTCTGTCAGATCACTGATCTGACATGCAGCGCTGCAGCCTTCACAGTGCCTGCTCTGAGCAGGCTCTGTGAAGCCACCTCCCTCCCTGCAGGACCCGGCTCCGCGGCCATCTTGGATCCGGGGCTGGAGGGAGCAGGGAGGGAGGTGAGACCCTCGCAGCAACGCGATCACATCGCGTTGCTGCGGGGGGCTCAGGGAAGCCCGCAGGGAGCCCCCTCCCTGCGCGGTGCTTCCCTGTACCGCCGGCACATCGCGATCATCTTTGATCGCGGTGTGCCGGGGGTTAATGTGCCGGGGGCGGTCCGTGACCGCTCCTGGCACATAGTGCCGGATGTCAGCTGCGATAAACAGCTGACACCCGGCCGCGATCGGCGGCGCTCCCCCCGTGAGCGCTGCCGATCGCATATGACGTACTATTGCGTCTTGGGAAGTAAAGCCCACCCCACATGGACGCAATAGTACGTCTAATGGCAGAAAGGGGTTAAGGTACCTTCACACTGAGCAACTTTTGAACGAGAACAACAACGATCCGTGACGTTGCAACGTCCTGGATAGCGATCTCGTTGTGTTTGACACGCAGCAGCGATCAGGATCCTGCTGTGACATCGCTGGTCGGAGCTAGAAGGCCAGAACTTTATTTTGTCGCTGGATCACCTGCTGTCATCGCTGGATCGGCGTGTGTGACGCCGATCCAGCGATGTGTTCACTTGTAACCAGGGTAAACATCGGGTTACTAAGTGCAGGGCCACGCTTAGGAACCTGATATTTACCCTGGTTACCATTGTAAATGTAAAAAAAAACACTACATACTCACATTCCGGTGTCTGTCACGTCCCCCGCAATAAGCTTCCCGCACTGACTGTGAGCCCGGCCGTAAAGCACAGCAGTGACATCACCGCTGTGCTGTACTTTACGGCCGGCACTGACACAGTCAGTGCGGGAAGCTGATGGCGGGGACGTGACAGACACCGGAATGTGAGTATGTAGTGTTTTTTTTTTTTTTTACATTTACAATGGTAACCAGGGTAAACATCGGGTTACTAAGCGCGGCCCTGCGCTTAGTAAGGCTGGTTTCACATTTGCGTTTTTTTTTGCGTTTTTGCGCCAAAAAAAGCATGCGTTTTTTTCCCCTATACTTAACATTAAAAATGCATTAGAGTTTGGGTTAGAGTTTGGGTTAGAGTTTTTGTTTTAGGGTTAGGATTCCTAGGGTTGCTAGGGATCCTAACCCTAGGTATTTCTGTTTATAGTGAGTTTTGTAGTTGATTTTGATGATTGGCAGCTGTCACACACTTCTCATCATGCGTTTCAAAAACGCAGGAAAAAACGCATGTAAACGCGTCAAAACGCTGCATTTGCGGTAAAACATGCAAAAATGCAGCGTTTAAACGCGTTTTTTCACCAAATGCATTTGCATTTAAAACGCTGCGTTTTTAAACACAAATGTGAAACCAGCCTAACCCGATGTTTACCCTGGTTACCTGGGGACTTTGGCATCGTTGGTCGCTGGAGAGCTGTTTGTGTGACAGCTCTCTAGCGACCACACAATGACTTACCAACGATCACGACCAGGTCGTATCGCTGGTCATGATCGTTGGAAAGTTGCTCTGTGTGAAGGTACCTTAACAGTTCTGTCAGCTCCATTGTATCCACCTCCCCCACCCTGACTGCCGTCACATGAAAGCTCAATGTGTAATTTCTGTTCTGTTTTGTTCAGTTCTGCAGTATTCCCCCTCCCTCTGCACTAACTGTTGTGAGATGAAAGCTGTAATGTATCTCTGCTCATACTCATTTCTGCTATGTTCCCTGCGCTTTGTAATCACACACAGCTCTGCAGTGATAACAGTGGGAATCTGACTGTCGGTCATCACATGTCTCATACAGGAGAAAGCCTGTTCTAAGCTACGGTGGGTTCATGTTATTTTTCCCCCATCATGTTTCTGCCTGTCTATGATTGGTCAATGTCATATAGGAAAAGAAGTACATGCCACCAGTGTAAAATCTGGTAACACCCATTTGGACTTAACATAAATAAGAAACCTAAGCTTGACAAGTTAATATCTCCGCAACGGCGAGGACAAATTAAAAAATTAAAACTGCGTTTTAATCGGCTTTGTAGTTACTATTCCATGATTTGGCCAGTTTACCGTGCTCAAACTGCTGAAATATCCTCTTTAACCAAGTCTTAACCTGTAGTGTTAGTAGATTTTGTGGCTTCAAGTACTTCAAATGTTATGACAAAAAACTGAACAATGCTTTTGCTTGTCGAGTGTATATTTTGATTAAAATAAAGTACATGAAAGATGATATCCACTTGTCTTTCTTAAATATTTATTTTAATTTACTCAAGTGTTAAAATTACATCAAAACTATCATTTGCAATGCTTTGTGATGCAGGAATTTTTTCCTTTTTTTTAATCAGCTAAAACTAGTCCTTTATGGCATGAGTGTCCAGCTACATTTCCACAAGCACATTACACTTTTTGTTTTATGTCTTTGATTTGACAGTTTAGGCTAGTATTGCGCTGTACAAAATATTTAGAACAACTTGGTGTACTATTATCTGTTTTTTGGCCGATCGTTATTCTTATATTAATGATTAGTGGTGGGCGAACCCGTGGATGTTCGAGTTCGACTGAACAGTTAAAAAAAAAAAAAAAAAAGTTTGGTTCAGGTACTAGAACAGTACCCCATTCAGATGAATGGGGGTCTCCAACTTCCATTGTTTGCCACTCTGTCATCTGCAAGACAGTGCGGCAAACACTGCCTCAGGCGCTCACTGAGGTCACCGCAGTTCATTGGCCTGGCTCACACTGAAGTGAGCTGGGAACGCAGTCTCAGTGACCAACAGTAACCGCGATGACTTCACCGCTGTCACTAATGCTCCACTCGCAGCATCTCATTCTACCATGGTTTTCAACCTGGACGGTCATATCTTGGGACTGTCCAGGTTGAAAACCACTTATTGTAGACATGGATTATGGTGTGGGACAGTATGTCAGACAGGTGAGGGATATGGTTATTTATTTATTTTTATTTTTTTACAGGGGACCAGGGCTTTAATGGAATGAACCAAATTAAGTTGCATGCTGTAGTGCTAAAGCATGTTAATATGAAATATATGAAATATGAATATAAATACTGCTTCTGGATACTAGGAAACAAATGAGATGCTTAGCACATAATTTAGCCAATTCATGCATGCCCAGCAGCCAACGACAATGAGGTCTCAAATCTGCTGGGTCCTACATGTCTAGTGTGAATACCACTCTAAGACTTAAGTCTGAATTCCTGGATAGATGTGAATACCTCTCTTCAAAGTCTAATTTTATGGGTAGGCAGGACCCTGTTGCAATTAAAATCCACCACATGCTGGAGGGCAGCATCCTTGGTCAGAGAGATACAACCCCTGGCAAAAATTATGGAATCACCGGCCTTGGAGGATGTTCATTCAGTTGTTTAATTTTGTAGAAAAAAAGCAGATCACAGACGTGGCACAAAACTAAAGTCGTTTCAAATGGCAACTTTCTGGCTTTAAGAAACACAAAAAGAAATCAAGAACAAAAATGTGGAAGTCAGTAATGGTTAATTTTTTAACTAAACATAGGGGAAAAATTATGGAATCACTCAATTCTGAGGAAAATATTATGGAATCACCCTGTAAATTTTCATACCCAAAAATAACACCTGCATCAAATTAGATCTGCTCGTTAGTCTGCATCTAAAAAGGAGTGATCACACCTTGGAGAGCTGTTGCACCAAGTGGACTGACATGAATCATGGCTCCAACACAAGAGATGCCAATTGAAACAAAGGAGAGGATTATCAAACTCTTAGAAGAGCATAAATCATCACGCAATGTTGCAAAAGATGTTGGTTGTTCACAGTCAGCTGTGTCTAAAATCTGGACCAAATAAAAACAACATGGGAAGGTTGTTAAAGGCAAACATACTGGTAGACCAAGGAAGACATCAAAGTGTCAAGACCGGAAACCTAAAGCAATATGTCTCCAAAACAGGAAATGCACAACAAAATAAATGAGGAATGAATGCGTGGAAACGGGAGTCAACGTCTGTGACTGAACTGTAAAAACCGCCTAAAGGAAATTGGATTTACATACAGAAAAGCTAAACGAAAGCCATCATTAACACCTAAACAGAAAAAAAACAAGGTTACAATGGCCCAAGGAAAAGCAATCATGGACTGTGGATTACTGGATGAAAGTCATATTCAGTGATGAATCACGAATCTGCATTGGGCAACGTGATGATGCTGAAACTTTTGTTTGGTGCTGGTCCAATGAGATTTATAAAGATGACTGCCTGAAGAGCAACATGCAAATTTCCACAGTCATTCATGATATGGGGCTGCATGTCAGGTAAAGGCACTGGGGAGATGCTGTCATTACATCTTCAATAAATGCACAAGTTTATGTTGATATTTTGGACACTTTTCTTATCCCATCAATTGAAAGGATGTTTGGGGATGATGAAATCATTTTTCAAGATGATAATGCATCCTGCCATAGAGCAAAAACTGTGAAAACATTCCTTGAAGAAAGACACATAAGGTCAATGTCATGGCCTGCAAATAGGATCTCAATCCAATTGAAAATCTTTGGTGGAAGTTGAATAAAATGGTCCATGACAAGGCTCCAACCTGCAAAGCTGATCTGGCAACAGCAGTCGGAGAAAGTTGGAGCCAGATTGATGAAGAGTACTGTTTGACACTCATTAAGTCCAGGTCTCAGAGACTGCAAGCTGTTTTAAAAGCCAGAGGTGGTGCAACAAAATACTAGTGATGTTTTGGAGTATTTTTTTGTTTGTTTGTTTTTCATGATTCCATAATTATTTCCTCAGAATTGAGTGATTCCATAATTTTTTCCTTATGCTTGGTTAAAAAAGTAACCATTACTGACTTCCACATTTTTTGTTCTTGATTTCTTTTAGTGTTTCTTAAAGCCAGAAAGTTCCCATTTGAAATGACTTTGGTTTTGTGCCATGTCTGTGATCTGCTTTTTTTCTACAAAATTAAACAACTGAATGAACATCCTCCAAGGCCGGTGATTCCATAATTTTTGCCAGGGGTTGTAATATACAAATGACAAAAGACTGACTGGCATTTCCAGTAAAATTCAGTATTTTGTCATTCAATGGAATGGGCTGAGCATTAGGTGAGTATTATTGTTGTTTGTTATTTTCAGGGTTTTTTTTACAGGGGACAAGGGCTTCAATGGAATGAGCGTAAGGTGAGTATAACTTTGTTTTTTATTTTTAAATCAAGTTAAAGGGCCACTGTCACCCCCCTGCAGCCGTTATAAACTAAAAGAGCCACCTTGTGCAGCAGTAATGCCGCATTCTAACAAGGTGGATTTTAGTTTTGGGTTCAGGTATTACTAAAATAAAGCAGTTTGAAACTTTGCAGAAATACTTGTCTTTGTCCACGGAGGCGGGTCTGAAGCCTCCTCTGTGAAGCGCCCAACTGCCGTCACTCATCTCTTCTGGGGCGATGGTCGCCGCCCCCTGCGCGCTGTTTTCTTTTTAAATCCGGCGCAGTGTAAATATTTGTGGGGCAGGCGCAGTAAGCTCTGGCGGTCTGAGGTCCCAGCCAGGCTTGCAGACTGCGCCTGTGCTGGCAGTGCGGACACCCACCTCGGTAATCCCTGCCCCGCACTGTTATGTATTATGCACAGTGCGGGGCTGGGATTCTTGGGCATGCGCACTGCGTGTGTCAGCGGGGGGACCTGGGTGAGTGGCTGACACGCAGTGCGCATGCCCAGGAATCCCAGCCCCGCACTGTGCATAATGCATAACAGTGCGGGGCAGGGATTACCGAGGTGGGTGGCCGCACTGCCAGCACAGGCGCAGTCTGCAAGCCTGGCTGATACCTCAGACCGCCAGAGCTTACTGCGCCTGCCGGATTTGAAAAGAAAACAGCGTGCAGGGGGCGGCGACCATCACCCCAGAAGAGATGAGTGACGGCAGTTGGGCGCTTCACAGAGGAGGCTTCAGACCCGCCTCCGTGGACAAAGACAGGTATTTCTGCAAAGTTTCAAACTGCTTTATTTTACTAATACCTGAACCCAAAACTAAAAGAGCCACCTTGTTAGAATGCGGCATTACTGCTGCACAAGGTGGCTCTTTTAGTTTATAACGGCTGCAGCGGAGTGACAGTGGCCCTTTAAACAGTGTGTATTTTTATTTTTAAATAAAGTTAAGCAGTGTGTATTTTTATTTCAAATAAATGACTTTATTCTGGATGTGTGTTTATATACAATCTGACTATGGAGTTGGTAATGGAGAGGCGTCTTATAAATGCCTCTCCATTGCCATCTTGTGGGTTTTATGTCAACGGCCATAAAACATCTGACATCAACCTCACAAATATGAACCCAACTTGCCATCACCACATGGCAAGTGGGAAGAGCTGACAAAGTGCCGGAATTGGCGCATCTAATAGGTGCACCTTTTCTGGTGCTGCTGGGGGGGGGGGGGAAATTATCCATGGCCCCTTTCCAGCCTGAGAATATGAGCCGCCAGCTGTTCGCTTTAGCTTGGTTGGTTGTCAAAAATGGGACCTCAAGCCATTTTTTAAATCATTTAGTTAAATAATTAAAAATAATGGGGGGACCCCTCTATTCTTGTTATCCAGCCACAATAAAGCTGAGAGTTGCAACTCGCAGCTGTAAGATTTGCAATACTGGTTATCAGAAATAGAGGGGAGCCAATGGCTGGTTTTTATTTGGTAATTTATTTATAGAGCAGGCGCTGGCTGATGAATACTCCCAAATGCCGCCTGCTCTCGCTGTTATTAGTGGTACTCCCATCATCTGACACCTGTGACTGGAAGTTAACTTTTTACCTCCGGTCACAGCTGCTGGCTCAAGCTGTCATCTGGGAGCTGCAGCATTATCAACATTGGTAATCTTACTGCCGATCGAGCTGACAGACAGATGACCGTGTGGGAAACACCAGATATTCAGGGTGCTGAACCTGAACAGTAACATGTAGTTCCTGGAGAAGTCTGTGTTCGGGGTCTGTGCCTGAACAGTAAGTGTTTGGTATGGACCCAGAACTTTACTGTTCAGGTTCACCCATCTCTCTTTATGATCAGCTTTAGGTAGTAAGACATATCTATTTTTTGCATATGTTATGTTTCATCTGTTCCCAAAAAGTAGCAGAGAATGTAATTTTCATTCCATAAACACTTGTTCTCCATCCTAGATGTTTCAATACTATTGCTCTGAACCTTTACAGATACATTTGGCATGTAATAAGTTAATGTTTTATTGCCAATTTCTTTTGTGTGATAAGCTAATGAATATGCCAACTTTCATTTGCCTTTGTTCTGTTTCTTCTAAGGATATTAGGATGATATTTCTAACTTTGTCTTTAGACCTTTGACAGCATTGGCTTTATCAGCAGGATACACTTTGTTGCCTTTCTATATAAAGGCAGACCCATAGTTTATTCTTTTTATGACATCTCTCTTTAATGTGGCAGAGTGTCTGCACAGGTAGGCTAATTTATTTTCTGTTGGTGCATGCCCTGCTGTTGTTTTTTTTTTTAAATCTAGTTTTTTTTAATAATTTGCTATTAAATAAGTGTAATGCATTTTTATATTTTATGCATGTCATAGTTTAATACTAAAGCACAATCTTTATTCATTCTGCTTTCTAGGGTCTTCATGAGTCATGATTTTATTGTTGCTGTTAACCATGCCAAGCTTTGCTGCTGCAGCTACAGTCTGTCCTGATAGATGCAAGTGCATTGTGAAAGATTCCGTAGCTTGCGAGGATCAAACAGTTACAGACATAGCCACTTTCAATATTCCTCATAATTTTACATATGTCCGTGTAAGTGGCACACAAGCTACAGAGTTAACAGAGTCCAGCTTCCAACAAATGCCTTTTACTGTACGCCTGTTCTTACAGAGCAATCAATTTTCTCTAATAAATCCAAGAGCTTTTGAGAAATTTCCTCTGCTGAAAACACTTAGGCTATCGAAAAACAAAGTGAGCGCTCTGCCTTCTGGAACCTTTAGTGCATTAATGAACCTAGAACATTTGTACCTGGATGAAAATGCATTATTTTACCTTGATCCATCCATATTTAATACATTGAGCAGTCTGGAAATCTTAAACCTGTCTATTAATAAGATCCAAGCTTTGCCTAAAAATATTTTTAAATCCTTGTCTAAATTAACAATTCTCATGCTCAATGATAATCTGTTGGTAGAAATCCTATATTGGATGTTTGATAACCTCATGGAACTGGTTGAACTTCATCTACAGTCAAATGTAATTGAGATTATTGACAAAGCAGCATTTTATCAACTTCCAAAATTAAAAAAGTTATTACTGCAAAAAAATCATCTAAAAACATTGGCTGACGGATTATTTCTCTACTTGTATCAGTTAGAAACATTGTCACTATATGGAAATCCATTAACTGAACTGCCGAATGTACTGTTTGGTAAAATCGAGAACCTCAGGTCCTTAAGTTTATGGGGCACTTCCCTTTCAACGATACCGAATTTCATTTTTAGCAACTTAACTAATTTGAAAGTTCTTGTCCTAACGAAGAACACAAAACTATACTCTCTACCAAAAGATTCTTTCAGTAGTCTGACCAACCTTGTGGAACTGTATTTACACACTAACAGGTTAAGCTCTCTTCCCGTGGGAATCTTCCAGGATCTACAAAGTCTTAAAATTCTTTCACTGTACAATAATACATTTGATGACCTCCCTGAAAACTTATTGAAACCTCTTCCTAATCTTCAATATATATATATGAATAATAGCAAAATAACTAGTCTTCCAGGAAACTTGTTCAGTGTGTTACCCAAGCTTCAAAGGGTTCATCTTGAGGACAATCCTTGGATGTGTGAGTGCAAGCTGAAAGACTTTAAGTCCTGGTTAGAAAACAACACAGAAAAGATTGTGAACCATATGGCACTTCTTTGTATAAACCCTCCGGTGTCGAAGGATATACCTGTAATGGCAGTAGGAGCAATATTTTGTCCCTCCATCACAATTAAAGGGCAGAAGAGCAGTTCCTATACGCTAACAACATTGTCAAATTCCTGGGATAATTTTAGTACATATGACAGGATGACCTCTACTATTACTTCTCCGACAGAACATATTAATGAGATAGACAACTCTGTTACTGAACATACAGCAAACTGGAATAACAGGAATAACCGTGAAAAACCATCTATGAACTGTACTGAAACAACCACTGGAAGAACTTCATCATGTCATGAATTACACAGCAAGGTTACAATGTTACACACATGCAGGCTTCCTTATGGCAACATCATTTGCTATCTACTCTATTGTAGTACTACATTGATGCAAATATTTCTTACAATTGTAGCATGCTTTGTCTTAATAAAATTGAGACTATTGTATAAGCAATTTAACATTCCTAGTGAGCCTGTAGAATTAGTGCAGGTCATAGTTCCACAACATTTCAACTCTCCAGAGTAAATGTATAAATTCGACATTACTAGTAGTGATGAATGAACATGCTTGGATAAGGTGTCCTGGGCATGCTCGTGTGCTGACAGAGTGTCTTCGGCATTCTAAAAAAATATATATTCGAGTCCCAGTGGGTGCATGTCTCGCAGCTGTTCAACATATAACAAATAGGCAATCCATGTATGTGTTGCAGCTGTCAAACAGCCGCAAGACGTGTGGACACTTGAACATAATATTCAAGCATGCTGAAGACATACGGTTAGCACCCAAGCATGATCAGATAACACCTTATCCGTGCACGTTCGCTCATCACTAATTACTACCATTTATAGGTGGCATATACTATTATTTGTTGTAAATTCTAATACAATGTTATAAAGTACAATGTTTTTATATTGATAAACTTCGTTTTGTAAGCATTTTCATTCAGATATGAGCCTTGCAATAAATTGTGTGATATGACTTTCTGACAACGCTATATGCAAGTGTATCACTGTGTACATATTGATTAGCTAAAAGGTGCCATTAGATGCTTTGATAATGTGCATTTTTATTACCTATTAACATGACACAATAATAACAATCAACATAAATATTTTGAGTCACATAGATGTACAATGATAACATCAGTAAGTGAAGCGAAAAATCACAAAATAGTAAATATGATTAGAGGGTAATAAAGTAAATAAGGATGAATAGGAAATGTATTCCATACTAATTCAATGTGGTTGATCAGTATGATATTGCAAAAGGTAAAAAATGCTGTGGACAGGTATGTGCAAAAGTGCAAAATAAAGCAATAGTAGGAATCATAAAGGCATATACTGTAGTTTTCAGACTATTAGATGCACTTTTTCCCCCTCAAAAATGTGAGAAAAATGGGGGGTGCATCTTATAGTTGGAATGCAGGCTTACCGGCAGTGGTGTGGCGGCGGCAGAGGTGTGGGGATGATGAGGCGCAGTGAGCGATATGGCGTGAGCGGGGTCCCTTCCACAGGTGAGGTGACGCAGCGGCCCGGTATCCAAGGTAAGCAGCAAAGCCGGGCAAATCATGGCTTTATTGGTGGTGGCGGCCATCTTCCTGAGGCCACGCGTGCGCAGATGGAGTGCTCTGCTTCCCGGGGCTTCAGGAAAATGGCCGCGGGAGTCCGCGCGTGCGCAGGTGGAGATCGCGGCGGCCATTTTCCTGAAGCCGAGTTTTAAATCTGCGAATTCGGCTTCAGGAAAATGGCCGCCGTGATCTCCATCTGCACACGCTCGGCCTCCCGTGGCCATTTTCCTGAAGCCCCGGAAAGAAGAGCACTTCATCTGCGCACGCGCGGCCTCAGGAAGATGGCCGCCGCCACCGATAAAGCCATGATTCACCCGGCTCTGCTGCTTACCTTGGATACAGGCCTCTGCGTCACCTCACCTTTGGAAGGGACCCTGCTCACGCCATACCGCTCACTGCGCCTCATCATCCCTGCCCCTCTGCCACCGCCACAACACTGCTGCAACCCCCCCATGGACACCAGGCCGTGGCGTCGCCCACCTAAACAGGAAGGGACACTGCTCAGGTGCATGCCATATCGCCCACCGCATCACCGCACCTCTACCGACACCATGCCTCCTATAACCCTGCTCTGCCACCGCCAGCCCTCAGCTAAGATACTGTAAATTCGGATAATAAGACGGACCCCCATTTTATAAAAAAATCTTTTTTTCTGCAATTTTCACCCCAAATTTGGGGTGCGTCTTATGATCCGGTGCGTCTTATAGTCCGAAAAATACGGTAGATCACTACTTAAATCACTACTTAAATATAAATATTGCAATATTCCCCTTAATGCTAGTACCCTGTGGTATTAAATAAAGTGACGTGCGACAAAGTGATGATTAAATAAGTATTCTAAAATAGTAATATTAATGTGCACATAGCAAAAATTTTATAACACAGAATAGCATACACATGGATATGCAGTCCCTACTAGGGATGGGCGAACCCGAACTGTAACCGTACCGAACACATAGTGTTCAGTCACACGGTCCTGAACATGGGTTTCCACGGGAAACCCATGTTACAGTTCGGGTTCAGTTCGGGCTGTAAAAAAAAAGTAGAAAATTAATAATAATCATTATAATTATACTTATCTGTCCAGCGATGCGTCCTCCCGTCCCGCTGTTTCCCTGCCGCATCTGCTTCCAGGGCCGCTCATTAACTGTCAGCAGTATTCCCGTCACCGCACAAACACTGCCGGAAAAAACTGAAGACTGCCGAGTGCTGTGAATACTGCCGACAGTTAATGAGGGGCCCCAGAAGCAGATGCGGCCGGGAGACAACAGGACGGGTCGCTGGACAGGTAAGTATAATTATAACGTTTATTATTAATTTTCTGCTTTTTTTACAGCTCCCCCTCCCCATATATGTAAAGTCCGAGTTCGGGGTTCGGACACCAGTTCGCATCATCTCCGGCCCCGAACTCGAACTTTACAAAAAAAAAACTCCGGCGAACCTGCCGATCCCGAACATCAGGGGGTTCACCCATCACTAGTCCCTAAATGTCAATAGGCATTGTATATGCAAACCCTCACAGCATGCATGCTATAACCGTAAAGAATCCTTTTTTAATGTTCTTCTGTCAAGTATATAGAATAATGCACACCCATAGGCAGACTCTATATATTATAATGCACTCCCCATAGGAAGATTCTATATAGTATAATGCACCCCCGTAGGCAGACTTTATGTAGTATAATGCAATCCCCATAGGTAGACTCTATATAGTAAAATGCACTCTCCATAAAAAAAACTAAAAAAATACAATACTCACTCCTTCCGGTTCCCCATTCCTCGGAGCACCCACTCGTCTCAGGACAGTGGGTGCCAAGTAATGACGTCATCGTGACCTTATTCAGTGTCTACGTCACTGACGTTAGACGCAGAGGGAGAATGATGAGAGAGGGCTTCCTGTCTCATCAGTACTTTTAACTCTATCGGCATCCACCCCACCTGGTAGCTGCGCTACTGGCTTTGATATAAACCAGTATTTCACAACTCTAGTCTTCAAGGGACACCAACAGCACATGCTTTCAGGATTTTTTTAGCATTGCACAAGATGTTGGAATCCTCACCTGTACCGGTGATTAAATTATTATTTGTGCATTACTAAGGTAATTCTAAAACCTTGCAATGTTGATGACCCTTTAGGACTGAAGTTGTGCACCCCTGATTGAAACCATTCCATAGTAGCTCTATCAGTATGTTTTTGTCCTGCTATAAAGGTGAATCTACGACCCAGTGTCATGCCATTAGAAGCTCCTAACAGTTTTTTTCTCCAGGATTGCCCTGTATTTAGCTTCATCTATGTTCCATCAACTCTGACCAGCTTCCTTGTCTGTGCTGAAGGAAAGCATCGCCACAGCATGATGCTGCTACCACCATGTTTAATATCGGGAATGGTGTTTTCAGTGTGATTTGCAGTAATTAATTTGCTGCCATGCATAGTGTTTTGCGTTTAACGCAAAAAGTTCTACTTTGGTCTCATCTGAACAGAACACTTTCTTCCACATACTAGTTGTGTCCCGTACATGACATTTTGCAAATTGCAAAAGGGACTTCTTATGACTTTCTTTCAAAATAGCTTTCTTCTTGTCACTCTTCTCTAAAGGCCAGATTTATGGAATATTCAACTAATAGTTGTCCTGTGGACCGATTCTACCACCTGAGCTATGTATCTCTGCAGCTTCTCCAGAGTGACCATGGGCCTCTTGGCTGCTTTTCTAATTAGTGCTCTCCTTCCTCGGTATGTCAGTTTAGATGGACAACCATGTATTAGCAGGTTTGTAGTTGTCAAACTCCTTCCATTTTTGGATGATTGATTGAACAGTGCTCAGTGAGATGTTCAGAACTTGGGCTATCTTTTTTATAACCTAATCCTGCTTTTCTCTTCTCTACAACTTTATCTCTGACCTGTCTTGTGTATGCCTCGAATTCCATAATGCTTTTGATCCCTAATGTTCTCAAGCAAACCTCTGAGGCCTTCACGGAACATGCAGAATTTGTCTTTTTTTATCTAATTTTATCTCATTTGTATCTTTTCTTATTCTAATCCAACCTTTTGACAATAGTTTTTTTAATAGTGAGAAGATTGGTCCAGTAAGACAGAAAGAGGTCCAATTTCTTTGTAATAAGGTATTTGCAATGTAGTGCTTACTGTGCATGGGAGAACAGGTCATCCCTAAAAATGTGTAATTATAAACTTCTATTCCTCCATAACTCATGCTCCAGCATCTCAAAAGCTTTCTTGTAAGAATAAACATGTCTACTTGATTCTGGAAGTGAAAGAAAGAACACTATTTTAAAGGGACACTGTCACCTGGATTTGGAGGGAACAATCTTCAGCCATGGAGGCGGGGTTTTGGGGTTTTTGATTCACCCTTTCCTTACCCGCTGGCTGCATGCTGGCAGCAATATTGGACTGAAGTTCATTCTCTGTCCTCCATAGTACACGCCTGCGCAAGGCAAGATTGCCTTGTGCAGGCATGTACTACGGAGGACAGAGAATGAACTTCAATCCAATATTGCAGCCAGCGGGTAAGGAAAGGGTGAATCAAAAACCCCCAAACCCCGCCTCCATGGCTGAAGATTGTTCCCTCCAAATTCAGGTGACAGTGTCCCTTTAAGCAGTAAGTAGATTTTTGATAATTGGGGGTTGTATATCAGCTCGTAACTGTCAAAACTCAGAAATGTCAAATGTCAGGCAAGAAAAAGTCGGCAGGGACCCACCCTTCGTGACTTGTCATCTCATAGTTTGGTTCCCAGTTCCCTGTACAAACTGTTTCAGAATAAATCATACATATTTGTTTTACTTGAGCCTGATGCCCGTAGTTCAGTCAACATAAATCTACTTACCTTTAAAGTGGACCTATGACTATAGATGTATAAACATGTTCGGAAAACATTTGCAAATCTCAAATTTGGCACGAACATAGCACATTCGGATTCGTGTTCGCTTTCACAAGCATTTTTACTCAAAGTCAGTCACAGTTCGGTAAATCATCGTGTTTCCACTAATGGTTTTGTATGACTTTGGCTTGGATAATGGTGCTGTATGATGAGCTGGAGGGACGAGCTGATGCGTTTGATGAGGGGAGGGTGTGTGGAGAGGTTAAAGGAATATCTAAAGAGATTTCAGGAGCGGCTTTTTTTTTTCTTTTCACTTAACTTTGTGTGTATTGATTCCGGCAACCAATCAGGGCCCAGAAACCATCTACAACATCATGACACAAGGTCTTCTGTGATTGGTTGCCGAAGTCACATGTCCCTGGCCATATAAAAAGTGGACATTTGCTCAGTGTCACAGTGCAGAGAGGTGGCTGTTGTGCTAGTGCTTCGGAACGTAAACTTGTCCTGTGTGAAGTAGATTGTGGGAAAAAACTGTGTTGCAATCTCCAGAAGCCCCATTTGCTACTCCAAATCATTTGTTCAAAAATTGTGTTTCAGTGGCAAATCAGAAGGCCAGATTTCCACTTAAAAATTGTCAGACCTAATACAGTTGTGCAACCACGAGGGTCAGTTAGCTGCTCCAATTCGTTTGTGCTAAAACTGTATTTCAGTGGCAAATCAGAAGGCTGGATTTCCACTTAAAAATCGTTAGATATAAAGTGTGGTTCAGCCATACTATCTAAGAAAATAAATAGTGATTTTTCATTTAGTGACAAGTGACTGACAGCTATGGGCCTAATGTTGTGAAGAGGGGAAAACTACTTACAACATGAATGGGAAAAAGAGAGGTTGTTGTGGAAGGGGGAATAGGCTTGGTGTTTGTGTACATGGGTTAGGTGTTAATGTGAATGAAAGCTCAACTGAATAAACACTGTCTCGTCCAATCCAAAGACCACTGACAACATCTGTTACTAGCCGGCCTTCTCGACTCCTTTTCTTTGGCAGCCGTACAGCGGTGTGCCTTGTAGATGAGGCTCAGAAAGAGCATGTGCTCCAGTGCATGGCAAGCACTGCATCAAGTGGCCTCTTCTCCTCTTCCTCCACCTTGACATCGCACACAATACAATCCTCTGAGGTGGCACCTCAATCACCCTGGTTTCCCCCCGCATCAAACATTTCCAAACGCTGACTATGGGGAACCTCAGATGGGCAATTCTGAATTGTTGTTCACACATTGTATTCCATGGGCATCAGAGGTCTGCTCCAAAGAATCATAGAATCCAGAGAAGGAAAGCATTTGCATCGATGTCCACATTTTTTCATGTTGTATCCGGGGCCGGACGAAGTAGGATCCAAGCAGAATCCAGACCCTCATCACCAGATGTTAACCACCAAGGGTGGAGGTAATTCTGATGAGACTCAGATGCCAAAGGTGCACATGGACTGTACTGTGGTGCCTGTTGTGAATTCTGTGGCAGAGCTCCCTCCTGTGGTCACAAGTGGTACTTCGGCTGATTCTCTCTGTGAGCTTCCGTTGGTGGAGGAAAGTGGTACTGCGGCTTCTGAGTTTCCTTCCTCAGGTGATGTGGTGAAGTCGTTAGGTACTGCTCTATTTAACTCCACCTTGTGCTTTGATCCTGGCCTCCAGACAATGTTCTAGTATTGGACCTGTTTCTTCCTGGATTGTTCCTGTAGCCTGCTGCTCTGCATAGCTAAGTTCCTCTTTGCTATTTTGTTTGCTGTTTTTTTCTGTCCAGCTTGTCTATTTGTTTTTTCCTGCTTGCTGGAAGCTCTGGGACGCAGAGGGTGTACCTCCGTGCCGTTAGTTCGGTACGGAGGGTCTTTTTGCCCCCTTTGCGTGGTTTTTGTAGGGTTTTGTGTTGACCGCAAAGTTACCTTTCCTATCCTCGCTCTGTTCAGAAAGTCGGGCCTCACTTTGCAAAATCTATTTCATCTCTACGTTTGTCTTTTCATCTTAACTCACAGTCATTATATGTGGGGGCTGCCTTTTCCTTTGGGGGATTTCTCTGAGGCAAGGTAGGCTTATTTTCTATCTTCAGGCTAGCTAGTTTCTCAGGCTGTGCCGAGTTGCATAGGGAGCGTTAGGCGCAATCCACGGCTGCCTCTAGTGTGGTTGGAGAGGATTAGGGATTGCGGTCAGCAGAGTTTCCACGTCTCAGAGCTCGTTCTATGATTTGGGGTTATTGTCAGGTCACTGTATGAGCTGTGACCTCTATGTCCATTGTGGTACTGAATTATCTTATCATAACAGTACTGGAGGCCCAAAGTTTTAATGATTCTCAATAGAGGGAAAAAAGAAGTTCTGAGACCATTTTTTTTTCTCTGCACTGTGTTTTGCCTTTTTTTTTCCCTAGACATTTGGGTGGTTCAGGACACAGGTGTAGCGATGGACATTAAAGGTCTGTCTTCATGTGTGCATCAGCTCACGGCAAGAGTACAAAATATTCAAGACTTTGTGGTTCAGAATTCTATGTTAGAACCGAGAATTCCTATTCCTGATTTGTTTTTTGAAGATAGAACTAAATTTCTGAGTTTCAAAAATAATTGTAAATTATTTCTGGCTTTGAAACCTCGCTCCTCTGGTGACCCAGTTCAACAAGTTAGGATCATTATTTCTTTTTTACGTGGCGACCCTCAGGACTGGGCATTTTCTCTTGCGTCAGGAGATCCTGCATTAAGTAATATCGATGCGTTTTTCCTGGCGCTCGGATTGCTGTACGATGAACCTAATTCAGTGGATCAGGCAGAGAAAAATTTGCTGGCTCTGTGTCAGGGTCAGGATGAGATAGAGGTATATTGTCAGAAATTTAGAAAGTGGTCCGTACTCACTCAATGGAATGAAGGTGCGCTCGCAGCTATTTTCAGAAAAGGTCTCTCTGAAGCCCTTAAGGATGTCATGGTGGGATTTCCTATGCCTGCTGGTCTGAATGAGTCTATGTCTTTGGCCATTCAGATCGGTCGACGCTTGCGTGAGCGTAAATCTGTGCACCATTTGGCGGTATTACCTGAGCTTAAATCTGAGCCTATGCAGTGCGATAGGACTTTGACCAGAGTTGAACGGCAAGAACACAGACGTCTGAATGGGCTGTGTTTCTACTGTGGTGATTCCACTCATGCTATCTCTGATTGTCCTAAGCGCACTAAGCGGTTCGCTAGGTCTGCCACCATTGGTACGGTACAGTCAAAATTTCTTCTGTCCGTTACCTTGATCTGCTCTTTGTCATCGTATTCTGTCATGGCATTTGTGGATTCAGGCGCTGCCCTGAATTTGATGGACTTGGAGTATGCTAGGCGTTGTGGGTTTTTCTTGGAGCCCTTGCAGTATCCTATTCCATTGAGAGGAATTGATGCTACGCCTTTGGCCAAGAATAAGCCTCAATACTGGACCCAGCTGACCATGTGCATGGCTCCTGCACATCAGGAGGTTATTCGCTTTCTGGTGTTGCATAATCTGCATGATGTGGTCGTGTTGGGGTTGCCATGGCTACAAGTCCATAATCCAGTATTAGATTGGAAATCCATGTCTGTGTCCAGCTGGGGTTGTCAGGGGGTACATGGTGATGTCCCATTTCTGACTATTTCGTCATCCACCCCTTCTGAGGTTCCAGAGTTCTTGTCTGATTACCGGGATGTATTTGATGAGCCCAAGTCCGATACCCTACCTCCGCATAGGGATTGTGATTGTGCTATCGATTTGATTCCTGGTAGTAAATTCCCAAAAGGTCGACTGTTTAATTTATCTGTGCCTGAGCACGCCGCTATGCGGAGTTATGTGAAGGAGTCCTTGGAGAAGGGGCATATTCGCCCGTCATCGTCGCCATTAGGAGCAGGGTTCTTTTTTGTAGCCAAGAAGGATGGTTCACTGAGACCTTGTATAGATTACCACCTTCTAAATAAGATCACGGTTAAATTTCAGTACCCCTTGCCGTTGTTATCTGATTTGTTTGCTCGGATTAAGGGGGCTAGTTGGTTCACCAAGATAGATCTTCGTGGTGCGTATAATCTTGTGCGTATTAAGCGAGGCGATGAATGGAAAACTGCATTTAATATGCCCGAGGGCCATTTTGAGTATCTAGTAATGCCATTCGGACTTACCAATACTCCATCAGTGTTTCAGTCCTTTATGCATGACATCTTCCGAGAGTACCTGGATAAATTCCTGATTGTGTACTTGGATGACATTTTGATCTTCTCGGATGATTGGGAGTCTCATGTGAAGCAGGTCAGAACGGTGTTTCAGGTCCTGCGTGCTAATTCTTTGTTTGTGAAGGGATCAAAGTGTCTATTTGGTGTTCAGAAGGTTTCATTTTTGGGGTTCATCTTTTCCCCTTCTACTATCGAGATGGACCCTGTTAAGGTCCAAGCCATCCATGATTGGACTCAGCCGACATCTCTGAAAAGTCTGCAAAAGTTCCAAAGCTTTGCTAATTTTTATCGTCGCTTCATCTGCAATTTTTCTAGTATTGCTAAACCATTGACCGATTTGACCAAGAAGGGTGCTGATGTGGTCAATTGGTCTTCTGCTGCTGTGGAAGCTTTTCAAGAGTTGAAGCGTCGTTTTTCTTCTGCCCCTGTGTTGTGTCAACCAGATGTTTCGCTTCCATTCCAGGTCGAGGTTGATGCTTCTGAGATTGGAGCAGGGGCTGTTTTGTCGCAGAGAAGTTCTGATTGCTCGGTGATGAAACCATGCGCCTTCTTTTCCAGGAAGTTTTCGCCTGCTGAGCGAAATTATGATGTGGGCAATCGAGAGTTGCTGGCCATGAAGTGGGCATTCGAGGAGTGGCGTCATTGGCTTGAAGGAGCTAAGCATCGCGTGGTGGTCTTGACTGATCATAAGAACTTGACTTATCTCGAGTCTGCCAAGCGGTTGAATCCTAGACAGGCTCGTTGGTCGCTGTTTTTTGCCCGTTTTGACTTTGTGATTTCGTACCTTCCGGGCTCTAAAAATGTGAAGGCGGATGCTCTGTCTAGGAGTTTTGTGCCCGACTCTCCGGGTTTATCTGAGCCGGCGGGTATCCTCAAAGAGGGAGTAATTGTGTCTGCCATCTCCCCTGATTTGCGGCGGGTGCTGCAAAAATTTCAGGCTAATAAACCTGATCGTTGCCCAGCGGAGAAACTGTTTGTCCCTGATAGGTGGACGAATAAAGTTATCTCTGAGGTTCATTGTTCGGTGTTGGCTGGTCATCCTGGAATCTTTGGTACCAGAGAGTTAGTGGCTAGATCCTTTTGGTGGCCATCTCTGTCGCGGGATGTGCGTACTTTTGTGCAGTCCTGTGGGATTTGTGCTCGGGCTAAGCCCTGCTGTTCTCGTGCCAGTGGGTTGCTTTTGCCCTTGCCGGTCCCGAAGAGGCCTTGGACACATATCTCTATGGATTTTATTTCAGATCTTCCCGTATCTCAAAAGATGTCAGTTATTTGGGTGGTCTGTGATCGCTTCTCTAAGATGGTCCATTTGGTACCCTTGTCTAAATTGCCTTCCTCCTCTGATTTGGTGCCATTGTTCTTCCAGCATGTGGTTCGTTTACATGGCATTCCAGAGAATATCGTTTCTGACAGAGGTTCCCAGTTTGTTTTGAGGTTTTGGCGAGCCTTTTGTGGTAGGATGGGCATTGACTTGTCTTTTTCCTCGGCTTTCCATCCTCAGACTAATGGCCAGACCGAACGAACCAATCAGACCTTGGAAACATATCTGAGATGCTTTGTTTCTGCTGATCAGGATGACTGGGTGTCCTTTTTGCCTTTGGCTGAGTTCGCCCTTAATAATCGGGCCAGCTCGGCTACCTTGGTTTCGCCGTTTTTCTGCAAATCTGGGTTCCATCCTCGTTTCTCTTCAGGGCAGGTTGAGTCTTCGGACTGTCCTGGTGTGGATACTGTAGTGGACAGGTTGCAGCAGATTTGGACTCATGTAGTGGACAATTTGACCTTGTCCCAGGAGAAGGCTCAACGTTTCGCTAATCACAGACGCTGTGTGGGTCCCCGACTTCGTGTTGGGGATTTGGTTTGGTTATCTTCTCGTCATATTCCTATGAAGGTTTCCTCTCCTAAGTTTAAACCTCGTTTCATTGGTCCGTATAGGATTTCTGAGGTTCTTAATCCTGTGTCTTTTCGTCTGACCCTTCCAGATTCTTTTTCCATACATAACGTATTCCATAGGTCATTGTTGCGGAGATACGTGGCACCTATGGTTCCATCTGTTGATCCTCCTGCCCCGGTTTTAGTGGAGGGGGAGTTGGAGTATATTGTGGAGAAGATTTTGGATTCTCGTGTTTCAAGACGGAAACTCCAGTATCTGGTTAAGTGGAAGGGTTATGCTCAGGAAGATAATTCCTGGGTCTTTGCCTCTGATATCCATGCTCCCGATCTTGTTCGTGCCTTTCATATGGCTCATCCTGGTCGTCCTGGGGGCTCTGGTGAGGGTTCGGTGACCCCTCCTCAAGGGGGGGGGGGTACTGTTGTGAATTCTGTGGCAGAGCTCCCTCCTGTGGTCACAAGTGGTACTTCGGCTGATTCTCTCTGTGAGCTTCCATTGGTGGAGGAAAGTGGTACTGCGGCTTCTGAGTTTCCTTCCTCAGGTGATGTGGTGAAGTCGTTAGGTGCTGCTCTATTTAACTCCACCTTGTGCTTTGATCCTGGCCTCCAGACAATGTTCTAGTATTGGACCTGTTTCCTCCTGGATCGTTCCTGTGGCCTGCTGCTCTGCATAGCTAAGTTCCGCTTTGCTATTTTGTTTGCTGTTTTTTTCTGTCCAGCTTGTCTATTTGTTTTTTCCTGCTTGCTGGAAGCTCTGGGATGCAGAGGGTGTACCTCCGTGCCGTTAGTTCGGTACGGAGGGTCTTTTTGCCCCCTTTGCGTGGTTTTTGTAGGGTTTTGTGTTGACCGCAAAGTTACCTTTCCTATCCTCGCTCTGTTCAGAAAGTCGGGCCTCACTTTGCAAAATCTATTTCATCTCTACGTTTGTCTTTTCATCTTAACTCACAGTCATTATATGTGGGGGCTGCCTTTTCCTTTGGGGGATTTCTCTGAGGCAAGGTAGGCTTATTTTCTATCTTCAGGCTAGCTAGTTTCTCAGGCTGTGCCGAGTTGCATAGGGAGCGTTAGGCGCAATCCACGGCTGCCTCTAGTGTGGTTGGAGAGGATTAGGGATTGCGGTCAGCAGAGTTTCCACGTCTCAGCTCGTTCTATGTTTTTGGGTTATTGTCAGGTCACTGTATGTGCTCTTCAAAAAACCTGATCTGCACATCCAAACATAGACACAGTGTGAACAGGTGCTGAACCCAGAGTCGCCAACTCGTATATAATCAAACAAATAGGGCAGCACACTGCAGCGCCAAAACATGTAAACTTGAAAACACGAAATTTTTTTAAACTGCATTACTGCACTAGAAATATGAAAAATGAGAGCTTTTAGCGCATAAAGATGGCCAATTTTATGTGTACCTCGTAGCCACGTTACGGCATCTCTCTTATACGAGGTCCTACTCTAAACCTACCTCTCTGAGAATAAACGTCTCCATCTGAATGGGTACATGTGAAAAATCTCCTTGGACTCAAATTCTCTCTCACTGTGGAGGGGTATTGGACCTACTATAATTAAAACACCTGAAGCTAGGAGGCAGGGAGTGCACGATCAGAAGGCTAGAGAATACATTTCAAAAAACCTGATCTGCACATCCAAACATCGACACAGTGTGAACAGGTGCTGAACCCAGAGTCGCCAACTCGTATATAATCAAACAAATAGGGCAGCACACTGCAGCGCCAAAACATGTAAACTTGAAAACACTAAATTTTTTTAAACTGCATTACTGCACTAGAAATATGAAAAATGAGAGCTTTTAGCGCATAAAGATGGCCAATTTTATGTGTACCTCGTAGCCACGTTACGGCATCTCTCTTATACGAGGTCCTACTCTAAACCTACCTCTCTGAGAATAAACGTCTCCATCTGAATGGGTACATGTGAAACCTCTCCTTGGACTCAAATTCTCTCTCACTGTGGAGGGGTATTGGACCTACTATAATTAAAACACCTGAAGCTAGGAGGCAGGGAGTGCACGATCAGAAGGCTAGAGAATACATTTCAAAAAACCTGATCTGCACATCCAAACATAGACACAGTGTGAACAGGTGCTGAACCCAGAGTCGCCAACTCGTATATAATCAAACAAATAGGGCAGCACACTGCAGCGCCAAAACATGTAAACTTGAAAACACGAAATTTTTTTAAACTGCATTACTGCACTAGAAATATGAAAAATGAGAGCTTTTAGCGCATAAAGATGGCCAATTTTATGTGTACCTCGTAGCCACGTTACGGCATCTCTCTTATACGAGGTCCTACTCTAAACCTACCTCTCTGAGAATAAACGTCTCCATCTGAATGGGTACATGTGAAACCTCTCCTTGGACTCAAATTCTCTCTCACTGTGGAGGGGTATTGGACCTACTATAATTAAAACACCTGAAGCTAGGAGGCAGGGAGTGCACGATCAGAAGGCTAGAGAATACATTTCAAAAAACCTGATCTGCACATCCAAACATAGACACAGTGTGAACAGGTGCTGAACCCAGAGTCGCCAACTCGTATATAATCAAACAAATAGGGCAGCACACTGCAGCGCCAAAACATGTAAACTTGAAAACACGAAATTTTTTTAAACTGCATTACTGCACTAGAAATATGAAAATATGCCTCCTAGCTTCAGGTGTTTTAATTATAGTAGGTCCAATACCCCTCCACAGTGAGAGAGAATTTGAGTCCAAGGAGAGGTTTCACATGTACCCATTCAGATGGAGACGTTTATTCTCAGAGAGGTAGGTTTAGAGTAGGACCTCGTATAAGAGAGATGCCGTAACGTGGCTACGAGGTACACATAAAATTGGCCATCTTTATGCGCTAAAAGCTCTCATTTTTCATATTTCTAGTGCAGTAATGCAGTTTAAAAAAATTTCGTGTTTTCAAGTTTACATGTTTTGGCGCTGCAGTGTGCTGCCCTATTTGTTTGATTATATACGAGTTGGCGACTCTGGGTTCAGCACCTGTTCACACTGTGTCTATGTTTGGATGTGCAGATCAGGTTTTTTGAAATGTATTCTCTAGCCTTCTGATCGTGCACTCCCTGCCTCCTAGCTTCAGGTGTTTTAATTATAGTAGGTCCAATACCCCTCCACAGTGAGAGAGAATTTGAGTCCAAGGAGAGGTTTCACATGTACCCATTCAGATGGAGACGTTTATTCTCAGAGAGGTAGGTTTAGAGTAGGACCTCGTATAAGAGAGATGCCGTAACGTGGCTACGAGGTACACATAAAATTGGCCATCTTTATGCGCTAAAAGCTCTCATTTTTCATATTTCTAGTGCAGTAATGCAGTTTAAAAAAATTTCGTGTTTTCAAGTTTACATGTTTTGGCGCTGCAGTGTGCTGCCCTATTTGTTTAATTATATACGAGTTGGCGACTCTGGGTTCAGCACCTGTTCACACTGTGTCTATGTTTGGATGTGCAGATCAGGTTTTTTGAAATGTATTCTCTAGCCTTCTGATCGTGCACTCCCTGCCTCCTAGCTTCAGGTGTTTTAATTATAGTAGGTCCAATACCCCTCCACAGTGAGAGAGAATTTGAGTCCAAGGAGAGGTTTCACATGTACCCATTCAGATGGAGACGTTTATTCTCAGAGAGGTAGGTTTAGAGTAGGACCTCGTATAAGAGAGATGCCGTAACGTGGCTACGAGGTACACATAAAATTGGCCATCTTTATGCGCTAAAAGCTCTCATTTTTCATATTTCTAGTGCAGTAATGCAGTTTAAAAAAATTTCGTGTTTTCAAGTTTACATGTTTTGGCGCTGCAGTGTGCTGCCCTATTTGTTTGATTATATACGAGTTGGCGACTCTGGGTTCAGCACCTGTTCACACTGTGTCTATGTTTGGATGTGCAGATCAGGTTTTTTGAAATGTATTCTCTAGCCTTCTGATCGTGCACTCCCTGCCTCCTAGCTTCAGGTGTTTTAATTATAGTAGGTCCAATACCCCTCCACAGTGAGAGAGAATTTGAGTCCAAGGAGAGGTTTCACATGTACCCATTCAGATGGAGACGTTTATTCTCAGAGAGGTAGGTTTAGAGTAGGACCTCGTATAAGAGAGATGCCGTAACGTGGCTACGAGGTACACATAAAATTGGCCATCTTTATGCGCTAAAAGCTCTCATTTTTCATATTTCTAGTGCAGTAATGCAGTTTAAAAAAATTTCGTGTTTTCAAGTTTACATGTTTTGGCGCTGCACTGTATGTGCTCTGACCTCTATGTCCATTGTGGTACTGAATTATCTTATCATAACAGGTGCCAGGGCAGGAAGTGGTGGAGGGTGATTTTCAGGATGAGTATTCAGGAAATACTCACCAAGCTCCTGCGATGTAAGCTCTCAGCGCCGGCAGCAGGTCCTGTGTGAGCGGTCACATGGCACCACTCATTATAGTGATGAATATGCGCATATTCATCACTATAATGATGAATATGCGCTTACTGTAGCGCTGTCTCTCCTGCAGACAGTACGTGCACACAGAGGAGAGTGTACACTGTCCTCCATGTGCTGTCCGTATTGTGGTCTGTGCTGCCGGTAAAAAACGGACATGTCTACGTGTTTTGCACACGGACACACGGTCCGTGTGAAAACACGCACATGTGCAGAAACACATAGATTCTAATGGGTCTACGTGTGTCAGTGTCTCAGGTATGTGAGAAAACTCTCACTACACGTACCGGAGACCCTGACGTGTGAAAGAGGCCTTAATCAGACATGTGTACCAACAGTGAAGATAGCATCTCCCCCATCTCTGTACTGCACAGCCATGGCTCACCACAATCAGGCAGTGTTTAAATTAATATGCCTTGGAGTACGCAGTGACACAACTCAAGAGCAATGGCTGGCTCTGCTAAACCAGGAGCCAGAGAAAGCCTTGTGCGATAACTGTGCAGACCTGGCAGCGGCCCTATGCCGTGGCAACCTCACACACATGACTTGCATGGCTCACGTCCTCAACCTGTTGGTACAGCAATTTCTACACCACTCTCCCAACCTAGATGCGCCTGCTACAGAAAGCACTGTCTCTGTGGTCTCACTTCTGATGATCGCACCCCACAGGTCATCGAATTGCATCGCTACAGAGGTCTTTCAGTCTACCATTTAACTGTTTGATTAGCGATGTTCCGACATGGTGGAATTCCATTCTGCACATGTTTGCAGCAGCTGGAGCAGTATGTCCTTTTGCAAAGACTGGGCCAGTGCAGTCTGGATGTGGTGCAAATCACGCTTGCGGAGTTTGCACAGGTTAAGAACCTCTGCACCCTTTTGCACAGTTTTGAAATGGCTTCTAAGGTGGTTAGTGCTGATGAGGCCATAATCAGCATTACTATTCTGGTCATCTACATGCTGGAGCACACTTTGAATAGTCTGCATGAGGAGGTGATGGTCCCAGAGGAAGAGTTGGAAGCAGAGGAGGATGCATAAGGGATAACAATATCTCAAATTTCCGGACTATCATCACACAGGCAGGGCCATGGGAGGGTGGCTTACAGCGATCAAGAGGGTTCATGGTACCAGACAAACTGTTAGTTAAGATGCAGGAACAAATTGAGGAGTATGAGGTGATGGACACAACAGTCAGGGGATGAAGAGGATAATGATACTCTGTTGTCCATGGTTGGCGGGAGGGGATGGAGGAAGCAACCTTGAGTGTTACCCCGCCACCAACACAACATGGGCTTGGACCTCATGTAAGCACCTGGCAGATGAGCGCCTTCTTGCTGCACTGTCTTCAACAAGATGCTTGCATTCTATGAGTATGTTTTGACGGTCAGTATCAGCAGCGCTTTAGACACAATACTTGTCTGCTCCTTCCAAAGTGCTGCCGGCTTTTGTACGCGCGGTGATTCCGCATGTGTTCATTGAGCCATACATTGGACTGTGATATTTATCTTGGGGAGACTGAGCATCTCCGCAAGATAAATTAACATTCTGTGGTCTAGAAAGACGCGCTGCATGTCCGTTTACGCTGGGTTGCTGGACGCGTCCCTGCACGCATAGTGGAGATGGGATTTCATAAAATTCCTTCCACTGTGCTGTAACATCTGGCCGCTGCAGATTGGACGCTGCGGCTGTACGCAGCATCCAATCTGTAGCCTTTACTGACCATGGAGTTAGAAATCGTGCTAACTACTGGGTTGCCAATCTGTTAGATCCACGGTACAAGAGTAAATTTAGCCAGATGCTTCCACACTATCCTATCTCCGGGAGCTGCTACTGCACAGGTGTGGGCGGCTCCATCTTGGAGGAGAATTTATTTTTCTTCTCCAGCAAGAAGGCGCCAACTGTGCCTGCGCAATAGCAGCTATCAGATCACCTCTATAGACACTGATAGCTGCTACTGCGCAGGAGCGGTGGGCGCCATTTCAAAATTGATTTTTTTTTTGTACTATCTGAATAACATCAAGGCACAGTTATTATTAGGACAGTAATCTTGTGATTATGCTGCAGCGCAGATGCCACGGCTTGCACCTGCCTGCAGAAGGTTTTTTATTTCTTCTTCAGTGTGTACAGATTTTCATTATGCAAAATAGGGGGCAGGTCACTGAGGGATCAATGACCTGTCAGAAGTCTGCATTATGAATACCTAAGCAGAGCACCACATGAAGCCCCCTTCCACAGGCACGCCCCGGAAAATGAGCATATCATTAAACATCAATCACAAGATGGATTCCATCAACAAGGTATTTTAATCAGTAGAACGGCGCCGACCTGACACTGTGTGTAGGCTACTGTGGACAATCCTGCTGACAGGTTCCCTTTAACCACCAGGTCCTCATTGAAGCTTCAATTCCAAGCTGTAAATGCTGGGCCAGACCCTGATACCTTATGCATGGGCCATGACTAACTGCTTATGTGCCATTTTAACAGGTTCTACTGTGGGCCAATTGATCAGTCAAATACCTGTGTTACTATTCTTACCTTTTTCTATCACTCGTAGTCTATAAAACTGATGTTTGTGCCATCAGAGTGTGGCTGGACTAAATAAAAAAACTAAATTGGAGGTGTTGCATGAGGTGTGAGGTCTCCCAGCTAAGAAGGCTTACACCACTGCCTTAACCCCCAAGTCCTCATTAAAACTTAAATTCCAAGCTGTAAATGCTGTGCTAGACCCTGAGACCTCATGCATGGCCCATGGCTGACTGTTTGTGTGCAATTATAACAGGTTTTACTGTGGGTCAATTGATCATTCAACTACCTGTGTTACTAGTCTTACATTTTTCTATCAATAGTAGTCCATGAAGCTAATGTTTGTGCCATCTGAGTGTGGCTGGAATAAAAAAAAACAGGTGGTGAGTGGGTGGAGCTATCCCATAGCCCAATTCCTAAAGGAAATGAACGGGTAGAGTTATTTAATAGCGTTATTCCACAATGTTCCTGAGCGTAAGCTATTTCACATGGTTGAGCGCACTTGGGATCTGCCCCCAAGGCCCTGCCCATGCCCAATGTTTGGTCCGTAGACCGCGGCTAGGAGTTAGTCCCGCTTTTGTGTACAAAATTTGTTAGCTTTTACAATTGTTAAAAAGCTTAATAAAAAGACTTCTTTGTACACACAGTTGACAGTAAACCTTTTGTCAATGTTAGGAATAAGTTTACCTTGCTTCTGTGTCTCAAATATTTTGACCCTTATTTGTTGGCTTTTCCTTCCCCTGGAGAAAGCCACATATAATTGCCCATGTGAAAACACTGGGAGAGGCAAATAAATTCCTACAATATCCAAGGACTGTCCCTGAGATTTATTGATGGTCATTGCAAAAACCAACATGACAGGAAACTGACGCCGTCACATCTGGACTGGCAAGTTTTTAACTTTGGAAATCAGGTCAATTCTTGGAATAAGAAATGTCTGACCCTTTGCTTTTCCATTTAAAGCAATGGCATGAATAACGTTTGCTTTTAAGCCTTTCACATAAAGCCTTGTGCCATTACAAAGGCCACGTGTTCTGTTAAGATTACGCAGGAGCATAATTACAGCTCCTGGTTTCAGCTTAAGGCTACTTTCACACATCAGGTTTTTGCCATCAGGCACAATCCGGCGAGTTTTTAAAAAATCGGATCCATTTTTTACTCCGTTGGATCAGTTTTTTTCTCATAGAGTTGTATTAGCGCCGGATTGCGCCTGATGGCCACAGGTTTCATCCGTTTTTTGCCAGATCCGTCAAAAAATCTGTTAACGGTGGACTGAGAAAATGTACAGAGGAACCTTTTTTCTGTCCGGCGAAACAACGCCCAGCGACTGATCCGCCGAAAAACGTATGAAACTGAGATGTGAAAGGATGAATCCTTCCTCCGAATCCGGTTTTTCATGCATTCTCCATACAAATCATGCACATTTTCTGGTCTCTCTCTCTCGAACAGGAAGCCCAAAGTCTATCCACGGGATCATTGAAAAAAAAAAAACGGATCCAGCAAAAAACGGATCCGTTGCATCAGTTTTTCACAATTTGCAACGGATTTGTTTTTTCAAAAATTGGCCGGATCCAGCCTGACGGCAAAAAACTGATGTGTAAAAGTAGCCTTAGGCTACTTTCACACTAGCATTTTCTGCAATCCGTCACAATGCGTCGTTTTGCAGAAAAAACGCATCCTGCAAAAGTGCTTGCAGGATGCGTTTTTTCCCCATAGACTTGTATTGATGACGCATTGCGACGGATTGCCACACGTCGCATCCGTCGTGCGACGGATGCGTCGTGCTTCTGCGGACCGTCGGGAGCAAAAAACGCTACATGTAATGTTTTTTGCTCCTGACGGACGGCTTTTTCCGACCACGCATGCGCGGCCGGAACTCCTCCCCCACCTCCCCGCACCTTACAATGGGGCAGCGGATGCGCCGGAGAAATGCATCCGCCGCCTCCGTTGTGCAATGCATTAAACGCTAGCATCGGAATCTCTCCCCGACGCATTGTGACGGGGAGATTCCGACGCTAGTGTGAAAGTAGCCTTAGTTCATGAGGAGGCATCCCAGTGGGATTCAAAGAGTTAAGAAATTCTACAGGGTGATCTGTGAAAATCACACCCTCTTCCGCAATTGTGTCGACGGAGCGATATTTTGAGTGTTCACCTTGAACTTTACTAAGAATTTTGTTCAAGGTGTGAACGTCATCATTCAATGGCGTAAGGATTGGCAATTGCTTCAACCGTTGCATCGGTAATCTCAATTGAGTCGTCAAAAATGGCTGTAATTAAATCACCCTCTTCAATAAAAGAATTTGGGATTTCAATTGTGTCTTCTGGTAGACCATATACATTTGACAACTCTCCATTGCTAAGTTTCAGTAACCATGAGTTGTACTCAACTTCGTCCTGAGATGTTCTCATATTTTGTTGCAACTGGAAGAGTGAAAACTGATTCCAGGATTTTGAGTATTTAATGGTGGACTGTACAATTTGGGCTCTTTTTCCACCTTCCACTATTGGTAGGGTTTGACGAAAGTCACCACCGTTTATGAAAACTTTTCCACCAAATGGTCTTTTTTTTTACACATACTGTATGTCTTGGAACAAATTATCCACAGCGTTCATATAAAAACAGGGAGTCTTTGTTACTTTGTCCCAAATAATGGCAGATGACTCCTTAAGCTCCTTTCCTTGAAGTGAGGTTGACTTAATTTTTGACACTGTGGTCTCATTTGTTGTAGTTCCAAGGCCAAACTTGGAATGGTAGGTGCTACCGTTTTGTACCAATCCAGTGGAGGCTACTGAGCGAATAGACTTCTTTTCTGCTTGTAGTGTCTTGTGCAAGCAGTTGTACAAAAATGTCTTCCTACTGCCTCCTGGGTCATCCAGAAAAAAACAGTGTCGTCTGGCTGTGATGCAGCATTGACTGCTTGCATAATTGCATCAAAAGCTGATTTCTGAGCTTCATTAAGCATAGCTTTCAATTGCTCAGCCTCCTGCTTTATTACAGCATAATTCTGTTGGTCCAGTATTTCATCTGGAACATTTACTGGAGTTGGCAATCCGTAGTCAGCATATGACTTTTTATTGCTTAAGAGCACTTCATTAATATCACGAAGAGCCAGTTCCTCAGCAATTTCTGGAGTACACCGCCTGGTGTAATCCTCCATAAATATGCTTTTATATTTTTGTCATAATGCCAATGGTTTAGCTGGTTCCCCATATACACAAATTATAGCAAATAATTTGCAAAGTTGGTAGGGCATTTGGAAAGCGATTGCATCCATTATACCGTCTTCCCATTGGGAATTGTCTTCCAAAATATGAAGATCAATGCACGCATTTTTATACGTGTCATGTTCGACTCCATTGACAGTCCTTAAGTCAGCATAAGTCTTTGCTCCTCTTACGTGAAGTAAAAGGAGTCTTGGGTAGTTCAGCTCACCATCTGTTAGAGACTGTATACATTCATACATTCGGGCAATTGTTTTCCCAAATTGAGCCTGCCATTTTTTCCATCCTTCTGGTACAGCTTTTCTATCCCAGACATAGTGTTCAGGGATTTCACTGTACAAATACTGACAGGCGGAAGCGTCCACTCTGTTTAGCTCAAAATAAGCCTGCAGAGTAGAGGCTTTTGAGTCTGAAATAACCATATCCACTTGCTGCATGTTTTCAAGGTGAGCAGCAAGCCTTTTAATGGTATGTGAAGCATCATCCATTTTATTTTTTCTGATTCTCCACATGCCCTCATGGTCGCTTATATACCGAGAAGCTAGGTACATGGCTGGTTCATTCCAGTTTAATGTATCAAACTTGATATTGGCACAGTCATGTCCTTTGTATACATATTTGAAAAGATATTTAACACTTTTTATTGAAGCACATATCTCAACATTGATATGGCAATTGTACTTGAGTAATAAATAGGGGTTGTATAGAACTACCCATCTATTGTCGATTTCTCACGTTCCTCGTCTGGTTTTCCCACTATTGCGTTGACGGTACTGTGGGTAACCATCAACATTGGGGTTTGTCTCTGTATTAAATTCCTTTGGGAATTTTTTGGCACATTGACCATCTGTCATGCATATAGCACTAGGTTGATCTTCACCACATGGGCCATGAATCATGTGCTTCATCACTGCCTCATTTAGTTTTGGATTTTCTGTCTCATTTAGGATTTCAACTCGTCAATTATTTCTTTGTCCCTCCGTTTATCTTCCTAAGGATTAAGAGCATGTGAGCGTGTGGTAGTCCACGCTTTTGAAATTCTATTTCTTACACATAGGCAACTACACAGGCAAAAGTGTGTTTTTTCAAAATCTCGTCAAGCACGGCTTGGAGTTTGATTTTAAATACTTGTGCAACCAAATCTGGTCTGAACTCTGGCCTTTGCCATGGTTCTAACTTTTCAGTAATTTCTTTCCACTTTGGATTACAGGCCATCGTAACAAAAACATCTAGCTTTCTGAATTTTCGGACAATTGTCATGGTATCAGGTAATTTTATTGCATAGCTCTTGGGCTTCTAATGAAAGTGGACGGTAAAATTTCTGGTGTCCCAGCTTTTAGCCCTTGGTGTAATGCAGCATTATGGATGTGATCCATAATGCCGGCATAACTGTCGACACGTACTGCCTTTTGATTTTGGTTTATATATTCGATTCTGTCGGATTCAATTTTGACATAACTGTCAACGATAATAAATTGTTGCGTCAACTTCCCATCATTTAAAAGGGGATTGATCTCGTCACGAATGGCAATTGATCATCCATACAAATAGGACGTAATTGGATGCACCCTCTCTTGCAGCAGGAAAGGAATGCTGTGTCCTGCGCCATTTCTGCCTGAGTGTTGCCTCACAATGTTGCCTCACAGTGTTGCCTCACAGTGTTGCCTCACAGGCTAATGTTCAAAAAATGCTTATGCCTTAACTCGCCACCAGGGAGAGCTCCATGGTTACGCCCACGCAGTTAGCTGTTAGTGGTAGTAACTATGGATACCTAAGTTACTGTTCAGGTGTGGATGACTCATTGCACAGAGACACATGGTTGAGCTGTGGATGACTCATTGTGCACAGACACATGGACATGTCTAAATTAGGTATATTGATTCTGCTGTTCTCCTTAATCAGACATTGTTCATTTCCTATTCTTGTGCCTCTTCATTCATTGCTGAGTTATAACTCCTTCTTTCTTTTATATAAATTGTCTTTAGCCATCTGGGTGTAGTTCTCGAGAAAACTACCAAAAAGAATATTTGATAACCAAATCTATTTGGCTAAAAGATTAGATTTATACGCAGAAAAGAGAGATCCATATCTCTGGAAGGAAGAAGCGCAGGAACAAAATAAAAAAAAATCCCTGATTTAGGAGATTAGCAACATTAAAGGGATCTTTTCATGTAAAATTCTATTTACCTGCAGATAAGTAATTAATATGCAGCGCTCTGAAGCTGTCCACCCGCGGCACTAAGATCCCCGCTACTGGCAGGAAATTAACTTTATTCTTTCTGGCAGCCTTGAGCTTTCAGTCAAAAGGCAGGGTCGGACTGGCCTGGCGGGGTACTGGCGAAATTGCCCGGTGGGCCAGAGAGAGAAGAAGAAGAAACACATGCAGACTTGAACCGCTGCAACATCCAGGGCCGGCATCTCTGCTCAGCACATCTGTGTAAGTGCCGGGACCCTAGATCAATGGAGGGGCCACATGCTGTCGAGGACACTGGCACAATATGGTGACCACCCACCACCTCAAATACATGATGATGTCACTATAGGGTGCCCTATGTGCTGAGCAATGAAAAGAGTTAGACGTCACTGAGGAGACATGAACTGTGAGGAGTGAGAGAGGTGAATATTTATTTTTTATGTATGAGGCATGATATGGGGCCAATTATACTGTATGGAGCAATATATAGGGGCCATTTTATATGGTATGGAGCAATGCATGAGGCCTATTTTATACTGTATGGAGCCCATTATGCTGTATGGAGCACTATATGGGACCAATTATACTGTATGGAGCACTATATGGGGCCAATATATACTTTGTGGAGCAATATAAGGGGCCATTATACTGTATGGAGCATTATATTGGGCCCATTATACTGTATGGAGCATTATATGGGGCCAATTATACTGTATGGAGCATTATATAGGAGCTATTATATACTATATGGAACACTATGTGGGGCCCATTATACTGTATGGAGTGTTATATGGGGCACATTATACTGTATGGAGCATTATATGGGCCCATTATACTGTATGGAGTATTATATGGGGCCAATATACTGTATTGAGCATTATATGGGGCCAATATACTGTATTGAGCATTATATGGGGCAATTATACTGCATGGAACATTATTTAGGGGGCCATTATGTATTTTATGGAGCACTATGTAGGGTCCATTATACTGTATGGAGAATTATATGGGCCCATTATACTGTATGGAGCATTATATGGTGCAAATTATACTATATGGAGCATTATATGGGCCCATTGTACTGTATGGAGCATTATATGGGGCCCATTATACTGCATGGAGCAATATATGAGGCTATTATTCTGTATGGGGCAATTTAAGGGGAGGGGCATTATTTTGTATGGAGCAATATTTGGGCTTATTATTCTGAATAGAGCAATACACGGGGTCATTTATACTGTATGGAGCATTATATGAGGCCCATTATACTGTAGGAGCAATATATGTGACTCATTACACTGTATGGAGAAATATATGGGGCCATCATTCTGTATGGAGGAATATATAGGGCCCATTATACGGCATGGAGCATTATATGGGGCCGTTTTTCTTTATTGAGCAATATATGGGGCCCATTATATTGTATGGAACATTATATGGGGCCCATTATACTGGATGAAGAACTATGTGGTGCACATTATACTGTACAGAGCAATATATGAGGCCTAATACTAAATGGACTATGTGGTGCCCATATAGTCATTCATAAAGAATTATGGTGCCCATAATTCTGTCTGGAGGACTATGTGCTACGTATAATACTGTATGGATGACTATGTGATGTCCATAATTCTATATGGAGAACTACGTTTGTGGAATAAAACCAACTCAAGAGACACAGCCCATGGTCCAGTTTATGGTCCATTTACATGAATAATGAACCTGCATTTGTGAGAATGGTTACTGGCCATATAAACAAGTCAGCGATCACCTGATGAACAAGAGAAATGCTTGTTGGACATGTAATTAGATAATTTATGCTGGCTAACTTATCATCAGCACATATCCTAGTGTAAACTTGTGAGTGTGAGTTACCCCCGCGAAAAGATTTCTATATATGTATTATGCACGGCTTTCAGGACATCTTGCCTAACATCTTATGCTGCACCCATGCCATCAGGGCCGCCATCAGGGCATGACGGCCGTGACTGGCGTATGGGGCCCGGTGAGCAGAGGGGGCCCGCATCGGGCCCCGTCTTATCTGCTCACCGGGCCCCTACCGGCAGCCGCAGGCTAACCGGGCCCTTAGCGCCGACGCTGCAGCTGTTTAAAGCTATTGACGTGCGGGCGCGGGCCCGCACGTCAATAGTTAACAGCCGCGGCGCCGCCAGCCAATCTGAGGCTGGCAGGCGCTGACGTCAGCCGCAGCGTGCGTGCATGTCGCCGGCGTCTGACATCATTGTCAGTCGCCGGCGAGTGCATGCACGCTGCAGCTGCGTGGAGACTTCGCCCGCCGCAGGAGCGCGGCAGGTAAGAAGAACTTCTTTTTTTTTTTTTTTTTTAGAGCGGCGATCCGGGGGCCCAGGGAAGAACGCTGGACAGAGATGGGGCAGAGTGCTGGGAAGAGATGGGGCAGAGTGCTGGGAAGAGATGGGGCAGAGTGCTGGACAGAGATGGGGCAGAGTGCTGGACACAGGGGCAAAACGCTGGACAGAGATGGGGCAGAGTGCTGGGAAGAGATGGGGCAGAGTGCTGGACAGAGATGGGGCAGAGTGCTGGACAGAGATGGGGCAGAGTGCTGGACAGAGATGGGGCAGAGTGCTGGACAGAGATGGGGCAGAGTGCTGGACAGAGATGGGGCAGAGTGCTGGACAGAGATGGGGCAGAGTGCTGGACAGAGATGGGGCAGAGTGCTGGACAGAGATGGGGCAGAGTGCTGGACAGAGATGGGGCAGAGTGCTGGACAGAGATGGGGCAGAGTGCTGGACAGAGATGGGGCAGAGTGCTGGACAGAGATGGGGCAGAGTGCTGGACACAGGGGCAAAACGCTGGACAGAGATGGGGCAGAGTGCTGGGAAGAGATGGGGCAGAGTGCTGGGAAGAGATGGGGCAGAGTGCTGGGAAGAGATGGGGCAGAGTGCTGGACAGAGATGGGGCAGAGTGCTGGACAGAGATGGGGCAGAGTGCTGGACAGAGATGGGGCAGAGTGCTGGACAGAGATGGGGCAGAGTGCTGGACAGAGATGGGGCAGAGTGCTGGACAGAGATGGGGCAGAGTGCTGGACAGAGATGGGGCAGAGTGCTGGACAGAGATGGGGCAGAGTGCTGGACAGAGATGGGGCAGAGTGCTGGACAGAGATGGGGCAGAGTGCTGGACAGAGATGGGGCAGAGTGCTGGACAGAGATGGGGCAGAGTGCTGGACAGAGATGGGGCAGAGTGCTGGACAGAGATGGGGCAGAGTGCTGGACAGAGATGGGGCAGAGTGCTGGACACAGGGGCAAAGTGCTGGGAAGAGATGGGGCAGAGTGCTGGGAAGAGATGGGGCAGAGTGCTGGACAGAGATGGGGCAGAGTGCTGGACAGAGATGGGGCAGAGTGCTGGACAGAGATGGGGCAGAGTGCTGGACAGAGATGGGGCAGAGTGCTGGACAGAGATGGGGCAGAGTGCTAGACAGAGATGGGGCAGAGTGCTGGGAAGAGATGGGGCAGAGTGCTGGGCAGAGATGGGGCAGAGTGCTAGACAGAGATGGGGCAGAGTGCTGGGAAGAGATGGGGCAGAGTGCTGGGAAGAGATGGGGCAGAGTGCTGGGCAGAGCGCTGGACAGAGATGGGGCAGAGCGCTGGACAGAGATGGGGCAGAGCGCTGGGAAGAGATGGGGCAGAGCGCTGGGAAGAGATGGGGCAGAGTGCTGGGCAGAGTGCTGGACAGAGATGGGGCAGAGCGCTGGACACAGATGGGGCAGGATTGGACACAGATGGGGCAGAGTGCTGAACACAGATGGGGCAGAGTGCTGGACACAGATGGGGCAGGATTGGAAACAGATGGGGCAGAGTGCTGGACACAGATGGGGCAGAGTGCTGGACACAGATGGGGCAGGATTGGAAACAGATGGGGCAGAATGGAGACAGATGGGGCAGGATTGGAGACAGATGGGGCAGGATGGATACGATGGAGACAGATGGGGCAGGATGGGGAGATCATATGGGGCAGAATGGATACTCATGAGGGCAGGATGGGAGAACATATGGCTGGAGCCTGCAATGAGACACACGGGGGCTAGGATGGCGAATATTACCATAGAGGCTAATTAAGGGATATTATTATTGCAGTGATGTATTTATTTTATTTTTTGAGTATACTGTTTTAAATGGGGGGAGGTCCTGTTACTGTGCAGAGTGATACTATGTCACCTTCTTTATGTGGTGTAATGTAGAGGCTGTGAAAATTAAGTAATGTATTCTGCAAGTGGAACTCGAGATAACTGTGTTATTTCCTGCAGAGACGAGTCCTGGCTGGAAGAAATGATGGCGGTCTGTGCTGGATGAAAGATGAAGGACTTCACCTAGAGACGTCACTGGTGAGTCAGTGTTAACTATACACTGACAGTATACACTGTATACTATATACTGAGCTCCTGTGTATAATGTCACCGGTGATCACTGTATTACCTGTACACAGACACTGCTTACTAATTACAGATCTCCTGTGTATAATGGCACTGATGGTGATAGTATTGTGGTTGTTTTTTTTTTATTACTGATCAGTATTGTAGTATTCAGTCACTATGTGGTGGTAATATGCGGTCTGGTCATGGTGTTGTGGTATTTGTTCCTTGTGTTTGATATTATTCGGTCACTGTGGTGGTAATATGTCATCTGGTCATAGTGTTGTGGTATTTGTTCCTTGTATGTAGTATTATAGGTCATTTTAAAAATTGAAAAATAAATAAAAATATACCTAAATTGTATTGCATATTTTAACAAATATTTAGTAGGTTACAGTACAGTAGGGCCCGGCCAAAAGTGTCTACCGTGTTCTGGTGGCGGCTTAAAAAATCTTTTGGCCAAAACAAAAGCTGCCGGCTATATGTGTGATCTGGTGATGGGAACTGTTAATGTGTGATAGGTGAGAAGTGGAGATTTTCCAAGAGATAGCGGTGGGACTGTGGACAGTTCGAGGGGTGGAGCCTGGAGGCGGGGCTGGGGTGGAGCCTGGGCGGAGTCTCAAGGGGGCCCCGAAAATTTTGCCAGTATGGGGCCCCGAAATTTCTAGTGGCAGCCCTGCATGCCATTATATATTTCTGTATTTATAAACTTTGAAAAATAGTTTCTATATTATTAGTACTAGAAATACAATACCATTATCCCATGCCCTTTTATTTTTTTCATTTGTGGTCAACAACACAGAGGGCAAATGTTACATTTTTATTTTAGTTCCCAGCCTTCAGCTATGAATTACTCACACTCTTAGCCCCTTGGCTAGAGTTTACAGCGCTTATAAGTCACATTCATCTTACAGCAGGGAGGGAGAATAGAGATAGTGTCAAATAAAATAAACCAGAGTCAGTGTGAGGATCACGTCTATCTTTTTCAATGTACTTTCCTATTAATGTTTATATTGTAGAAATCAGTCTATGTATAGTTTTGTCAAAGTAAGAAATTTCATTTCCTAGAGGCCTATTAGTAGTTAAAGTAAAACTAAACACAGTAACTGCTCAAAAATACAAAATCCCAGCATTTCCTCTCTACATCTCCAACTTCACTTTGATCCTACTTTGCTTCCTATTACAATTAAAACTGAGGAATATAAAAAATGTTTTCTGTGGGTCTTAGCCTTGTTATCTTACTGACTAGAGATGAGCAAATTGACTTTGAGTCAAATTTCTTGATACTGTATCTCCGCAAATTGAAACAGTTTGCATTTTAATTAGGGAAGATCGAATCCATTGCACCCACTGCTCAGAGCGTGCAAATGACATCAGATGTGTTGTGAATTCCGCTCTTGGGCTCCCTCCGGTGGTTGTAAGTGGCACTTTTGTGAGTTCTGCTCTTGGGCTCCCTCCGGTGGTTTTAAGTGGTATGGCTGCTCCTTGGATTTAGCAGTCTGCAGCTGCTTCCACTGATTGTCTTTCTGCTCAGCTATTTTTGCCTGGCTCTTCCCTTCAGCCAGTGCCACTTGTCTATGTTTCCTGGTTGGATTCACATCTCTATTGGATTTCCCTGATATCCTGACCAGTTCAGCAAAGTTAAGTCCTTGCTTGCTCTGTTATGACCTGGTGGTTAGGAGCACCCGGCACGACCTGATAGTTAAACTCACACAGGACAAGCTCTGGGATGTGGGAGCTCTGCTGACCGCAAGCCCTAATCCTATCACAACAAATAGAAATAGCCGTGGAGCGTTCCTGACTCTCCCTAGACGCCTCTTCACAGCCTAAGAGTTAGCTAGCCCTAGAGATAGAAAATAAAGCCTACCTTGCCTCAGAGAAATTCCCCAAAGGAAAAGGCAGCCCCCCACATATATTGACTGTGAGTAAAGATGAAGTCACAAACGCAGAAATGAAACAGGTATCAGCAAAGGGAGGCCAGACTTACTAAACAGACAGAGGATAGGAAAGGTATCTTTGCGGTCAGCACAAGTACTGCAAAAGACCACGCAGAGTGTGCAAAAAGACCTCCGCACCGACTCACGGTGCGGAGGTGCCACTCTGCATCCCAGAGCTTCCAGCTAGCAAGACAAAATCATGATAACCAGCTGGACAAGGAAACAATGAACAAATAATAACTATCAGGAACTTAGCTTCTGCTGGAGAAGACAGGTCACCAGAAAGATCCAAGAGCGAACTGAACCAATGCAGGAACATTGACAGCTGGCATGGAGTAACGATCTGAGTGGAGTTAAATAGAGCAGCCAACCAAAGGATAAACCACGTCACCTGTGCAAGGAACCTCAGAAGCAGCAGCTTCACTCACAGCCACCAGAGGGAGTCCATGGACAGAACTCGCCGAAGTACCATTCACGACCACAGGAGGGAGTTCGACAACAGAATTCACAACAGTACCCCCCCCCTTGAGGAGGGGTCACCGAACCCTCACCAGAGCCCCCAGGCCGATCAGGATGAGCCAAATGAAAGGCACGAACTAGATCGGCAGCATGAACATCAGAGGCAAAAACCCAGGAATTATCTTCCTGACCATAACCCTCCCACTTGACCAGGTACTGGAGTTTCCGTCTCGAAACACGAGAATCCAAAATCTTCTCCACCACATACTCCAACTCCCCCTCGACCAACACCAGGGCAGGAGGATCAACGGAGGGAACCATAGGCACCACGTATCTCCGCAACAACGACTATGGAGCACATTATGGATGGCAAAAGAAGCTGGAAGGTCCAAACGAAATGACACAGGATTAAGAACTTCAGAAATCTTATATGGCCCAATGAAACGAGGCTTAAACTTAGGAGAGGAAACCTTCATAGGAACATGACGAGATGACAACCAAACCAAATCCCCAACACGAAGTCGGGGACCAACACAGTGCCGGCGGTTAGCGAAACATTGAGCTTTCTCCTGGGACAATGTCAGATTATCCACCACATGAGTCCAAATCTGCTGCAACCTGTCCACCACCGTATCCACACCAGGACAGTCCGAAGGCTCAACCTGCCCTGAAGAGAAACGAGGATGGAAACCAGAATTACAGAAAAAAGGAGAAACTAAAGTAGCCGAGCTGGCCCGATTATTAAGGGTGAACTCAGCCAAAGGCAAGGACACCCAATCATCCTGATCAGCAGATACAAAGCATCTCAGATATGTTTCCAAAGTCTGATTAGTTCGTTCGGTTTGGCCATTAGTCTGGGGATGGAAAGCCGAATAAAAAGACAAATCAATGCCCATCTTAGCACAAAAGGACCGCCAAAACCTCGAAACAAACTGGGAACCTCTGTCCGAGACGATGTTCTCTGGAATGCCATGCAAACGAACCACATGCTGGAAAAACAATGGCACCAAATCAGAGGAGGAAGGCAATTTAGACAAGGGTACCAAATGGACCATCTTAGAGAAGCGATCACAAACCACCCAAATGACCGACATCCTTTGAGAAACAGAGAGATCAGAAATAAAATCCATGGAAATATGCGTCCAGGGCCTCTTCGGGACCGGCAAGGGCAGAAGCAATCCACTGGCACGAGAACAGCAGGGCTTAGCCCGAGCACAAGTCCCACAGGACTGCACAAAAGAACGCACATCCCGTGACAAGGAAGGCCACCAAAAGGATCTAGCCACCAAATCTCTGGTACCAAAGATTCCAGGATGACCAGCCAACACCGAACAATGAACCTCAGAGATAACTCTACTAGTCCATCTATCAGGGACAAACAGTTTCTCCGTAGGACAACGGTCAGGTCTATCAGCCTGAAACTTCTGCAGCGTGCGCCGCAAATCAGGGGAGATGGCAGACAAAATTACCCCCTCTTTAAGAATACCCGCTGGCTCCGGAACACCCGGAGAATCAGGCACAAAACTCCTTGACAGGGCATCAGTCTTCACATTCTTAGATCCCGGAAGGTATGAAACCACAAAATCAAAACGGGAGAAAAAGAGCGACCATCGAGCCTGTCTAGGATTCAACCGTTTGGCAGACTCGAGATAAGTCAAATTCTTGTGATCCGTCAAGACCACCACGCGATGTTTAGCTCCTTCAAGCCAATGACGCCACTCCTCGAATGCCAACTTCATGGCCAACAACTCTCGATTGCCAACATCATAATTGCGCTCAGCAGGCGAGAATTTTCTAGAAAAGAAGGCACATGGTTTCATCACCGAGCCATCAGAACTTCTTTGCGACAAAACAGCCCCTGCTCCAATCTCAGAAGCATCAACCTCGACCTGAAACGGGAGCGAAACATCTGGCTGGCACAACACAGGGGCAGAAGAAAAACGACGCTTCAACTCCTGAAAAGCCTCTACAGCCGCAGAGGACCAATTGACCACATCAGCACCTTTCTTGGTCAAATCAGTCAACGGTTTAGCAATACTAGAAAAATTAGCGATGAAGCGACGGTAAAAATTAGCAAAGCCCAGGAACTTCTGCAGGCTCTTCACAGATGTAGGCTGAGTCCAATCATAAATGGCCTGAACTTTAACCCCTTCCCGACCCATGACGCCACGTAGGCATCATGAAAGTCGGTGCCAATCCGACCCATGACGCCTATGTGGCGTCATGGAAAGATCGCGTCCCTGCAGATCGGGTGAAAGGGTTAACTCCCATTTCACCCGATCTGCAGGGACAGGGGGAGTAGTAGTTTAGCCCAGGGGGGGTGGCTTCACCCCCCCGTGGCTACGATCGCTCTGATTGGCTGTTGAAAGTGAAACTGCCAATCAAAGCGATTTGTAATATTTCACCTATTATAACTGGTGAAATATTACAATCCAGCCATGGCCAATGCTGCAATATCATCGGCCATGGCTGGAAACACTAATGTGCCCCCACCCCACCCCACCGATCGCCCCCCCAGCCCTCCGATCTGTCCGGTACACTGCTCCGGCTCCCCTCCATCCTGTGCTCCGCTCCCCCCGTGCTCTTGTCCGCTCCCCCCGTGCTCCAATCACCCTCCCCGTGCTCCAATCACTCCCCCTGCACTCCGTTCCACCCCCCCGTGCTCCGTTCCACCCCCCGTGCTCCGTTCCACCCCCCCGTGCTCCGTTCCACCCCTCCCGCGCTCCGAGCCACCCCCCCATGCTCCGATCCCCCCCCCCGTGCTCCCCCCCCACCCCATCATACTTACCGATCCTGCCGGGGTCGGTCCGCCTTCTCCCTGGGCGCCGCCATCTTCCTAAATTGCGGGCGCATGCGCAGTGCGCCCGCCGAATCTGCCGGCCGGCAGATTCGTTCCAAAGTGCATTTTGATCACTGAGATAGATTATATCTCAGTGATAAAAATAAAAAAAATAATAAATGACCCCCCCCCTTTGTCACCCCCATAGGTAGGGACAATAAAAAAATAAAGATTTTTTTTTTCCACTAATGTTAGAATAGGGGTAGGGTTAGGGCTAGGGTTAGGGCTAGGGTTAGGGTTTCGGTATGTGCACACGTATTCTGGTCCTCTGCGGATATTTCCACTGCGGATTTGATAAATCCGCAGTGCCAAACCGCGGCGGATTTATGGCGGATTTACCGCGTTTTTTCTGCGCATTTCACTGCGGTTTTACAACTGCGATTTTCTATTGGAGCAGTTGTAAAACCGCTGCGAAATCCGAACAAAGAAGTGACATGCTGCGGAATGTAAACCGCTGCGTTTCCGTGCAGTTTTTCTGCAGCATGTGTACAGCGATTTTTGTTCCCCATAGGTTTACATTGAACTGTAAACTCATGGGAAACTGCTGCGGATCCGCAGCGTTTTCCGCAGCGTGTGCACATAACTTTAGAATTAGGCTATGTGCACACGGTGCGGATTTGGCTGCGGATCCGCAGCGGATTGGCCGCTGCGGATTCACAGCAGTGTTCCATCAGGTTTACAGTACCATGTAAACCTATGGAAAACCAAATCTGCTGTGCCCATGGTGCGGAAAATACCGCGCGGAAACGCTGTGTTGTACTTTCCGCAGCATGTCAATTCTTTGTGCGGATTCCGCAGCGTTTTACACCTGTTCCTCAATAGGAATCCGCAGGTGAAATCCGCACAAAAAACACTGGAAATCCGCGGAAAATCCGCATGTAAAACGCAGTGCCTTTTACCCACGGATTTTTCAAAAATGATGCTGAAAAATCTCACACGAATTCGCAACGTGGGCACATAGCCTTAAGGTTAGGGTTGGAATTAGGGTTGGGGTTAGGGTTAGGGGTGTGTTGGGGTTAGGGTTGTGATTAGGGATATGGCTACAGTTGGGATTAGGGTTAGGGGTGTGTTGGGGTTAGTGTTGGAGGTAGAATTGAGGGGTTTCCACTGTTTAGGCACATCAGGGGTCTCCAAACGCAACATGGAGCCACCATTGATTCCAGCCAATCTCGTGTTCAAAAAGTCAAATGGTGCTCCCTCAATTCCGAGCCCCGTCGTGTGCCCAAACAGTGGTTTACCCCCACATATGGGGTACCAGCATACTCAGGATAAACTGCGCAACAATTACTGGGGTCCAATTTCTCCTGTTACCCTTGTGAAAATAAAAAAATGCTTGCTAAAACATCATTTTTGAGGAAAGATAAATTATTTTTTATTTTCACGGCTCTGCGTTGTAAACGTCTGTGAAGCACTTGGGGATCAAAGTGCTCACCACATATCTAGATAAGTTTCTTGGGGGGTCTAGTTTCTAAAATGGGGTCACTTGTGGGGGGTTTCTACTGTTTAGCCACTTCAGGGGCTCTGCAAACGCAACGTGACGCCCGCAGAGCATTCCATCAAAGTCTGCATTTCAAAACGTCACTACTTCAATTCCGAGCCCCGGCATGTGCCCAAACAGTAGTTTACCCCCACATATGGGGTATCACCGTACTCAGGAGAAACTGGACAACAAATATTGGGGTCAAATTTCTACTGTTACCCTTGGGAAAATAAAAAATTGCAGGCTAAAAGATCATTTTTGAGAAAATAATTTTTTATTTTATTTTCATGGCTCTGCGTTATAAACTTCTGTGAAGCACTTAGGGGTTCAAAGTCCTCAACACACATCTAGATTAGTTCATTTGGGGGTCTAGTTTCCAAAATGGGGTCATTTCTGGGGGATCTCCAATGTTTAGGCACACAGGGGCTCTCCAAACGTGACATGGTGTCCGCTAATAATTGGAGCTAATTTTCCATTTAAAAAGCCAAATGGCATGCCTTCCCTTCCGAGCCCTGCCATGCGCCAAAACAGTGGTTTACCCCACATATCGGGTATCAGCGTACTCAGGACAAACTGGACAACAACATTTGGGGTCCAATTTCTCCTATTACCCTTGGCAAAATAGGAAATTCCAGACTAAAAAATCATTTTTGAGGAAAGAAAAATTATTTTTTATTTTCATGGCTCTGCATTATAAACTTCTGTGAAGCACCTGGGGGTTTAAAGTGCTCATTATGCATCTAGATAAGTTCCTTGGGGGGTCTAGTTTCCAAAATGGGGTCACTTGTGGGGGAGCGCCAATGTTTAGGCACACAGGGGCTCTCCAAACGCGACATGGTGTCCGCTAACGATGGAGATAATTTTTCATTCAAAAAGTCAAATGGCGCTCCTTCCCTTCCGAGCCTTACCATGTGCCCAAACAGTGGTTTACCCCCACATGTGAGGTATTGGTGTACTCAGGAGAAATTGCCCAACAAATTTTAGGATCCATTTTATCCTGTTGCCCATGTGAAAATGAAAAAATTGAGGCCAAAAGAATTTTTTTGTGAAAAAAAAGTACTTTTTCATTTTTACAGATCAATTTGTGAAGCACCTGAGGGTTTAAAGTGCTCACTAGGCATCTAGATAAGTTCCTTGGGGGGTCTAGTTTCCAAAATGGGGTCACTTGTGGGGGAGCTCCAATTTTTAGGCACACGGGGGCTCTCCAAACGTGACATGGTGTCCGCTAAAGAGTGGAGCCAATTTTTCATTCAAAAAGTCAAATGGCGCTCCTTCCCTTCCAAGCCCTGCCATGCGCCCATACAGTGGTTTACCCCCACATATGAGGTATCAGCGTACTCAGGACAAATTGGACAACAACTTTCGTGGTTCAGTTTCTCCTTTTACCATTGGGAAAATAAAAAATTGTTGCTAAAAGATAATTTTTGTGACTAAAAAGTTAAATGTTCATTTTTTCCTTCCATGTTGCTTCTGCTGCTGTGAAGCACCTGAAGGGTTAATCAACTTCTTGAATGTGGTTTTGAGTACCTTGAGTGGTGCAGTTTTTAGAATGGTGTCACTTTTGGGTATTTTCAGCCATATAGACCCCTCAAACTGACTTCAAATGTGAGGTGGTCCCTAAAAAAAATGGTTTTGCAAATTTCGTTGTAAAAATGAGAAATCGCTGGTCAAATTTTAACCCTTATAACTTCCTAGCAAAAAAAAAATTTTGTTTCCAAAATTGTGCTGATGTAAAGTATACATGTGGGAAATGTTATTTATTAACTATTTTGTGTCACATAACTTTCTGGTTTAACAGAATAAAAATTCAAAATGTGAAAATTGCGAAATCTTCGCCAAATTTCCATTTTTTATCACAAATAAACGCATAATTTATTGACCTAAATTTACCACTAACATGAAGCCCAATATGTCACGAAAAAACAATCTCAGAACCGCTAGGATCCGTTGAAGCGTTCCTGAGTTATTACCTCATAAAGGGACACTGGTCAGAATTGCAAAAAACGGCAAGGTCTTTAAGGTCAAAATAGGCTGGGTCATGAAGGGGTTAACAGGGTCCATCTCGATAGTAGAAGGGGAAAAAATGAAACCCAAAAAGGAAACCTTCTGAACTCCAAAGAGACACTTTGACCCCTTCACAAACAAGGAATTCGCACGAAGGACCTAGAACACCATTCTGACCTGCTTCACATGAGACTCCCAATCATCCGAAAAGACCAAAATGTCATCCAAATATACAATCATGAATCTATCCAGGTACTCTTGAAAGATGTCATGCATAAAGGACTGAAACACAGATGGAGCATTAGAAAGCCCGAATGGCATAACCAGGTACTCAAAATGGCCCTCGGGCGTATTAAATGCTGTTTTCCATTCATCGCCCTGTTTAATTCGCACAAGATTATACGCCCCTCGAAGATCTATCTTGGTGAACCAACTAGCCCCTTTTATCCGAGCAAACAAATCAGACAGCAGCGGCAAAGGATACTGAAATTTGACTGTGATCTTATTAAGAAGGCGGTAATCAATACAAGGTCTCAAAGAGCCATCCTTCTTGGCCACAAAAAAAAAACCTGCTCCCAATGGTGACGACGACGGGTGAATATGACCCTTCTCCAAGGATTCCTTTATATAACTCTGCATAGCGGCGTGCTCTGGCACAGATAAATTAAACAGACGGCCCTTAGGAAACTTGCTACTAGGAATCAAATTAATAGCACAATCGCAATCCCTATGAGGAGGTAGGGCACCGGATTTGGGCTCTTCAAATACATCTCGGTAATCTGATAAAAACTCAGGGACTTCAGAAGGAGTGGAAGGCGAAATTGACAACAATGGAACATCACCATGTACCCCCTGACAACCCCAGCCGGACACAGACATAGATTTCCAATCCAACACTGGATTATGGACCTGTAGACATGGCAACACCAAAACGACCACATCATGCAGATTATGCAACACCAAAAAGCGAATATCCTCCTGATGTGCAGGAGCCATGCACATGGTCAATTGAGTCCAGTACTGAGGCTTATTCTTGGCCAAAGGCGTAGCATCAATTCCTCTCAATGGAATAGGATACTGCAAGGGCTCCAAGAAAAAACCACAGCGCCTGGCAAACTCCAAGTCCATCAAATTCAGGGCAGCGCCTGAATCCACAAATGCCATAACAGAATAGGACGACAGAGAGCAAATCAGAGTAACGGACAAAAGAAATTTAGACTGTACCATACCAATGGTGGCAGACCTAGCGAACCGCTTAGTTCGCTTAGGACAATCGGAGATAGCATGAGTGGATTCACCACAGTGAAAACACAGCCCATTCCGACGTCTGTGTTCTTGCCGTTCAACTCTGGTCAAAGTCCTATCACACTGCATAGGCTCAGGCCTATGCTCAGAGAATATTGCCAAATGGTGCACAGCTTTGCGCTCACGCAAGCGCCGATCGATCTGAATGGCCAAGGACATAGACTCATTCAGACCAGCAGGCGTGGGAAATCCCACCATGACATCCTTAAGGGCTTCAGAAAGACCCTTTCTGAAAATTGCCCCCAGGGCACACTCATTCCACTGAGTAAGCACAGACCACTTTCTAAACCTCTGACAGTACACCTCCGCTTCATCCTGACCCTGACACAAAGCCAGCAAGATTTTCTCTGCCTGATCCACTGAATTTGGTTCATCATAAAGCAATCCAAGCGCCAGAAAAAACGCATCAACATCACGCAATGCAGGATCTCCTGGCGCAAGGGAAAATGCCCAGTCTTGAGGGTCACCACGCAACAAAGAAATAATGATTTTTACTTGTTGAACGGGGTCACCAGAGGAGCGGGGTTTCAAAGCTAGAAACAGTTTACAATTATTTTTGAAATTCAAGAACTTAGATCTATCCCCAGAAAATTAATCAGGAATAGGAATTCTAGGCTCTAACATAGGATTCTGAACCACAAAATCTTGAATGTTTTGTACCCTTGCAGTGAGATGATCCACACAAGAGGACAGACCTTGAATATCCATATCTACACCTGTGTCCTGAACCACCCAAAGGTTTAGGGGAAAAGAAAGACAAAACACAGTGCAAAAAAAAAAAATGGTCTCAGAACTTCTCTTATCCCTCTATTGAGATGCATTAATACTTTGGTCCAGCTGTACTGTTATGACCTGGTGGTTAGGAGCACCCAGCACGACCTGATAGTTAAACTCACACAGGACAAGCTCTGGGATGTGGGAGCTCTGCTGACCGCAAGCCCTAATCCTATCACAACAAATAGAAATAGCCGTGGAGCGTTCCTGACTCTCCCTAGACGCCTCTTCACAGCCTAAGAGTTAGCTAGCCCTAGAGATAGAAAATAAAGCCTACCTTGCCTCAGAGAAATTCCCCAAAGGAAAAGGCAGCCCCTCACATATATTGACTGTGAGTAAAGATGAAGTCACAAACGCAGAAATGAAACAGGTTTCAGCAAAGGGAGGCCAGACTTACTAAACAGACAGAAGATAGGAAAGGTATCTTTGCGGTCAGCACAAAAACTACAAAAGACCACGCAGAGTGTGCAAAAAGACCTCCGCACCGACTCACGGTGCGGAGGTGCCACTCTGCATCCCAGAGCTTCCAGCTAGCAAGACAAAATCATGATAACCAGCTGGACAAGGAAACAATGAACAAATAATAACTATCAGGAACTTAGCTTCTGCTGGAAAAGACAGGTCACCAGAAAGATCCAAGAGCGAACTGAACCAATGCAGGAACATTGACAGCTGGCATGGAGTAACGATCTGAGTGGAGTTAAATAGAGCAGCCAACCAAAGGATAAACCACGTCACCTGTGCAAGGAACCTCAGGAGCAGCAGCTTCACTCACAGCCACCAGAGGGAGTCCATGGACAGAACTCGCCAAAGTACCATTCACGACCACAGGAGGGAGTTCGACAACAGAATTCACAACATTGCTCTTTTCTGTCCACAGGTTGTGGACTTTTTCGTTCTGTGCTTTCTATGTTTTGTCCAGCTTGTCAGTATGGATATATTCAGTTAAGCTGGAAACTCTGGGAAGCAGATTTACCCTCCACACCTTTAGTCAGGTGTGGAGATTTTTGTAAACTCTGTGTGGATTTTTGTAGTTTTTAATACTGATCGCACAGTATTCTCTCCTGTCCTATCTATCTAGCAAGACTGGCCTCCTGTGCTACATCCTGGTTTCATTCTGTGTATGTTTTTTCCCTCTCCACTCACAGTCATTACTTGTGGGGGGCTATCTATCCTTTGGGGATTTTCTCTGAGGCAAGATAGTTTTCTTGTTTCTATCTTTAGGGGTAGTTAGTTCTCAGGCTGTGACGAGGTGCCTAGGGAGTGACAGGAGCATCCCATGGCTACTTCTAGTGTTGTGTTGAGCTTAGGGACTGCGGTCAGTACAGGTACCACCTCCTTCAAAGCTCGTCCCATGTTGCTCCTAAACCACCAGTTCATAACACAGATGTGTCCGCAGTCTGCACCCATAATGCTATCAGCTGTCACATCACATGGACTAGCACATCCAATCAGTCGGGACTATCAAAACCAGTATAAAAGTTGAGGGCCAGCCAAGCAGTGTCATTTTTAGGACTTTGCAGTGTAGTTCATTCCACACAGGGTCAGAAAAAGGCCTAAATTGGATTGTGTTCTTCTACTGCACTAGTGCTCAAACACATTGAGAATGGAAGTAGTAGTCAGTCTGGTTATAATAATCCAAAGATTCAAGTAAGAAAGGGAAGTGCAGTACCTGCATAGTCAGTGTGATTTGTTAATTCATTCAATCCTGGGCAAAGTGCGGCCCATGGGCCACATCCAACCCACTGGCTGTTCCCGTCCAGCCCGCGGACCAAGACAGTCGAGGGGCTGAAAGCACTATGCCCTCCCCAGCATGTATGCAGTCTACTGTCACTGCGATCTGCTTCCTTGCGAATGCTGCCAAACAGGGCTGCCACTAGAAATTTCGGGGCCCCATACTGGCAAAATTTTCGGGGCCCCCTTGAGACTCCGCCCAGGCTCCACCCCAGCCCCGCCTCCAGGCTCCACCCCTCGAACTGTCCACAGTCCCACCGCTATCTCTTGGAAAATCTCCACTTCTCACCTATCACACATTAACAGTTCCCATCACCAGATCACACATATAGCCGGCAGCTTTTGTTTTGGCCAAAAGATTTTTTAAGCCGCCACCAGAACACGGTAGACACTTTTGGCCGGGCCCTACTGTACTGTAACCTACTAAATATTTGTTAAAATATGCAATACAATTTAGGTATATTTTTATTTATTTTTCAATTTTTAAAATGACCTATAATACTACATACAAGGAACAAATACCACAACACTATGACCAGATGACATATTACCACCACAGTGACCGAATAATATCAAACACAAGGAACAAATACCACAACACCATGACCAGACCGCATATTACCACCACATAGTGACTGAATACTACAATACTGATCAGTAATAAAAAAAAAACAACCACAATACTATCACCATCAGTGCCATTATACACAGGAGATCTGTAATTAATAAGCAGTGTCTGTGTACAGGTAATACAGTGATCACCGGTGACATTATACACAGGAGCTCAGTATATAGTATACAGTGTATACTGTCAGTGTATAGTTAACACTGACTCACCAGTGACGTCTCTAGGTGAAGTCCTTCATCTTTCATCCAGCACAGACCGCCATCATTTCTTCCAGCCAGGACTCGTCTCTGCAGGAAATAACACAGTTATCTCGAGTTCCACTTGCAGTATACATTACTTAATTTTCACAGCCTCTACATTACACCACATAAAGAAGGTGACATAGTATCACTCTGCACAGTAACAGGACCTCCCCCATTTAAAACAGTATACTCAAAAAATAAAATAAATACATCACTGCAATAATAATATCCCTTAATTAGCCTCTATGGTAATATTCGCCATCCTAGCCCCCGTGTGTCTCATTGCAGGCTCCAGCCATATGTTCTCCCATCCTGCCCTCACGAGTATCCATTCTGCCCCATATGATCTCCCCATCCTGCCCCATCTGTCTCCATCTTATCCATCCTGCCCCATCTGTCTCCAATCCTGCCCCATCTGTCTCCATTCTGCCCCATCTGTTTCCAATCCTGCCCCATCTGTGTCCAGCACTCTGCCCCATCTGTGTCCAGCACTCTGCCCCATCTGTTTCCAAACCTGCCCCATCTGTGTCCAGCACTCTGCCCCATCTGTGTTCAGCACTCTGCCCCATCTGTGTCCAATCCTGCCCCATCTCTGTCCAGCGCTCTGCCCCATCTCTGTCCAGCACTCTGCCCAGCACTCTGCCCCATCTCTTCCCAGCACTCTGCCCCATCTCTTCCCAGCACTCTGCCCCATCTCTGTCTAGCACTCTGCCCCATCTCTGTCCAGCACTCTGCCCCATCTCTGTCCAGCACTCTGCCCAGCACTCTGCCCCATCTCTGTCCAGCACTCTGCCCCATCTCTGTCCAGCACTCTGCCCCATCTCTGTCCAGCACTCTGCCCCATCTCTGTCCAGCACTCTGCCCCATCTCTGTCCAGCACTCTGCCCAGCACTCTGCCCCATCTCTGTCCAGCACTCTGCCCCATCTCTGTCCAGCACTCTGCCCCATCTCTGTCCAGCACTCTGCCCCATCTCTGTCCAGCACTCTGCCCCATCTCTGTCCAGCACTCTGCCCCATCTCTGTCCAGCACTCTGCCCCATCTCTTCCCAGCACTCTGCCCCATCTCTGTCCAGCGTTTTGCCCCTCTGTCCAGCACTCTGCCCCATCTCTGTCCAGCACTCTGCCCCATCTCTTCCCAGCACTCTGCCCCATCTCTGTCCAGTGTTCTTCCCTGGGCCCCCGGATCGCCGCTCTAAAAAAAAAAAAAAAGAAGTTCTTCTTACCTGCCGCGCTCCTGCGGCGGGCGAAGTCTCCACGCAGCTGCAGCGTGCATGCACTCGCCGGCGACTGACAATGATGTCAGACGCCGGCGACATGCACGCACGCTGTGGCTGACGTCAGCGCCTGCCAGCCTCAGATTGGCTGGCGGCGCCGCGGCTGTTAACTATTGATGTGCGGGCCCGCGCCCGCACGTCAATAGCTTTAAACAGCTGCAGCGTCGGCGCTAAGGGCCCGGTTAGCCTGCGGCTGCCGGTAGGGGCCCGGTGAGCAGATAAGACGGGGCCCGATGCGGGCCCCCTCTGCTCACCGGGCCCCATACGCCAGTCACGGCCGTCATGCCCTGATGGCGGCCCTGCTGCCAAAGGCTCTGTTAAAGTTATAGCCGAGCTCCTGCTGTCACCATCCCTGGCTGTTTAACACTCTAAATGCCACGATTAATAGCGAATGTGTTAGTTTGAAGTTGAAAATGAGAAGTCGCTTAACCCTTATAACTTCCTAAAAAAAAAAATTATGTTTCAAAAATTGTTCTGATGTAAAGTAGACATGTGGGAAATGTTGTTTATTAAACTATTTTGTGTGACAAAACTCTTTGATTTAAGAGCATAAAAATGAAGTTTGAAAATTGCTACATTTTCACCAAATGTAATTCCCCCCCCACAAATAAATGCAAGTCATAGCAAAGAAATATTACCACTATCATGAGGTACAACATGTTACAAAAAAAGAGTCTCCGAATCAGTGGGATCCGTTGAAGCGTTCCAGAGTTATTACCTCATAAAGTGACAAAGGTCAGAAAAAATTTGCCTGGTCATGAAGGTGAAAACAGGCTCGGGGATTATATAAACATACATGGTTACGCTGTAATCGTACTAACCTGAAGAATGAAGTGGTCTTATCACTTTTACCACATGGTGAAATGCAAAAAAAATCCTAAATTGCTGTGTTTTTGCTTATTCTGCCTCCCAAAAACTGCAATAGAAATTGAGCAAAAAATGTTTTGTGCCCAAAAATGGTACCAATAAGAGCTCCAACTCTTCCCACAAAAATCATGCTCTCACATGAGAGATGGAAAAATTATACCTCTCCACAATATGATGATGCAAAAAAACCTTTTTTTGTCCTTTTAGTGTGTGATAGTAGTAAAACTTAAGCTATATAATTCTGGTATCAGTGTAATCGTAGTGACCATAAAAATAAAGCCATCTTTTCACTTATACCGCAAGATGAGCAGCATAAATAATTAAAACCAATTCTTCAACTGCTGTTAATTTGTTCATTCGCCTCCCAGTATGGTTTCCATGTAATTCTCTGAAACGTGATTCACACAAAATCTGTTATGGAACATCTATTATATAATTAGGCACATGAAGTAATTCTGGACTTCGTCTGGCCTTTGATCCGGAGGTGTCCATCTTTGAGAGGGTCATTTTAGGCGTTCACAAAAGTGCAGTCGGCCACAGTTTTGTGCACCTTTGAAAAGAAGGACACCCATAGACTCAAAATTATCACTACACCGAAGATGAATCGACAGAGAGGTGTAAATTCCTATATAGGGTCACTTGAAGAGAGTTTTTGCTGTTTAGGCACTTAGAGGCTCTGCATATGACGTTTGCAAACAATGCTAGGAAAATCTCCACAGCAAAAGTCAAATAGCGCTTCTTCCCTCCCAAGCCCTGCTGTGTGGCCAAACAGCCCTGTACAGACACATATAGGGTATTTCCATTACAAATTCTGTAACAATATATGGGGCCTTTTTTACGTATTTCACCTTGTACAAATGAAAAATCTGCAGCTAAAACAGTATTTTTAAAATAAAAATGTAATTATTCATTTTCCACCCAATGGTATAACATTTTTGGCACATGTGGTTTCAATATGCTCTCTGCAACCCTAGTTGAATTCATTATAGGGTGTAGTTTGTAAAATGTGGTCACTTATAAGGGTCTCTGTTGTTCTGGCACATCAGGGGCTCTACCAATATTACACGGCACCACAAACAGTTCCAGCAAAATGTGCACTATAATATAGCGATCCTTCCCTTTTGAGCTTTGCACTCTGCCTGCAAAGTAGTTTCCAAGCACACATGCGATATGAGCATACTCGGGGAAATTGTGTGACAAATTATGTGGCCCATTTTCTCCTCTTAGCTCTTTTGAACATCAAAAACTTGGGGCTGTAGCCACTTTATAGATGAAATAATTAAATTTTTCATTTTCAAAGCCCAATGTTTCACAATTCTGTGAATCATCAGTGGGTTTAAAATTCTCACTATAGCGCTAGATGAATTCCTGAAGATTTGTAGTTTTCAAAATGGGGTCACTTGTGCGGGGGTTTATGCTGTTTTATCCCTTCAGGGACTCTTCAAATGCGACATGGCGCCCACAGGCCAAACAGTAGTTTCCCCCCACATATGAGGCATCGATGTACTTGGTAAAAATTCCATAATTAGTTGTGTGGTTTATTTTCTCCTGTTATCCTTGTGAAAAATAAAAATTTGTGGCTAACGCAACATTTTTGTCGAAAAAATGTAATTTTTCATATGTTCCATTGTTTTAAAGTTATACGAAGCACCTGTGGGTTCTTGATGTTCTCCACACCTCTAAATAAATTCCTTGAGCACTGTAGTTACTTGTTACTTGTGGGCTTTTTTATGCTGTTGAAATGTGACATGACACTTGCAGTCTAAATTGGCCAAATCTGTGCTCAAAAAGTGAAATAGCGCTTTTTCCTTTCCAAGCCCTTTAGTGTACCCAAACAATAGTTTTCCCTTACATATGGGGCATCAGTGTACTCCGGTTAAATCAAAAAGCAAATTGGATGGTCCATTTTCTCTTGTTGCCCTTGTGAAAATGAAAACTTTGGAGTTAAAGCAACATTTTAGTGAAAAACACATAATTTTTCATTATTTTCTTCCATTTTGCTATTATTCTTGTGAAGCACTTGAACGGTCAACAAACTTCCTGATTGTGGTTTTGAGTACTGTGAGGGGAGATATTTTTACACGGGGTGTTGTTCGTGGTTTTCTGACACATAGGATCCTCAAAGTAACATGAAAAGTGAAGTGATACCTAAAAAAAAATATGATTTTTTTATTTTCTTTGGCAAAATGAAAAGTCACTGTTAAACTTTTAATACTTCTAATTTCCTAACAAAAAAGGATGTTTAAAAAATGATGCTAACAAATTAGATAATGTAGTAGTAATTTTTTTTATTAATTATTTAGTGTGTATGCCATTTTGCTTTGAGGGCATAAAAATTTACAATTTTGTCAAATTTCAATATTTTCATAAAAAACACAAATCGTATCGACCTAAATTTACTATTATCATGAAGTACATAGTTATTGTCACATGAAGCAACACTGGTCAGAATTGAAAAATTTGTCAGGAAAATGAAAACATGCTTTGGTGGAAAATGGTAATTCTGCCTTTTAGATTTTTTTCTCATTAAGCCATTCACCAATTAAGTTAATTAATTTGACCTTTTGATAAATCCGAGTTTTACGACTGTAACTATGCCACATAAATGTTTATTTTTTTGTTTCATTTTATGCAGCGGGGCAAGAGAGAGTGATTTGAACTCTTTTATATTTTTGTTATATATATATATATATATATATATATATATATATATATATATATATATATAGATATATTTATATCTATATATATATATATATATTTATATCTATATATACATCTATATATCTATCTATATATATATATATATATATATATATATATATATATATATATATATATATATATATATACAGTACATACCAACAAGGGCCAACAAGTGCTAAGCATCTCTGGGAACTCCTTCAAGATTGTTGGAAGACCATTCCTGGTGACTACCTCTTGAAGTTCATCAAGAGAATGCCAAGAGTGTGCAAAGCAGTGATCAAAGCAAAAGGTGGCTACTTTGAAGAACCTAGAATATAAGACATAATTTCAGTTGTTTCACACTTTTTTGTTAAGTATATAATTCCACATGTGTTAATTCATAGTTTTGATGCCTTCAGTGTGAATGTACAATTTTCATAGTCATGAAAATACAGAAAAATCTTTAAATGAGAAGGTGTGTCCAAACTTTTGGTCTGTACTGTATATACTGTATATATATATATATATATATATATAAAAAAATATATATATATATATATATATATATATATATATATATATATATTATATATATATTTCTCTTTCAAATAATCTTTATTAACTTTTAACATAAGGGATACAAGGGAAAAAAGGGGGAGGGGGGAAAACCAACATGGGGAAGGGATAAAAACAGAGAGGACTTTCCATCCTAAACAGATACAATTATAATACATTACATACAACATAGTTTTTTGTTAACATTTTTGTTCACCTCGCAGGTATACAACAGTGATCATCCTTTTCTTTTAGACCAGTAGGTCAGGGTATATTTCAACCCATAATGCCCATTTCTTAGTATATTTGTTATAATAATTGTTCGCAATTGCAAATTTTTCTTCATAGATTCTGTGCAAATTGATTTGATCTATGATTTCAGAGAAAGCTGGAAGTACCTGGTTTTTCCAGAGGAAAGCAATAATTTGCTTTATAACTAAGCAGATATGAATTATAATGGGTCTTGCTCTTGAACTAATGTTTTCCCATTCTAGCGATTGCAGGGCCATTAGTTGAGTGATTGTTATATTATCTTTTAGAATTTTACTGATTAATTTTGTGGCTTGCCTCCACAGGGGTTTTACACTTGGACATTTCCAGAACATGTGGACTAAGTTTCCATATTCTCCACAATCTCTCCAACACAAAGGAGAGCTACCAGGGGTCCTATGTGACAGGCGGGCAGGTGTAAAGTACCACCTTGTGAGGATCTTGAAATAAGATTCCTGTAGTGTCATACATATGTTCGATGAATAGGTAAAGTGGATGGCATTTTCTTTATTTTATATTTTTAAAAACATTTTATTAACTTAACTTTTAATTGTATTTGATGGTCCCCTGAGGGTACTTGAATCTGCGATTCTCTGATCTCTTGTGCTATATACAGCAATTCCACTGTATTGCTGTATATTGCAAAAATCTATGACCACTAGCCAGAAACTGGTGTTCACATGAGTACCATCATGACAGGCGACAGGCAAGGGGGTCTTCAGCATCGGCTGTGATGGTAACTCATTGGTTGCCCTGCAATTGTGTCAATGGCAATGAGCGCATGGAATAATGCAGCCCACTGCAGGCTGTAAATGCCGCTGTCAGAGATGGACACCAGCATTGAACAGTTTAACCCCTTCATGACCGCAGCTTTTTTCAGTTTTGCGTTTTCGTTTTTCGCTCCCCTTCTTTCCAGAGCCATAACTTTTTTATTTTTCCGTCAATATGGCCATGTAAGGGCTTATTTTTTGCGGGACAAGTTGTACTTTTAAACAACATCATTGGTTTTAGCAAGTCGTATACTCGAAAATGGGGAAAAAATTCCAAGTGCTGTGAAATAGCAAAAAATGCAATCTCATGCTTGTTTTTTGTTTGGCTTTTTTGCTAGGTTCACTAAATGCTAAGACTGACCTGCCATTATGATTCTCCAGGTCATTACAAGTTCATAGACACCAAAGATGTCTAGGTTACTTTTTATCTAAGTAGTGAAAAAAATTCCAAAGTTTGCTAAAAAATAAAAATGCCCCATTTTCCGGGACCCGTAACGTTTCCATTTTTAGTGATCTTGGGTTGGGTGAGGGCTTTTCTTTTGCATGCTAAGCTGACGTTTTCAATGATACCACTTTTATGCAGATACATTCTTTTGATTCCCCGTTATTGCATTTTAATGTAATGTTGCGGCAACCAAAAAAAACGTAATTCTGGCATTTAGATTTTTTTTTTCCTTGCTATGCCATTTAGCGATCAGGTTAATCCTATTTTTATTGATAGATAGGACGATTCTGAATGCGACGATACCAAATATGTGTATGTTTGATTTTTTTCTATTGTTTTATTTTGAATGGAGTGAAAGGTGGGAAATTTAAACTTTTATATATTTTTTATTTTTTTAATATTTTTAAAACTATTTTTATTTAAGTTTTGGCATGCCTCAATAGCCTCCATGGGAGGCTAGAAACTGCCACAACTTGATCGGCTCTGCTACATAGAGGCAATGCTCTTCAGTATTCCCCCTAGGTGTTTCATTTGGGTTCAGTTTAGGAGAAATGCATAGTGCCTGCAGTGAAATATTGTGATGGCTTCGTGATTGCTCCTGGTGTCAAGGAGCTACATTTCATGGTATCATGAATTCACAAATGCTCAATATTGAAAGAGAAGATGCTACCATCATTCCGTGCACTTAGTATGTACACTTTTTGCAACATGACAATGAACAAAAGCACACATCTGTTTAATTTCTGAACAAGAACAGGTTGAAAGTGATTCAGTGGCAAAGTATAGCTTCTAATCTGAACCCAAGTGAATACCTATGGGGAATTCTGGAGAGACAAATTGATCATTGCTCTCCATCCAGCATCCAGGCTCTAAGGGTATGTTTCCACGTTCAGGAAACGCTGCGAGTTTGACGCTGCATAGAGCCGCAGTGTCAAACACGCAGCATCCAGATGTTACAGCATAGTAGAGGGGATTTCATGAAATCCCGTCTCCCCTATGCGGTAAAACACGCAGGCGGCAGACCCGCGTAAACGGACATGCAGCGCATCTTTTCAGAACGCAGCATGTCTGTTTACAAAGCGGCGACGCTCCGTCGCCGCGCTGTAAATTTCCCATAGACTATCACTAGATGTGAGAAAATCCCATCTAATGATTAGTCACATGCGTAGAAACTGCGTACACGCAGCTTACTACTCATGTCTGCCAACTCACCTGTCCCGCCGTCGGAAGTCCCTTGTCCACAGCAGTTCTCGCGATAACTTATGTTATCGCAAGAACTGCCGTGTACGTGACCGGGAGTTATCTCCAGTCAATTGTCTGGTTCTCGCAAACAGCTGATCAGCGGATTGTGAGAACGCTGTAGTGTAGGTGATCGCTGGAGAGTTATCTCCGGCGATCATCTATCGGCTCTGCTACATCTGGATGTCAGGCATCCAGATGTAGCAGAGCTGAACTCGTCTACACTGTGTGCACACACAACATACACCATGCAACATACACCATGCGACAACATGCGACATGCAACATACAACATGCAACAACATGCGACTACATGCGACATGCAACATGCAACGTCAAGCAACAACATGCAACATGTGACAGGTGACATGCGACGACATGCAACATACAACATGCAACAACATGCGACTACATGCGACATGCAACATGCGACATGTGACATGCTATGTCAAGCGACAACATGCAACATGCGACATGTGACATGCGACGACATGCAACACGCGACATGTGACATGCGACGACATGCAACACGCAACAACATGCGACATGCGACAAACATGCAACATGTGACAACATGCTACATGCGACATGCAACATGCGATGACATGCAACATGTGACATGCGATGACATGCAACATGCGACAACACGCAACATGCAACAACATGCGACATGCAATGACATGCAACATGTGACATGCAACATGCGACATACAACATGCGAGAACATGCAACAACATGCGACATGCAACATGTGACATGCAACATGCGACATGCAACATGCGACTACATGCAACATGCAACAACATGCAACATGCAAATACATGCGACAACATGCGACATGTGCCATGCGACGACAAGCGACAACATGCAACATGTGACATGTGACATGCAACGACATGCGACAACATGCAACATGCGACAACTTGCTACATGCGACATGCGACAACATGTGACATGCAACATGCGACAACATGCAAAATGTGACATGCGATGACATGCAGCATGCGACAACATGCAACAACATGTGACATGCAACATGCGACATACAACATGCGACATACAACATGCGACATACAACATGCGACATACAACATGCGACATACAACATGCGACAACATGCGACATACAACATGCGACAACATGCAACATGCGACATACAACATGCGACATGCAACATACAACATGTGACATACAACATGTGACATGCAACATATGTGACATGCAACATGCAACAACATGCAACATGCGACGACATGCAACATGCAACAGCATGCGCCATGCTACAACATGCGACTTGCGACAACATGCGCCATGCAACAACATGTGACATGCAACAACATGCAACATGCAACATTCGACATACACCATACAACACATACATACAGTACATACATATAGACATACAGTACATTAAACATAGATTGCATATTGCCATTTTGATCCCCGAAGCCAGTGTGACCTGTAAAAAAATATTAAAATAATAAACAAACACTATACTCCCTGATCCGCAGAAATCCAATTAAAAGGAGTGTCCCAGAACAATCTCCCGTGGAGAGCAGCAGCATCAGCTGATACGACCACTCTCCAGGGGCTCCAGGAATACAATGAAGGAAGGTATCCTTCTGCACTGTATTCCTCCGCCACTGTAAAAAATAGTCCCTAGTCTCACTTGTGGCACTGATGTGTGAGAAAGTTCCCATGCAGCAATGCCATAAAGTGAGACCCTGAACTGAGGTAACCTCAGTGATACATAGCAGGAGCAATTGTCTCCTGTCAGCGTGTCTTCTAGTAAAAAAAACATTTGTCCTTTATTTTAACAATGTGCTGTGGACATGGTTACAGAGGGCAGGATAATTGCAAGACAAACTGGTTAGGTTAATGGACTACGGCCGTTTCGTGTGGTATACGCTTCAACGTAAGTGCGCCATTTCTGGGGCGGCTGGGGGCTGGTATTTGTAGCTGGGGGGGGGGCAATAATCATGGCTCCTCTCTAGGCTATGAATATCAGCCCGCAGCTGTCTGCATAGCCTTTCTGGCTGTAAAATATAGGGGGACCCCATATGTTTTTTTGGGGGGAGTCCCCCTATCTTTATAGCCAGTAAAGGCTACGCAGACAGCTGTGGGCTGATATTCATAGCCTAGAAAGGGGCCATGGGTATTACCCCCTTTCCAGGATACAAATAGTGGCCCCCGGCCGTCGGCTTTCCCCCTCTGGTGCAGAAAATTGTGCGGGAGCCCACGCCATTTTTTCCCCATTTTTTTTTAAAATTAAACATTCATTCATAAACATTGGCCTTGCTATTACATATCTACTAGATGGTGGCCCGATTTTAACGCATCGGGTATTCTCAGGGCTGCCTGTTGTGAATTCTGTTGTCGAACTCCCTCCTGTGGTCGTAAATGGTACTTCGGCGAGTTCTGTCCATGGACTCCCTCTGGTGGCTGTGAGTGAAGCTGCTGCTTCTGAGGTTCCTTACATAGGTGACGTGGTTTATCCTTTGGTTGGCTGCTCTATTTAACTCCACTCAGATCGTTACTCCATGCCAGCTGTCAATGTTCCTGCATTGGTTCAGTTCGCTCTTGGATCTTTCTGGTGACCTGTCTTCTCCAGCAGAAGCTAAGTTCCTGATAGTTATTATTTGTTCATTGTTTCCTTGTCCAGCTGGTTATCGTGATTTTGTCTTGCTAGCTGGAAGCTCTGGGATGCAGAGTGGCATCTCCGCACCGTTAGTCGGTGCGGAGGTCTTTTTGCACACTCTGCGTGGTCTTTTGTAGTTTTTTGTGCTGACCGCAAAGATACCTTTCCTATCCTCTGTCTGTTTAGTAAGTCTGGCCTCCCTTTGCTGAAACCTGTTTCATTTCTGCGTTTGTGACTTTCATCTTTACTCACAGTCAATATATGTGGGGGGCTGTCTTTTCCTTTGGGGAATTTCTCTGAGGCAAGGTAGGCTTTATTTTCCATCTCTAGGGCTAGCTAGCTCTTAGGCTGTGAAGAGGCGTCTAGGGAGAGTCAGGAACGCTCCACGGCTATTTCAAGTTGTTGTGATAGGATTAGGGCCTGCGGTCAGCAGAGCTCCCACATCCCAGAGCTTGTCCTGTGTGAGTTTAACTATCAGGTCGTGCCGGGTGCTCCTAACCACCAGGTCATAACAGTACAGCTGGCCCAAAGTATTAATGCATCTCAATAGAGGGATAAGAGAAGTTCTGAGACCATTTTTTTTTCTTTGCACTGTGTTTTATCTTTCTTTTCCCCTAAACCTTTGGGCGGTTCAGGACACAGGTTTAGATATGGACATTCAAGGTCTGTCCTCTTGTGTGGATCATCTCACTGCAAGGGTACAAAACATTCAAGATTTTGTGGTTCAGAATCCTATGTTAGAGCCTAGAATTCCTATTCCTGATTTATTTTCTGGGGATAGATCTAAGTTTCTGAATTTCAAAAATAATTGTAAACTGTTTCTAGCTTTGAAACCCCGCTCCTCTGGTGACCCCGTTCAACAAGTAAAAATCAAGTTGCGTGGCGACCCTCAAGACTGGGCATTTTCCCTTGCGCCAGGAGATCCTGCATTGCGTGATGTTGATGCGTTTTTTCTGGCGCTTGGATTGCTTTATGATGAACCAAATTCAGTGGATCAGGCAGAGAAAATCTTGCTGGCTTTGTGTCAGGGTCAGGATGAAGCGGAGGTGTACTGTCAGAAGTTTAGAAAGTGGTCTGTGCTTACTCAGTGGAATGAGTGTGCCCTGGCGGCAATTTTCAGAAAGGGTCTTTCTGAAGCCCTTAAGGATGTCATGGTGGGATTTCCCACGCCTGCTGGTCTGAATGAGTCTATGTCCTTGGCCATTCAGATCGATCGGCGCTTGCGTGAGCGCAAAGCTGTGCACCATCTGGCGGTATTCTCTGAGCATAGGCCTGAGCCTATGCAGTGTGATAGGACTTTGACCAGAGCTGAACGGCAAGAACACAGACATCGGAATGGGCTGTGTTTTTACTGTGGTTAATCCACTCATGCTATCTCCGATTGTCCTAAGCGCACTAAGCGGTTCGCTAGGTCTGCCACCATTGGTATGGTACAGTCTAAATTTCTTTTGTCTGTTACTCTGATTTGCTCTCTGTCGTCCTATTCTGTTATGGCATTTGTGGATTCAGGCGCTGCCCTGAATTTGATGGACTTGGAGTTTGCCAGGCGCTGTGGTTTTTTCTTGGAGCCCTTGCAGTATCCTATTCCATTGAGAGGAATTGATGCTACGCCTTTGGCCAAGAATAAGCCTCAGTACTGGACTCAATTGACCATGTGCATGGCTCCTGCACATCAGGAGGATATTCGCTTTTTGGTGTTGCATAATCTGCATGATGTGGTCGTTTTGGGGTTGCCATGGCTACAGGTCCATAATCCAGTGTTAGATTGGAAATCTATGTTTGTGTCCGGCTGGGGTTGTCAGGGGGTACATGGTGATGTTCCATTGTTGTCAATTTCGCCTTCCACTCCTTCTGAAGTCCCTGAGTTTTTATCAGATTACCGGGATGTATTTGAAGAGCCCAAATCCGGTGCCCTACCTCCTCATAGGGATTGCGATTGTGCTATTAATTTGATTCCTAGTAATAGGTTTCCTAAGGGCCGTCTGTTTAATTTATCTGTGCCAGAGCACGCCGCTATGCGGAGTTATATAAAGGAATCCTTGGAGAAGGGTCATATTCGCCCGTCGTCATCACCATTGGGAGCAGGGTTCTTTTTTGTGGCCAAGAAGGATGGCTCTTTGAGACCGTGTATTGATTACTGCCTTCTCAATAAGATCACAGTCAAATTTCAGTATCCTTTGCCGCTGCTGTCTGATTTGTTTGCTCGGATAAAAGGGGCTAGTTGGTTCACCAAGATAGATCTTCGAGGGGCGTATAATCTTGTGCGAATTAAACAGGGCGATGAATGGAAAACAGCATTTAATACGCCCGAGGGCCATTTTGAGTACCTGGTTATGCCATTCGGGCTTTCTAATGCTCCATCTGTGTTTCAGTCCTTTATGCATGACATCTTTCGAGAGTACCTGGATAGATTCATGATTGTATATTTGGATGACATTTTGGTCTTTTCGGATGATTGGGAGTCTCATGTGAAGCAGGTCAGAATGGTGTTCCAGGTCCTTCGTGCGAATTCCTTGTTTGTGAAGGGGTCGAAATGTCTCTTTGGAGTTCAGAAGGTTTCATTTTTGGGTTTCATTTTTTCCCCTTCTACTATCGAGATGGACCCTGTTAAAGTTCAGGCCATTTATGATTGGACTCAGCCGACATCTGTTAAGAGCCTGCAGAAGTTCCTGGGCTTTGCTAATTTTTACCGTCGCTTTATCGCAAACTTTTCTAGTATTGCTAAACCGTTGACTGATTTGACCAAGAAAGGTGCTGATGTGGTCAATTGGTCCTCTGCGCTGTAGAGGCTTTTCAGGAGTTGAAGCATCGTTTTTCTTCTGCCCCTGTGTTGTGCCAGCCAGATGTTTCGCTCCCGTTTCAGGTCGAGGTTGATGCTTCTGAGATTGGAGCAGGGGCTGTTTTGTCACAAAGAAGTTCTGATGGCTCGGTGATGAAACCATGTGCCTTCTTTTCTAGAAAGTTCTCGCCTGCTGAGCGCAATTATGATGTTGGCAATCGAGAGTTGTTGGCCATGAAGTGGGCATTCGAGGAGTGGCGACATTGGCTTGAAGGAGCTAAACATCGCGTGGTGGTCTTGACGGATCACAAGAATTTGACTTATCTCGAGTCTGCCAAATGGTTGAATCCTAGACAGGCTCGATGGTTGCTCTTTTTCTCCCGTTTTGATTATGTGGTTTCATACCTTCCGGGATCTAAGAATGTGAAGGCTGATGCCCTGTCAAGGAGTTTTGTGCCTGACTCTCCGGGTGTTCCGGAGCCGGCGGGTATTCTTAAAGAGGGGGTAATTTTGTCTGCCATCTCCCCTGATTTGCGGCGCATGTTGCAGAAGTTTCAGGCTGATAGACCTGACCGTTGTCCAGCGGAGAGACTGTTTGTCCCTGATAGATGGACTAGTAGAGTTATCTCTGAGGTTCATTGTTCGGTGTTGGCTGGTCATCCTGGAATCTTTGGTACCAGCGATTTGGTGGCTAGATCCTTTTGGTGGCCTTCTTTGTCACGGGATGTGCGTTCTTTTGTGCAGTCCTGTGGAACTTGTGCTCGGGCTAAGCCCTGCTGTTCTCGTGCCAGTGGGTTGCTTTTGCCCTTGCCGGTCCCGAAGAGGCCCTGGACGCATATTTCCATGGATTTTATTTCTGATCTCCATGTTTCTCAAAGGATGTCGGTCATTTGGGTGGTTTGTGATCGCTTCTCTAAGATGGTCCATTTGGTACCCTTGTCTAAATTGCCTTCCTCCTCTGATTTGGTGCCATTGTATTTCCAGCATGTGGTTCGTTTGCATGGCATTCCAGAGAACATCGTCTCGGACAGAGGTTCCTAGTTTGTTTCGAGGTTTTGGCGGTCCTTTTGTGCTAAGATGGGCATTGATTTGTCTTTTTCTTCGGCTTTCCATCCTCAGACTAATGGCCAAACCGAACGAACTAATCAGACTTTGGAAACATATCTGAGATGCTTTGTTTCTGCTGATCAGGATGATTGGGTGTCCTTCTTCCCTTTGGCTGAGTTCGCCCTTAATAATCAGGCCAACTCGGCTACTTTAGCTTCTCCTTTTTTCTGTAATTCTGGTTTCCATCCTCGTTTCTCCTCAGGAAACGCTGCGAGTTTGACGCTGCATAGAGCCGCAGTGTCAAACACGCAGCATCCAGATGTTACAGCATAGTAGAGGGGATTTCATGAAATCCCGTCTCCCCTATGCGGTAAAACACGCAGGCGGCAGACCCGCGTAAACGGACATGCAGCGCATCTTTTCAGAACGCAGCATGTCTGTTTACAAAGCGGCGACGCTCCGTCGCCGCGCTGTAAATTTCCCATAGACTATCACTAGATGTGAGAAAATCCCATCTAATGATTAGTCACATGCGTAGAAACTGCGTACACGCAGCTTACTACTCATGTCTGCCAACTCACCTGTCCCGCCGTCGGAAGTCCCTTGTCCACAGCAGTTCTCGCGATAACTTATGTTATCGCAAGAACTGCTGTGTACGTGACCGGGAGTTATCTCCAGTCAATTGTCTGGTTCTCGCAAACAGCTGATCAGCGGATTGTGAGAACGCTGTAGTGTAGGTGATCGCTGGAGAGTTATCTCCGGCGATCATCTATCGGTTCTGCTACATCTGGATGTCAGGCATCCAGATGTAGCAGAGCTGAACTCGTCTACACTGTGTGCACACACAACATACACCATGCAACATACACCATGCGACAACATGCGACATGCAACATACAACATGCAACAACATGCGACTACATGCGACATGCAACATGCAACGTCAAGCAACAACATGCAACATGTGACAGGTGACATGCGACGACATGCAACATACAACATGCAACAACATGCAACATGCAACATGTGACATGCTATGTCAAGCGACAACATGCAACATGCGACATGTGACATGCGACGACATGCAACACGCAACAACATGCGACATGCGACAAACATGCAACATGTGACAACATGCTACATGCGACATGCAACATGCGATGACATGCAACATGTGACATGCAATGACATGCAACATGCGACAACACGCAACATGCAACAACATGCGACATGCAATGACATGCAACATGTGACATGCAACATGCGACATACAACATGCGAGAACATGCAACAACCTGCAACATGTGACATGCAACATGCGACATGCAACATGCGGCAACATGCGACAACATGCAACATGCGATGACATGCAACATGCGACATACAACATTCAACAACATGCAACATGCGACTACATGCAACATGCGACAACATGCAACATGCAAATACATGCGACAACATGCGACATGTGACATGCGACGACAAGCGACAACATGCAACATGTGACATGTGACATGCAACGACATGCGACAACATGCAACATGCGACAACGTGCTACATGCAACATGCGACATGTGACATGCAACGACATGCGACAACATGCAACATGCGACAACTTGCTACATGCGACATGCGACAACATGTGACATGCAACATGCGACAACATGCAAAATGTGACATGCGATGACATGCAGCATGCGACAACATGCAACAACATGTGACATGCAACATGCAACATGCGACATACAACATGCGACATACAACATGCGACAACATGCGACATACAACATGCGACAACATGCAACATGCGACATACAACATGCGACATGCAACATACAACATGCGACATACAACATGTGACATGCGACATATGTGACATGCAACATGCAACAACATGCAACATGCGACGACATGCAACATGCAACAGCATGCGCCATGCTACAACATGCGACTTGCGACAACATGCGCCATGCAACAACATGTGACATGCAACAACATGCAACATGCAACATTCGACATACACCATACAACACATACATACAGTACATACATATAGACATACAGTACATTAAACATAGATTGCATACTCACCATCACTTGCCATTTTGATTCCCGAAGCCAGTGTGACCTGTAAAAAAATATTAAAATAATAAACAAACACTATACTCCCTGATCCGCAGAAATCCAATTAAAAGGAGTGTCCCACAACAATCTCCCGTGGAGAGCAGCAGCATCAGCTGATACGACCACTCTCCAGGGGCTCCAGGAATACAATGAAGGAAGGTATCCTTCTGCACTGTATTCCTCCGCCACTGTAAAAAATAGTCCCTAGTCTCACTTGTGGCACTGCTGTGTGAGAAAGTTCCCATGCAGCAATGCCATAAAGTGAGACCCTGAACTGAGGTAACCTCAGTGATACATAGCAGGAGCAATTGTCTCCTGTCAGCGTGTCTTCTAGTAAAAAAAACATTTGTCCTTTATTTTAACAATGTGCTGTGGACATGGTTACAGAGGGCAGGATAATTGCAAGACAAACTGGTTAGGTTAATGGACTACGGCCGTTTCGTGTGGTATACGCTTCAACGTAAGTGCGCCATTTCTGGGGCGGCTGGGGGCTGGTATTTGTAGCTGGGGGGGGCCAATAACCATGGCTCCTCTCTAGGCTATGAATATCAGCCCGCAGCTGTCTGCATAGCCTTTCTGGCTGTAAAATATAGGGGGACCCCATATCTTTTTTTGGGGGGAGTCCCCCTATCTTTATAGCCAGTAAAGGCTACGCAGACAGCTGTGGGCTGATATTCATAGCCTAGAAAGGGGCCATGGGTATTACCCCCTTTCCAGGATACAAATAGTGGCCCCCGGCCGTCGGCTTTCCCCCTCTGGTGAAGAAAATTGCGCGGGAGCCCACGCCATTTTTCCCCCATTTTTTTTTTAAATTAAACATTCATTCATAAACATTGGCCTTGCTATTACATATCTACTAGATGGTGGCCCGATTTTAACGCATCGGGTATTCTCAGGGCTACCTGTTGTGAATTCTGTTGTCGAACTCCCTCCTGTGGTCGTAAATGGTACTTCGGCGAGTTCTGTCCATGGACTCCCTCTGGTGGCTGTGAGTGAAGCTGCTGCTTCTGAGGTTCCTTACATAGGTGACGTGGTTTATCCTTTGGTTGGCTGCTCTATTTAACTCCACTCAGATCGTTACTCCATGCCAGCTGTCAATGTTCCTGCATTGGTTCAGTTCGCTCTTGGATCTTTCTGGTGACCTGTCTTCTCCAGCAGAAGCTAAGTTCCTGATAGTTATTATTTGTTCATTGTTTCCTTGTCCAGCTGGTTATCGTGATTTTGTCTTGCTAGCTGGAAGCTCTGGGATGCAGAGTGGCATCTCCGCACCGTTAGTCGGTGCGGAGGTCTTTTTGCACACTCTGCGTGGTCTTTGGTAGTTTTTTGTGCTGACCGCAAAGATACCTTTCCTATCCTCTGTCTGTTTAGTAAGTCTGGCCTCCCTTTGCTGAAACCTTTTCATTTCTGCGTTTGTGACTTTCATCTTTACTCACAGTCAATATATGTGGGGGGCTGTCTTTTCCTTTGGGGAATTTCTCTGAGGCAAGGTAGGCTTTATTTTGCATCTCTAGGGCTAGCTAGCTCTTAGGCTGTGAAGAGGCGTCTAGGGAGAGTCAGGAACGCTCCACGGCCATTTCAAGTTGTTGTGATAGGATTAGGGCCTGCGGTCAGCAGAGCTCCCACATCCCAGAGCTTGTCCTGTGTGAGTTTAACTATCAGGTCGTGCCGGGTGCTCCTAACCACCAGGTCATAACAGTACAGCTGGCCCAAAGTATTAATGCATCTCAATAGAGGGATAAGAGAAGTTCTGAGACCATTTTTTTTTCTTTGCACTGTGTTTTGTCTTTCTTTTCCCCTAAACCTTTGGGCGGTTCAGGACACAGGTTTAGATATGGACATTCAAGGTCTGTCCTCTTGTGTGGATCATCTCACTGCAAGGGTACAAAACATTCAAGATTTTGTGGTTCAGAATCCTATGTTAGAGCCTAGAATTCCTATTCCTGATTTATTTTCTGGGAATAGATCTAAGTTTCTGAATTTCAAAAATAATTGTAAACTGTTTCTAGCTTTGAAACCCCGCTCCTCTGGTGACCCCGTTCAACAAGTAAAAATCAAGTTGCGTGGCGACCCTCAAGACTGGGCATTTTCCCTTGCGTCAGGAGATCCTGCATTGCGTGATGTTGATGCATTTTTTCTGGCGCTTGGATTGCTTTATGATGAACCAAATTCAGTGGATCAGGCAGAGAAAATCTTGCTGGCTTTGTGTCAGGGTCAGGATGAAGCGGAGGTGTACTGTCAGAAGTTTAGAAAGTGGTCTGTGCTTACTCAGTGGAAAGAGTGTGCCCTGGCGGCAATTTTCAGAAAGCGTCTTTCTGAAGCCCTTAAGGATGTCATGGTGGGATTTCCCACGCCTGCTGGTCTGAATGAGTCTATGTCCTTGGCCATTCAGATCGATCGGCGCTTGCCTGAGCGCAAAGCTGTGCAGCATCTGGCGGTATTCTCTGAGCATAGGCCTGAGCCTATGCAGTGTGATAGGACTTTGACCAGAGCTGAACGGCAAGAACACAGATATCGGAATGGGCTGTGTTTTTACTGTGGTGAATCCACTCATGCTATCTCCGATTGTCCTAAGCGCACTAAGCGGTTCGCTAGGTCTGCCACCATTGGTATGGTACAGTCTAAATTTCTTTTGTCTGTTACTCTGATTTGCTCTCTGTCGTCCTATTCTGTTATGGCATTTGTGGATTCAGGCGCTGCCCTGAATTTGATGGACTTGGAGTTTGCCAGGCGCTGTGGTTTTTTCTTGGAGCCCTTGCAGTATCCTATTCCATTGAGAGGAATTGATGCTACGCCTTTGGCCAAGAATAAGCCTCAGTACTGGACTCAATTGACCATGTGCATGGCTCCTGCACATCAGGAGGATATTCGCTTTTTGGTGTTGCATAATCTGCATGATGTGGTCGTTTTGGGGTTGCCATGACTACAGGTCCATAATCCAGTGTTAGATTGGAAATCTATGTTTGTGTCCGGCTGGGGTTGTCAGGGGGTACATGGTGATGTTCCATTGTTGTCAATTTCGCCTTCCACTCCTTCTGAAGTCCCTGAGTTTTTATCAGATTACCGGGATGTATTTGAAGAGCCCAAATCCGGTGCCCTACCTCCTCATAGGGATTGCGATTGTGCTATTAATTTGATTCCTAGTAGCAAGTTTCCTAAGGGCCGTCTGTTTAATTTATCTGTGCCAGAGCACGCCGCTATGCGGAGTTATATAAAGGAATCCTTGGAGAAGGGTCATATTCGCCCGTCGTCATCACCATTGGGAGCAGGGTTCTTTTTTGTGGCCAAGAAGGATGGCTCTTTGAGACCGTGTATTGATTACTGCCTTCTCAATAAGATCACAGTCAAATTTCAGTATCCTTTGCCGCTGCTGTCTGATTTGTTTGCTCGGATAAAAGGGGCTAGTTGGTTCACCAAGATAGATCTTCGAGGGGCGTATAATCTTGTGCGAATTAAACAGGGCGATGAATGGAAAACAGCATTTAATACGCCCGAGGGCCATTTTGAGTACCTGGTTATGCCATTCGGGCTTTCTAATGCTCCATCTGTGTTTCAGTCCTTTAAGCATGACATCTTTCGAGAGTACCTGGATAGATTCATGATTGTATATTTGGATGACATTTTGGTCTTTTCGGATGATTGGGAGTCTCATGTGAAGCAGGTCAGAATGGTGTTCCAGATACTTCGTGCGAATTCCTTGTTTGTGAAGGGGTCAAAGTGTCTCTTTGGAGTTCAGAAGGTTTCATTTTTGGGTTTCATTTTTTCCCCTTCTACTATCGAGATGGACCCTGTTAAATTTCAGGCCATTTATGATTGGACTCAGCCGACATCTGTTAAGAGCCTGCAGAAGTTCCTGGGCTGTGCTAATTTTTACCGTCGCTTCATCGCTAATTTTTCTAGTATTGCTAAACCGTTGACTGATTTGACCAAGAAAGGTGCTGATGTGGTCAATTGGTCCTCTGCGGCTGTAGAGGCTTTTCAGGAGTTCAAGCATCGATTTTCTTCTGCCGCTGTGTTGTGCCAGCCAGATGTTTCGCTCCCGTTTCAGGTCGAGGTTGATGCTTCTGAGATTGGAGCAGGGGCTGTTTTGTCGCAAAGAAGTTCTGATGGCTCGGTGATGAAACCATGTGCCTTCTTTTCTAGAAAGTTCTCGCCTGCTGAGCGCAATTATGATGTTGGCAATCGAGAGTTGTTGGCCATGAAGTGGGCATTCGAGGAGTGGCGACATTGGCTTGAAGGAGCTAAACATCGCGTGGTGGTCTTGACGGATCACAAGAATTTGACTTATCTCGAGTCTGCCAAATGGTTGAATCCTAGACAGGCTCGATGGTTGCTCTTTTTCTCCCGTTTTGATTATGTGGTTTCATACCTTCCGGGATCTAAGAATGTGAAGGCTGATGCCCTGTCAAGGAGTTTTGTGCCTGACCCTCCGGGTGTTCCGGAGCCGGCAGGTATTCTTAAAGAGGGGGTAATTTTGTCTGCCAACTCCCCTGATTTGCTGCGCGTGTTGCAGAAGTTTCAGGCTGATAGACCTGACCGTTGTCCAGCGGAGAGACTGTTTGTTCCTGATAGATGGACTAGTAGAGTTATCTCTGAGGTTCATTGTTCGGTGTTGGCTGGTCATCCTGGAATCTTTGGTACCAGCAATTTGGTGGCTAGATCCTTTTGGTGGCCGTCTTTGTCACGGGATGTGCGTTCTTTTGTGCAGTCCTGTGGAACTTGTGCTCGGGCTAAGCCCTGCTGTTCTCGTGCCAGTGGGTTGCTTTTGCCCTTGCCGGTCCCAAAGAGGCCCTGGACGCATATTTCCATGGATTTTATTTCTGATCTCCATGTTTCTCAAAGGATGTCGGTCATTTGGGTGGTTTGTGATCGCTTCTCTAAGATGGTCCATTTGGTACCCTTGTCTAAATTGCCTTCCTCCTCTGATTTCGTGCCATTGTATTTCCAGCATGTGGTTCGTTTGCATGGCATTCCAGAGAACATCGTCTCGGACTGATGTTCCCAGTTTGTTTCGAGGTTTTGGCGGTCCTTTTGTGCTAAGATGGGCATTGATTTGTCTTTTTCTTCGGCTTTCCATCCTCAGACTAATGGCCAAACCGAACGAACTAATCAGACTTTGGAAACATATCTGAGATGCTTTGTTTCTGCTGATCAGGATGATTGGGTGTCCTTCTTGCCTTTGGCTGAGTTCGCCCTTAATAATCAGGCCAACTCGGCTACTTTAGTTTTTCCTTTTTTCTGTAATTCTGGTTTCCATCCTCGTTTCTCCTCAGGGCAGGTTGAGCCTTCGGACTGTCCTGGTGTGGATACGGTGGTGAACAGGTTGCAGCAGATTTGGACTCATGTGGTGGACAATTTGACATTGTCCCAGGAGAAGGCTCAACGTTTCGCTAACCGCCGGCGCTGTGTTGGTCCCCGACTTCGTGTTGGGGATTTGGTTTGGTTGTCATCTCGTCATGTTCCTATGAAGGTTTCCTCTCCTAAGTTTAAGCCTCGTTTCATTGGGCCATATAAGATTTCTGAAGTTCTTAATCCTGTGTCATTTCGTTTGGACCTTCCAGCTTCTTTTGCCATCCATAATGTGTTCCATAGGTCGTTGTTGCGGAGATACGCCACGCCTATGGTTCCCTCCGTTGATACTCCTGCCCCGGTGTTGGTCGAGGGGGAGTTGGAGTATGTGGTGGAGAAGATTTTGGATTCACGTGTTTCGAGACGGAAACTCCAGTACCTGGTCAAGTGGAAGGGTTATGGTCAGGAAGATAATTCCTGGGTTTTTGACTCTGTTGTTCATGCTGCCGATCTAGTTCGTGCCTTTCATTTGGCTCATCCTGATTGGCCTGGGGGCTCTGGTGAGGGTTCGGTGACCCCTCCTCAAGGGGGGGGTACTGTTGTGAATTCTGTTGTCAAACTCCCTCCTGTGGTCGTGAATGGTACTTCGGCTAGTTCTGTCCATGGACTCCCTCTGGTGGCTGTGAGTGAAGCTGCTGCTTCTGAGGTTCCTTACATAGGTGACGTGGTTTATCCTTTGGTTGGCTGCTCTATTTAACTCCACTCAGATCGTTACTCCATGCCAGCTGTCAATGTTCCTGCATTGGTTCAGTTCGCTCTTGGATCTTTCTGGTGACCTGTCTTCTCCAGCAGAAGCTAAGTTCCTGATAGTTATTATTTGTTCATTTTTTCCTTGTCCAGCTGGTTATCATGATTTTGTCTTGCTAGCTGGAAGCTCTGGGATGCAGAGTGGCATCTCCGCACCGTTAGTCGGTTCGGAGATCTTTTTGCACACTCTGTGTGGTCTTTTGTAGTTTTTTGTGCTGACCGCAAAGATACCTTTCCTATCCTCTGTCTGTTTAGTAAGTCTGGCCTCCCTTTGCTGAAACCTGTTTCATTTCTGCGTTTGTGACTTTCATCTTTACTCACAGTCAATATATGTGGGGGGCTGTCTTTTCCTTTGGGGAATTTCTCTGAGGCAAGGTAGGCTTTATTTTCCATCTCTAGGGCTAGCTAGCTCTTAGGCTGTGAAGAGGCGTCTAGGGAGAGCCAGGAATGCTCCACGGCTATTTCAAGTTGTTGTGATAGGATTAGGGCCTGCGGTCAGCAGAGCTCCCACATCCCAGAGCTTGTCCTGTGTGAGTTTAACTATCAGGTCGTGCCGGGTGCTCCTAACAACCAGGTCATAACAGCTGCCACTAGAAATTTTGGGGCCCCATACTGGCAAAATTTTCTGGGCCCCCTTGAAACTCCGCCCAGGCTCCACCCCAGCCCCACCTCCAGGCTCCACCCCACGAACTGTCCACAGTCCCACCGCTCTCTCTTGGAAAATCTCCACTTCTCACCTATCACACATTAACAGTTCCCATTACCAGATCACACATATAGCCGGCAGCTTTTGTTTTGGCCAAAAGATTTTTTAAGCCGCCACCATAACACGGTAGACACTTTTGGCCGAGCCCTACTCTACTGTAACCTACTAAATATTTGTTAAAATATGCAATACAATTTAGGTATATTTTTATTTATTTTTCAATTTTTAAAATGACCTATAATACTACATACAAGGAACAAATTTCACAGCACTATGACCAGATGACATATTACCACCACAGTGATCGAATAATATAAAATACAAGGAACAAATACCGCTACACCATGACCAGACCGCATATTACCACCAATGACTGAATACTACAATACTGATCAGTAATAAAAAAAACACAATACTATCACCATCAGTGCCATTATGCACAGGAGATCTGTAATTAGTAAGCAGTGTCTGTGTACAGGTAATACAGTGATCACCGGTGACATTACACACAGGAGGTCTGTATATAATGTATAGGTAATACAGTGATCACTGGTGACATTGTACACCGGACCTCTGTATATAGTATACAGTGTATAGTGTCAGTGTATAGGTAACACTGACTCACCAGTGACATCTCTAGGTGAAGTCCTTCATATTTCATCCAGCACAGACCACCATCACTTCATCCAGCCAGGACTCGTCTCTGCAGGAAATAAAACAGTTATCTCGAGTTCCGCTTGTAGAACACATTACTTAATTTTCCCAACTTCTACATTGCACCACATGAAGAAGGTAACATAGTATCACTCTACACAGTAACAGGACCGCCCCCCATTTAAAACAGTATACTAAAAAAATAAAATAAATACATCACTGCAATAATAATATCCCTTAATTAGCCCCTATGGTAATATTCGCCATCCTAGCCCCCGTGTGTCTCATTCCAGGCTCCAGCCATATGTTCTCCCATCCTGCCCTCATGAGTATCCATTCTGCCCCATATGATCTCCCCATCCTGCCCCATCTGTCTCCAATCTTGCCCCATCTGTCTACATTCTGCCCCATCTGTTTCCAATCCTGCCCCATCTGTGTCCAGCACTCTGCCCCATCTGTGTCCAGCACTCTGCCCCATCTGTGTCCAGCACTCTGCCCCCTCTCTGTCCAGCACTCTGCCCCATCTGTGTCCAGCACTCTGCCCCATCTGTGTCCAATCCTGCCCCATCTGTGTCCAGCACTCTGCCCCATCTGTGTCCAGCACTCTGCCCCATCTGTCTCCAATCTTGCCCCATCTGTCTCCATTCTGCCCCATCTGTTTCCAATCCTGCCCCATCTGTGTCCAGCACTCTGCCCCATCTGTGTCCAGCACTCTGCCCCACCTGTGTCCAGCACTCTGCCCCACCTGTGTCCAGCACTCTGCCCCACCTGTGTCCAGCACTCTGCCCCATCTGTGTCCAGCACTCTGCCCCATCTGTGTCCAGCACTCTGCCCCATCTGTGTTCAGCACTCTGCCCCATCTGTGTCCAGCACTCTGCCCCATCAGTGTCCAATCCTGCCCCATCTGTGTCCAGCACTCTGCCCCATCTGTGTCCAATCTTGCCCCATCTGTGTCCAGCACTCTGCCCCATCTGTGTCCAATCCTGCCCCATCTGTGTCCAGCACTCTGCCCCATCTGTGTCCAGCACTCTGCCCCATCTGTGTCCAGCACTCTGCCCCATCTGTGTCCAATCCTGCCCCATCTGTGTCCAGCACTCTGCCCCATCTGTGTCCAATCCTGCCCCATCTGTGTCCAGCACTGTGCCCCATCTGTGTCCAGCACTGTGCCCCATCTGTGTCCAGCACTCTGCCCCATCTGTGTCCAGCACTCTGCCCCATCTGTGTCCAATCCTGCCCCATCTGTGTCCAATCCTGCCCCATCTGTGTCCAGCACTCTGCCCCATCTGTGTCCAATCCTGCCCCGTCTGTGTCCAGCACTCTGCCCCATCTGTGTCCAATCCTGCCCCATCTCTGTCCAGCACTCTGCCCCATCTCTGTCCAGCACTCTGCCCCATCTCTGTCGAGCACTCTACCCCATCTCTGTCCAGCACTCTGCCCCATCTCTGTCCAGCAATCTGCCCCATCTCTGTCCAGCACTCTGCCCCATCTCTGTCCAGCACTCTGCCCCATCTCTGTCCAGCACTCTGCCCCAGCACTCTGCCCCATCTCTGTCCAGCACTCTGCCCCCTCTCTGTCCAGCACTCTGCCCCCTCTCTGTCCAGCACTCTGCCCCATCTCTGTCCAGCACTCTGCCCCATCTCTGCACAGCACTCTGCCCCATCTCTGTCCAGCACTCTGCCCCATCTCTGTCCAGCACTCTGCCCCATCTCTGTCCAGCACTCTGCCCCATCTCTGTCCAGCACTCTGCCCCATCTCTGTCCAGCACTCTGCCCCATCTCTGTCCAGCACTCTGCCCCATCTCTGTCCAGCATTCTGCCCCATCTCTGTCCAGCACTCTGCCCCATCTCTGTCCAGCACTCTGCCCCCTCTCTGTCCAGCACTCTGCCCCCTCTCTGTCCAGCACTCTGCCCCCTCTCTGTCCAGCACTCTGCCCCATCTCTGTCCAGCACTCTGCACCATCTCTGTCCAGCAATCTGCCCCATCTCTGTCCAGCACTCTGCCCCATGTCTGTCCAGCACTCTGCCCCCTCTCTGTCCAGCACTCTGCCTCATCTCTGTCCAGCACTCTGCCCCATCTCTGTCCAGCACTCTGCCCCATCTCTGTCAAGCACTCTGCCCCATCTCTGTCCAGCACTCTGCCCCATCTCTGTCCAGCACTCTGCCCCATCTGTGTCCAATCCTGCCCCGTCTGTGTCCAGCACTCTGCCCCATCTGTGTCCAATCCTGCCCCGTCTGTGTCCAATCCTGCCCCATCTCTGTCCAGCACTCTGCCCCATCTCTGTCCAGCACTCTGCCCCATCTCTGTCCAGCACTCTGCCCCATCTCTGTCCAGCACTCTGCCCCATCTCTGTCCAGCACTCTGCCCCATCTCTGTCCAGCACTCTGCCCCATCTGTGTGCAATCCTGCCCCGTCTGTGTCCAGCACTCTGCCCCATCTGTGTCCTATCCTGCCCCGTCTGTGTCCAATCCTGCCCCATCTCTGTCCAGCACTCTGTCCCATCTCTGTCCAGCAGTCTGCCCCATCTCTGTCCAGCACTCTGCCCCATCTCTGTCCAGCACTCTGCCCCATCTCTGTCCAGCACTCTGCCCCATCTCTGTCCAGCACTTTGCCCAATCTCTGTCCAGCACTCTGCCCCATCTCTGTCCAGCACTCTGCCCCATCTCTGTCCAGCACTCTGCCCCAGCACTCTGCCCCCTCTCTGTCCAGCACTCTGCCCCCTCTCTGTCCAGCACTCTGCCCCCTCTCTGTCCAGCACTCTGCCCCCTCTCTGTCCAGCACTCTGCCCCCTCTCTGTCCAGCACACTGCCCCATCTCTGTCCAGCACTCTGCCCCATCTCTGTCCAGCACTCTGCCCCATCTCTGTCCAGCACTCTGCCCCATCTCAGTCCAGCACTCTGCCCCATCTCTGTCCAGCACTCTGCCCCATCTCTGTCCAGCACTCTGCCCCATCTCTGTCCAGCACTCTGCCCCATCTCTGTCCAGCACTCTGCCCCATCTCTGTCCAGCACTCTGCCCCATCTCTGTCCAGCACTGTGCCCCATCTGTGTCCAATCCTGCCCCGTCTGTGTCCAGCACTCTGCCCCATCTGTGTCCAATCCTGCCCCGTCTGTGTCCAATCCTGCCCCATCTCTGTCCAGCACTCTGCCCCATCTCTGTCCAGCACTCTGCCCCATCTCTGTCGAGCACTCTGCCCCATCTCTGTCCAGCACTCTGCCCCATCTCTGTCCAGCAATCTGCCCCATCTCTGTCCAGCACTCTGCCCCATCTCTGTCCAGCACTCTGCCCCATCTCTGTCCAGCACTCTGCCCCAGCACTCTGCCCCATCTCTGTCCAGCACTCTGCCCCCTCTCTGTCCAGCACTCTGCCCCCTCTCTGTCCAGCACTCTGCCCCATCTCTGTCCAGCACTCTGCCCCATCTCTGTACAGCACTCTGCCCCATCTCTGTCCAGCACTCTGCTCCATCTCTGTCCAGCACTCTGCCCCATCTCTGTCCAGCACTCTGCCCCATCTCTGTCCAGCACTCTGCCCCATCTCTGTCCAGCACTCTGCCCCATCTCTGTCCAGCACTCTGCCCCCTCTCTGTCCAGCACTCTGCCCCCTCTCTGTCCAGCACTCTGCCCCCTCTCTGTCCAGCACTCTGCCCCATCTCTGTCCAGCACTCTGCACCATCTCTGTCCAGCACTCTGCCCCATCTCTGTCCAGCACTCTGCCCCATCTCTGTCCAGCACTCTGCCCCATCTCTGTCCAGCACTCTGCCCCATCTGTGTCCAATCCTGCCCCGTCTGTGTCCAGCACTCTGCCCCATCTGTGTCCAATCCTGCCCCGTCTGTGTCCAATCCTGCCCCGTCTCTGTCCAGCACTCTGCCCCATCTCTGTCCAGCACTCTGCCCCATCTCTGTCCAGCACTCTGCCCCATCTCTGTCCAGCACTCTGCCCCATCTCTGTCCAGCAATCTGCCTCATCTCTGTCCAGCACTCTGCCCCATCTCTGTCCAGCACTCTGCCCCATCTCTGTCCAGCACTCTGCCCCATCTCTGTCCAGCACTCTGCCCCATCTCTGTCCAGCACTCTGCCCCCTCTCTGTCCAGCACTCTGCCCCATCTCTGTCCAGCACTCTGCCCCCTCTCTGTCCAGCACTCTGCCTCATCTCTGTCCAGCACTCTGCCCCATCTCTGTCCAGCACTCTGCCCCATCTCTGTCCAGCACTCTGCCCCATCTCTGTCCAGCACTCTGCCCCATCTCTGTCCAGCATTCTGCCCCATCTCTGTCCAGCACTCTGCCCCTTCTCTGTCCAGCACTCTGCCCCCTCTCTGTCCAGCACTCTGACCCCTCTCTGTCCAGCACTCTGCCCCTTCTCTGTCCAGCACTCTGCCCCCTCTCTGTCCAGCACTCTGACCCCTCTCTGTCCAGCACTCTGACCCATCTCTGTCCAGCACTCTGCACCATCTCTGTCCAGCACTCTGCCCCATCTCTGTCCAGCACTCTGCCCCCTCTCTGTCCAGCACTCTGCCCCCTCTCTGTCCAGCACTCTGCCCCATCTCTGTCCAGCACTCTGCCCCATCTCTGTCCAGCACTTTGCCCCATCTCTGTCCAGCACTCTGCCTCATCTCTGTCCAGCACACTGCCCCATCTCTGTCCAGCACTCTGCCCCATCTCTGTCCAGCACTCTTCCCCATCTCTGTTCAGCACTCTGCCCCCCCCTGTGTCCAGCTTTACTGCCCTGCCCTCCCCCCCCCCCCCGGATCGCCGCTCTCAATAAAGAAAAAAAAAGAAGTTCTGCTTACCTGCCGCGCTCCTGCTCTCTCCACGCAGCTGCAGCTTGCACTCGCCGGCGACTGACAATGACGTCAGACGCCGGCGACCTGCACGCTGCGGCTGGCGGCTGGTGTTGACTATTGACGTGCGGGCGCGGGCCCGCATGTCAATAGCGTTAAACAGCTGTAGCGCCGGCCGCCACTAAGGGCCCGGTTCAGCCTGCGGCTGCCGGTAGGGGCCCGGTGAGCAGGTAAGAGGGGGCCCAATGCGGGCCCCCTCTGCTCACCGGGCCCCATACGCCAGTCACGGCTGTAATGCCCTGATGGCGGCCCTGGGTATTCTAGAATATGTATGTAGTTTATTTATGAAGGGGTGTTTAAATCCCGCTGCAATATCGCTGATTGGTCGCGGCTGGCCGGCCGGGCGCGAGTAATCAGCGAAGCGTGGTTTAAATCCCGCACCAATTCACGGCCAGACTGCACCTGTCGCTGATTGGTCGCGCCAGTCACCCGCGACCAATCAGTGACGCGGGATTTCCGTTACAGACAAACAGACCCTTAGACGATTTTATATATACTAGATGGTGGCTCGATTCTAACGCATTGGGTATTCTAGAGTATGTATGTATGTCGCGCTGTGAGTGGGGGTTAAATTCCACGCCAATATCGCTGATTGGTCGCTGCCAGCCACGTAGTATATAGCACAGCCACATAGTATATAGCACAGCCACGTAGTATATAGCACAGTGATGTAGTATATAGCACAGCCCACATAGTATATAACACAGCCACATAGCATATAGCACAGCCAACACAGTAGATAGCACAGTCACGCAGTATATAGCAGACACGTAGTATAAAGCACAGCCACATAGTATATAGCACATCGATGTAGTATAAAACACAGCCCACGCATTAGATAGCACAGCCACATAGTATATAGCAGCCACGTAGTATATAGCAACCACATAGTATATAGCAGCCACGTAGTATATAGCACAGCCACGTAGTATATAGCACATGTAGTATATAACACAGCCCACATAGTATATAGTACAGCCCATGCAGTAGATAGCACAGCCCACGCAGTAGATAGCACAGCCACTTAGTATATAGCAAAGCCCACGTAGTATATAACACAGCCACGTAGTATATAGCACAGCCAATGCAGTAGATAGCACAGCCATGTAGTAAATAGCAGCCACGTAGTATATAGCAGCCAAGTAGTAAATAACACAGCCCACAAAAAGAATTAAAATAAAAAATATTTATATACTCACCTTCCATTGTCCACTGAAACTGTCCCGCTCCTCGCGATGCGGCTGGCAACTTCTGTTCCGAGAGATGCATTGTAAAATTACCCAGATGACTTAGCGGTCTTTGCCAGAGACCGCTAAGTCATCTGTGTAATTTAGCAATGCACCTCTGGGAACGGAAGCTGCCGAGAGCATCGGGAGGAGCGGGAAAGCTGCGGAGGCGACGGAAGGTCAGAATAGCTTGATTTTTTAAAATTACTTTTACCATTATATCTTTTTATTATTGATGCTGCATAGCCAGCATCAATAGTAAAAAGTTGGTCCAGGATGGGGAGTAGGGAGGGGCCAATTCGTGGCCGGACTGCCGACTGCGACCAATCAGCGACTCAGAATTTCTGTTACAGACAGAAAGACAGACAGACAAACAGAGGGAAGTACCCCTTAGATGATTATATAGATAGATGGATGATCAATCTATAGATATATTTATAGATAGATATATCTATAGATACATAGATATACTGTTGTGAATTCTGTGGCAGAGCTCCCTCCTGTGGTCACAAGTGGTATTTCGGCTGATTCTCTCTGTGAGCTTCTGTTGGTGGAGGGAAGTGGTACTGCGGCTTCTGAGTTTCCTCCCTCAGGTGATCTGGTGAGGTCGTTAGGTGCTTCTCTACTTAACTCCACCTAATGCTTTGATCCTGGCTTCCTGTCAATGTTCCAGTGTTGGACTTGCTTTTCCCTGGATCATTTCTGTGGCCTGCTGCTCTGCATAGCTAAGTTCTTCTTGCTATTTGTTTGCTATTTTTTCTGTCCAGCTTGTCTAATTTGTTGCTGGAAGCTCTGGGACGCAAAGGGTGTACCTCTGTGCCGTTAGTTCGGTACGGAGGGTCTTTTTGCCCCCTTTGCGTGGTTTTCTTTAGGGTTTTGTGTAGACCGCAAAGTTACCTTTTCTATCCTCGATCTGTTAAGAAAGTCGGGCCTCACTTTGCTGAATCTATTTTATCTCTACGTTTGTCTTTTCATCTTAACTCACAGTCATTATATGTGGGGGGCTGCCTTTTCCTTTGGGGTATTTCTCTGAGGCAAGGTAGGCTTATTTTCTATCTTCAGGCTAGTTAGTTTCTCAGGCTGTGCCGAGTTGCATAGGCAGAGTTAGGCGCAATCCACGGCTGCCTCTAGTGTTGTTTGGAGAGGATTAGGGATTGCGGTCTGCAGAGTTCCCACGTCTCAGAGCTCGTTCTATGATTTTGGGTTATTGTCAGATCACTGTATGTGCTCTGACCGCTATGTCCATTGTAGTACTGAATTGCCTTTCATAACAGTACAGGAAGCCAAAAGTACTAATGATTCTCAATAGAGGGAAAAAAGAAGTTCTGAGACCATTTTTTTTTCTTTGCACTGTGTTTTGCCTTTTTTTTCCCCTAGACATTTGGGTGGTTCAGTACACAGGTGTAGCGATGGACATTAGAAGTCTGTCTTCATTTGTGGATCAGCTCTCGGCAAGAGTACAAAAGATTCAAGACACTATTGATCAGAAAGCTATGTTGGAACCAAGAATTCCTATTCCTGATTTGTTTTTTGGAGATAGAACTAAGTTTCTGAGTTTCAAAAATAATTGTAAATTATTTCTGGCCTTGAAACCTCGCTCCTCTGGTGATCCAGTTCAACAGGTTTTGATTGTTCTTTTTTGGGCGGCGACCCTCAGGACTGGGCACTTTCTCTTGCGCCAGGAGATCCTGCATTGAGTAATATCGATGCGTTTTTCCTGGCGCTCGGATTGCTGTACGATGACCCTAATTCAGTGGATCAGGCAGAGAAAAATTTGCTGGCTCTTTGTCAGGGTCAGGATGAGATAGAGGTATACTGTCAGAAATTTAGAAAGTGGTCCGTGCTCACTCAATGGAATGAATCTGCGCTGGCAGCTATGTTCAGAAAGGGTCTCTCTGAAGCCCTTAAGGATGTCATGGTGGGATTTCCTATGCCTGCTGGTTTGAATGAGTCTATGTCTTTGGCCATTCAGATCGGTCGACGCTTGCGTGAGCGTAAATCTGTGCACCATTTGGCGGTATTACCCGAGCTTAAACCTGAGCCTATGCAGTGCGATAGGACTTTGACCAGAGTTAAACGGCAAGAACACAGACGTCTGAATGGGCTGTGTTTCTACTGTGGTGATTCCACTCATGCTATCTCTGATTGTCCTAAGCGCACTAAGCGGTTCGCTAGGTCTGCCACCATTGGTACGGTACAGTCAAAATTTCTTCTGTCCGTTACCTTGATCTGCTCTTTGTCATCGTATTCTGTCATGGCATTTGTGGATTCAGGCACTGCCCTGAATTTGATGGACTTGGAGTATGCTAAGCGTTGTGGGTTTCTCTTAGAGCCCTTGCAGTGTCCTATTCCATTGAGAGGAATTGATGCCACGCCTTTGGCCAAGAATAAGCCTCAATACTGGACCCAGCTGACCATGTGCATGGCTACTGCACATCAGGAGGTTATTCGCTTTCTGGTGTTGCATAATCTGCATGATGTGGTCGTGTTGGGGTTGCCATGGCTACAAGCCCATAATCCAGTATTAGATTGGAAATCCATGTCAGTGTCCAGCTGGGGTTGTCAGGGGGTACATGGTGATGTTCCATTTCTGTCAATTTCGTCATCCACCCCTTCTGAGGTTCCAGAGTTCTTGTCTGATTATCGGGATGTATTTGATGAGCCCAAGTCCGATGCCCTACCTCCGCATAGGGATTGTGATTGTGCTATCAATTTGATTCCTGGTAGTAAATTCCCAAAAGGTCGACTGTTTAATTTATCCATGCCTGAGCACGCCGCTATGCGCAGTTATGTGAAGGAGTCCCTGGAGAAGGGGCATATTCGCCCGTCATCGTCACCATTAGGAGCAGGGTTCTTTTTTGTAGCCAAGAAGGATGGTTCGCTGAGACCTTGTATAGATTACCGCCTTCTAAATAAGATCACGGTTAAATTTCAGTACCCCTTGCCATTGTTATCTGATTTGTTTGCTCGGATTAAGGGGGCTAGTTGGTTCACCAAGATAGATCTTTGTGGTGCGTATAATCTGGTGCGAATCAGGCGAGGAGATGAATGGAAAACTGCATTTAATACGCCCGAGGGTCATTTTGAGTATCTAGTGATGCCATTCGGACTTGCCAATGCTCCATCAGTGTTTCAGTCCTTTATGCATGACATCTTCCGAGAGTACCTGGATAAATTCCTGATTGTGTACTTGGATGACATTTTGATCTTCTCGGATGATTGGGAGTCTCATGTGAAGCAGGTCAGAACAGTTTTTCAGGTCCTGCGTGCTAATTCTTTGTTTGTGAAGGGATCAAAGTGTCTCTTTGGTGTGCAGAAGGTTTCATTTTTGGGGTTCATCTTTTCCCCTTCTACTATCGAGATGGATCCTGTTAAGGTCCAAGCCATCCATGATTGGACTCAGCCGACATCTCTGAAAAGTCTGCAAAAGATCCTGGGCTTTGCTAATTTTTATCGTCGCTTCATCTGCAATTTTTCTAGTATTGCCAAACCATTGACCGATTTGACCAAGAAGGGTGCTGATTTGGTTAATTGGTCTTCTGCTGCTGTGGAAGCTTTTCAAGACTTGAAGCGTCGTTTCTCTTCTGCCCCTGTGTTGTGTCAACCAGATGTTTCTCTTCCGTTCCAGGTCGAGGTTGATGCTTCTGAGATTGGAGCAGGGGCTGTTTTGTCGCAGAGAGGTTCTGATTGCTCAGTGATGAAACCATGCGCTTTTTTTTCCAGGAAGTTTTCGCCTGCTGAGCGAAATTGTGATGTGGGCAACCGAGAGTTGCTGGCCATGAAGTGGGCATTCGAGGAGTGGCGTCATTGACTTGAAGGAGCTAAGCATCGCGTGGTGGTATTGACTGATCATAAGAACTTGACTTATCTTGAGTCTGCTAAGCGGTTGAATCCTAGACAGGCTCGTTGGTCGCTGTTTTTTGCCCGTTTTGACTTTGTGATTTCGTACCTTCCGGGCTCTAAAAATATGAAGGCGGATGCTCTGTCTAGGAGTTTTGTGCCCGACTCTCCGGGTTTGTCTGAGCCGGCGGGTATCCTCAAGGAAGGAGTAATTGTGTCTGCCATCTCCCCTGATTTGCGGCGGGTGCTGCAAAAATTTCAGGCTAATAAACCTGATCGTTGTCCAGCGGAGAGACTGTTTGTCCCTGATAGGTGGACCAATAAAGTTATCTCTGAGGTTCATTGTTCGGTGTTGGCTAGTCATCCTGGAATCTTTGGTACCAGAGAGTTGGTGGCTAGATCCTTTTGGTGGCCGTCTCTGTCGCGGGATGTGCGTGTTTTTGTGCAGTCCTGTGGGATTTGTGCTCGGGCTAAGCCCTGCTGTTCTCATGCCAGTGGGTTGCTTTTGCCCTTGCCGGTCCCGAAGAGGCCTTGGATACATATCTCTATGGATTTTATTTCTGATCTTCCCGTTTATCAAAAGATGTCAGTCATTTGGGTGGTCTGTGATCGCTTTTCTAAGATGGTCCATCTGGTACCCTTGTCTAAATTGCCTTCCTCCTCTGATTTGGTGCCATTGTTCTTCCAGCATGTGGTTCGTTTACATGGCATTCCAGAGAATATCGTTTCTGACAGAGGTTCCTAGTTTGTTTCAAGGTTTTGGCGAGCCTTTTGTGGTAGGATGGGCATTGACTTGTCTCTTTCCTCAGCTTTCCATCCTCAGACTAATGGCCAGACCGAACGAACCAATCAGACCTTGGAAACATATCTGAGATGCTTTGTTTCTGCCGATCAGGATGACTGGGTGTCCTTTTTGCCTTTGGCTGAGTTCGCCCTTAATAATCGGGCTAGCTCGGCTACCTTGGTTTCGCCATTTTTCTGCTATTCTGGGTTCCATCCTCGTTTCTCTTCAGGACAGGTTGAGTCTTCGGACTGTCCTGGTGTGGATACTGTGGTGGACAGGTTGCAGCAGATTTGGACTCATGTAGTGGACAATTTGACCTTGTCCCAGGAGAAGGCTCAACGTTTCGCTAATCGCAGACGCCGTGTGGGTCCCCGACTTCGTGTTGGGGATCTGGTTTGGTTATCTTCTCGTCATATTCCTATGAAGGTTTCCTCTCCTAAGTTTAAACCTCGTTTCATTGGGCCGTATAGGATTTCTGAGGTTCTTAATCCTGTGTCTTTTCGTCTGACCCTTCCAGATTCTTGTTCCATATATAACGTATTCCATAGGTCATTGTTGCGGAGATACGTGGCACCTATGGTTCCATCTGTTGATCCTCCTGCCCCGGTTTTGGTGGAGGGGGAATTGGAGTATATTGTGGAGAAGATTTTGGATTCTCGTGTTTCTAGACGGAAACTCCAGTATCTGGTTAAATGGAAGGGTTATGCTCAGGAAGATAATTCCTGGGTTTTTGCCTCTGATGTCCATGCTCCCGATCTTGTTCGTGCCTTTCATGTGGCTCATCCTGGTCGGCCTGGGGGCTCTGGTGAGGGTTCGGTGACCCCTCCTCAAGGGGGGGGTACTGTTGTGAATTCTGTGGCAGAGCTCCCTCCTGTGGTCACAAGTGGTATTTCGGCTGATTAACATAGTAACATAGTAACATAGTTAGTAAGGCCGAAAAAAGACATTTGTCCATCCAGTTCAGCCTATATTCCATCATAATAAATCCCCAGATCTACGTCCTTCTACAGAACCTAATAATTGTATGATACAATATTGTTCTGCTCCAGGAAGACATCCAGGCCTCTCTTGAACCCCTCGACTGAGTTCGCCATCACCACCTCCTCAGGCAAGCAATTCCAGATTCTCACCGCCCTAACAGTAAAGAATCCTCTTCTATGTTGGTGGAAAAACCTTCTCTCCTCCAGACGCAAAGAATGCCCCCTTGTGCCCGTCACCTTCCTTGGTATAAACAGATCCTCAGCGAGATATTTGTATTGTCCCCTTATATACTTACTAGATTGTGGCCCGATTCTAACGCATCGGGTATTCTAGAATATGCATGTCCCCGTAGTATATGGACAATGATGATTCCAGAATGCCCGTCGCTGATTGGTTGAGGCAACCTTTATGACATCATCGTTGCCATGGCAACCATTATGACATCATCGTCGCTGTGCCCGTTGCTGATTGGTCGAGGCCTGGCAGCCTCGACCAATCAGAGACGCGCGATGTCTACGTCCTTTATGACATCATCGTCGCTGTGCCCGTTGCTGATTGGTCGAGGCCTGGCGGCCTCGACCAATCAGAGACGCAGGATTTCTACGTCGATGCTGTGCCGGTCTCTGATTGGTCGAGGCCTGGCGGCCTCGACCAATCTGAGAGCCGGGATTTCCAGGACAGACAGACAGACAGACAGACAGACAGACGGAAAAACCCTTAGACAATTATATATATAGATACATGGTTATTAGATCGCCCCTCAGTCGTCTTTTTTCTAGACTAAATAATCCTAATTTGGCTAATCTATCTGGGTATTGTAGTTCTCCCATCCCCTTTATTAATTTTGTTGCCCTCCTTTGTACTCTCTCTAGTTCCATTATATCCTTCCTGAGCACCGGTGCCCAAAACTTGGCAGCTGCTGCCAAGCTTCTCTGTGAGCTTCTGTTGGTGGAGGGAAGTGGTACTGCGGCTTCTGAGTTTCCTCCCTCAGGTGATCTGGTGAGGTCGTTAGGTGCTTCTCTACTTAACTCCACCTAATGCTTTGATCCTGGCTTCCTGTCAATGTTCCAGTGTTGGACTTGCTTTTCCCTGGATCATTCCTGTGGCCTGCTGCTCTGCATAGCTAAGTTCTTCTTGCTATTTGTTTGCTATTTTTTCTGTCCAGCTTGTCTAATTTGTTGCTGGAAGCTCTGGGACGCAAAGGGTGTACCTCCGTGCCGTTAGTTCGGTACGGAGGGTCTTTTTGCCCCCTTTGCGTGGTTTTCTTTAGGGTTTTGTGTAGACCGCAAAGTTACCTTTTCTATCCTCGATCTGTTAAGAAAGTCGGGCCTCACTTTGCTGAATCTATTTCATCTCTACGTTTGTCTTTTCATCTTAACTCACAGTCATTATATGTGGGGGGCTGCCTTTTCCTTTGGGGTATTTCTCTGAGGCAAGGTAGGCTTATTTTCTATCTTCAGGCTAGTTAGTTTCTCAGGCTGTGCCGAGTTGCATAGGCAGAGTTAGGCGCAATCCACGGCTGCCTCTAGTGTTGTTTGGAGAGGATTAGGGATTGCGGTCTGCAGAGTTCCCACGTCTCAGAGCTCGTTCTATGATTTTGGGTTATTGTCAGATCACTGTATGTGCTCTGACCGCTATGTCCATTGTAGTACTGAATTGCCTTTCATAACAATATACTAAACATCGGGCTTGGTATTATCTATCTATCGTATCTATCTATTATCTATCATCTATCTATTATCTATCTATTGATATATCTTTCTATCTATAGATATATCTATCGATAGATATATTTATAGATAGATACGATAGATAGATACGATAGATCTATCTATTATCTATCTATCATCTATCTGTCTATCTATCATCTATTTATCTATCATCTATCTGTCTGTCTGTGTAAACATTCTTCAATGGAGTATGTAAATGAAGAGGTTGGACAAGAAATGACATCACCCTTTTTTTGTTATATCTTTATTGAGCTTACAAAAACACAGACAAATCCGCATGAAAAAAATGCGTTAAAAAAGCATGAATAACGCGTAAAAAAACGCATGAAAAACGCAGGTGACCTGCCGGTGACCTCAGGTGCAGATTTGGTGCAGATTTTACCTGTGTCAATTCCTGATCAAATCCTGATGCAATCCTGAACGTGGACACATACCCTTAGGTTGCCGTCACACTAGCAGTATTTGGTCAGTATTTTACATCAGTATTTGTAAGCCAAAACCAGGAGTGGGTGATAAATACAGAAGTGGTGCATATGTTTCTATTATACTCTTCCTCTAATTGTTCCACTCCTGGTTTTGGCTTACAAATACTGATGTAAAATACTGACCGAATACTGCTAGTGTGACGGCAGCCTAAAAGAGGTAATTTTTGAAGAATGGAAAAAGATAGATGTTACATTATATCACCGACTTGCTCTTTTCATGCCTGGATGACTTGACCTGTATTTAAAAATCATGGAGTCATACAAAATGCGAATGTACAGTAGTTGTTTTTGATGTGGCCATTTTTGCACCTAATTTTTTGCATATAAGCTGTGGCCACTGCCATTAGGGGCTTATCTACAGCATTCTAGAGCTGTAGCAAGAAGGTTTGCTGTGTCTTTCAGCGTAGTGTCCAGAGGGTGGAGGCGCTACCAGGAGACAGGCCAATATACCAGGAGATGTGGAGGGGGCCATAGGAGGGCAACAACCCAGCAGAAGGACTGCTACCTCCACCTTTGTGCAAGGAGGAGCACTGCCAGAGGCCTGCAAAATTACCTCCAGCAGGCCACAAATTTGCATGTGTCTGCACAAACGGTTAGAAACTGACTCCATGAGGATGGTCTGAGTGCCCGACGTCTACAGATGGGGGTTGTGCTCAAAGCCCAACACCGTGCAGGACGCTTGGCATTAGCTACAGAACACCAGGATTGGCAAATTCACCACTGGCGCCCTGTGCTCCTCACAGATGAAAGCAGGTTCATATTGAGCACATGTGACAGACGTGACAGAGTCTGGGGACGCCGTGGAGAGCGATCTGCTGCCTGCAACATCCTTCAGCATGACCAGTTTGGCAGTGGTTCAGTAATGGTGTGGGGTGGCATTTCTTTGGAGGGCCGCACAGCCCTCCATATTCTTGCCTGTGGTAGCCTGACTGCCATTAGGTACTGAAATGAGATCCTCAAACCCCTTGTGAGACGATATGCTTGTGTGTTTGGCCCTGGGTTCCTCCTAATGCAGGACAATGCCAGGCCTCATGTGGCTGGAGTGTGTCAGCAGTTCCTGCAAGATGAAGGCATTGAAGCTATGGACAGGCCCGCCCGTTCCCCAGACCTGAATCCAATTGAACAAATCTCTGGGACATCATGTCTCGCGCCATCCACCAATGTCACATTGCACCTGGCCTGTCCAGGAGTTGGCGGATGCTTTAGTCCAGGTCTGGGAGGAGATCCCTCAAGAGTCCATCCGCCGCCTCATCAGGAGCATGCCCAGGCATTGTAGGGAGGTCATACACACATGAGGAGGCCACACTCACTACTGAGCATCATTTCCTTGTCTTGAGGCATTTCCACTGAAGTTGTAGCAGACTGTAACTTCATTTTCCACTTTGATTTTGAGCATTATTCCAACTCCAGACCTCCGTGGGATATTAGTTGTGATTTACATTGATAATTTTAGGTCTTATTGTTCTCAACACATTCTGCTATGTAATGAATAAAGATTTACAACTGGAATATTTAATTCAGTGATATCCAGGATGTGGGATTTTAGTGTTTCCTTTATTTTTTTGAGTAGTGTATGTTAGAGTATTTATATGAGCAGCATAAAGGGGTGATAGACTACTGGAGTGTTGGTTGCTTTGAGATCCGTCATTGGACATGTCACCTACTGAACCTGAAGAGTCAGCCAAATTTGTCAGTATAAGGAAGTGTGAAATCAGCTTAAGTATTTCACCCCTTCATATTTATCTTGGGGAAAAAAACACAAGAATGCAGGATGTATTGGAAAAAATACAGCTTCTGGCACATGTTCATTGACATGCTGTGTCTGTTGGGGATGCTCAAAGTCATTGTTACATACATCCGTATTAGGATAAGGCAGACAGGCAGCAGCAGGTGGATGTGGAGGAGGGCATTGAGTTGGCACAGGCAAAGGATGAAGCTGACAGGGTGAAAACAACAATGGCACTGGCAATGCCAACCAACAATCGCAGCAAGGTGATGTAAATGAACCAACAGGGCCTTCGGTTGTGCTGGTTATCATGGCTAGATGTATGCTGGAGTGTTTATGGGATGACAGGTGTATTGCTACCATTAAGCAAAGGGATGACTATTGGATAGCCTTGCTTATAGATCCTTGCTATAAAAGCAAAATGAGGGAATTTTTATGGTTTCCGAAAAGGAGTTCAAATGGGCTGATAGAGTAAACTGTGTTGCCTGATCTGTGAAGCTTTTGCCAATTGGATACCTGCTACAGTATCATTGATATGATGGACCAGATGTTTTATTTGACAGACTTCAGCAAACAGAAATGTACTGACTGAACAAACGGTTCCAGTCTGTAAGTAAACCTACAAAGAAAATAGGCAACCAATGCATATCATAATAAAATATATCTGTATACTGGTATACAATAAAAAGCAAGATTAAGAATGAGTCACATTAAAGATAACAACATCAGCAGAGGGGAGAACATGATCATGCTAGCAATAGATAATACTTGATGGGGAGTGCATTATACTATATAGAGTCTGCCTATGGAGAGTGCATTATACTATAGAGTCGGCCTATGGGGGTGCATTATACAATATAGAGTCTGCCTATGGGGGTGCATTATACAATATAGAGTCTGCCTATGGGGGGTGCATTATACCATAAAGAGTCTGCCTATGGGGTGTGCATTATACTATATATAGTCTGCCTATTGAGGTGCATTATACAATATAGAGTCTGTCTATGGGGCGTACATTATACTATATAGAATCTGCCTATGGGGGATACTTTATACAATATAGAGTCTCCCTATGGGGGTTCATTACACAATATACAGTCTGCCAATGAGGCATGCATTATACAATATATAGTCTCCCGGTGGGGGGTGCATTATAGTATAGAAGCCTATGAGGAGTGCATTATACTATATGGAGGCCTATGGGGGAGTGCATTATACTATATCGAGGACTATCTGGTGCATTATACTATATGGAGGCTATCTAGGTGGATATCATACAATGTGGAGATTACAGTGAGGGGGGTCATCATACAGTGTTGGAGCATTCAAACAGTTTGGGGGCTACTAAGGGGTCAGTATAATGTGTGGGTGGTACTATACAGTGAGGGGGCATTATACTGTGCATAAGTTAGCATCATACTGTGTAGAGAGGAGCTGTACAAAAGGGAGACTCGAGACATCATTAAATGTAAAGTGGGCACTCATTGTTATAGGGGAACTCAGGTTACTGTGACTGTCAAAGGGGCACACAGAGCATTATTACTTTCAAGGTTTCTAGGGGGCAAAATGTGGGCACTGCTTTTTAAGGAACTTGCACATGGCATTACTGTATTCTAGAGGGTTGTTTTAGAATGTAGATGGCACACAAAACCACACAGTAAGTGCAGTAAGGCTACTTTCACACTTTCATTGTGTGACGTACATCGCAATGCGTCGTTTTGGGGAAAAAACGCATCCTACAAAGTTGCCCGCAGGATGCGTTTTTTCTCCATAGACTTGCATTAGCGACGCATTGCGACGTATGGCCACACGCCGCATCCGTCATGCGACGGATGCGTCGTATTTTGGTGGACCCTCGACACAAAAACAGTTGCATGTAACTTTTTCTGTGTGTTGAGTCCGCCATTTTTGACGGCGCATGCGTGGCCAAAACTCCGCCCCCTCCTCACCGGACATTACAATGGGGCTGCGGATGCGTTGAAAAACTGCATCCACTGCCCCCGTTGTGCATTTCTTTCACAATGTGCGTCGGTACATCTGGCCGACGCATGGCAACGGCCCCATACCGACGCAAGTGTGAAAGTAGCCTAGGGACACATACAGGCAGCAGAGGCTCAGCATTGGAGTATCAGCATGATGAGGAGTTTGTGCAGGTTGGGAATAGACCCATTAAGAACAGTGCTGAAAATTGACGTGAAATGTGTCTTTGTTGTAAAGCCAAGTCCTAGCTGGAAGTAATTGTCATGTCGATCTGGGCTATATGAAAAATACGTGAAAAGTGAACAATTCCATCAGAAAGAATGTCAGCGGTAAGTCACCCTCTATAACTGTACTGTGATATCTTATATGTTCCATAGGACTGGTATTTACCACTGACCACATGCTGGTTTTTCAGCAAGAGGGCGGTCTTCTGCTGAGGTTCTCCTACACTATTAGGGTGTGTCACCTGGTTGTAATCAAGGTTACCTGGATAGGGGCTCACTCAGAAGTTTTGCCTCCCCTGAGCCAAAATCCTAGCTACGACTCTGCTTATAACTTTTGTAAATAAACCAAACCTTTTGAAATAGTCACGTGTTCCCACGAGTCCAGTTATTCAGCTAGAGACCAAATTGGACCATATACTGGGATCAAATCTTCAAAAGGAAGTGCCTCTGGAATTTTCATCAATATTCCACTACGCGGACCTGTTGCCACGCCAGGACCAGCACAACTCTAGACATTACGGATCGGTAGCATACCACAATGAAGGATCCCATTTACGTGCTAAATGCACACTAGTGTTGTGCCTTCCGCACTATGCTTCCAGATGAGCACTTATATATCACCCACACATCTTTTTCTTTTCACATCTTTTATTGTGCTTTGGTAGCTCTCCTGTATTTTCTCTCTTCAACAGACTCCTGCAAAGAAAAATCTATAGAAAAGTGCTTGTGCAAACCCTCACTGCCCATCCTAATTCTTTGCTGCTTGGCTTTTGCCACTTCCACAGCCACACCATTCATACATCTCCTGACTACACACTGTTTACCTGTTGTGGATAATTTTGTCACTAGTAGTTGACAAGCCACATGGTTTGCTCTCTAAATCAATCATTTTTGGATAGCATATAAAAAAAACATTTTGCTTCTTCATTAAAGTGGTTGTCTTCAGTCACTCTATGTGCAGCAGACTTGTGAATGCTCACATCATGTTCACTGTGCGCTGTGAGAATTCCCCGCTGTCAATGCCGGAAACAGCTGAAATGTGACCTCAAGTATGCATACTCCTGGTCACATTCCGACTAGATGGGTTCAGCCTTGCTCAAAGAAAGAGTAATGAGCAAGGCCAAAACAGTCTACTGGGAATGTGGTAAGAATATTGCATACTAGTGGTCACATGACCACCGTTTCCGGCCGTCGCTGATACCGAAGAATCCTCATAGTGTGAAGTATGAGCGATGTGAGGATTCACAAGTCTGCTGTCACATAAAGTGACTGCATATTTGTTGTTTAAGACTGGACAACCCATTCAAGCAAAGAAAAAGGCTCTTGAAACTCTTCAAACAGGGATCATTTTTGCACCACCCAGTGTGAAAAGGCCACAGTTTCCTCTCTTTGGACAACAATGTGTATAAACACCAGCAAGCCAGTCTTCTGCCCTCAAAAAGGGATAATTTTTGGACCTATTATACAATTTAAGTAGCTTAATAAATCTGATGCTGCTGTGTGTCTGTTATTTACCATCCGAAGCCAAAGCTACTGCAAGTTTAATTTTTTGGGAAAATTCGACAAAGCTGGTGAATTCGAATTTCGAACGATCTGCTCATGTCTATTACTTACTGTTAGCATGGGACATGTGATTCATCTAAGTCACCATAAGCAGGAGATGTTTAACCTCATTCACCATGTGTTCCTCTTTTTCAAACATATAACTCTGCTTTGCTTAATTATGCCCTAAGGTCATGGTAGTCTAGTTAACCCCAGTGTGTGTTTGAGGAAACAAGTGAGGTTGTATTGGTAACCAGACCTACGTATTTTCCTTTTGGTCCACCTAAATTAAGGCTTTCAACATTTGGAGAAATAGGCAGATGAGTTCTGAAATAGAAGAAGTGAAAACTATGTAATAGATGGCAACAAAATTTATGATTAGAAATATTTTTTTCTTAGAATGGTGACAAGCATTGTTCTATGAAAAAATGTGATTTTTGCAAATAACAATCAATCTTATTGCAGCAATACAATTTGAGTAAAATTGCAGCAGTTTTTTCAAAACTAGGTCATTTATCTACAAATTAAAAAATGCAAAAGAAACCTCAAACCAATTCTTGTAAATACACATTTAAAGGTAACCTGTCACCAGAAAAACACTGGATAATAGGGTTAATGTGCAGGTTAATAGCGCTATTAACCTTCCCGGCGCCAGCACTTAGCAGTGCGCTGATGGGAGAAAATGAATTTTTTTCCAGTTTCAGTCATGGGGTGGTGCTGGCATGGGTTCAGTTACCACTATGGGGAAAAGAAACGACGGCTGTAAATGAATCTTCTGGACTTGATGAGTTATATTTACTTATGAAATCCACATTTAAATTGCTGTATAATCCTGATTATTTAAATGAGCATTTTAATTAGTCAGGATAGAGATAAATAGCTCATGAATTCAGTCTTCACCCAGCCAGCCTAACTACTGCAGCCTGTACTGAGGAGTGTGAGATTTCAGCAGCAGCAGGGAGGAGATCACTGAGGAGCTAGCTGGTTGAATGGAGATAAAAAAATAGAACAAAACATTGTACTGCCTGTCTAATATCAAAGCCAGTATATCAGCCTCATCAGGTTTAGTAGGTTAATTTTCATACGCAGTTTGTATTGTGATATTTGGTGACACATCTGCTTTAAGACTCTATCTCTTTATAATATATTTTTTAAGGATATTTAGAAATTCCAAGCTGTATAAATTTGAATGTTTATTGGGTTGAATCAGACCAGGTGATGTGTAATGATGGACGGTCCTTTATAAAGGTGTGCAGAATTATTAGGCAGCTTGTTTTCCTCAGGCAAAATGAGCCAAAAGAGAGTTAGTTAACTTTGTAAAGTCAAACACTGTAAAAAATTTTTACAGAGGGATGCAGCAGTCTTGAAATGTCAAAAGATATGATGTGATCACAGAGCTATCAAATGTTTTGTTGCAAATTGTCAATGTCAACCCAATGGAGACAGTGATGCTGGTGTCTATAAAGAAATGAGCAAAATAAACAATACTGCAAATAACATTTAGAAAAAAAAGACTCACATTAACAGCCAAAGAGTTGAGAAGAATCAAATGTGAAGCGACTGGGAACCCATTATCCCCTAGTGCTGTCATATTCCAGAACTACAGCCTCCAAGATTCAGTGCACAGAGACATGGCCAAGGAAAGGAGGGCTGAAACCCTACCACCACTCAACAAGACACAGAAGTTGAAATGTTAAGACTGGGCCAAGAAATATCTGACAACAGTTTTTTTCCAAAGGTTTTAAGGACTGATGACATGAGAATGACTATTGATGGATGAGATGGATGGGCCCGTGGCTGGATCAGTAGTAGATAGAGACATACATTTCATCTCAAACGCCAGCAAAGAGGAGGTGGGATACTGCTATGAGGTGAAATATTTAAAGAGGAGCTAGTTGGACCTTTTCAGGTTGGAGGTGGATTTAAAATAAACTCCCAATTTTACTGTTTTTAGAAGAAACTTTCTTCAAGCGGTGGTCCAGGTAAAAGTCTGCATTTTTCAAGAAAACCATGATTTTTTTTAATGCATGACAAAGCTCTATCACAAGCATCAAAGTATTCAACTGCTTGACTATCCATTTCTTGGTCAAGTCTTAACATTTCAATTTATTTGTCTTGTTCAGTGGTGGTCTGGTTTCAGCCTTCCTTACCTTGGCAATGTCTTTGAGCACTGAACACCTTGTACTTCTAGGCTCTCCACGGAGGTTGCCGTTCTGGAATATGACAGCGTTTTAGGATAATGGGGTCCTGGATGCTTTATGTTTGATTCTTCTCAAATCTTTGCAGTTAATATGCTCCTTTTTTCTCAAAATTTTCTTTGCAACCTTGTTGACTACTTGCATTAAAAGATTTGACGGTTTTATGATAACGCCCCAATATCTTGGCAATTTGAAGAGTGCTGCATCCCATTGTAAGACTTTTAACAAGTTTTGACTTTTCAGTTAGTTATATCTCTTTATCCCTTTCAGGACACGAGATACTGCAAACTTCCTCTGTGCCACCTGGAATCTAAAATGCGTGAAATCTCAAACTCGCTGTCCTCATCAACTGGAGGAACAGTTGGCATAGGCTCCTCATCTGGTGTGTCAACTTTCTTCAGGAAAGATATATGAAAAACTGAAATAATTCTCCAGGACGAGGGGATGTCTAATCTCACCGCTGCCGAGTTGACCACCTGAACCACTTTGAAGGGTCCTACAAACTTAGGCCCCAGTATTTTAGAAGGGATCTTCAAACGCAGATTCCTGGAGGACAATCAGACCATGTCCCCAACTGCAAATAACGCCTCCCTTCTTTTCTTGTCAAAATATTTCTTTGACCTCCTATTTGCCTCTTTCAGATTATGGCATACATTGGTCCAAACCCTGTCCAAATTTCCAGAAAAACTCTCCTCAGGCACCGCTGCCCCAATCTTTGAAAATGGACAGAAAGATGGATGCCTCCCTGTACAGCAAAAAAATGGAGAACACCCAGCCGAGGAAGACATATGATTATTAAGAGCAAACTCAGCTAGTGGTAGATATTCCGACCACATCTCCTGATTGTCTGCTACAAAACATCTGAAAAACTGCTAGACGTCCTGGTTCTTCCTTTTGGTCTGTTCATTGGACTCCAGATGATAACCTGACGAAAATGACAAATGAACCTTTAATCTGTCACAAAAAGCACACCAAAAGCGAGCCACAAACTGTGGTCCTCTATCGGAAACAATGTGCATAGGAACCCCATGGAGCCTGACAATCTCTTTTCACAAATGCCTTAGCTAGAGTATTTGCCCAGGGTAATTTATTGAATGTGACCAGATGACACATCTTACTAAACCGGTCCACAACAACCCAGATAACAGAAAAACCCTCAGAGAACGGTGATAAAATCCACAGCAAGGTGTGACCATGGCGAACTAGGAACCTCCAAAGGGCACAGGAACTCTGCAGGAGGGGCATGTGAGGCCTTCGACCTAGCGCACATCGTACACTGACGCACCCACTTGATGATTTCTCTTTGCCACCCTGGCCACCAGAAACTTCGACCAATTGACTTTCTAGCTTCCGAAATCCCTGGATGATCTGCCAACCGAGACTCATGACATTCAACAAGCAAAGCTCTCCGCAAGGCTCTAGGCACAAATAATTTACCATATAGAGTGTTAGTTGGTGCAGCATTCTGGGCCTCTAGAATGCTACTCCAACTCAGAATCCAATGCTGCCACCACCATCCCTCTCTGCAAAATACATTCCTCCTTCTCAGTATTAATTGTTGGAGAGAAACTACGAGACAAAGCATCGGCTTTAACATTCTTCGTCCCAGGGATATATGTGACGGAGAAATGAAATCGGGCAAAAAACAGTGCCCACCTAGCTTGCCGGGCATTCAAACGTTTAGCACCATCCAGATATATCAGATTCTTATGATCAGTAAAAACTTGTATCGGATGTCTAGCCCCCTCCAAAAAATGTCGCCAATGCTCAAACGCAAGTTTAATACCCAGCAACTCTCTGTTCCCAACATCATAGTTGAGCTGAGTCTCCGAAATTTTTTTAGAAAAGAAAGCACAGGGATGCACCCCATCCTCTCTCTCCTGGGAGAGCACTGCCCCCATCCCTACTGAAGAGGCATCAACCTCTACCAGAAATGGCTTGGTCTCATCCATCTGGATCAAAGCAGGAGCAAAGCTAAACCTCTCCTTGAGATGCTCAAAAGCCTTAACAGCCTCAGAGGACCTTTGGACAGTATTAGAACCCTTCTTGGTGAGATCAGTTATAGGTTTAGCGATCACAGAAAAATTCTTTATGAATTTTCTGTAATAATTGGCAAACCCCAAAAATCTCTGAACCGACTTCAAACATTCAGGCCTGGGCCTCTCCAGCACTGCCTGAACCTTCACCGGGTCCATCTCAAACCCATCACTGGAGACAAGGTACCCCAAAAAACTAATTTTCTATACTGCAAACTCGCACTTCTCCAATTTAGCAAAGAGTGAGTTTTCGCTCAAAATCTGTAGAACTTTGCAGACTCTCTGCCAATGCGACTCCAAATCAGGTGAATAGATCAAAATATCATCCAAATAAACAATAACACTCCTATCGATCAACGACCTCAGAATGTCATTAATGAAATTTTGAAAAAAACGCAGGCGCATTAATAAGGCCAAAAGGTATCACTAGACACTCAAAATGACCTTCCAGGGTATTAAAGGCTGTCTTCCATTCATTGCCCTCCTTCACCCGCAGCAAATTATATGCCCCATGAAGGTCAATCTTCGTGAACCACTTCGCTCCGGTTAGTTGCTTAAACAAATCCGGAATCAGCGGCAATGGGTAAGGATTGCGCACAGTGATCTTATTAATCTCCTGAAAATCCAGACACGGCCTATGGCCCTTATCCTTCTTTTTGACAAAAAAGAATCCTACAGCCACAAGGGATTTAGAGGGTCTAAAGGTACCGTCACACTAAGCGATGCTGCAGCGATACCGACAACGATCCGGATCGCTGCAGCGTCGCTGTTTGGTCGCTGGAGAGCTGTCACACAGACAGCTCTCCAGCAACCAACGATCCCGATGTCCCTGGTAACCAGGGTAAACATCGGGTTACAAAGCGCAGGGCCGCGCTTAGTAACCCGATGTTTACCCTGGTTACCATTCTAAAAGTAAAAAAACAAATGCTACATACTTACCTACCGCTGTCTGTCCTCGGCGCTCTGCTTCTCTGCTCTGGCTGTGAGCGCCGGGCAGCCGGAAAGCAGAGCGGTGACGTCACCGCTCTGCTTTCCGGCCGCTGTGCTCACAGCCAGACCAGAGAAGCAGAGCGCCGAGGACAGACAGCGGTAGGTAAGTATGTAGCGGTTGTTTTTTTTACTTTAACTATGGTAACCAGGGTAAACATCGGGTTACTAAGCGCGGCCCTGCGCTTAGTAACCCGATGTTTACCCTGGTTATCAGCGAAGACATCGCTGAATCGGTGTCACACACGCCGATTCAGCGATGTCTGCGGGGAGTCCAGCGACGAAACAAAGTTCTGGACTTTCTTCCCCGACCAGTGACATCACAGCAGGGGCCTGATCGCTGCTACCTGTCACACTGGACGATATCGCTAGCCAGGACGCTGCAACGTCACGGATCGCTAGCGATATCGTCTAGTGTGACGGTACCTTAAAATGACCTCCAGCTAAACTAGTCTGTAGGTATTCCTATGAGGCCTCCCTTTAGGAATCGTCAGAGTAAATAAACAACTCTTAGGAAGTATGGCACCTGGGACGAACTCAACAGCGCAGTCATAATCTCTATGGGGTGGTAGAGCTAGCTGCTCGACCTCCAAAAATACCCTCCAGAAATCCTGAATGGCTTCAGGTAGCTCCTTCTTCACAACAGCAGCAATGTGAACATTACAACAATTACCATAACACCCCTAACCCCAGGACCTTATAGTACTAGACGACCAGTCCAGCAAAGGATTGTGCATTTTTAACCAGGGTAAACCCAGGATGACTGGGCAAGATAATTTAGCAAGAACAAACAAGTCTTTACACTCCTGATGTTCCATATTCACAATAAGTGGGAACCCGGTAAACTTTCGAGAAATACACCCATGTTCCAGAGGAGTGTTATCAATACCACAACAGGAATAGGAGATGACAATGGTTTAGGATCAAACTTAGATTTGTCTAGGAATTGTTGATCAATCAAATTAACTGCTGAACCACAATCCACCATTACCTGAAAATCAATGGAATGATCATGATATTGTGGTATTATCAGAAAAAAAAAAACTCCTGCTGACCGTAAAAACACAATACGAACTGGAGTGTTACTCCTACTGACCTTTTTTTTTCTTTCCGTATGCGAACCTCACATTACTTAATAAAATGGTCAGCCTTACCACAATACAAGCATAGCCTTTCAGCGAACCTCTTCTCTCTCTCCTGGGAACGAGAGGACATCGCCCCAAGTTGCATCGGTTCCCCGCTGTCGACGGGGCTTTTCTGAGAGACTGGGTCCCTCATTATAAGAGTCTTCTCTACACTCCGCCTGTCTCTTAATCTTCTATTCACATGGATAGATAACTGCATAGCAGTTTCCAAAGTATCAGGTGCAGGATATGCAATGAGCAAATCTTTAACGCTTTCACTCAAACCTGCTAAAAACTGACTCTTGAGCTCTGGGTCATTCCACCTGACCTCTGCGGACCATCGTCTGAACAGGGTGCAATACCTCTCAGCATCCACAGAGCCCTGTTTAAGCCGTCTGAGCTCTGCCTCAGCTGATGTGACCCGATCTGGATCATCATATAACAACCTCATAGCAGAAAAAAATGCTTCTACTGATGTCAAACAAGGATCTTCAGGATCTAATGAAAACGCCCAGATTTGGGGTTCACTTCACAATAAAGACATAATAATTCCCACACGCTGTAATTCACTCCCTGAGGATCTGGGTCTAAGCCGAAAATATAGTAAATGTGCATTTTTAAACGTAAAAAATTTAATAATGATAATAATCTTTATTTTTATATAGCGCTAACATATTACGCAGCGCTTTACATTTTGTACACATTATCATCACTGTCCCCGATGGGGCTCACAGTCTAAATTCCCTATCAGTATGTCTTTGGAATGTGGGAGGAAACCCACGCAAGCACGGAGAGAACATAAAAACTCTTTGCAGATGTTGTCCTTAGTGGGGCTTGAACCCAGGACTCCAGCGCTGCAAGGCTGCTGTGCTAACCACTGCGCCACCGTGCTGCCGTTTATCAGAAAAAACTCAGGTAATCACACCTCAGGTTCTTCGGGGCTTGCTACAGAGCAATTACTCACGTGCTGTTGAATGTTGATTACTTCCAAAGTTAACCCTTGCAAGCGTTGAGCAAGTTCCTCGACGCTGCACATATTGAAAGAATCCGGGAATTTTTTTTATATATGTGTGGCTGGACAAACTGTTACGGAACTGCAACACAGAACTAGGAGAGAAGGTGGAAAGCTGACCCTGCACTAAGACTAGGCCGATACCCTAAGATGGAGTGGGTGACCCATTCCTTGCAAATAGACCCACCGACGATCCTAGTTTAAACTCAGTGAAGACCTATAGATAAGGGGGAGGAGGTTCCTAAAAGATCTAAGGACTGGGTATAAAAAACAGGTGACCTCCTAGTAGGAAATGACAGAAAAAAGACTGGCACATCCAAACTAGTGTGAATAGGTGCATACCAGGAGCAGCTACCTCCATATATAATATACAAAAAAAGGTTGCACTCTATCGTGCCAAAACACGTCAAATATGAAATACATGAAATATGAATTGCAGACTTGCTTTTTGAACATTAGGAAAAAAAAATAAATAAATTTTGAGACGCTTAGCACAGAATTTGGCCAAATAGTGTGAGCCCATCAACCATCGTCAAGGTGGTCTCATTAAAAAACTGATGGGTACCTGACCTCCCTGTCCAAATGTGAACACTTACCAAAGGCTAATGTCTGCATGCTTGGGTGAATATGGACACCTCTCTCAGCAAAGCCTACATATAGGTTGGCCGGAACCAAGTGTGAATAGTAGGAAACACAGAGATGGCTGCAGAAAAAACTGAAAACAGAAACAAAAGATAGCAGAACTGCACAATATCAAACACAGAAAGCTGTCAAAGCACCTAGCCAGAATTCTAGCTGATTAACACTGTTGTCCAACAAGGAATGGGAGGCAGGTGCTGGATAATAAAGGGTGATACAATCACCTGACCTAAGACAACCCAGCACCAGGGTAGAAAGACCAGCAGCCAGAAAATCACAACAAGATAGTGGATGGTCAAAACAAAACAGATTCTAATATAAAGGACATGCCTACAACTGTGAACATTTCTTTTTTTGTGTGATGCAAATAACAAATGGAACAAAATTACTAAAAACTTCAGTGTGTGCAACTATTCACCACCTTAAAATCAGTATTTTGTAGAGCTTTCTTTTGCCGCAAATACAAGTCGCTTTGCATAAGTCTCTATGAGCTTTCCACATCTTGCCAGTAGGATTTTTGCCGATTCCTCAAGGCAAAGCTGGTCGAGCTCCTTCAAGTTAATTTGTTTCCTCTGGTGAACAGCAATCTTCAAGTCTGACCACAGATTCTCAATCTGATTAACGTCCATGTTTTGACTACGCCATGCCAAAATATTTACACGTTTCCCCTTACACCACTTGAGTTGCTTTGGCAGTATGCTTTAGGTCATTGTCTTGATGGAAGGTGAACTTCAATCCCAGTCTCAAATCATTGACAGAATGAAACAGGTTTTACTCAAGAATGTCCCTGTATTTTGAACCATCTATCTTCCCCTCGACTCGGACCATTTCCACTGTCCTTGCTGCCGAAAAAACTCCCCACAGAATGATGTAGCCCCTACTGTTTCTTATTGTTGGTATGGTTTTCTTGGAGTGATGAGCTGTGTTGGTTTGGCGCCAGACACAGCGTTTACTTTGGTGGCCAAAAAGTTAAATTTTGGTCTCATCTGACCACAGCACCTTCCTCCATATATTTAGGGAATCTCCCACATGTCTTTTGGAAAATTCAAAGCAAGTTTTACAATTTTTGTGTGTAAAGTAAAGGCTTTTTTCTGCCTACTCTTCCATAAAAGCCACCTCTGTTGAGTGTATGGCTTATTTTGCTCATATGGACTCCAGTCTCTACTTGGGAACGTTGCAGCTCCTTTTGGGCTACCTTTGGTCTCTTTTCTGCCTCTCTAATTAATGTCCTCCTTGCTTGGGCTGAGAATTTTGGTGGGGGCCCGCTCTTGGCAAGTTTTTTGTGGTACCATGTTCTTTCCATTTGATGATAATTGATTTGATGGTGCTCCTGGGGATCATCAGAGATTGGGATGTTTCTTATAGACTAACCTTGTACTTTTCAACAACTTTGTCCCTGACTTGTTTGGAGATCTTCTTGGCCTTCATGCTGTTTGGTTAGTGGAGCCTCTTGCTTAATGGTGTTGCAGTCTCTGTGGCCTTTCAGAAAAGGTGTGTATATACTGACAAACAATGTGACATTTAGATTGCACACAGGTGGACGTCCTGTCACTAAAATAGTGACTTATGAAGGTAATTGCTTGCACCAGAAATATTTAGGGCTTCACCGCAAAAGGGGCAATCATTTTTAAATATTTGATCCCATAAATTGAATTTATGCCTATATTTTTCTTATTTCACTTCAACAACTTAGACTATTTTGTGCTGATGCATCACACACACGAATCAGATTACAAAAATATTTAAACACCGGTTGTAAGTAACATAACAGGTAAAAAGCCAAGGGGGTGAATACATTAACAAGCCACTGTATATAGTGTAAGTTTACAGGTAATACAGTGAACTCCAGTAACATTATACACAGGAGATCTGTAGCTAAAAAATAGTCCATCTACAGGCAATACAGTGATCACTGTTGACATTATACACTGGGTCACATTGTTAATGTATGGTGTCACAATTGGGGCCTTTTTAATGTATGAAGCCACATTGGGCATTGTTGAAGGGCTTATCCAGGGCGGTATTATTTTCTCTTACTGTGTGTCTAGGAGCTAACAAGCAGGTGATCGCTAACTATCTGCCATTTCTGCCCAGCACAAATCTCTGCCACCACAGAGCTGTCGCTGACCAATCCTGCCAGTGATTCTGTGGCTTCTGCTGACATTGACAGAGTAGCGGCTTCTCTTCTGCTCCGCTCTGTTCACAGGGCGTCACTGCAGATATCATGCAGATTGAGAGCCGCCTCCCTGCTGCCTAAATGCGGGGACAGAGCAGCACTGAAGAATATGTGGAGACCTGAATCGCTAGCTGGATTGGTCAGTAGCTAGTTAGGAACTTATTACACCAATAGATTTTCTCAGACATATATTAAGGATCCCTTCAACTTATATAAGTAACAATCCATGAGAGAACATAGAAGGACCACTGATCCAATGTATAAAAATGTATAAACAACAATTTTTATTAATCAATATAGTACATATAATAAGACAATAACGAAAAACATATACATTGGATCAGTGGTCCTTCTATGTTCTCTCATGGATTGCTAGTTAGGAACTACCTGCCTGTTAGTTTTTATGCTCATACTAAAAAATTTTTTCAATAATCCCTCGTAAAGTATCATATTTCTCATTCTGGTTCCCAATAAAGTAATAATGACCCCCATGCAATAAAATGCCTCCATCTGTGGCCATTTCAAAGTATAATGTCTCACTCTGTGGCCCACATTCAGTATAATGTCCCCCTTTTTGCCACCATATAGTATAATGTCCCTCTATTTGGCCTCCATACTCCAAAATATATTCCTCTTTGGCATCCATACTGTATAATGTACCCTTCTTTGGTCTCTATTGTGTATAATATACCCCTCTTTAGGCCCCATACTGTATAATGTTATCTTTGTGGCTCCCATATAGTGTAATGTCCCTCTCTTTGGCCATCATTTAGGATAATGTCCCTTTATTTGGCCCAATTTATGTCCCCATTTACTATAATGTTAGCCTGTTGTGCCCCCATCTAGTGTAATGCCCCCTCTTAGACCACAATTTAGCATAATATATCTTCTATGAGCCCCCATTTAGTATAATGTAAAATATTACACCATGCCATCACATTTTAAAAACACAGATTTCAGCATAACCTGCTTCACTAGAAGGAAAAAAAAACACATTTTAAGATTCTGTTTTCTAGAATCCTGGTGGCCGCACATGTGTTGAATGAATAAAATGTAATTACTGTATTTCCCACTTGTCACTGATGTTTACATACCGTATTGCTTTAGCAACAATCCATTATCTGCTTGTAACCCGTTTGATGACCTCTCCAAAGTTTAGCAAGCCAATCTTCGTCTCTCAAAATGAACAATTGGATGGATGTCATCCAGAAGTCATGTCTGTCGTCATACATGTACTGTTTCCTCATACTATTATGAGTTTGCTCCAAAGAGAAATTTCTGTGATTGTGGAATTTTTAGTATATCAGTAACATATTTAGATCAAGTTAAAAAATGACTGGATATTCCAGGAATATTTGTAATATATATATAATATGTTTCAGTATGAGCAATGAAATCTAACGGAGGTAGAAAGGTTATTTTTTCACAATAAACTTTATGGACATGCATAGGCGTACCTAGGGTTTTGGCTCAGAAGGGAGCAAACTTCTGATTGGGCCCCTAACTACGTAACCTTGATTACAGCTGGGTGACGCACCCTAATAGTGGATGCAGGAGAACCTCAGCAAATGAACGCGCTGTTGCTGAAAATAATCTCTATATAAAGACCAACATTGATATTAGCACCATATGGTCAGTGGAAGAAAACAGAGCTAAAGAACATATAAGTGATTACAGCACAGTTACAGATGGTGACTTACAGCTGACGATATTTCTGATGGAATCTTTCACTTTTCCTGTCTTTTCCATCAGGTCCAGACTAAGGGTACTTTCACACTGGCGTTTTTTCTAATACGTCGCAATGCGTCGTTTAGGGGAAAAACGCATCCTGCAAAGTTGTTTGCAGGATGCGTTTTTGCCCCATAGCGTAACATTACTGATGCATTGTGACGTATTGACACACGTCGCAACCGTCGTGCGACGGTTGCGCCATGTTGTGGTGGACCGCCGGGAGCAAAAAACGTTAAATGTAACGTTTTTTGCTCCAGACGGACCGCTTTTTCCGACCGCGCATGCGCGGCCGGAACTCCGCCCCCACCTCCCCGCACCTTACAATGGGGCAGCGGATGCGCCGGAGAATGCTTCCGCTGCACCCGTTGTGCGGCGCTAACAACACTAGCGTCAGAATCTCGGCCTGTCGCATTGCGAATTCCAACGCTAGTGTGAAAGTAGCCTTACATGACAATTTCTTCCAGCCAGAACTCGTCTGAAGAGATTACAACAAAGATATATATGACTTCTCACATTTCCATTTTGCACCTACAGTACTGTGTGGTACTGTCAGGGCTGCCACTAGAAATTTCGGGGCCCCATACTGGCAAAATTTTCGGGGCCCCCTTGAGACTCCGCCCAGGCTCCACCCCAGCCCCGCCTCCAGGCTCCACCCCTCGAACTGTCCACAGTCCCACCGCCATCTCTTGGAAAATCTCCACTTCTCACCTATCACACATTGACAGTTCTCATCACCAGATCACACATATAGCCGGCAGCTTTTGTTTTGGCCAAAAGATTTTTTAAGCCGCCACCAGAACACGGCTGACACTTTTGGCCGGGCCCTACTGTACTGTAACCTACTAAATATTTGTTAAAATATGCAATACAATTTAGGTATATTTTTATTTATTTTTCAATTTTTAAAATGACCTATAATACTACATACAAGGAACAAATACCACAGCACTATGACCAGATGACATATTACCACCACAGTGACCGAATAATATCAAATACAAGGAACAAATACCACAACACCATGACCAGACCGCATATTACCACCACAGTGATCGAATAATATAAAATACAAGGAACAAATACCACCACATCATGACCAGACCACATATTACCACCAATGACTGAATACTTCAATACTGATCAGTAATAAAAAAAACCCCACAATACTATCACCATCAGTGCCATTATACACAGGAGATCTGTAATTAGTAAGCAGTGTCTGTGTACAGGTAATACAGTGATCACCGGTGACATTATACAAAGGAGCTCTGTATATAGTATACAGTGTATAGTGTCAGTGTATAGTTAACACTGACTCACCAGTGACGTCTCTAGGTGTAGCCCTTCATCTTTCATCCAGCACAGACCGCAATCATTTCTTCCAGCCAGGACTCGTCTCTGCAGGAAATAACACAGTTATCTCGAGTTCCACTTGCAGAACACATTACTTAATTTTCACAGCCTCTACATTACACCACATAAAGAAGGTGACATAGTATCACTCTGCACAGTAACAGGACCTCCCCCCATTTAAAACAGTATACTCAAAAAATAAAATAAATACATCACTGCAATAATAATATCCCTTAATTAGCCCCTATGGTAATATTCGCCATCCTAGCCCCCGTGTGTCTCATTGCAGGCTCCAGCCATATGTTCTCCCATCCTGCCCTCATGAGTATCCATTCTGCCCCATATGATCTCCCCATCCTGCCCCATCTGTCTCCATCGTATCCATCCTGCCCCATCTGTCTCCAATCCTGCCCCATCTGTCTCCATTCTGCCCCATCTATTTCCAATCCTGCCCCATCTGTGTCCAGCACTCTGCCCCATCTGTGTCCAGCACTCTGCCCCATCTGTTTCCAATCCTGCCCCATCTGTGTCCAGCACTCTGCCCCATCTGTGTCCAGCACTCTACCCCATCTGTGTCCAATCCTGCCCCATCTGTGTCCAGCACTCTGCCACATCTGTGTCCAATCCTGCCCCATCTGTGTCCAGCACTCTGCCCCATCTGTGTCCAATCCTGCCCCATCTGTGTCCAGCACTCTGCCCCATCTGTGTCCAATCCTGCCCCATCTGTGTCCAGCACTCTGCCCCATCTGTGTCCAATCCTGCCCCATCTGTGTCCAGCACTCTGCCCCATCTGTGTCCAGCACTCTGCCCCATCTGTGTCCAGCACTCTGCCCCATCTGTGTCCAGCATATCTGCCCCATCTGTGTCCAGCACTCTGCCCCATCTGTGTCCAGCACTCTGCCCCATCTGTGTCCAGCACTCTGCCCCATCTGTTTCCAATCCTGCCCCATCTGTGTCCAGCACTCTGCCCCATCTGTGTCCAATCCTGCCCCATCTGTGTTCAGCACTCTGCCCCATCTGTTTCCAATCCTGCCCCATCTGTGTCCAGCACTCTGCCCCATCTGTGTCCAGCACTCTGCCCCATCTGTTTCCAGCACTCTGCCCCATCTGTCTCCATTCCTGCCCCATCTGTGTCCAGCACTCTGCCCCATCTGTGTCCAGCACTTTGCCCCATCTGTGTCCAATCCTGCCCCATCTGTGTCCAGCACACTGCCCCATCTGTGTCCAGCACTCTGCCCCATCTGTGTCCAGCACTCTGCCCCATCTGTGTCCAGCATATCTGCCCCATCTGTGTCCAGCATATCTGCCCGATCTGTGTCCAGCACTCTGCCCCATCTGTGTCCAGCACTCTGCCCCATCTGTGTCCAGCACTCTGCCCCATCTGTTTCCAATCCTGCCCCATCTCTGTCCAGCACTCTGCCCCATCTGTGTCCAGCACTCTGCCCCATCTCTGTCCAGCACTCTGCCCCATCTCTGTCCAGCACTCTGCCCCATCTCTGTCCAGCACTCTGCCCCATCTCTGTCCAGCACTCTGCCCCATCTCTGTCCAGCACTCTGCCCCATCTCTGTCCGCACTCTGCCCCATCTTTGTTCAGCACTCTGCCCAGCACTCTGCCCAGCACTCTGCCCCATCTCTGCCCAGCACTCTACCCCATCTCTGTCCAGCACTCTGCCCCATCTCTGTCCAGCACTCTGCCCAGCACTCTGCCCCATCTCTTCCCAGCACTCTTCCCCATCTCTGTCCAGCACTCTGCCCCATCTCTGTCCAGCACTCTGCCCCATCTCTGTCCAGCACTCTGCCCCATCTCTGTCCAGCACTCTGCCCCATCTCTGTCCAGCACTCTGCCCCATATCTGTCCAGCACTCTGCCCCATCTCTTCCCAGCACTCTGCCCCATCTCTTCCCAGCACTCTGCCCCATCTCTGTCCAGCACTCTGCCCCATCTCTGTCCAGCACTCTGCCCAGCACTCTGCCCCATCTCTTCCCAGCACTCTGCCCCATCTCTGTCCAGCACTCTGCCCCATCTCTGTCCAGCACTCTGCCCCATCTCTGTCCAGCACTCTGCCCAGCACTCTGCCCCATCTCTTCCCAGCACTCTGCCCCATCTCTGTCCAGCACTCTGCCCCATCTCTGTCCAGCACTCTGCCCCATCTCTGTCCAGCACTCTGCCCCATCTCTGTCCAGCACTCTGCGAGTCTGCCCCATCTCTGTCCAGCACTCTGCCCCATCTCTGTCCAGCGTTTTGCCCCTGTGTGCAGCGTTCTTCCCTGGGCCCCCGGATCGCCGCTCTAAAGAAAAAAAAAAAGAAGTTCTTCTTACCTGGCCGCGCTCCTGCGGCGGGCGAAGTCTCCACGCAGCTGCAGCGTGCATGCACTCGCCGGCGACTGACAATGATGTCAGACGCCGGCGACATGCACGCACGCTGCGGCTGACGTCAGCGCCTGCCAGCCTCAGATTGGCTGGCGGCGCCGCGGCTGTTAACTATTGATGTGCGGGCCCGCGCCCGCACGTCAATAGCTTTAAACAGCTGCAGCGTCGGCGCTAAGGGCCCGGTTTAGCCTGCGGCTGCCGGTAGGGGCCCGGTGAGCAGATAAGACGGGGCCCGATGCGGGCCCCCTCTGTTCACTGGGCCCCATACGCCAGTCACGGCCGTCATGCCCTGATGGCGGCCCTGGGTACTGTGTGTCCTCTAGATGGTAAAACAACCTCTGGAATATAGTAATGCCGTGTGCAAGTGCCTTACAAAAAAATGCCCACATTTTGCCTCCCAGAAAGTAATAATGCCCTTGGTATGCCCCTTTGACCGTCACAGTAACCTGAATTCCCCTATAACAATAAGTGCCTACTTTACATTTGATAATGTCCTGAGTCTCCCCCTGTACAGCTCCCGTCTACACAGGATAATGCTCTCTTATACACAGTATAATTCCCCCTCACTGTATAGTACCACCCACACAGTACACTGACCCTTTAGTAACCCCCACACTGTTTGCTGGCTCCAACACTGTATGATGGGCAACTCACTGTAATCTCCACACTGTATGATGGCCCCCTAGATAGCCTCCATATAGTATAATGCACTCCTCATAGGCCTCTATAGTATAATGCATTCCCCATAGGCATACTCTATATAGTATAATGCACTCCCCATAAGCATACTCTATATTGTATAATGCACTCCCCATAGGCAGACTCTATACAGTATAATGCATTCCCCATAGGCAGACTCTTTATAGTAAAATGCACTCCCCATAATCAGACTCTATTTAGTATAATGCACTACCCATAGGCAGACTCTATATAGTATAATGCACTCCCCATAGGCAGACCCTAGATAGTATAATGCATACCCAATACGCAGACTAGACAGTATAATAACCCCCCATAGGCAGACTCTATAGTATAATGCACCCCATAGGCAGACCCTATACAGTATAAAAACCAAAAAAAGAGGAAAAAATCCTCCAATATTCAAGAAAAAAACAAAAAACAGGCAGAGATGCTTAACTGTCTAACTGGGCCTCAATACAAATGCACTAACAGGGTGCAGCGGACCCAAGTAAAATGGCAACTGCACAGGTGCAATAATACCAAATGAGACAGTCAGCCTTTGATAAGGCATTGGCCGTGTGGCACACCAGTGCAAAAAAATATAATCTGTATGTGGCAATTTTCACACAAGGAATGCAGAGCATCTGGTTCTCAGCCTACTAATGACGCCCTATGGAGGGCGTTGCTTACTATAATGCATCCTGTGTGAACAGAGGCCACAGTTTACAGAACCATTTGGGCCCAACTGCACCCTGAAAAAAATATAAAGTGCACATGTAAGGCATTGGTTAATATTCTGGCCATAATACGCAAGCTGGCAACCTGCGTCAAGGGTCCTTACACTTGACAGTCCTACTTTAACATAAAAACCACAAAAAGAGGAAAAAATCCTCCAATATTCAAGAAAAACTAACTGTGCCTCAATACAAATACACTTTATATTTTTTTTGGGGTGCAGTTGGTGTTGTGAATTCAGCTTTTGGGCTCCCTCCGGTGGTTGTAGAGGGTAATGAAGTTGTGCCTGAACTGCAGGATTGGACAGGTGTGTCTACTAATTGCAAAACTGACTGGGGTATATAGCCTTGCAGGACTCTTTAGTCCATGCCAGTTGTCCATTGTTTATGGAGGATTCACATCCCTTCTGGTCTCTCCTGTTCGCTGTGCTTTTCGTCAAAGATAAGTCCTGGCTTTGTTTTTGCTGTCCACCTGCTGTGGACCTTATAGTTCTGTGCATATTCATGTTTTTGTCTTGTCCAGCTTTGTCTGTGAATGATTTTTTGCAGCCAAGCTGTGACTCTGGAGATGCAGATATACCCCCCATGTCTTTAGTCAGATGTGGTGATTCGTATTTTCTGTGGTGGATATTTTCTAGTGTTTTTATACTGACCGCATAGTACTCTGTTCTATCCTTTCTTTTTAGCTAGTATGGCCTCCTATGCTAAAATCTGATTTCATATCTGCGTATGTTATTTCCCTCTCCACTCAAAGTCAATATTTGTGGGGGGCTATCTATCCTTTGGGGATTTTCTCTGAGGCAAGATAGGATTCATGTTTCTGTCTTTAGGGGAAGTTAGATCTTAGGCTGTGCCGAGGGGTCTATGGAGTGTTAGGTACCCCCCATGGCTGCTTCTAGTTGCGCTGCTAGGTTCAGGTTTTGCGGTCAGTACAAGGACCACCTTTGTTGTGAATTCTGTGGCAGAGCTCCCTCCTGTGGTCACAAGTGGTACTTCGGCTGATTCTCTCTGGGAGCTTCCGTTTGTGGAGGAAACTGGTACTGCTGCTTCTGAGTTTCCTCCCTCAGGTGATCTGGTGAGGTCGTTAGGTGCTTCTCTACTTAACCCCACCTAATGCTTTGATTCATGCTTCCTGTCAATGTTCCAGTGTTGGACTTGTGTTTCTCTGGATCATTCCTGTGGCCTGCTGCTCTCCATAGCTAAGTGCTTCTTTGCTATTTGTTGCTATTTTTTCTGTCCAGCTTGTCTATTTGTTTTGCTGGAAGCTCTGGGACGCAAAGGGTGTACCTCCGTGCCGTTAGTTCGGTACGGAGGGTCTTTTTGCCCCTTTGCGTGGTTTTCTTTAGGGTTTTGTGTAGACCGCAAAGTTATCTTTCCTATCCTCGTTCTGTCTAGAATATCGGGCCTCACTTTGCTGAATCTATTTCATCCCTACGTTTGTCTTTTCATCTTACTCACAGTCATTATATGTGGGGGGCTGCCTTTTCCTTTGGGGTATTTCTCTGAGGCAAGGTAGGCTTATTTTTTCTATCTTCAGGCTAGTTAGTTTCTCAGGCTGTGCCGAGTTGCATAGGTAGCGTTAGGCGCAATCCACGGCTGCCTCTAATTGTGTTTGGAGAGGATCAGGGATTGCGGTCTGCAGAGTTCCCACGTCTCAGAGCTCGTTCAATTATTTTGGGTTATTGTCAGATCACTGTATGTGCTCTGACCTCCATGTCCATTGTGATACTGAATTGCCTTTCAGAACAGTACAGGAAGCCAAAAGTACTAATGATTCTCAATAGAGGGAAAAAAGAAGTTCTGAGACCATTTTTTTTTCTTGGCTTTGTGTTTTGTTTTTTTTTTTCCCCTAGACATTTGGGTGGTTCAGTACACAGGTGTAGCGATGGACATTAGAAGTCTGTCTTCATTTGTGGATCAGCTCTCGGCAAGAGTACAAAAGATTCAAGACACTATTGATCAGAAATCTATGTTAGAACCAAGAATTCCTATTCCTGATTTGTTTTTTGGAGATAGAACTAAGTTTCTGAGTTTCAAAAATAATTGTAAGTTATTTCTGGCCTTGAAACCTCGTTCCTCTGGTGATCCAGTTCAACAGGTTTTGATTATTATTTCTTTTTTGCGCGGCGACCCTCAGGACTGGGCATTTTCTCTTGCGCCAGGAGATCCTGCATTGAGTAATATCAATGCGTTTTTCCTGGCGCTCGGATTGCTGTACGATGAGCCTAATTCAGTGGATCAGGCAGAAAAGAATTTGCTGGCTCTTTGTCAGGGTCAGGATGAGATAGAGGTATATTGCCAGAAATTTAGAAAATGGTCAGTGCTCACTCAATGGAATGAATCTGCGCTGGCAGCTATGTTCAGAAAGGGTCTCTCTGAAGCCCTTAAGGATGTCATGGTGGGATTTCCTATGCCTGCTGGTTTGAATAAGTCTATGTCTTTGGCTATTCAGATCGGTCGACGCTTGCGTGAGCGTAAATCTGTGCACCATTTGGCGGTATTACCTGAGCTTAAACCTGAGCCTATGCAGTGCGATAGGACTTTGACCAGAGTTGAACGGCAAGAACACAGACGTCTGAATGGGCTGTGTTTCTACTGTGGTGATTCCACTCATGCCATCTCTGATTGTCCTAAGCGCACTAAGCTGTTCGCTAGGTCTGCCACCATTGGTACGGTACAGTCAAAATTTCTTCTGTCCGTTACCTTGATCTGCTCTTTGTCATCATATTCTGTCATGGCGTTTGTGGATTCAGGCGCTGCTCTGAATTTGATGGACTTGGAATATGCTAAGCGTTGTGGGTTTTTCTTGGAGCCCTTGCAGTGTCCTATTCCATTGAGAGGTATTGATGCTACGCCTTTGGCCAAGAATAAGCCTCAATACTGGACCCAGCTGACCATGTGCATGGCTCCTGCACATCAGGAGGATATTCGCTTTCTGGTGTTGCATAATCTGCATGATGTGGTCGTGTTGGGGTTGCCATGGCTACAAGCCCATAATCCAGTATTGGATTGGAAATCCATGTCGGTGTCCAGCTGGGGTTGTCAGGGGGTACATGGTGATGTTCCATTTTTGTCAATTTCGTCATCCACCCCTTCTGAGGTTCCAGAGTTCTTGTCTGATTACCGGGATGTATTTGATGAGCACAAGTCCGATGCCCTACCTCCGCATAGGGATTGTGATTGTGCTATCAATTTGATTCCTGGTGGTAAATTCCCAAAAGGTCGACTGTTTAATTTATCCGTGCCTGAGCACACCGCTATGCGCAGTTATGTGAAGGAATCCCTGGAGAAGGGGCATATTCGCCCGTCATCGTCGCCATTAGGAGCAGGGTTCTTTTTTGTAGCCAAAAAGGATGGTTCGCTGAGACCTTGTATAGATTATCGCCTTCTTAATAAGATCACTGTTAAATTTCAGTACCCCTTGCCTTTGTTATCTGATTTGTTTGCTCGGATTAAGGGGGCTAGTTGGTTCACCAAGATTGATCTTCGTGGTGCGTATAATCTGGTGCGAATCAGGCGAGGCGATGAATGGAAAACTGCATTTAATACGCCCGAGGGTCATTTTGAGTATCTAGTGATGCCATTCGGACTTGCCAATGCTCCATCAGTGTTTCAGTCCTTTATGCATGACATCTTCCGAGAGTACCTGGATAAATTCCTGATTGTGTACTTGGATGACATTTTGATATTCTCGGATGATTGGGAGTCTCATGTGAAACAGGTCAGAACGGTTTTTCAGGTCCTGCGTGCTAACTCTTTGTTTGTGAAGGGATCAAAGTGTCTCTTTGGTGTGCAGAAGGTTTCATTTTTGGGGTTCATCTTTTCCCCTTCTACTATCGAGATGGATCCTGTTAAGGTCCAAGCCATCCATGATTGGACTCAGCCGACATCTCTGAAAAGTCTGCAAAAGTTCCTGGGCTTTGCTAATTTTTATCGTCGCTTCATCTGCAATTTTTCTAGTATTGCCAAACCATTGACCGATTTGACCAAGAAGGGTGCTGATTTGGTCAATTGGTCTTCTGCTGCTGTGGAAGCTTTTCAAGAGTTGAAGCGTCGTTTTTCTTCTGCCCCTGTGTTGTGTCAACCTGATGTTTCTCTTCCGTTCCAGGTCGAGGTTGATGCTTCTGAGATTGGAGCAGGGGCTGTTTTGTCGCAGAGAGGTTCTGATTGTTCAGTGATGAAACCATGCGCTTTTTTTTCCAGGAAGTTTTCGCCTGCTGAGCGGAATTATGATGTGGGCAACCGAGAGTTGCTGGCCATGAAGTGGGCATTCGAGGAGTGGCGTCATTGGCTTGAAGGAGCTAAGCATCGCGTGGTGGTATTGACTGATCATAAGAACCTGACTTATCTCGAGTCTACTAAGCGTTTGAATCCTAGACAGGCTCGTTGGTCGCTGTTTTTCGCCCGTTTTGACTTTGTGATTTCGTACCTTCCGGGCTCTAAAAATGTGAAGGCGGATGCTCTGTCTAGGAGTTTTGTGCCCGACTCTCCGGGTTTATCTGAGCCGGTGGGTATCCTCAAGGAAGGAGTAATTGTGTCTGCCATCTCCCCTGATTTGCGGCGGGTGCTGCAAAAATTTCAGGCTAATAAACCTGATCGTTGTCCAGCGGAGAAACTGTTTGTCCCGGATAGGTGGACAAATAAAGTGATCTCTGAGGTTCATTGTTCGGTGTTGGCTGGTCATCCTGGAATCTTTGGTACCAGAGAGTTAGTGGCTAGATCCTTTTGGTGGCCGTCTCTGTCGCGGGATGTGCGTTCTTTTGTGCAGTCCTGTGGGATTTGTGCTCGGGCTAAGCCCTGCTGTTCTCGTGCCAGTGGGTTGCTTTTGCCCTTGCCGGTCCCGAAGAGACCTTGGACACATATCTCTATGGATTTTATTTCAGATCTTCCCGTCTCTCAAAAGATGTCAGTCATTTGGGTGGTCTGTGATCGCTTTTCTAAGATGGTCCATCTGGTACCCTTGTCCAAGTTGCCTTCCTCCTCTGATTTGGTGCCATTGTTCTTCCAGCATGTGGTTCATTTGCATGGCGTTCCAGAGAATATCGTTTCTGACAGAGGTTCCCAGTTTGTTTCGAGGTTTTGGCGAGCCTTTTGTGGTATGATGGGCATTGACTTGTCTTTTTCCTCGGCTTTTCATCCTCAGACTAATGGCCAGACCGAACGAACCAATCAGACCTTGGAAACCTATCTGAGATGCTTTGTTTCTGCCGATCAGGATGACTGGGTGTCCTTTTTGCCTTTGGCTGAGTTCGCCCTTAATAATCGGGCCAGCTCGGCTACCTTGGTTTCGCCATTTTTCTGCAATTCTGGGTTCCATCCTCGTTTCTCTTCAGGACAGGTTGAGTCTTCGGACTGTCCTGGTGTGGATACTGTGGTGGACAGGTTGCAGCAGATTTGGACTCATGTAGTGGACAATTTGACCTTGTCCCAGGAGAAGGCTCAACGTTTCCCTAATCGCAGACGCCGTGTGGGTCCCTGACTTCGTGTTGGGGATCTGGTTTGGTTATCTTCTCGTCATATTCCTATGAAGGTTTCCTCTCCGAAGTTTAAACCTCGTTTCATTGGTCCTTATAGGATTTCTGAGGTTATTAATCCTGTGTCTTTTCGTCTGACCCTCCCAGATTCTTTTTTCATACATAACGTCTTCCATAGGTCATTGTTGCGGAGATACGTGGCACCTATGGTTCCATCTGTTGACCCTCCTGCCCCGGTTTTGGTGGAGGGGGAATTGGAGTATATTGTGGAGAAGATTTTGGATTCTCGTGTTTCAAGACGGAAACTCCAGTATCTGGTTAAATGGAAGGGTTATGCTCAGGAGGATAATTCCTGGGTTTTTGCCTCTGATGTCCATGCTCCCGATCTTGTTCGTGCCTTTCATGTGGCTCATCCTGGTCGGCCTGGGGGCTCTGGTGAGGGTTCGGTGACCCCTCCTCAAGGGGGGGTACTGTTGTGAATTCTGTGGCAGAGCTCCCTCCTGTGGTCACAAGTGGTACTTCGGCTGATTCTCTCTCGGAGCTTCTGTTTGTGGAGGAAACTGGTACTGCTGCTTCTGAGTTTCCTCCCTCAGGTGATCTGGTGAGGTCGTTTGGTGCTTCTCTTCTTAACCCCACCTAATGCTTTGATTCATGCTTCCTGTCAATGTTCCAGTGTTGGACTTGTGTTTCTCTGGATCATTCCTGTGGCCTGCTGCTCTGCATAGCTAAGTGCTTCTTTGCTATTTGTTGCTATTTTTTCTGTCCAGCTTGTCTATTTATTTTGCTGGAAGCTCTGGGATGCAAAGGGTGTACCTCCGTGCCGTTAGTTCGGTACGGAGGGTCTTTTTGCCCCTTTGCGTGGTTTTCTTTAGGGTTTTGTGTAGACCGCAAAGTTATCTTTTCTATCCTCGTTCTGTCTAGAATATCGGGCCTCACTTTGCTGAATCTATTTCATCCCTACGTTTGTCTTTTCATCTTACTCACAGTCATTATATGTGGCGGCTGCCTTTTCCTTTGGGGTATTTCTCTGAGGCAAGGTAGGCTTATTTTTTCTATCTTCAGGCTAGTTAGTTTCTCAGGCTGTGCCGAGTTGCATAGGTAGCGTTAGGCGCAATCCACGGCTGCCTCTAGTTGTGTTTGGAGAGGATCAGGGATTGCGGTCTGCAGAGTTCCCACGTCTCAGAGCTCGTTCAATTATTTTGGGTTATTGTCAGATCACTGTATGTGCTCTGACCTCCATGTCCATTGTGATACTGAATTGCCTTTCAGAACACACCTTCTCCAGAGTCCGTCTCATGCTGCTCCTAGGCCACCAGATCATAACAAGTTGGGCCCAAATGGTTCTGTAAACTGTGGCCTCTGTTCACACAGGGTGCATTATAGTTAGCACTGGGCAGCCCGCCATAGGGCGTCATTAAAAGGCTGAGAGCCAGAGGCTCTGCTTTCCTTGTGTGAACATTGCCACATACAGATTATATATTTTTTGCACTGGTGTGCCACACGGCCAATCCCTGATTGAAGGCTGGCTGTCTCATTTGGTATTATTGCACCTCTGCAGTTGCCATTTTACTTGGGTCCGCTGCACCCTGTTAGAGCATTTGTATTCAGGCCTAGTTAGACTGTTAAGCATCTCTGACGTTTTTTTTTGTCAGACCCTATACAGTATAATGCAGCCCCATAGGCATCTACAGTATTATGCATTCCCCATAGGTAGACTCTATATAGAATAATGCACCCCCATATGCAGACTCTATACAGTATAATGCACTTTCCATGGGCATACTCTATAGTATATTGCATTCCCCATAGGTAGACTATGTTGTATAATGCATTCTCCATAGGCAGACTCTATAGTATAATGCACCCCTATAGGCAAACTCTATAGAATAATGAACTCCCCACAGGCAGCCTCTATATAGTATAAGCATCCTCATAGTCAGCATAGACAGACACAATATAGTATAATGCACCCCCATAATAGGCAAACTCTATATCGTGTAATGCACCCCCTTAGGCAGACTCTATAGTATAATGCACCCACTATAGGTAGAGTCTATATAGTATAATGCACCCACTATAGGCAGAGTCTATATAGTATAATGCACCCCCATAGGCAGACTGTATACAGTATAATGCACCCTCCGTAAGCAGACTCTATATAGTGTAATGCACTCCCTATAGGCAGACTCTATAGTATAATGCACCCCCATAGGCCTGTATAATATAATGCACACCCCATAGGCAGACTCTATATAGTGTAAGCAACCTCATAGACTCTTTTTAAGAGTGTAATGCACCCCTCATAGGCAGACTCTATATAGTATAATGCATTCCCCATAAGCATACTCTATATTGTATAATGCACTCACCATAGGCAGACTCTATGTTGTATCACTCACCGAACCTGTAAAGCAGACTATTCCTTTTATTGAAGCAATAAAAGGAATAGTCTGCTTTACAGGTTCGGTGAGTGTTGCCACGTTTTTTTCTATTTTTGCTACATGGTGTTTTCTTTATTCCGGACGTGAGCACCTCCCTAAAGTGTTAGGCTCGGCTTTTGACCAGTGATTCCACACTCGGTCTCGCTGTTGGGCTGTGCTGCCATATCTTTCTCTCTTTGTGCATTAGACTCTATGTTGTATAATGCGCCCAATAAAAAATACAATACCCACCTTTCCTCCTCATTTCCACTGCACTTTTCCGGACAGTGGGCGCCAGGCAAAGACGTCATCGTGCCCACTGTCAGTGTCTGTCTCAATGACGTCAGACACAGAGAGGGAATGATGAGAGAGGGAGAAGTAATGCTCCCACTCTCATCAATGCAGTCAACTGTATCGCATCTAACCAATACAGTTGAACCTTCAATGATGGGTGGGGGGCCTCACTGCTGGCACTGGGCCCCCCTTCTGCTCAGAGGCCCCATAGCGGCTAGGTGGCAGTGCAAGGAAATCTATTGTCCCTGCTCTGCAGCAGAGTGTAACTGTATGGGAGCGCTGTGCACAGTGATACAGTTACAGTAACGTAGCTCAGGTTGGGCCCCCTCAGAGCATGGGGCCCGGGCAGATCACCTCCCTCTGCCCACCCCAGTAACTCCACTACTGTATAAATGCTATTAAATCTATTGCAAAGTCTATGCATAAACCACAAAAGAAAATCATGTTAAACATCTATAATGCTGATACAGAAATTAGTCATTTTTGAAGGGACAGTCATAATAATACATTTGTCACCAGGGTCGCCATCAGGGCATTACTGCCCTGACTGGTGCATGGGGCCCGGTGGGCAGAGGGGGCCCGCATCGGGCCCCATCTCATCTGCTCACCGGGCCCCTACCAGCAATCTAAACCGGGCCCTTAGCGGTGCTGCAGCAACACTATTGACGTGCGGGTGCGGGCCTGCACCCGCACGTCAATAATTAACAGCCGCCAGCCAATCGGAGGCTGGCAGCTGACATCAGCTGTAGAGCGCACGTTGCCGACATCTGATGTCAGTGTCAGTTGCCAGCAAGTGCGCGCTTCAGCTGAGTGGAGGGAGGGAGCTTCACCTTCGCTGCAGGAGAGCGGTCAGATAAGAATTTTTATTATAATTGAGAGCGGCGATCCGGGTTGCCCGGGGCAGAATGCTGGAGCACTGGGGGCAGAATGCTGGAGACACGGGGGGCAGAATGCTGGACACACTGGGGCAGAATGCTGGACACGCTGGCGGCAGAATGCTGGACACACTGGGGGCAGAATGCTGGACACACTGGGGCAGAATGCTGGACACACTGAGGGCAGAATGCTGGACACACTGGGGCTGAATGCTGGAAACACTGGGGGCAGACTGCTGGACACACTGAGGGCAGAATGCTGGACAAACTGGGGGCAGAATGCTGGACACACTTGGGGCAGAATGGTGGAGCACTGGGGGCAGATTGCTGGACACACTGGGGGCAGAATGCTGGAGACACTGGGGCAGAATGCTGGATACACTGGGGACAGAATTCTGGAGACACTGGGGGCAGAATGCTGGACACACTGGGGTAGAATGCTGGATACACTGAGGGCAAAATGCTGGACACACTGGGGGCAGAATGCTGGAGACACTGGGGGCAGAATGCTTGACACACTGGGGGCAGAATGCTGGACACACTGGGGCAGAATGCTGGAGCACTGGGGCAGAATGCTGGAGACACTGGGGCAGAATGCTGCAGACACTGGGGGCAGAATGCTGGACACACTGGGGGCAGAATGCTGGACACATTGAGGCAGAATGCTGGAGCACTGGGGCAAAATGCTGGAGCACTGGGGGCAGGACTGGAGATACTGGGGGCAGAATGCTGGACAAATGAGGGGCAGAATGCTGGACACACTGGGGCAGAATGCTGGACAAACTGGAGGCAGAATGCTGGACACACTGGGGCAGAATGCTGTACACACTGGGGGCAGAATGCTGGTCACACTGGGGGCAGAATGCTAGACACACTGAGGGCAGAATGCTGGAGCACTGGGGCAGAATGCTGGACACACTGGGGCAGAATGCTGGACACACTGGGGCAGAATGCTGGAGAACTGGGGGCAGAATGCTGGAGCACTGGGGCAGAATGCTGGAGACACTGGGGGTAGATTGCTGGACACACTGAGGCAGAATGCTGGAGCACTGGGGGCAGAATGCTGGAGCTCTGGGGGCAGGACTGGAGACAGGTGGGGCAAGAATGGAGATACGGGGCATGATTGGAGACACGGGGCAGAATGAAAGACATGGGGGCATGATTGTATCAGGATGGATACGATGGAGACAGATGGGGCAGGATGGGGAGATCATATGGGGCAGAATGGGGAGATCATATGAGGCAGAATGGATACTCATGAGGGCAGGATGGGAGAACATATGGCTGACGCCTGGAATGAGACACACAAGGCCCAGGATGGGGAATATTATTACCATAGGGGCTAATTAAGGGATATTACTGCAGTCATGTATTTATTTTATTTTTTGAGGATACTGTTTTAAATGGGAAGGGGGGTCCTGTTACTGTGTAGAGTGATACTATGTCGCCTTTTTTTCTTCATGTAGTGTAATGTAGAAGTAGGGAAAAATTAAGTAATGTGTTCTGCAAACGGAGCTCGAGATAACTGTGTCATTTCCTGCAGAGACAAGTCCTGGCTGGATGAAGTGATGGCGGTCTGTGCTGGATGAAAGATTAAAAACAAAGATGAAGGACTTCACCTAGAGACGTCACTGGTGAGTCAGTGTGTTACCTACACACTGACACTATACACTGTATACTATATACAGAGCTCCTGTGTATAATGTCACTGGTGATCACTGTATTACCTGTACACAGACACTGCATACTAAGTACAGATGTCCTGTGTATACTGGCACTTATGGTGATAGTATTGTGTTTTTTTTTATTACTGATCAGTATTGTAGTATTCAGTCACTATGTGGTGGTAATATGTGGTATGGACATGGTGTTGTGGTATTTGTCCCTTGTATGTGCTATTTGATCACTTTGTGGTGGTAATATGTGGTCTGGTCATGGTGCGGTTTTATTTGTTCCCTGTATTTGATATTATTCGATCACTGTGGTGGTAATATGTGGTCTAGTCATGGTGTTGTGGTATTTGTTCCCTGTATTTGATATTATTCGATCACTGTGGTGGTAATATGGTGTCTGATCATGGTGTAGCGGTATTTGTTCTTTGTATGTGATATTATTCGATCACTGTGGTGATAATATGTGGTGTGGACATGGTGCGGTGGTATTTGTTCGTTGTATGTGATATTATGGGTCATTTTAAAAATTGAAAAATAAATTAAAATATACCTAAATTGTATTGCATATTTTAACAAATATTTAGTAGGTTACAGTAGAATAAGGCCCGGCCAAAAGTGTCTACCATGTTATGGTGGTGGCTTAAAAAATCTTTTGGCCAAATCAAAAGCTGCCGGCTATATGTGTGATCTGGTGATGGGAACTGTTAATGTGTGATAGATGAGAGTTTTTCCAAGAGAGAGCGGGGGGTACTGTGGACAGTTTGAGGGGTGGAGGCGGGGCTGGGGTGGAGCCTGGGCAGAGTCTCAAGGGGGCCCTGAATATTTTGCCAATATGGGGCCCCGAAATTTCTAGTGGCAGCCCTGTTTGTCACCTATCAACAGGATACATGATAAATGTTGATTGCTGGGGGCTTTTATTGCTGGCAGCCCCAGCGATCTCCACATCAGGGATCTCCAAATCTCATGTGAGAATGTGAGAAACCTCTATACAAGCTTTGGTCACACATGTGCACCGTGATTTCTTGTCACACGTGTGTATTGCTTCATCCACACAGCAAACTTTAAGAATCCATCGCCCTGATCACTGGTGATCCACTGGTTGTACCCAGAGGGATCATTCATTTGTCACCTATCATTTTAAAAGATAAATGTATCTATTTGGACAAACTTAGAAAGAGCCAAAGTACTAAATTCTTTTCATTTCAAGTATTGGTGAGGGTTCAAGCACGTAAATCCCCAATGGTCAACCAGTGATGGCATTAATAACGGTTGGCAAAGTGTGATGTGGGTGCCCCCTCATTGTTGATATTTGCTTTTTGATATTTCTAGTTGGTGGAAACAAGAAAAAGATATGCACACTATGGGTTCAACCATGCATAAATAAATTTTATTGGACAAATAACCACAAACAGAGGCAATGAAGGAGACAAACAATTAAAAACATTTAAAAAACAAGATGGACCAACCCACATCCCCCAGGACACAATAGTACAAAAATGGACCAAAAAGGCAATACATATAATATACAAAATGATGTGGGGGCACCAAATCAGACAGCAATATCATACAATACAGGCGAAAATAATGCCCCGTGTTGCCAGCTGACCGAGCCCCTAAAGCCACAGATCCAGATAAACCCGGCAATCCCTAGCAATCAGAAGGACATGAAGGAAATACCAATGAACGATCAGAGCAATGAATCATATACATGACATGTCAGTATCCCTCCTTAGTGCTAGCACCCCATACCATACATCACCAAACACACTATCAAATCCTAGCCACATGAAAGCTGATATCCTGATGGTGGAAGTATATGGGTGTACCCTCTGAGGGGGTGCCAAAGATAGCAGACACATGAAATCGTGTGTCACTTAGCACAACCGAGGTGTGTCAGGGAATAGCCGAGAGGAGGTCCAACGGGGGATGGGGCCTCTGATCGTTCATTGATATTTCCTTCATGTCCTTCTGATTGCTAGGGATTGCCGGGTTTATCTGGATCTGTGGCTTTAGGGGCTCGGTCAGCTGGCAGCACGGGGCATTATTTTCGCCTGTATTGTATGATATTGCTGTCTGATTTGGTGCCCCCCAAATCATTTTGTATATTATATGTATTGCCTTTTTGGTCCATTTTTGTACTATTGTGTCCTGGGGGATGTGGGTTGGTCCATCTTGTTTTTTAAATGTTTTTAATTGTTTGTCTCCTTCACTGCCTCTGTTTGTGGTTATTTGTCCAATGACATTTATTTATGCATGGTTGATCCCATAGTGTGCATATCTTTTTCTTGTTTCTTCTTGGTATTTATTATATGCACGTGGTTGATCCCTTGTTTATACTGTGTGCGGTGCCCGCCTCCTTTTGTTTTTTTCTATTTCTAGTTGGTGGGGCGCAGATAGTTAGAGGCTTTGCTCACAGTGACTGTATATTTCAGAGTACTTTATTTAACTACAACAATGTCTGGTTAAGCTAAATTATGGATCCAATGTATACTTCTTTTCATGTAGTATAGTGTTCAGGAGAAAAAGGGTAAATTAAGCTGTATTATTATTTTTTAGCATGCAAGGACTTTGAAGAGTTGGGGAAGAAAGTAAAGGAACTGGATGCACAGGTAGTTTTTTCTTCTATCCTTCCAGTAGACGGGCATGGCACCAGGAGATGGAACAGGATCCTTGATGCAAACAACTGGCTAAGGCGATGGTGCAGACAACAAGGATTCGGATTCCTGGACCACGGTGTGAATTACTGGTACGATGGACTCCTCGCCAGAGACGGACTACACCTCAACAAACCTGGGAAACACACATTCGCCAGAAGACTCGCTACACTCATCAGGAGGGCGTTAAACTAGAAGAAGAGGGGACGGGAAGAAAAACATTAGACTTGAACAAAGAAGACCCAGGAAAACATACTCAGATGGGAGGTAAGAACATTTCTAAAACAATCCACAGCGAGGAGATTGGAACAAAACAAAATCCTCTAAACTGCATGCTCGCAAACGCCAGAAGCCTGACAAACAAGATGGAAGAACTAGAAGCAGAAATATCTACAGGTAACTTTGACATAGTGGGAATAACCGAGACATGGTTAGATGAAAGCTATGACTGGGCAGTTAACTTACAGGGTTACAGTCTGTTTAGAAAGGATCGTAAAAATCGGAGAGGAGGAGGGGTTTGTCTCTATGTAAAGTCTTGTCTAAAGTCCACTTTAAGGGAGGATATTAGCGAAGGAAATGAGGATGTCGAGTCCATATGGGTCGAAATTCATGGAGGGAAAAATGGTAACAAAATTCTCATTGGGGTCTGTTACAAACCCCCAAATATAACAGAAACCATGGAAAGTCTACTTCTAAAGCAGATAGATGAAGCTGCAACCCATAATGAGGTCCTGGTTATGGGGGACTTTAACTACCCGGATATTAACTGGGAAACAGAAACCTGTGAAACCCATAAAGGCAACAGGTTTCTGCTAATAACCAAGAAAAATTATCTTTCACAATTGGTGCAGAATCCAACCAGAGGAGCAGCACTTTTAGACCTAATACTATCTAATAGACCTGACAGAATAACAAATCTGCAGGTCGTCGGGCATCTAGGAAATAGCGACCACAATATTGTACAGTTTCACTTGTCTTTCACTAGGGGGACTTGTCAAGGAGTCACAAAAACACTGAACTTTAGGAAGGCAAAGTTTGACCAGCTTAGAGATGCCCTTAATCTGGTAGACTGGGACAATATCCTCAGAAATAAGAATACAGATAATAAATGGGAAATGTTTAAGAACATCCTAAATAGGCAGTGTAAGCGGTTTATACCTTGTGGGAATAAAAGGACTAGAAATAGGAAAAACCCAATGTGGCTAAACAAAGAAGTAAGACAGGCAATTAACAGTAAAAAGAAAGCATTTGCACTACTAAAGCAGGATGGCACCATTGAAGCTCTAAAAAACTATAGGGAGAAAAATACTTTATCTAAAAAACTAATTAAAGCTGCCAAAAAGGAAACAGAGAAGCACATTGCTAAGGAGAGTAAAACTAATCCCAAACTGTTCTTCAACTATATCAATAGTAAAAGAATAAAAACTGAAAATGTAGGCCCCTTAAAAAATAGTGAGGAAAGAATGGTTGTAGATGATGAGGAAAAAGCTAACATATTAAACACCTTCTTCTCCACGGTATTCACGGTGGAAAATCAAATGCTAGGTGAAATCCCAAGAAACAATGAAAACCCTATATTAAGGGTCACCAATCTAACCCAAGAAGAGGTGCGAAACCGGCTAAATAAGATTAAAATAGATAAATCTCCGGGTCCGGATGGCATACATCCACGAGTACTAAGAGAACTAAGTAATGTAATAGATAAACCATTATTTCTTATTTTTAGGGACTCTATAGCGACAGGGTCTGTTCCGCAGGACTGGCGCATAGCAAATGTGGTGCCAATATTCAAAAAGGGCTCTAAAAGTGAACCTGGAAATTATAGGCCAGTAAGTCTAACCTCTATTGTTGGTAAAATATTTGAAGGGTTTCTGAGGGATGTTATTCTGGATTATCTCAATGAGAATAACTGTTTAACTCCATATCAGCATGGGTTTATGAGAAATCGCTCCTGTCAAACCAATCTAATCAGTTTTTATGAAGAGGTAAGCTATAGGCTGGACCACGGTGAGTCATTGGACGTGGTATATCTCGATTTTTCCAAAGCGTTTGATACCGTGCCGCACAAGAGGTTGGTACACAAAATGAGAATGCTTGGTCTGGGGGATAATGTGTGTAAATGGGTTAGTAACTGGCTTAGTGATAGAAAGCAGAGGGTGGTTATAAATGGTATAGTCTCTAACTGGGTCGCTGTGACCAGTGGGGTACCGCAGGGGTCAGTATTGGGACCTGTTCTCTTCAACATATTCATTAATGATCTGGTAGAAGGTTTACACAGTAAAATATCGATATTTGCAGATGATACAAAACTATGTAAAGCAGTTAATACAAGAGAAGATAGTATTCTGCTACAGATGGATCTGGATAAGTTGGAAACTTGGGCTGAAAGGTGGTAGATGAGGTTTAACAATGATAAATGTAAGGTTATACACATGGGAAGAAGGAATCAATATCACCATTACACACTGAATGGGAAACCACTGGGTAAATCTGACAGGGAGAAGGACTTGGGGATCCTAGTTAATGATAAACTTACCTGGAGCAGCCAGTGCCAGGCAGCAGCTGCCAAGGCAAACAGGATCATGGGGTGCATTAAAAGAGGTCTGGATACACATGATGAGAGCATTATACTGCCTCTGTACAAATCGTTAGTTAGACCGCACATGGAGTACTGTGTCCAGTTTTGGGCACCGGTGCTCAGGAAGGATATAATGGAACTAGAGAGAGTACAAAGGAGGGCAACAAAATTAATAAAGAGGATGGGAGAACTACAATACCCAGATAGATTAGCGAAATTAGGATTATTTAGTCTAGAAAAAAGACGACTGAGGGGCGATCTAATAACCATGTATAAGTATATAAGGGGACAATACAAATATCTCGCTGAGGATCTGTTTATACCAAGGAAGGTGACGGGCACAAGGGGGCATTCTTTGCGTCTGGAGGAGAGAAGGTTTTTCCACTAACATAGAAGAGGATTCTTTACTGTTAGGGCAGTGAGAATCTGGAATTGCTTGCCTGAGGAGGTGGCGATGGCGAACTCAGTCGAGGGGTTCAAGAGAGGCCTGGATGTCTTCCTGGAGCAGAACAATATTGTATCATACAATTATTAGGTTCTGTAGAAGGACGTAGATCTGGGGATTTATTATGATGGAATATAGGCTGAACTGGATGGACAAATGTCTTTTTTCGGCCTTACTAACTATGTTACTATGTTACTATGTATATTTAAGCCATAGATGATGACGCCCAGGCATCACTGCCTGGTGAATCCCCAGAAAAAAGTTTGAGAAGCCAAATCATAAAGATAATGGTAGGGAAACCTTTCAAAGAAAGTAGCAACTTGCTGTATAAAGATTACATCTGCTTTGATTCAAATCCATTGTACTGTAGAGGAGCTGTAATTATGAAAATTCCATCAGTATCCAAATAGTCCTAAACTCAACTATATATTCCATATGGTTGTAACATACTTGAAAAATACAAATTACGCTTTCTGCCTACATGACTGAGCCACACATGACCTCCCAGAATCTTCTAATCTTTTTCTGGCGTAACAAATTTTATTAGACATAGCACATTACAGGAAAGATTACAGTGACCATCTCATGTGGTCAGTCAAAAGGGAAGTTCCTCAAAAGTGCAGCTTGTCTATTAGTAGAAATGAAGAATTGTATATCATTTGTAGCCAAGTAACAAGCAAACGAAAATATTTCACATTTCTGAACCATCACGGATCAGTAGGAGTAGCGCACAGCCCACACTTCTTCCATTCCAATCCTTAGGAGCACTCCCCTCGCTTTTTTTTGTATCACTAGGGAATTTGTATTTTTATAACTGGCAGTATAAAATAAATCTATCACATTTTTTAAACTATTTTGTGTACGTAAAGGATGACCATAAACACATTCTCAACCCAACAGTTCTTTGCGTGCTTCAGTGAAGTCTTTTTTTTTACCTTATGCTATATCTCTAAACACATACTCTGATGAGCACACTGAGCATAATGGGAACAGAGATTTAGGGCTTACATAGATGCTCGTTCGTCAGGTGTGATGATTTTTAACAGGTTTAAAGCACCATTTTTTTTATTTTAGTGCTGGAGTGGTGCCACTAATGTAAATTGACTACCCCCAGTATACTTACCAGCAGACATCTTTTATCTACACCACTCCAGGCATCGCTCCAATGTTTGCTGGGCAAGTCAGAGGTCACAAATCAATGTATAAGGGTCTACTCGCTCAAAATTTAAAATTTTTCTTTTTGTCTGCAAAAAACAAGTTTTCTTTTCTTGTGTGCTATCTGCTTTGTTCATGCTATTTCTCATCTGTTTAAAAAACTGAAGGAGATAAACTCTGCGAACCTATTTTTCCATTATCACTTAGTAAAAGATACAATAAAACAGATGAAAAACAGATGACTTCCATTTTTCATCCATTTTTAATGGATTCCAACAGTCTTGAATACACTATTCTGATCTACAAAAATGGATCGAAATAAGACATGTACTGAGTTTAATGGAATGCACACACAGCAATCTATAAAAAATAAAGTGTGAATAATTCTATTAAACTATAGTGCCTTCTGCTATCTGATTTTATAAACATACAGATAAGAAAAATGATGTGACAACATGTCGTTAGGGATGATTAAGCATCAGAGCTGGGAGATTATTGAATTTTACAGTGGTATTTTATGCAAAAATTGCAAAAAATCTCTATAGAATTTAAAATCTATCAAAGGTTAAAATCACACATTAGGTTCAAAAGCCATGGGTGGATACAAAAGGAAGACAAAGTATAAAGGAAAGAATAACACCTTTCTCTTTTGTATCCAATCCTCTGTTTTGCTTAAAAAACAGAATCACAAAGATCCTCCAAAATAACTGCATATTTGATTCCCCCATAAGGGCATGCCCACACGACATCTGAAATCCACCTGAAAAAGCACTTAAAAATTGCTAAACAGAAACAACATATTGTGGGATTGCTACTCACTTGGGGGCATCATGAGGCAACACAGGAAGCGTTTCCAATTAAAGGGAACCTTTCACCAGTTTTGTCAGTTGTCAACTAAAACTATTACCTTACTCAGTGCCTGTGCTACATTCCATAAATAGTTATTTAACCCCCTTACTCCCCCTGTTTCCACCCTAAAAACCTTTTAAAGTTTTCCCTTGCTATATGCTAATCCTGTTTGTACGGTCCAAAGGGAGTCATTTCTGCGCTCTCTCTCTCCTCCTGACATGTTTGTCACATTAAATATTTCAGATCACCAAACAAATTTAAATATTAGACAAAGATAACACAAGTAAACACAAACTACAGTTTTTAAATGAAAGTCTTTATTATTAAGGGAAAAATAAATCTAAACCTACAAGGCCCTGTGTGAAAAAGTGATTGCCCCCCTCTTAAAACATAAATTAACTGTGGTTTATCACATCTTTGGAAAGCTGAGTTCAAATTCCCTAGCCACACCCAGACCTGATTACTGCCTGTTCTCAATCAGGAAACTACTTAAATAGGACCTGCCTGACAAAGTGATGTAGACCAAAAGATCCTTAAAAGTTAGACATCATGCCGCGATCCAAAGAAATTCTGGAACAAATGAAACACAAAAACTGAGATCTATCAGAGATCTATCAGTCTAGAAAAGGTTATAAAGCCATTTCTAAAGCTTTTGGACTCCAACGAACCACAGTAAGAGCTATTATCCACAAATGGAGAAAACATGGAATAGGGGTGTACCTTCCCAGGAGTGGCAGGCCAACCAAAATTACCCCAGGAGCAAAGCCACGACTCATCCAAGAGGAAAGACTGCACAACAACAACCAAAGAACTTCATGCCTCACTTCAGTTAAGGTCAGTGTTCATGGCTCTCCACCACAAAAAAAGAGACTGGGCAAAAATGGCTTACATGGCAGAGTTCCAAGACGAAAAGCACTGCTGAGCAATAAGAACATAAAGGCATGTCTCAGTTTTGCCAGAAAACATCTTGATGATCCCCAAGACTTTTGGGAGAATACTTTGTGGACTGATGAGACAAAAGTTGAACTTTTCTGGAAGCTGAATGTCCCATTACATCTGGCATAAAAATGTACAGCATTTCAGAAAAGGAATCTCATACCAACAGTAAAATATGGTGGTGGTAGTGTGGGGCTGTTTTCCTGCTTCAGGACCTGGATAACTTGTGGTAGTAAATTAAATCATGATTTCTGCTGTCTACTGAAAATTCCTGAAGTAGAATGTCCGGCCATCTGTTCATAACCTCAAGCTGAAGCACATTTGGGTTATTCAGCAGGACAATTATCCAAAGCACACCAGCAAGTTCACCTTCGACTGGTTTAAAAAAAACAAAATTAAGAATTTGGAGTGGCCTAGTCAAAGTTCTGACCTTAATTTTAAAAAAATATTTAAATAATTAAAAAAACGTTGTGGGGATGCCTCTTTCTCTCATAATCAGCCAAGATAAAGCTGACAGCTGAGAGCTGCAAAAAACAAAGTTATACTCACCTTTCCACAGATAATCCATTAATAACCATGTCCCACGACGATCTAGATGGTTTGGAGAGCGGTCTTATCAGTAATGCGACCTCTCTCCACGCCAGTCGGAGTGCACTGAACTGAGTGTGAGAAGCGCTGCATGGGACAAGTGGTAACCTTAATGATGTCACCGTCGATCACAGGCAGCACTTCTCACGCTCAGTTCAGTGTGCTCCAACTGGTGTGGAGAGCGGTCGTATCACTAATATGACTGCTCTCCAAATGATCTAGAGCGTCATGTGACATGGGCATTAATGGATTTTTGGCAGAAAGGTGAGGATAACTTTGCTTTTTTATCTTTGTGGAATAAATGAGTAAAATAGGGTTGGGGAGTTTTTATTTCAAATAAAGGACTTTGTATGTTCATTTCAATTAAAGGACTTAACTCTTGAGTTTATTTTTATTACATTTGACTATGGAGATAGTAATGGGGGCTTGATGTCAGAGGCCATAAAATAGCTAACATCATCCCCACAACTCTTACCCCACTTTCCACCATACCAGGGCAAGTGGGAAGAGCTGGACAAAGCACCAGAATTGTCAAATCTAATGTGTGCGTCTTTTCTGGAGTGGCTGCGAGCTGCTATTTTTAGGCTAGGGAGGGCCAATATACATGGACCCTTGCCAGTTTTAGAATACCAGCCCTCAGATGTCCACATTAGCTTGTCTGGTTATCAAAAATGGGGGGACCCTATGCTGTTTTTTTAAATTATTTATTTAAATAATTTTAAAAAGAAAACGGCGTGGGGAACCTTCTATTTTCGATAACTAGCCAAGGTAAAGCTGACAGGTAGGGGATGCAGCCCGAAGCCCGCTGGTTATAAAAAAAAAGACCACATGTCTTTTTTTTTTCACAGTGTTTTGGCCAATCACAGCAATGCTAGTACTTGACATGGTTGTGATTTAGCCGAAAATGCTCACACAGTAAAGCTTATAAGAAGCTTTGCTTGAGTTGCCAAACCCGAGCAGTAAAACGGACTTCGGGGAGAAGTCCATGTTCGGGGTATGTGCATGGACACTAAGTCCTTTTGCTATTCATATTTCATGTATTCCATATTAGGCATGCTTTAGCACGATAGAGTGCAACCTTTTTTTGTATATTGTGTATGGAGGTAGCTGTTCCTGGTATGCACCTATTCCCACTAGTTTGGATGTGCCAGTCGTTTTTCTGTCATTTCTATGTTAGCTTACTGACTGAGCACTCCTCCCATCACCATGTGGTTTTTAATTACATCTATTCACACTTGGTTCCGGCCAACCCATATGTAGGCCTTGCTGATAGAGGTGTCCACATTCACCCAGGCATACAGACATTGGCCTTCGGTAAGTGTTCACATTTGGACAGGGAGGTCAGGGACCCATCAGTTTTAATGAGACCACCTTGACGATGGTTGATGGGCTCACACTATTTGATCAAATTCTGTGCAAAGCGTCTCTCAAATATTTTCCTAATGTTCAAAAGCCATTTTGCTATTCATATTTCATGTATTCCATATTAGACATGCTTTGGCACGATAGAGTGCAACCTTTTTTTGTATATTGTGTATGGAGGTAGCTGGTCCTGGTATGCACCTATTCACACTAGTTTGGATGTGCCAGTCGTTTTTCTGTCATTTCTATGTTAGCTTACTGACTGATCACTCCTCCCATCACCATGTGGTTTTTAATTACATCTATTTACACTTGGTTCCGGCCAACCAGGGCCGGACTGGGACTAAAATTCAGCCTGGCATTTGAAGTTACACAGGCCCACTTGTCGCATGGTGACTGTATAATATCTTTGTACACTTGTAGGTTACAAGAAGTGAGGGGAGTGTAACATGACTATATAACATAATTACAGCTGTATCTAGCATTACAGCTCAGTCCCCATATAATGTAATACAGCACAGCCCCCATAGAATGTAATACAGCACAGCCCCCATAGAATGTAATGCAGCACAGCCCCCATAGAATGTAATACAGCACAGCCCCCATAGAATGTAATGCAGCCCAGCCCCCATAGAATGTAATGCAGCAGCCACCCATAATGTAATGCAGCACAGCCCCATAGAATGTAATGCAGCACAGCTCCCATAGAATGTAATGCAGCACAGCCCCCATAGAATGTAATACAGCACAGCCCCCATAGAATGTAATGCAGCCAGCCCCCATAGAATGTAATACAGCACAGCCCCCATAGAATGTAATACAGCACAGCCCCCATATAATGCATTGCAGCCAGCCCCCATAGAATGTAATGCAGCACAGCCCTCATAGAATGTAATGCAGCCCCCCCATAGCCCCACCATCCAGTTATCACTCATTGATGTATATACAGTTAGGGCCAGAAATATTTGGACAGTGACACAATTGTCGCGAGTTGGGCTCTGCATGCCACCACATTGGATTTGAAATGAAACCTCTACAACAGAATTCAAGTGCAGATTGTAACGTTTAATTTGAAGGGTTGAACAAAAATATCTGATAGAAAATGTAGGAATTGTGCACATTTCTTTACAAACACTCCACATTTTAGGAGGTCAAAAGTAATTGGACAAATAAACATAACCCAAACAAAATATTTTTATTTTCAATATTTTGTTGCAAATCCTTTGGAGGCAATCACTGCCTTAAGTCTGGAACCCATAGACATCACCAAACGCTGGGTTTCCTCCTTCTTAATGCTTTGCCAGGCCTTTACAGCCGCAGCCTTCAGGTCTTGCTTGTTTGTGGGTCTTTCCGTCTTAAGTCTGGATTTCAGCAAGTGAAATGCATGCTCAATTGGGTTTAGATCTGGAGATTGACTTGGCCATTGCAGAATGTTCCACTTTTTGGCACTCATGAACTCCTGGGTAGCTTTGGCTGTATGCTTGGGGTCATTGTCCATCTGTACTATGAAGCGCCGTCCAATCAACTTTGCAGCATTTGGCTGAATCTGGGCTGAAAGTATATCCCGGTACACTTCAGAATTCATCCGGCTACTCTTGTCTGCTCTTATGTCATCAATAAACACAAGTGACCCAGTGCCATTGAAAGCCATGCATGCCCATGCCATCACGTTGCCTCCACCATGTTTTACAGAGGATGTGGTGTGCCTTGGATCATGTGCCGTTCCCTTTCTTCTCCAAACTTTTTTCTTCCCATCATTCTGGTACAGGTTGATCTTTGTCTCATCTGTCCATAGAATACTTTTCCAGAACTGAGCTGGCTTCTTGAGGTGTTTTTCTGCAAATTTAACTCTGGCCTGTCTATTTTTGGTATTGATGAATGGTTTGCATCTAGATGTGAACCCTTTGTATTTACTGTCATGGAGTCTTCTCTTTACTGTTGACTTAGAGACAGATACACCTACTTCACTGAGAGTGTTCTGGACTTCAGTTGATGTTGTGAACGGGTTCTTCTTCACCAAATTAAGTATGCGGCGATCATCCACCACTGTTGTCATCCGTGGACGCCCAGGCCTTTTTGAGTTCCCAAGCTCACCAGTCAATTCCTTTTTTCTCAGAATGTACCCAACTGTTGATTTTGCTACTCCAAGCATGTCTGCTATCTCTCTGATGGATTTTTTCTTTTTTTTCAGCCTCAGGATGTTCTGCTTCACCTCAATTGAGAGTTCCTTTGACCGCATGTTGTCTGCTCACAGCAACAGCTTCCAAATGCAAAACCACACACCTGGAATCCACCCCTGACCTTTTAACTACTTCATTGATTACAGGTTAACGAGGGAGACGCCTTCAGAGTTAATTGCAGCCCTTAGAGTCCATTGTCCAATTACTTTTGGTCCCTTGAAAAAGAGGACGCTATGCATTACAGAGCTATGATTCCTAAACCCTTTCTCCGATTTGGATGTGGAAACTATCATATTGCAGCTGGGAGTGTGCACTTTCAGCCCATATTATATATATAATTGTATTTCTGAACATGTTTTTGTAAACAGCTAAAATAACAAAACTTGTGTCACTGTCCAAATATTTCTGGCCCTAACTGTATAAGAAAAAAACACTCTCTCTACTTGTAGCGCCCCAGAGTCCTGGTCATTGCAGTAATGTCGATCTGCCACTAAGGAGAGTGATGTTATGTATGATTGCACTAAAGGAGTTCACCTGACCAGGTATCACAGTCACACATTACACTTCACACTCCGGCCACCAGGGGGAGCAAAAGGCACTATGTATTAGGCCACTCCTCACACTGGTAAAACTGGGGGTTGGATAGGAAGTTAGAACAGAACGCAGCCTGGGAGAGCTCCAGGGAGGACCTGTCAGGGGTGGGTTCCTGGCAGGTACCTAGCAGAAGGACAGAACGTGACGGAGCCGCGCCTGCACTACCTTGCGGCGGCATCCTAAGAAAGGACATGAAGCGAAGGATATTGTGGAGAAGTGAGAAACAAGATCACAGCACAAAGGAGAGCCAGTAGGAGTCGTGCCCCGAGATCGGCAACATCCTACTGAGGCGCGTAGCCGGTGGCCGGAACGCTGAGAAAGTAACTGACTCCAAGCATTACTTCAAACAGCGGCAGGACAGTTGATTATAGGTTGGCTGTCTACCATACATCACCTAAGAAGACATAGGGGGCAAATGTGGAGAGGGGCGTCTCTAGGTTTCCAGAAGAGCTCCGAGCCTTCCCGTCAAACGGGTGCGTCCTGTCCAGATAAACTTGGGGGACGGAGAGAGAGAGAGAGAGAGAGAGAAAGAGCGAATACGAAAGTTGTGAGGACTATCCCGAATGCTCAGCATGGAAGAACTACAACACCCAGGCGCTAGTTGGTAGGCACTGATTTCCACCTGCAAAGGGAACTCTGGATGTGCTTTCGGACTGGCCGGTCTCAGACAGCCCTGTTAGCAGTGCTCTGGATTATGGATCCCGAAGTCTTCAGTAAAAGGTAAAGAGACTGCAACCCTGTGTCCTCGTTATTACCCGCGCCTCACATCATTACCACCTACACTACTGGGAAGCCCTGGGGATATACTTCACCTGTGGGAAGGTATGCCATCTAGCTGCCATAACACCACCCCAGTGGGCCCCAAGCAGCGTCGGTCATCCTGACCGAATACCACAGGTGGCATCACGAAACCTTGACAGACTTGTATCACCTTTCATTGGATGACCCTTAGCAGGGTCACGGACAGGGTCCAGCCCCCGTGACAACCCTAGAACTGAAACAGAGACGATCGGTACCGAGTAACCCACGGCCCTGTGTCTGGGGGCGCTCCAACTCACCTTTCCTCTTGCCCCGCGCTGCTCCAAGCTCTGGTCTCAGCAGCTGCAGTCTGCCCGCCCGACACACAGCAGGTGCGCGATGATATGATGTCATCGCGCACCCGCAGTGTCAGAGGCAGAGTGGGGAATGATGGGAGAGAAAGCATCAGCAGACGCTCTCTCCTCCATCATTGCATTCAACTGTATTGGCGTCATAGATGCCGGTATAGTTGAATGCGGGGCGCTGGGGAGTGTGCCGAGAGTGGGGGGAGTGTGCCGACAGCGGCACACTCGAGCGGCCCACTACTGCCACCGGCCCTTCTGGCATTTGCCAGAACTGCCCGATGGCCAGTCCGGCCCTGAGGCCAACCCATATGTAAGCCTTGCTGACAGAGGTGTCCACATTCACCCAGGCATACAGACATTGGCCTTTGGTAAGTGTTCACATTTGGACAGGGAGGTCAGGGACCTATCAGTTTTAATGAGACCACCTTGACGATGGTTGATGGGCTCACACTATTTGATCAAATTCTGTGCAAAGCGTCTCTCAAATATTTTCCTAATGTTCAAAAGCCATTTTGCTATTCATATTTCATGTATTCCATATTAGACATGCTTTGGCACGACAGAGTGCAACCTTTTTTTGTATATGGTGTATGGAGGTAGCTGCTCCTGGTATGCACCTATTCACACTAGTTTGGATGTGCCAGTCGTTTTTCTGTCATGGAGACTAAGTGGATCGCCCCCAGACACAGGGCCGCGCGTTCTCAGTACCGGGCCTCTCTGATTCGGTTCTGAGGCTGTCACGGTGGCTAGACCCGGTCCGCGACCCTGCTAAGGGGCATCCAAGAAAGGTGGTATAGTCTGTCAGGGGTTCGTGACGCCACCTGTGGTGTTCGGTCAGGGTGACCCACGCTGCTGTGGGGTCAGCTGGGGTGATGGAATAGCAGCTGGATGGTATACCATCCCACAGGTGAAGTATATCCCCAGGGCTTCCCAGTAAGGTGGATGGTGATGGTGTGAGGTGCAGGCAATAACGAGGACACAAGATTGCAGTCTCTTTACCTCTTTACTGAAGACTTCAGGATCCTCAATCCAGAGCACGTTTAACAGGTCTTTCAGAGACAGGCCGGTCTGATGGGCACTTCCAGAGTTTCCCTCGCAGATGGAAATCGTTGCCCACTACTAGCGCCTATGTGTTGTAGTTCTACCCTGCTGAGCATTCGGAATAGTCCTCACAACTGCTGTTCTCGTTTTGTTCGTTCTTTACAGCTCTCTCTCTCTCTTTAGTTCCAGATGTTGCTAGTTTCTCGTCCCCCAGTATGTTTTGGCTAGGACGCACCCGTATAACGGGAAGGCTTGGAGGTCTTCCGGGACCCTAGAGACACCCCTCTCCCAATGTTGCCCCCTATGTCTTCTTAGGAAATTTAAGGTAGACAGCCAACCTATAATTAACTGTCCTGCGGAGTTTGAAGTAAGGCCTGAAGTCAGTTACTCTCGCGGTGTTCCGGCCACCGGCTACGCGCCTCAGTAGGATGTTGCCTCGGTCTCACGGCATGACTCCTACTGGTACTCCTTTTTGCTAGATCTCGTTTACACTGTTCCACAATATCCTTCCTTTCTTGTCTCTTTCTTAGGATACCACCGCAAGGAGGTGCAGACGCGGTTCCGTAACGTTCTGTTCGCTAGGCACCTGCCAGGCTCCCACGCCTGACAGGGACCCCCCTGTGTCTTCTCCCTGCAACACCCCCTGCCACGGGATGTTGCCTGAATCCAACCCAGTCAGCTTCTGACTAACTTTCTATCCAACCCCTAGTTTTACCAGTGTGAGGAGGGGCCCAATAAATAAAGCCTTTTGCTCCCCCTAGTGGCCGGAGTGTGAAGTGTAATGTGTGCTGGTGATACCTGGTCAGAATTCCTTCAGTGCCATCAGACGTACCATCACTCTCCTTAGTGGCAGAGTGTCATACTGCAACGACCAGGTCTCTGGGGCGCTGCATAAGTGTCCGGTATGGACCCCATACTTTACTGTTCGGATTCGCCCATCTCTAGCAGAGGTGAGATTGTTATCAAGCACCATGATTCAGACATGTTGTGGGTGCACTAAGAATAGCAAGACTGAGCTAGTAATATTAGCTGGTCAGCAGTCTGGAGGAGTTGAACAGAAAATCAGACACCTGGCTTGAGCCAATCCAGGTGGGAAGAGATCTGTTAGAATGGATGCTGTTTCCTGCTTCTTTATACGCTAATTGACAGCTCTTGCTGGCCACATCGAGCCCTGTCTGTGAAGAATCCTTTGGTGTATGTGGACACAGTGTGACAACGGGAGTCATTATCTGTGCTCACAGACCTCTCTTGTCTCTGCTGCATCAATGCGATTCTCTACCTTCTCCTCATTTCTCTAAAGCCTGTATCAGAGGAGAGAGCGGCTACAGTAGAGAGATCCCTGAGCACTGGGTACTAGCTCCTGCCTTTACACTGTGCTCACTCCAAAGGATCCTTTTTCAGGCAGTGCCTGCTCTGGTAGAACCGAGTGCTGTCACTCCAGACAGAGGGAAGCAGCGGTTCATGCTAATTGAGGGAACTGAACGGTGCAGTAAATCTCTTGGAAATGCCAAGGATGCACTGTACACCCTATTATGCATATCCAACTAAATACTTTTTTGGCACAACAAAGTCAGCATTTACTACATAAAAGGTATGTTTTTCATAGGGCTATTGGCTATGTGGCTATTGGCTTAGTTTAAAATTGTGATTTTGGAGTGACAGACTCCTTGTATATTCTTATCCCTTCTGCTTTATAGTTCAGCCTTATTCAGATGATGTTTCCTTTTTGGGGTATGGAAGTGGAGGAAGTGGTAGACTGTCATCTCTTCCATGGGCCTATGGTAAATTATCGCGGATTTCATTTTCAAATTACTTCCTTAGCATGGAAATGATTATGGGGAAGAGCATCGGATTGGAAGTAATATTCAGATAAGGGAACTGCAGATAATTTCAATCTCCTTTTGTTAGTAAGGCATGAGTTTGTTATAAACTTCATCAAACTGTACTAACTTAATGTCCAAGGAGACATTTTTGCTGTCCGCAGATGTTCTGTATTGTAGCTCAGGCAGGCTAGACACATAGAAGTGGAATTAATGTCCCAGGGTTACTCCAGCTGCTTGTCATTATTACAGAACAGAGGGCATTCCTCCGAGGATTTAATATTAGATTCAAAGACGGATTCTTGGTGTGAGAAAGAAATTTTGTCTGTTAATAAAAAACACAAATGTCATTAATTCTACAAACAGATGTATAATGTGGCAATTGATCCCCAGAAGTAACAGTCCAGCTAGATCCGTGCCCGTATGTATTCGTTTCAGTCCACAAGGACTGGTGAGGCCCTGAGGATACCGCTCTTGACCTGAGTGGTTATGAACTTCCACGTTTGCTGAAAATGAGCCAGTAATAGCTGCTACAAAAATATATGGTCAATGTATACAACACTGTGCTAAACATGACTGACAAATGATTACAATATGTCCACTTCCTACAGCTTCCAAATTTAAGTTTTATGAGTCACAGAAAGGCTCCAGACAGCATCAGTATTCATAATACATAACTCTGTTCCAGAATTGGATGATTATAAAGCTCTATTAAGTAAGGGTTATGTTTCATTGTAATCAAACATAATGAAAAGCGTCTTAGGGTGGAAAAAAAAGTCTTATTTCACTGTCATTATTGGTAACAGGAAAACTGGGCATAAAACTGATTTATACCTTAGTTCAATAGTCATTTAAGGGCTTTTCCCATCTCATAAAGTGATGTCATATTGCTAGGATATGTCATCACTTTCTTATCATTTGGCGTTCGGCCTCTGGCATTACTATTGGTCTTGAGAATGAAGGGGGTGCAATTCTGGTGTAGCACTACATCCTTTGAAAGAAAAGGCAGCGCTAAAATGCTAATGCTCTTTATACACTGGTTTCTCTAATAAAATAACCTTGCAATGTAGTAGCCCGTTGGTCCTTCTTTGGCCTTTAGAGCGACAGCAATTCGTGGAGCAGATTCTGACAGTTGCCACAAAATAGATGGCAGTACTGACCAGGGGTGGATTAAGGGTAGCCAGGGCCCCGGGCTGTTCACACACTGTGGGCCCCCCCGGTCATGTGACGGGGGTCATGTGACGGGGGTCATGTGACGGGGGTCATGTGACGGGGGTCATGTGACGGGGGTCATGATATACCCGAACCAGATTATTCCAGAAAAAAGGCCGGGCCCTACTCTACTGTAACCTATTCAATATTTGTTAAAATCTGCAATACAATTTAGGTATATCTTGACCAATAATATCACATACAAGGAACAAATACCACCGTACCATGACCAGACCACAAATTACAACCACAGTGATCGAATAATATCACATACAAGGAACAAATACCACCGCACCATGTCAAGACAACATATTACCACTTGGTGACCAAATAGCACATACAAGGGACAAATACCACAACACCATTTCCAGACCACATATTACCACCACATAGTGACTGAATACTACAATACTGATCAGTAAAAAAATAAATAAAAAAAAACACAATACTATCACCATAAGAGCCAGTATTCACAGGAGATCTGTACTTAGTATGCAGTGTCTGTGTAGAGGTAATACAGTGATCACTGGTGACATTGTACACAGGACCTCTGTATATAGTATACAGTGTATAGTGTCAGTGTATAGGTAACACTGACTCACCAGTGACGTCTCTAGGTGAAGTCCTTCATCTTTCATCCAGCACAGACCGCCATCATTTCTTCCAGCCAGGACTCGTTTCTGCAGGAAATAACACAGTTATCTCAAGCTCCGCTTGTAGAACACATTACTTAATTTTTCACAACTTCTACATTACACCACTTGAAGAGAAAAAGGCGATATAGTGTCACTCTGCACAGTAACAGGACCGCCCCCCCATTTAAAACAGTATACTCAAAAAATAAAATAAATACATTACTGCAGTAATAATATCCCTTAATTAGCCCCTATGGTAATACTATTCCCCACCCCATGTATCTTATTCCTCGCTCCAGCCATATGTTCTCCCATCCTGCACTCATGAGTATCCATCCTGCCCCATATGATCTCCCCATCCTGCCCCATCTGTCTCCATCGTATCCATCCTGCCCCATGATCCAATCCTGCCCCATGTCTTTCATTCTACCCCGTATCTCCAATCATGCCCCGTGTCTACATTCTGCCCATGCCTCCAGTCCTGCCCCCAGTGTGTCCAGCAATCTGCCCCAGTGTGTCCAGCATATTACCCCCACTGTCTCCAGCAATCTGCCCCACTGTCTCCAGCAATCTGCCCCACTGTCTCCAGCAATCTGCCCCACTGTCTCCAGCAATCTGCCCCACTGTCTCAAGCATTGCCCCTAGTGTGTCCTCCAGCAATCTGCCCCAGTGTCTCCAGCATTGCCCCAGTGTGTCCTCCAGCATTGCCCCCAGTGTGTCCTCCAATCTGCCCCAGTGTGTCCAGCATTGCCCCCCAGTGTGTCCTCCAGCATTGCCCCCCAGTGTGTCCTCCAGCATTGCCCCCAGTGTGTCCTCCAACCTGCCCCAGTGTTTCCAGCATTGCCCCCCAGTGTGTCCTCCCTCCAGCATTGCCCCCCAGTGTGTCCACCGTTTAACTGATCAAAAAAAAAAAACCAGTCTCCTTACCTGTCCGCGCTCCAGGCGGTGAGCTCCCTTCAGCAGCGCACACTCGCCGGCGACTGACAATGACGTCAGACGCCGGCGACGTGTGCGCTGCGGCCGACTTCAGCTGCCAGCCTCCAATTGGCTGGCGGCTGTTGTTGTTAACTATTGACGTGCGGGCGCGCGCCCGCACATCAATAGGAAACCGCCGCAGCGCCGGAAAGGGCCCGGTGAGCAGATGAGAAGGGGCCCAATGCGGGCCCCCTCTCTGCCCACCGGGTCCGGGGGCACATAAACGCCGCCCGGCGGGCATTCACAGACGATTATCAGAGGGTTAATCTGTGCGGTAGCCCAGGGCCCCCCCAGACCACTGGGCCCTGGGCTACCGCCCATATTGACCCTCTGATAATCCGCCCCTGGTACTGACATTCTCTGAAGAACCCTCTCTACCATGTTCCTTCCTCTTTAGAAATAAGATGTAGGCCTGGTGAAGGGCAGGAACATATTACAAAACTACCTGCTATGTTCCTGGAATTTATTCATGATAGTTGATCCTTGTTGCATAGTGCATTGACCTTCTGAAAGTACTCTTCTTCCACAGGGTAAAGAGCAGATATAGAAACATGTACTTTTACAGTATATACCTGTATGTCATCTCCTGTATATAGTATATAGCTGTATGTCATCTACTCCTGTATATAGCATATACATGTATGTCATCTGCCCTATATATAGTATGTACCTGCATGTCATCTCCCCTGTATATAGTGTATACCTGTATGTCATCTCCTCCTGTATATAGTATATACCTCTAAGTCATCTCCTCCTGTATATAGTACAAGCTGTGTTATACCGAAAATGTCCTTTGTTGCCTATATTTAACAATCAGAGCTCAGATTAATTAACTGTAGCAAAATAGAAGCTGAGCTGTGATTGGTTGCTATTGGCTGCCTGATAAATCCCCAGCCAACAGGAAGCCCTCCCCCCTGGCAGTATATATTAGCTCACACATACACATAATAGACAAGTCATGTGACTGACAGCTGCCATATTTTCTATATGGTACATTTGTTGCTCTTGTAGTCTGTCTGCTTATTAATCAGATTTTTTTATTTTTGAAGGATAATACCAGACTTTTGTGTGTTATTGGGCGAGTTTCATGTGTCATGTTGTGTGTGTTGAGTTGCGTGTGGCGACATGCATGTAGTGACTTTTGTGAGATGAGTTTTGTGTGGCGACATGCGTGTAGCAACTTTTTATGTGTCGAGTTGCACATGACAGGTTAGTGTAGCAAGTTGTGTGCAGCAAGTTTTGCGCATGGCGAGTTTTGCGTGTGGCGAATTTTATGTGTGGTGCGTTTTGAGTATGTGTAAGTTTTGTGTGAAGCAACTTTTGCATGTGTTGCAACTTTTATGCATGTGGCAATTTTTCCGCGTGTGCAAGTTTTGCGTGTGGCGAGTTTTCCATGAGGTGGGTTTTGCACGTGTGACGAGTTTTGCATGAGCCTAGTTTTGCATGTGGCGAATTTTGCATGTGGCGAGTTTTGAGTGGTGACTTTTGTGTTTCGACTTTTATGTGGCGAGGTTGGTGTATGTGTGGTGAAATGTGTGCTGAGGGTGGTATATGTATTCAAGCACGTGGTAGTGTGTGGCGCATTTTGTGTGTGTGTGTTCATATCCCCGTGTGTGGTGAGTTGTTGTGAATTACGCTCTTGGGCTCCCTCCGGTGGTTGTAAGTGGCACTTTTGTGAGTTCTGCTCTTGGGCTCCCTCTTGTGGTTTCTAGTGGTATGGCTGCTCCTTGGAGTTAGCTGTCATCAGCTGCCTCCACTTATCTTCTCTTCTGCTCGGCTATTTAGGCCTGGCTCTTTCTTCTGCCAGTGCCACTTGTAAATGGTTCCTGGTTGGATTCACATCTCTTTGGAGTTCCCTGTTATCCTGACCAGTTCAGCAAAGCTAAGTTTTTGCTTGCTCTTTTCTGTCCATAGATTGTGGACTTATCCATTCTGTGCTTTCTATGTTTGTCCAGCTTATCAGTGTGAATTAATTCTGTCTTGCTGGAAGCTCTGGGAGGCAGATTTGCCCTCCACACCTTAAGTCAGGTGTGGAGATTTTTTGTAAACTCTGCGTGGATTTTTGTAGTGTTTTATACTGACCGCATAGTATTCCATCCTGTCCTATCTATTTAGTTAGACTGGCCTCCTGTGCTCATCCTAGTTTCATCCTGTGTATGTCTTTTCCCTCTCGACTCACAGTCATTATTTGTGGGGGGCTAATCTATCCTTTGGGGATTTTCTCTGAGGCAAGATAGCTTTCCTGCTTCTTTCTTTAGGGGTAGTTAGCTCTTAGGCTGTGACGAGATGCCTAGGGAGAGTTAGGCTATAAAGGCACAGATGATTGGCCTCGGGGAGACCAAAACATCCAACACCGCGGAGACACCATCACGTGTTTCTCAACGCAGTGATTCCAGAACACTGCCCCTATCCCATATGGGAAATATGCAGATGCATGTAAAGAAGCTGCGGAGACACCATCACGTGTTTCTCGACGCAAGCAGTGAATAGCCAGGCTAGGGAGAGTTAGGAGCATTCCACGGCTACTTCTAGTGTTGTGTTGAGCTTAGGGACTGCGGTCAGTACAGTTACCACTTCCTTCAGAGCTCGTTCCATGTTGCTCCTAGACCACCGTATCATAACAGTACAAGTGGCCAAAAATGAATTAAATGTATCTCAAAAGAAGGAAAAGAAAGTTCTGAACCATTTTTTTTTCTGTGCTCTGGTTTGTCTTTTTTTCCTTTTGATATCTTGGTGGTTCAGGATCTATGCTTTGGCATGGATGTTCAGGGTTTGTTTTCTCGGATCAACTTGCTGCAAGAGTACAGAGTATCCAGGACTATGTTGTCCAGACTCCGGCTTTAGAGCCTAGAATTCCTACTCCTGATTTGTTTTTTGGGGACAGATCCAAATTTTTGATCTTTAAAAATAACTGCAAATTGTTTTTTGCTTTGAAACCCCGTTCTTCTGGTGATCCCATTCAGCAAGTAAAAATCATCATATCCTTGCTGCGTGGTGACCCTCAAGACTGGGCTTTTTCTCTTGAAACAGGGAATCCGGCATTATTGAATGTAGATGCATTTTTTCAAGCGCTCGGATTATTGTATGACGAACCTAATTCTGTGGATCATGCAGAAGAAACCCTGTTGGCTTTGTGTCAAGGTCAGGAAGCGGCAGAGTTATACTGCCAGAAATTTAGAAAATGGTCTATGCTCACTAAATGGAATGAAGAGGCTCTAGCTGCTATTTTCAGAAAAGGTCTTTCTGAAGCCCTTAAAGATGTTATGGTGGGCTTTCCTACGCCTGCCGGTTTGAGCGAATCTATGTCTCTAGCCATTCAGATTGATCGGCGTCTGCGCGAGCGCAAAGCTGTGCACCATATGGCAGTATCCTCTGAGCAAAGTCCTGAACCTATGCAATGTGATAGGATTTTGACTAGAATAGAACGGCAGGAATTCAGACGTCAGAATAGGCTGTGTTTTTACTGTGGTGATTCGGCTCATGTTATCTCTGATTGCCCTAAGAATACTAAGAGAGTCGCTAGGTCTGTTACCATTAGTACTATACAGCCTAAATTTCTCTTATCTGTGACTCTGATTTGCTCATTGTCGTCCTTTTCTGTCATGGCATTTGTGGATTCAGGCGCTGCCCTGAACTTAATGGACTTAGAATTCACCAGGCGCTGTGGTTTTTCCTTGTAGCCTTTGCAGAGCCCTATTCCTTTGAGGGGTATTGATGCTACACCCTTGGCCAAGGATAAACCTCAGTACTGGACACAGATGACTATGTACTTGGCTCCTGCACATCAGGAAGATTGCCGTTTTCTGGTGTTGCATAACCTGCATGATGTTGTTGTACTGGGATTTCCATGGTTACAGGAACATAATCCGGTGCTGGATTGGAAAACTATGTCTGTGACTAGTTGGGGTTGTCGAGGAGTACATAGTGACATTCCTTTGATGTCAATTTCCTCTTCCCCCTCTTCTGAGGTCCCTGAGTTTTTGTCGGATTTCCAGGATGTATTTGATGAGCCCAAGTCCAGTTCCCTTCCTCCGCACAGGGACTGTGTTTTCCAGAAAGTTTTCGCCTGCGGAACGCAATTATGATGTCGGCAATCGAGAGTTGTTGGCTATGAAGTGGGCCTTTGAGGAGTGGCGACATTGGCTTGAGGGAGCCAAACACCGTGTTGTGGTCCTGACCGATCATAAGAATTTGATTTACCTTGAGTCGGCCAAGCGGCTGAATCCTAGACAGGCTCGATGGTCCCTGTTTTTCTCCCGTTTTGATTTTGTGGTCTCGTATCTTCCGGGATCTAAGAATGTTAAGGCTGATGCCCTCTCTAGGAGTTTTTCACCTGATTCTCCTGGAGTCCTTGAGCCGGTTGGCATTCTTAAGGAGGGGGTGATTCTTTCTGCTATCTCCCCTGATTTGCGGCGGGTGCTTCAGGAATTTCAGGCTGATAGGTTTGACCGCTGTCCAGTGGGGAAGCTGTTTGTTCCTGATAGATGGACAAGTAAGGTACTTTCTGAGGTTCATTGTTCAGTGTTGGCTGGTCATCCTGGGATTTTTGGTACCAGATATTTGGTTGCTAGGTCCTTTTGGTGGCCTTCCTTGTTGCGCGATGTGCGTGCTTTTGTGCAGTCCTGTGGGACTTGCGCCCGGGCCAAGCCTTGCTGTTCCCGCGCTAGTGGGTTGCTTTTGCCTTTGCCGGTCCCTGAGAGGCCCTGGACGCATATTTCCATGGATTTTATTTCGGATCTTCCTGTTTCCCAGAAGATGTCTGTTATCTGGGTTGTTTGTGACCGGTTCTCTAAAATGGTCCATCTGGTACCTTTGCCTAAGTTGCCTTCCTCCTCAGATCTGGTTCCATTATTTTTTCAGCATGTGGTTCGTTTGCATGGCATTCTGGAGAATATTGTGTCTGACAGAGGTTCTCAGTTTGTCTCTAGATTTTGGCGGGCCTTTTGTGCTAGGATGGGCATTGATTTGTCTTTTTCTTCGGCGTTTCATCCTCAGACTAATGGCCAAACTGAGCAAACTAATCAGACCTTGGAGACCTATTTGAGATGCTTTGTGTCTGCTGATCAGGATGATTGGGTGTCTTTCTTGCCGTTGGCCGAGTTTGCCCTTAATAATCGGGCTAGTTCGGCTACTTTGGTTTCACCTTTCTTTTGTAATTTTGGTTTTCATCCTCGTTTTTCTTCTGGGCAGGTTGAGCCTTCTGATTGTCCTGGTGTTGATTCTGTGGTGGACAGGCTGCAGCAGATTTGGACTCATGTGGTGGACAATTTGACGTTGTCTCAGGAAAGGGCTCAACGTTTTGCTAACCGCCGTCGGTGTGTTGGTCCCCGGCTTCGTGTGTGGGATTTGGTTTGGTTGTCTTCTCGTCATGTTCCTATGAAGGTTTCTTCTCCTAAGTTTAAGCCTCGGTTTATTGGTCCTTATAAAATTTCTGAAATTATTAATCCGGTGTCTTTTCGTTTGGCTCTTCCAGCCTCTTTTGCCATTCATAATGTTTTCCATAGATCTTTGTTGGGGAGATATGTGGTGCCCGTTGTTCCCTCGGTTGACCCTCCTGCCCCGGTGTTGGTTGAGGGAGAGTTGGAATATGAGGTTGAGAAGATTTTGGATTCTCGTTTTTCGAGGCGGAGGCTTCAGTATCTTGTCAAGTGGAAGGGTTATGGCCAGGAGGATAATTCTTGGGTTGTTGCCTCCGATGTCCATGCCACCGATTTGGTTCGTGCTTTTCACTTGGCTCGTCCTGATCGGCCTGGGGGCTCTGGTGAGGGTTCGGTGACCCCTCCTCAAGGGGGGGTACTGTTGTGAATTCCGCTCTTGGGCTCCCTCTGGTGGTTGTAAGTGGCACTTTTGTGAGTTCTGCTCTTGGGCTCCCTCTTGTGGTTTCTAGTGGTATGGCTGCTCCTTGGAGTTAGCTGTCATCAGCTGCCTCCACTTATCTTCTCTTCTGCTTGGCTATTTAGGCCTGGCTCTTTCTTCTGCCAGTGCCACTTGTAAATGGTTCCTGGTTGGATTCACATCTCTTTGGAGTTCCCTGTTATGTGTTTTATACTGACCGCACAGTATTACATCCTGTCCTATCTATTTAGCTAGACTGGCCTCCTGTGCTCATCCTGGTTTCATCCTGTGTATGTCTTTTCCCTCTCCACTCACAGTCATTATTTGTGGGGGGCTAATCTATCCTTTGGGGATTTTCTCTGAGGCAAGATAGCTTTCCTGCTTCTTTCTTTAGGGGTAGTTAGCTCTTAGGCTGTGACGAGATGCCTAGGGAGAGTTAGGAGCATTCCACGGCTACTTCTAGTGTTGTGTTGAGCTTAGGGACTGCGGTCAGTACAGTTACCACTTCCTTCAGAGCTCGTTCCATGTTGCTCCTAGACCACCGTATCATAACAGTGAGTATCCCATGTCGGGGCCCCATCTTAGCAACTGTACGGTATATACTCTTTGGCGCCATCGCTCTCATTCTTTAAGTCCCCATTGTTCACATCTGGCAGCTGTCAATTTGCCTCCAACACTTTTCCTTTCACTTTTTCCCCATTATGTAGATAGGGGCAAAATTGTTTGGTGAATTGGAACGTGCGGGGTTAAAATTTTGCCTCAAAACATAGCCTATGACGCTCTCGGGGTCCAGACATGTGACTGTGCAGAATTTTGTGGCTGTAGCTATGACGGTGTAGATGCCAATCTCGGACATACACACATACATACATACATACATACATACTGTCACGCTCACTCCCTGACTGATGGGCGTGAGCCAAGGGGGTTTGTAGCCCACTGTGCCATGAACCAGACTACCCTGGAAGGGGCGTGACTATGACAGCTGCCTTGGTTTTCACTGGAGCCTCTGATGGTGAGGTCAGGCTTGTGCGGCAGGCAGCTGCCAGGTGCTACACCAGGGTGGTGTCTGGCTGTGGTTGCTGATCCCACTTGGAGAACAGGAACACTAGGACAGGTGTGGGCATCAGGCAGGACTAGCAGATGAGCAAAGACCAACAAGAACAAGGAAAAGCTAAGAGTAGATCCTCCAGAGAAAGAGGAACACAGAGCAAGGCCTATCAGCTCAGAAGCTAAACACTAACTGAGTTAACACATTGCACAGGCCCAGTCTTCTCTCTGTTCCCCTGATGGATAGGACAAACCTGTATGACGGGTGGCCTGCGGCTTTTTATAGGGACCCTAGTGACGCCCCGGCCCTCACAAGTTGCCACCCTGCCTCCTGGGTAAATGGTCGGGCAACTAACGTGGAATTAACTGTCCTGCCAGTCTCTGAAGTAATGGCATAGAGCTCTTTACTCTCTCGGTGTTTTGGCTACCGGTCCTGCACTTCAGAAAGAGGCAGCTTGCTTCTAGCTGGTCTCCCTCTGATGTTTCACTCCTGTTGCTATGACTTCGTTGCTCACTCACTGCAACACAATTCTTTTCGTGTCCTTTCATAGGATGCTGCCGCACGTGGGGCAGGCGCAGCTTCGTGTACCTTCCTTCTGTAGGCCGCAGTCTGGAGCTGGCTGGAATCCAACCCAGCCAGCCTCTGCCAAACTCGGTCAGGACCCACTGACTATCTACTTCTCCCTCCAGTCAGCTTCTGTCCCTTTCAGCCTCACTTCCTCCCCAACTCACCAGTTTTACCCAAGTGTGAGGAGTGCCCTAATAGATAAGAGCATGGCTCCCCCTGGTGGACTGGAGTGTGAGGTGTGTGTAGTGGTTGTAATACCTGGACAGAAGATCTCCTTCATTGCCTTCAGACGTAACATCACTCCCCCTGATGGTAGAATAACATTACTGCAACGAACCAGGACTTTGGAGCGCTGCACCCCCCCTCCCCCCCACCCCACCCCGTTAAATCCAGTACTCCTGGACTGGGAAAAAGAAAACAACAATACATCAGCAAAAGACATGCAAAATTTTTGAAATGCTGTAAACAAGTTAATTTAACTGTGCTTCCCTTTATGGGAGGTGAGAACACTTGAACGTTGCAAACAATAACATATTTACATTGTGCGTACGACTTTCAAAGGCAAGTGGAAAAACAATTACTATCTAACTATGAAACACAATTACCCATACAGATATTCTATCTACTAAGTGCAAGTACCCTCTAAGGGTATACTATCATTAACCCTTAAGGTGCTAATCAACAGTTTCCTTATCTCTCTTTTACACATGCAGGACTATCTGTCTACCAGGGACGGACTGGCCATCAGGCAGTTCTGGCAAATGCCAGAAGGGCCAGTGGCAGTCGTGGGCCGCACGCCAGCCACCCCGACTCACCCCCCCACTGCCGACTCAACTCCCCCCAGCACCACCGCAGTCAACTATACCGGCATCTAGGATGCCGGTACAGTTGAATGCAATGATGGAGGAGAGAGCATCTGCTGTCGCTTCCTCTTCCATCATTCCCCGCTCTGCCTGGCGCTGATACTGCGGGTGCGTGATGACATCATATCATCACACACCTGCTGTGTGATCAGGCAGACTGCAGCTGCTGAGGTCAGAGTCAGGAGCAGCGCTCGGCACGAGGAGAGGTGAGTGCTTTTTTGTTTTGTTTTTTAAATATATCACTGAGTGATAACTGGATTGTGGGCTATTGGGGGGGGGGGCTGCATTACATTCTATGGGGGCTGTGCTGGATTACATTCTATGGAGGCTGTGCTGTATTACATTCTATGGGGGCTATGCTGTATTACATTTTATGGGGGCTGTGCTGCATTACATTCTATGGGGGCTGTGCTGTATTACATTCTATGGGGGCTGGCTGTATTACATTCTATGTGGGCTGGCTGCATTACATTCTATGGGTGGCTGGCTGCATTACATTCTATGGGGTGCTGGCTGCATTACATTCTATGGGTGGCTGGCTGCATTACATTCTATGGGGTGCTGGCTGCATTACATTCTATGGGGGAGGGCTGTATTACATTCTATGGGGTGCTGTATTATATTCTATGGAGGGGCTACACTATATTCTATGGGGGGCTGCATTATGCTCTATGAGGGGGCTACCATATATTATACAGTTAGGTCCATATATATTTGGACAGAGACAACATTTTTCTAATTTTGGTTATAGACATTACCACAATGAGTTTTAAACAAAACAATTCAGATGCAGTTGAAGTTCAGACTTTCAGCTTTCATTTGAGGGTATCCACATTAAAATTGGATGAAGGGTTTAGGAGTTTCAGCTCCTTAACATGTGCCACCCTGTTTTTAAAGGGGCCAAAAGTAATTGGACAGATTCAATAATTGTAAATAAAATGTTCATTTCTAGTACTTGGTTGAAAACCCTTTGTTGGCAATGACTGCCTGAAGTCTTGAACTCATGGACATCACAAGACGCTATGTTTCCTCCTTTTTGATGATCTGCCAGGCCTTCACTGCGGTGGTTTTCAGTTGCTGTTTGTTTGTGGGCCTTTCTGTCTGAAGTTTAGTCTTTAACAAGTGAAATGCATGCTCAATTGGGTTGAGATCCGGTGACTGACTTGGTCATTCAAGAATATTCCACTTCTTTGCATTAATAAACTCCTGGGTTGCTTTAACTTTATGTTTTGGGTCATTGTCCATCTGTAGTATGAAACAACGACCAATCAGTTTGGCTGCATTTGGCTGGATCTGAGCACACAGTATGGCTCTGAATACCTCAGAATTCATTCGGCTGCTTCTGTCCTGTGTTACATTATCAATAAACACTAGTAACCCAGTGCCCCTGGCAGCCATGCATGCCCAAGCCATCACACTGCCTTCGCCGTGGTTTACAGATGATGTGGTATGCTTTGGATCATGAGCTGTATCACGCCTTCGCCATACTTTTCTCTTGCCATCATTCTGGTAGAGGTTGATCTTGGTTTCATCTGTCCAAAGAATGTTCTTCCAGAACTGTGCTGGCTTATTTAGATGTTTTTTTAGCAAAGTCCAGTCTAGCCTTTGATGCTTATGAGTGGCTTGCACCGTGCAGTGAACCTTCTGTATTTACTTTCATGCAGTCTTCTCTTTATGGTAGATTTGGATATTGATACGCCGACCTCCTTGAGAGTGTTGTTCACTTGGTTGGCTGTTGTGAAGGGGTTTCTCTTCACCGTGGAGATTATTCTGCGATCATCCACCACTGTTGTCTTCCGTGGGCGCCCAGGTCTTTTTGCATTGATGAGTTCACCAGTGCTTTCATTCTTTCTCAGGATGTACCAAACTGTAGATTTTGCCACTCCTAATATTGTAGCAATTTCTCGGATGGGTACTTTCTGTTTTCGCAGCTTAAGGATGGCTTGTTTCACCTGCATGGAGAGCTCCTTTGACCGCATGTTTACTTCACAGCAAAACCTTCCAAATGCAAGCACCACACCTCAAGTCAACTCCAGGCCTTTTATCTGCTTAATTGAGAATGACATAATGAAGGGATTGCCCACACCTGTGCATGAAATAGCATTGGAGTCAATTGTCCAATTACTTTTGGTCCCTTTAAAAATAGGGTGGCACATGTTAAAGGGAACCTGTCACCTCGAAAATCGTGAGTGAGGTAAGCCCACCGGCATCAGGGGCTTATCTACAGCATTCTGTAATGCTGTAGATAAGCCCCCGATGTTACCTGAAAGAGGAGAAAAAGACGTTAGATTATACTTACCCAGGGGCGGTCCCGCTGCTGGTCAGGTCAGATAGGCGTCTCTGGTCCGCTGCGGCGCCTCCCATCTTCATTCCAAGACGTCCTCTTCTGATCTTCAGCCACGGCTCCGGCGCAGGCGTACTTTGTCTGCCCTGTTGAGGGCACAACAAAGTACTGCAGTGCGCAGGCGCCGGAAAGGTCAGAGAGGCCCGGCGCCTGCGCACTGCAGTACTTTGCTCTGCCCTCAACAGGGCAGACAAAGTACGCCTGCGCCGGAGCCGTGGCTGAAGATCAGAAGAGGACGTCATGGAAAGAAGATGGGAGGTGCCGCAGCGGACCAGAGACGCCCATCTGACCTGACCAGCAGCGGGACCGCCCCTTGGTAAGTATAATCTAACGTCTTTTTCTCCTCTTTCAGGTAACATCGGGGGCTTATCTACAGCATTACAGAATGCTGTAGATAAGCCCCGGATGCCGGTGGGCTTACCTCACCCGCGATTTTCGGGGTGACAGGTTCCCTTTAAGGAGCTGAAACTCCTAAACCCTTCATCCAATTTTAATGTGGATACCCTCAAATGAAAGCTGAAAGTCTGAACTTCAACTGCATCTGAATTGTTTTGTTTAAAATTCATTGTGGTAATGTCTATAACCAAAATTAGAAAAATGTTGTGTCTGTCTAAATATATATGGACCTAACTGTATATGCAGGGGCTGCATTATATTCTCTGGGGGTTACATTATACTTAGGGGGCTACAATATATTCTATGGGGTGGCTGCATTATACTATGGGGTGGCATCATTATACTATATGTGGGCTGCTTTATACTGTATCGAGGACTATGGGGAATGCATTATACTATATGAAGAACTATGGGGTGCATTATACTATGGGAAGTGAATTGTACTACATGGATGACAATGGCGGGGCATTATACTATATGGAGCACTATGAGGAATGTATTATACTATTTGGAGGACTGAGGAGTGTATTATACTATATGGAGGAATTGCAGAGTATTTTAATATATGGAGGTCTATGAGGTGTGTATTATACTATATGGAGGACTATGTGGAGTGTATAATACTATATGGAGGACTGAGGAGTGCATTATACTATATGGAGGACTGAGGAGTGTATTATACTATATGGAGGACTGAGGAGTGTATTATATTATATGGAGGACTGAGGAGTGTATTATACTATATGGAGGACTGAAGTGCACATTATAATATATGGAGGACTATGGGATGTATTATACTAAACAAGCAAAATGCTGCCTATTCATCGAGTGATTGGATTGTTTATGTGGGAACAGAAATCCTTGTTCTCGGCAGCACATCGCCGATGTAAACTGGAGTTTTGCTGCTGATAACATGATACTGTATGGGGACCGATTGATCTAATTGTGATTGTTCTGTTCCTTTCATTCTTTCTCAGTTGGTGTAAAGAGGCCAGGAAACAAGCAAACGACTTCACTATTGTCGATCACACTTGTTTAGTGGTCTGAGATCAGTGCATGTAAATACAGCAGAAATGCTTCGCAGGTAGATGAGGCAAGGATGATGACAATTGTAGTTAGCACCCGGCGCCTGGGAATAGCGCTAACTCTACTGCTTTTCCTAGCCGCCAGAACATTTAATTCTGGTATGTGTAATGATTTTTAGGGTTGATGTCAGCTGTGTAAGGCTACGTTCAGACTAGCGTTGCGCGCCGCTGCGTCGGCGATGCAACGCACGACGCACACAAAAACGCGGCAAAACGCACGCAAAAACGCTGCGTTTTGCGACGCGTGCGTCGTTTTTTGCCGAAAATCGGACGCAAGAAAAATGCAACTTGCTGCGTTTTCTTGGTCCGACGCTAGCGGCAAAAAAGACGCAAGTGTTGCAAAACGCAACACACAAAAACGCATGCGTCCCCCATGTTAAACATAGGGGCGCATGACGCATGCGTCGCCACTGCGTCGCCCGACGCTAAGGCGACGCACACTAGCAGAACGCTAGTGTGAACGTAGCCTAATGTCAGCTGCTATCAATCCCTGGTGTAAGTAATGGAGAGATGTCTATCAGACACCCCCAGTACTGGCCCAGACCAGGCGAGACCCAGCGACTCTGAAGAGCGGTGACGGTAGTAACAATACTGCTCTTCACAGTCGCCAAGCTCAGTGCAAGACCCGGAATATCTGAAGAGCGGGGACGTTACTGACACCAAGTCCAGTGTATTACCGTCTTTATGTGTAGGATGTGTAGGTCAGTTAGTAGCTTTGAAAGGCCGAGTGAGGAGGTTTCTGGCTGATTTTTATGCATTTTTTAACTTGACTGCTGTGTATTTTTATGCCTCCTCTCATATTACTTTGCTGTGGACAAGTTCAGAGCTAAGTGGGTATTACTTAGAAGTATGCCACCTTTCCCACTATTTTCTCTGTGCTTTAATTTATGCAACCATGTCTCATCCCCTCCCTAAGAGTGCGTTTACGCTTGCTGAGTTAAACAACTGTTGATTGGTTACAAGTTTGCTGATCTGTGGTCATGTAATAGTTTGTTTAGATAGGTCGACCGCACTTCCCTTGCACAAAGAATGATTGGTAATAGATCGTTCTGTACACATAACGAGTTATGGATATCATATTCCTGGCAGCACAAGTCTTGTTCACAAAGGATGAAGTGCTGCTAAGAACAATGATTTTTAAGGAAGTTTAAAAATCATTTCACCCCATAAAAGAGCAATGGAAATAAATGCAAACTTACAAGTCACATTCAATTGCAATTGTGTCTCTTTAATGGCATTTTTTTCTATGGATTTTAACGTTGTAGAGTCACCCGATTTCTACAGTTATTTACGTGTTTTCAATGACCATCCCTTATCATCAGATAGCAAGACTTCAACATATGGAATTGAAATTGACAAAATAGAGGGCTGGCGTGTGAAATTGATAATGCAGCAACATTAATTTTTTGAAAATGGATCTTCTTGTTCCTTGTCCAGCACATTTGCACTATTCATTTTTGTGGTTCCTAACAGCAGAAAGTACAACTCATACACATCTCCGGTGACATCATGTTGGACTTAAATCTGAATATAAAAATAGTGCCAATAAAAAACTGTTTATCCTGCAAAAGCTAAATTGGTTTGTAGCATATTACCTCCAGATGCAAATCAGCATTCTTGGCAGAAAGGTGAAGTGGAACTAGCAGACATTTGGGTTGTTTAACCCCTTAGTGACAGAGCCAATTTGGTACTTAATGACCGAGCCAATTTTTGCAATTCTGACCACTGTCACTTTATGAGGTTATAACTCTGGAACGCTTCAACGGATCCCGCTGATTCTGAGATTGTTTTTTCGTGACATATTGTACTTCATGTTAGTGGTAACATTTCTTCGATATTACTTGCGATTATTTATGAAAAAAACGGAAATATGGCGAAAATTTTTAAAATTTTGCAATTTTCAAACTTTGTATTTTTATGCCCTTAAATCAGAGAGATATGTCACGAAAAATAGTTAATAAATAACATTTCCCACATGTCTACTTTACATCAGCACAATTTTGGAAACAAAATTTTTTTTTGTTAGGGAGTTATAAGGGTTAAAAGTTGACCAGCAATTTCTCATTTTTACAACACCATTTTTTTTTAGGGACCACATCACATTTGAAGTCATTTTGAGGGGTCTATATGATAGAAAATAATGAAGTGTGACACCATTCTAAAAACTACACCCCTCAAGGTTCTCAAAACCACATTCAAGAAGTTTATTAACCCTTTACGTGCTTCACAGGAACTGAAACAATGTGGAAGGAAAAAATGAACATTTAACTTTTTTTTGCAAACATCTTAATTCAGAACCATTTTTTTTATTTTCACAAGTGTAAAAACAGAAATGTAACCATAAATTTTGTTATGCAATTTCTCCTGAATACTCCAATACCCCATATGTGGGGGTAAACCACTGTTAGGGCACACCGCAGAACTTAGAAGTGAAGGAGCGCCGTTTTACTGTTTCAATGTTGAATTGGCTGGAATTGAGATTGGATGCCATGTCGCGTTTGGAGAGCCCCTGATGTGCCTAAACAGTGGAAACCCCCCACAAGTGACACCATTTTGGAAACTAGACCCCTTAAGGAACTTATCTAGATGTGTGGTGAGCACTTTGAACCCCCAAGTGCTTCACAGAAGTTTATAACGTAGAGCCGTGAAAATAAAAAAATCGCTTTTGTTTACACAAAAATGATCTTTTTGCCCACAAATTCTTATTTTCACAAGGGTAACAGGAGAAATTAGACCACAAAAGTTGTTGTGCGATTTCTCCTGAATACGTCGATACCCCATATGTGAGGGTAAACCACTGTTTGGGCGCACCGCAGAGCTTGGAAGTGAAGGAGCGCCGTTTTACTTTTTCAATGTAGAATTGGCTGGAATTGAGATTGGACGCCATGTCGCGTTTGGAGAGCCCCTGATGTGCCTAAACAGTGGAAACCCCCCACAAGTGACCCCATTTTGGAAACTAGACCCCCCATGGAACTTATCTAGATGTGTGGTGAGAACCTTGAATGCCCAAGTGCTTCACAGAAGTTTATAATGCAGAGCCGTGAAAATAAAAAATATTTTTTTTTCCACAAAAAAGATATTGTAGCCCCCAAGTTTTTATTTTTACAAGGGTAACAAGAGAAATTGGACCCCAAAAGTTGTTGTCCAATTTGTCTTGAGTATGCTGGTACCCCATATGTGGGGGTAAACCACTGTTTGGGCGCACGGCAGAGCTCGGAAGGAAGGAGCGCCGTTTTGGAATGCAGACTTTGATAGAATGGTCTGCGGGTATTATGTTGCATTTGCAGAGCCCCTGATGTACCTAACCAGTAGAAACCCTCCACAAGTGACCCCATTTTGGAAACTAGACCCCCAAGGAACTTATCTAGATGTGTGGTGAGAACTTTGAATGCCCAAGTGCTTCACAGAAGTTTAGAATGCAGAGTCGTGAAAATAAAAAATATTTTTTTTTTCACAAAAAAGATTTTGTAGCCCCCAAGTTTTTATTTTCACAAGGGTAACAGGAGAAATTGGACTGCAATAGTTGTTGTCCAATTTATCCCGAGTACACTGATGTGCCATATGTGGGGGTAAACCACTGTTTGGGCGCACGGCAGAGCTCGGAAGGGAAGGAGCGCCTTTTTGGAATGCAGACTTTGATAGAATGGTCTGTGGGCATTATGTTGCGATTGCAGAGCCCCTGATATACCTAAACTGTAGTAACCCCCCACAAGTGACCCCATTTTGGAAACTAGACCCCCCAAGGAACTTATCTAGATGTGTGGTGAGAACTTTGAATGCCCAAGTGCTTCACAGAAGTTTAGAATGCAGAGTCGTGAAAATAAAAAATATTTTTTTTTTTCACAAAAAAGATTTTGTAGCCCCCAAGTTTTTATTTTCACAAGGGTAACAAGAGAAATTGGACCCCAGAAGTTGTTGTCCAATTTATCCCGAGTACGCTGATGCCCCATATGTGGGGGTAACCCACTGTTTGGGCGCACGGCAGAGCTCAGAAGGGAGGGAGCACCATTTGACTTTTTGAGCGCAAAATTGGCTGTCGTGTTTGGAGACCCCCTGATGTACCTAAACAGTGGAAACCCCCCAATTCTAGCTCCAACCCCTAACCCTAATCCCAACCTGATCCATAATCCTAATCACTAACCCTAACCATAATCACAACCCTTACCCCAAAACAACCCTAATGTCAACCCTAACCATAACCCTAATCAAAACCCTAAATCCAACACACCCCTAATCCTAATCTCAACCCTAACCTCAAACCTAACCCTAATCCCAATACACCCCTAATCACAACCCTAACCTTAACCCTAATCCCAAACCTAACCCTAATCCCAAGCGTAACCCTAATGCCAACCCTAACCCTAATACCAACCCTAATCCAAACCCTAAACCTAATCCCAGCTCTAACCCTAACTTTAGCCCCAACCCTAGCCCTAACTTTAGCCCCAACCCTAACCCTAGCCCTAAGGCTACTTTCACACTTGCGTTGTTTGGCATTCCGTCGCAATCCGTCGTTTTGGACAAGAAACGGATCCTGCAAATGTGCCCGCAAGATGCGTTTTTTGCCCATAGTATTGCCGACGGATCGTGACGGATGGCCACACGTCGCGTCCGTCGTGCACTGGATCAGTTGTGTTTTGGCGGAGCGTCGGCACAAAAAAACGTTCAATGAAACGTTTTTTTGTACGTCGCATCCGCCATTTCTGACAGCGCATGCGTGGCCGTAACTCCGCCCCCTCCTCCCCAGGACATAGATTGGGCAGCGGATGCGTTGAAAAACTACAGCTGCTGCCCACGTTGTGCACAATTTTCACAACGTGCGTCGGTATGTCGGGCCGACGCATTGCGACGGCCCTGTACCGACGTAAGTGTGAAAGAAGCCTAACCCTAAATTTAGCCCCAACCCTAACCCTAAATTTAGCCCCAACCCTAACCCTAAATTTAGCCCTAACCCTAGCCCTAACCCTACCCCTAACCCTAGCCCTACCCCTAACCTAACCCTACCCCTAACCTAACCCTACCCCTAACCCTAACCCTACCCCTAACCTAACCCTACCCCTAACCCTAACCTAACCCTAGCCGTAACCCTACCCCTAACCCCAACCTAACCCTACCCCTAACCTAACCCTAGCCGTAACCCTACCCCTAACCTAACCCTAGCCCTAACCCTACCCCTACCCTAACCCTAACCCTAACCCTACCCCTACCCCTAACCCTACCCCTAACCATAACCCTACCCCTAACCCTACCCCTAACCTAACCCTAGCCCTAACCCTAACCCTACCCCTACCCTACCCCTACCCCTAACCCTACCCCTAACCCTAACCCTACCCCTAACCCTACCCCTAACCCTAACCCTAATTTTAGCCCTAACCGCTGTTCTCCTGCCGGCCGGCAGATGGAGACAGATGGCGGGCGCACTGGGCATGCGTCCGCCATGTTCTTCTGCCGGCGGCCAGGAGGAGCAGCAAGAGGATCCAGGGACCTAGGTGAGTATGCTAGGGTCCCCGAATCCCCCTATTTCTCTGTCCTCTGATGTGCGATCACATCAGAGGACAGAGAATTACACTTTACTTTTTTTTTTGCGGTCGCCGGTAAACAGTTAATTACCGGCGATCGCAAAACAGGGGTCGCTAAAACCGACCCCCGATCATGCTCTTTGGGGTCTCGGCTACCCCAGGCAGCCGAGACCCCAAAGATTCTCCCGGTGCCGGCCGGCGGGCGCACTGCGCATGCGCCCGCCATTTTGAAGATGGCGGCGCCCACCGGGAGACACGAGGAGCATCGGGGGAGCTAGGTGAGTATTGGAGGGCCACCTGGGACCCCTTTTCTCTGTCCTCCGATGTGCGATCACATCGGAGGACAGAGAAATTAAAAAGAGATCGCTTTTTTTTTTGCGATCGCCGGTAAACGGTTAATTACCGGCGATCGCAAATGCGGGGAGGGTTAAAAACCCCCCGAATCATGTTCTCTGGGGTCTCGGCTACCCTCGGCAGCCGAGACCCCGGAGAAAATCGGCCTGTGGGGGGCGCTATACACTTTTTCCACAGCGCCGTTAATTAACGGCGCTGTGGTTTAAGTACCCTTAGCGGCCGCCGTTAAAAGGCGTATCGGCGGTCGCTAAGGGGTTAAGTCTAACATTATGGTTTGCAGTGTACACTAGGACATACTGTATAATGAAATATGCTGGAGAAACTCATTTTCTACAGTTGAGCAATTTAAGAAGGAAAATAGAATTTTAATGGTATAATAGAATAGAAATGCTGAAATATCTGAATATCAGCATGAGGTGGGCTCATGAACAAGTGCTATTTTGTATAGCATTACTTCCTCCGTCGTCCAGAGACAGTGATCTAATGTCACATCAGTGACACACAGGCTTTAGCAGGTAACTGGAAAACATGCTATCTATAATATAACGCTGGGAGCGTCACTCTGTCCGAAGCCTTTATAGACTGCGCAGGCGCGACGCTCTTAGGCTACGTTCACATTGGCGTTCCGCCAATGTGCGTCGCTGTTGCGCCGGCGACGCAGCGGCGACGCAGCGGCGACGCGCCCCTATGTTTAACATAGGGGACGCGTGCGTCGTTTTGGTGGCGTTTTTCGCCACGTGCGTCGTTTCCGACGCTAGCGTCGGACGCAAGAAAACGCTACATGTAGCATTTTCTGTGCGTCCGATTTTCGTCGGAAAACGACGCACGCGTCGCCGACGCACGGCGGCGCAACGCTAATGTGAACGTAGCCTTAGCGTTACACTATAGTGTCAGGAAAAAAAATGGCGCCGGAAGGCGCAGACTACCGGGAGCAGGAGGTTGGGAGCAGGGGGACATCGTCCATATATTTCCGCCCTGATTATGCCCTGATGTGGCACTTAATGCCACAGCAATTTATTATGTACGCCATTCCTTTCCGCCGCCATAGCAAGTTGTTACTTACGCCATTTCTTTCCGCCGCCATTGTCTTGCTCCTCCTGGTGCTGGAATCGGCGCCTGCGCAGTCCGCGCTTTCCGGCGCCATTTTCTTGAAGACACACTGCAGTCCGGAAAGCGCGGACTGCGTGTGAAGGAACATATTAAGAAAGATTCTCCATTTTGTGCTTTTCGACTCCATTTTGTTGTTTTGATATAAATTTTGTTAGTAGACTAAAGTTTACAGCTGTTATGAGACCTTGATGAGACCTTGATTGTTACAATCTGCCAGGACATGAGACTGAGGGTGTATTGTTCTACGAGACTTTGACGTACAGACTGTTCCTGCATTCTTATAGGTTAAGAACTGTGAACGTGTTCTTATGCTGATTGGTTGAAGTATAATTTCTATGACTATGAAAAGTCAGACAATAAACGGGGGCCCAGAGATCTGCTCGATCCCCCACACAGAGGCACGCGTCTCTGTCGGGTCATTTTCAGTTGCCGGCAACGCCCTGTAGATTAATTTGGAAATCACTGAGTTAACCGTGAAGGATCACTTTAGATCCTCCCTCAACATGCGCAGGTGCCGATTCCAGCACCAGGAGGAGCAAGACAATGGCGCCGGAATGAAATCAGGTGGCGCAAGTAACAAATTGTTGTGCCATGAGGCTGTGGCACTTCATGCCACAGCAATTTGTTACTTACGCCACCTGATGCCTTTCCGCTGCCATTTTCTTGGTCCCTCTGCCGGTTCGGCGCCGATTCCGGCAGCAGGAGGAGAAAGAAAATGGCGGCGGAACACAATCAGGTAGCGCAAGTAACAAATTGCTGTGCCATTAGGCTGTGGCACTTCATGCCACAGCTATTTGTTACTTATGCCACCTGATTCATTTCCACCGCCATTTTCTTGGTCCTGCTCCCGGAATCGGCGCCTGCGCAGTCCGCGCTTTCCGGCGCCATTTTCTTGAAGACACACTGCAGTGTGTCTTCAAGAAAATGGCGCCGGAAAGCGCGGACTGCGCAGGCACCAATTCCGGCAGCAGGAGGAGAAAGAAAATGGCGGCGGAACACAATCAGGTAGCGTCTTCACAGGATCCTGCCCTCATTACGCTGTGGCACTTCATGCCACAGCGATTTCTTACTTTTAGGCCCCCTGAGTCCGGGCAATGAATGTCTCCCTTCTCCCGCAATCGGCGCATGCACAGTCCGCGCTTTCGTGTGTCTTCAAGAAAATGGCGGCGGAAAGCACAGACTGCGCAGGCTCCGATTCCTGAAGCACCAGTCTGCACTTTTCGGCTCCATCAACCATAATGGAGCAGTGTATGGGGGCATATAATATGGGTATTGGACCTGCTGTAATTAAAACACCTGTAGGCTAGGAGGCGGAGTGCACGATCAGAAGGCTAGAGAATACATTTCAAAAACCTGACCTGCACATCCAAACATAGACTCAGTGTGAACAGGTGCTGAACCCAGAGTCGCCAACTCATATATAGTTAAGTAAATAAGGCAGCACACTGCAGCGCTAGAACATACAAACTTGAAATACGAAATTTGAACTGCATTACTGCACTAGAAATATGAAAAATGAGAGCGTTTAGCGCATAAAAATGGCCAATTTTATGTGCACTTGGTAGCCTTTTACGGAATCTCTCTTATACCAGGTCCTACACTGGGCTAACGGGTACACATAAAATTGGCCATTTTTATGCGCTAAACGCTCTCATTTTTCATATTTCTAGTGCAGTAATGCAGTTCAAATTTCGTATTTCAAGTTTGTATGTTCTAGCGCTGCAGTGTGCTGCCTTATTTACTTAACTATATACGAGTTGGCGACTCTAGGTTCAGCACCTGTTCACACTGAGTCTATGTTTGGATGTGCAGGTCAGGTTTTTGAAATGTATTCTCTAGCCTTCTGATCGTGCACTCCACCTCCTAGCCTACAGGTGTTTTAATTACAGCAGGTCCAATACCCCTCCATAGAGAGAGAGAATTTTTAGTCTATGAAGAGGTTTTCACATGTACCCATTCAGATGGAGATGTTTATTCTCAGCGAGGTAAGGCAAGCGTAGGACCTGGTATAAGAGAGATGCCGTAAAGGGGCTACCAGGTACACATAAAATTGGCCATTTTTATGCGCTAAACGCTCTCATTTTTCATATTTCTAGTGCAGTAATGCATTTCAAATTTCATATTTCAAGTTTGTATGTTCTAGCGCTGCAGTGTGCTGCCTTATTTACTTAGCTATATACGAGTTGGCGACTCCAGGTTCAGCACCTGTTCACACTGAGTCTATGTTTGGATGTGCAGGTCAGGTTTTTGAAATGTATTCTCTAGCCTTCTGATCGTGCACTCCGCCTCCTAGCCTACAGGTGTTTTAATTACAGCAGGTCCAATACCCCTCCATAGAGAGAGAGAATTTTTAGTCTAGGAAGAGGTTTTCACATGTACCCATTCAGATGTAGACGTTTATTCTCAGCGAGGAAAGGCAAGCGTAGGACCTGGTATAAGAGAGATGCCGTAAAGGGGCTACCAGGTACACATAAAATCGGCCATTTTTATGCGCTAAACGCTCTCATTTTTCATATTTCTAGTGCAGTAATGCAGTTCAAATTTCGTATTTCAAGTTTGTATGTTCTAGCGCTGCAGTGTGCTGCCTTATTTACTTAACTATATACGAGTTGGCGACTCTAGGTTCAGCACCTGTTCACACTGAGTCTATGTTTGGATGTGCAGGTCAGGTTTTTGAAATGTAAAAGGCATATAATATGGAGCATCTTATGGGGGCCATAAACCATAATGGAGGAGTGTACGGGGCATATAATATGGAGCATCTTATGGGGGCCATCAACCATAATGGAGCAGTGCACGGGGGCATATACTATGGAGCATCTTATGGGGGTCATAAACCTTTATGGAGCAGTGTACGGGGCATATAATATGGAGCATCTTATGGGGGCCATCAACCTTTATGGAGCAGCGTATGGGGCATATGGATGGGAGCAGCAAATTACAGAACGGGGGAGCTGGATGGGTGCAGCTCATGACAGAACGGGGGTGCAGGATGGGAGCAGCACATGACAGAACGGGGGCGCAGGATGGCAGCAGCAGCACATGTCAGAATGGGGGCGCAGGATGGGAGTAGCACATGTCAGAATGGGGGCGCAGGATGGGAGCAGCACATGACAGAATGGGGGCGCAGGATGGGTGCAGCACATGGCAGGATGGAGCAGCACATGACATGATGGGGACGCAGGATGGAGCAGCACATACCAGGATGGAGACCATATACCAATATAAATGCTCGCCACCCGGGTGTAGAACGGGTTCAATAGCTAGTCTAATATATAAAGCTGAATGTGTGTGTGTATGTATGTATGTATGTCCGGGATTGGCATCTGCACCGTCACAGCTACAGCCACAAAATTTTGCACAGTCACACGTCTGGACCTCGAGAGCGTCATAGGCTATGTTGTGAGGCGAAATTTTAACCCCGCGCATTCCAATTCACTAAACAATTTTGCCCCTATCTACATAATGGGGAAAAAGTGAAAGGAAAAGTGTTGGAGGCGTCGCAGCTACAGCAATAAAATTTTGCACAGTCACACATCTGGACCCCGAGAGCGTCATGGGCTATGTTGTGAGGTGAAATTTTAAACCCGCGCTTTCCAATGCACCAAACAATTTTGCCCCTATCTACATAATGGGGAAAAAGTGAAAGGAAAAGTGTTGGAGGCAAATTGACAGCTGCCAGATGTGAACAAGGGGGACTTAAAGAGTGATAGCGATGGCGCCAAAGAGTATATACCGTACAATTGCTAAGGTGGGGCCCCGACATGGGATACTCACCACACACGGGGATATGAACACACACACAAAAGGCGCCACAAACTACCACGTGCTTGAACACATATACCACCCTCAGAACACATTTCAACACACATACACCAACCTCGCCACATAAAAGTCGAAACACAAAAGTCGCCACTCAAAACTCGCCACGCGCAAAACTCGCCACATGCAAAACTAGGCTCACGCAAAACTCGCCACACATACAAAACTCACCTCATGGAAAACTCGCCACACGCAAAACTAGGCTCACGCAAAACTCGCCACACGTGCAAAACTCACCTCATGGAAAACTCGCCACGTGCAAAATTCTCCACATGCAAAACTAGGCTCATGCAAAACTCGCCACATGTAAAACTCGCCACACGTGCAAAACTCACCTCATGGAAAACTCGCCACACGCAAAACTTGCACACACGGAAAAATTGCCACATGCACAAAAGTTGCAACACATGCAAAAGTTGCCTCACACAAAACTTGCACATACTCAAAACGCACCACACATAAAACTCGCCACGCGCAAAACTCGCCATCCGCAAAACTTGCTGCACACAACTTGCTACACTAACCTGTCACATGCAACTCGACACACAAAAAGTTGCTACACGCATGTCGCCACACAAAACTCATCTCACAAAAGTCGCTACATGTATGTCGCCACATGCAACTCAAGACACACAACTTGACATATGAAGCTCACCCTAAAACACACACAAGTCTGGTATTATCCTTCAAAAATAAAAATCTGATTAATAAGCAGACAAACTACAAGAGCAACAAATGTACCATATAGGAAATACGGCAGCTGTCAGTCACATGACCTGTCTATTATGTGTATGTGTGAGCTAATATATACTGCCAGGGGGGAGGGCTTCCTGTTGGCTGGGGATTTATCAGGCTGCCAATTTAGCTTACAAATACTGAGGTAAAAATACTGACCAAATAATGTGTGAAAGCGGTCTAATACAGGAGGAGATGACACACAGATACATACTATATACAGGAGATTACACACAGGTATATACTATATACAGGAGAGATGACACACAGGTATATACTATATACAGGAGGAGATGACACAGGTATATACTATATACAGGATGAGATAACATACAGGTATATATATATACAGGAGGACATGACACACAGGTATACACTATATACAGGAGGAGATGACAACCTGGTATATACTATATACAGGGGAGATGACATACAGGTACATACTATACACAGGAGGAGATGACACACAGGTATATACTATATACAGGATGAGATGACATACAGGTATATATATATATATACAGGAGGACATGACACACAGGTATATACTATATACAGGAGGAGATGACAACCTGGTATATACTATATACAGGAGAGATGACACACAGGTATATACTATATACAGGAGGAGATGACACACAGGTATATACTATATACAGGATGAGATGACATACAGGTATATATATATACAGGAGGACATGACACACAGGTATATACTATATACAGGGGAGATGACATACAGGTACATACTATATACAGGGGCGATGACACACAGGTATATACTATATACAGTGGAGATGACACACAGGTATATACTATATACAGGAGGAGATGACATACAGGTATATACTATATACTGGAGGAGATGACACACAGGTATATACTATATACAGGAGCAGATGATACACAGATATATACTATATACAGGAGGAGATGACTTACAGGTACATACTATATACAGGAGGAGATGACACATGTATATACTATATACATGAGGAGATGACATACAGGTATATACTATATAAAAGAGGAGATGACAGGTATATAGAGGAGATGACAGGTATATAGAGGAGATGACATACAGCAGGTATATATTATATACAGGGGAGATGACATACAGATATATATATATATATACAGGAGATGACATACAGGTATATACTATATATAGGAGGAGATGACATACAGGTATATAGTATATACAGAAGAGATGACATACAGGTATATAATAGAGGAGATGACACATGGCTATATACAATATACAGGAGGAGATGACATACAGCAGGTATATACTATTTACAGGGGAGATGACATACAGGTATATACTATATACAAGAGAAGACATACAGGTGTATACTATATATAAGGGAGATGACAAACATGTATATACTGAGGTGAAAATGAAAAGGTGTGAGTGCAAAATGAGAGGAGTGAGGGAAAATAGTGGAGTGATTGGAAAATGACAGATGTGAAGTCGAAATGACAAGTGTTAGGGGGGAATGAGAGGAGTGAGGGGGAAAATAAGAGGAGTGAGGGGGAAAATGAGAGGTGTAAGGGAGAAAATGAGAGGTGTAAGGGAGAAAATGAGAGGCATGATAGGAAAATAAGAGACGTGAGGTGCTATAACTAACCACAGATATTTACTATGCCCAGGCAACGCCGGGCTCTTCAGCTAGTCTATGATAAATCTCAAATCTGTGTATTGGAGGAGCACCACATTTGTGCTATCACGTTATAATGTTATCATTTTAAAGCTACGCTCATTTCATTCAAGAGACATCCGGAGCTACATCTGCATGCTTTCTTGTACTAATTCCTCTGCAGCTGTAACCACAAAGTGACAAAAAGTTTATGGTAACCTAAGTAAAAAAAGCCCCACATATATCATATTTATAAATGTAATTTGGCACAGTATGATGATATATTTTTTCTTTTTATACAGATTTGCTGTGTAAATCACCAGCAGTATTGCTGCAAGTTTTTTTTTCTTGGCAAGCAGGAAATTCATTTAGGTGGGCCAGAATAACATGTACTATAACTAGAGCTGACAACTTTCAAGGGTGTGCATTTGATTTGACCTACCGAATTTATGATAGCGATTGGGCAAAGACAGGTGGAACATTGTCCAGCTACTACAAAGATGCTTCCATCCAGTGCTCCGACACTGCACTCGTTTCCCATCCACTATAGAGTGCAAAATAAACTCATCACACTCACCAACAAAGCTGTCCACACCTGCAGCAGGGGCAGGTAGGTACAGCAAACATGGCTGGCATACAGGCAGGCACAGGCAGGAACAGATGGGTACTGGAAGACAAACTTAGAACAGGAGATCTGAGAACTATCAAGTATGCAACAAGCAGAGTGTGCACATTGCTCATGTCTCTACAGGTGGAGGTGCCTTAAATAATAATTGTCGCCCACCCATTGGCTGGGAACACTTTAGAACGGTGAGCAGTGCACCTTTAAGGGGGCGGGAGCGTACATGCACCCAGACCATAGTGCCCGGTGATCTGAAAGCTGTCCGTAGACCCCTGGCAGCAGCAGCAGGAGGAGCAAGAAGGGGCCATGGTGGTAAATTGGCGCTACACTGGCATTTTAATTCAAACTGTGAGATCCTTATCTCCCCCAACCTTGTTTGTCATGGGAAAGTCTGGAAGCCTCTATACACAATATATATTTTTCCTGTATCTATACACATCAGATAGTCAATTGATCCCACTGAAATCGACGTGTTCCAGTGATTTACTGTGTATGGAGATGTTAATGCTCGCCATACAGATGCAATTTTTCTTGACTCCCATACACATGAACATTTGACTTAGACATAGGTTTTCATGGAAAAAGAGGAATAATCTACTGTCTGATTTATCTTCCTGAGAACAGAAGGGTCAGGTATCTGAATTCAAACTACCTGTTCCTTCCCTCTCAAATATCATCTGTTAAGGAACTGTCGGGAAACCACATTAGACAATAGTCAGTTGATCTAAGCAATATTGGAGGTTTGGCCCACACGATAATTCTGTGTGCCCTGAGTTCTTCTTGCTTTGCCCATGACATATTTGAGCAGTTTATTTTCCCACTGTGGATAATGAGTTCAGAAGGCAGGAGAAGGGGACAAAGCAAGTTGCTTTAATAGGATATTTTATACATTTTCTAATATTCATTTTGACTATTGAATTATATAAGGTTGGTTGAAAAAATAGTCACCATTTAAATCTAAGTTCATACTCGTACAGTGCTCTCCGCTGAGCACTGCATTGGTGTTCCTGTCAGAAGCCCCCAAAATCAGGGTACCCAACATGGTATCTCAACTGACAGAGCCTCAACGGAGCCATTCACTATTATCAGACCAAAGAAGTCACTTTTGACTCTGCCTGTCTTCCGTTTCAGCAGGGTTCATATTTTTAGGCATTTACAAAAATATGGTCTGCTACTTTTTGTGTATGTTTGAAAAAAAATGAATACTGCTTGGGTGTCGATGAGGAAGAGAGCAAAGTAACTCCTTTGGCCTCTTAACATTGAATGACTCTGTAGAGGTTCTTTCAGAGTCATGTTTTTTTAACCCCTTAATGACCGCCAATATGTCTTTTACTGACCTGTGATATAAGAGAATAACATCCCCATACCGGTGACAATCCAGCAGCTGTCGGCTGTACACTATAGCTGACAACGTGCTGTATCAGCCACGATCAGTGTTGGCACCGTCCGTATCTGTTTAACCACGTGGTGTGGGGGCCTCCTCCTTAGATCATGATTGTGTCGTCCTGATGTTTGCCGAAGAAATTCACGACCAAATAGCGGTCTTAGAGTCTGCCGGCTGTAGTAACCTATTCATAAGTTAGCGACTTTTAGGTGGTAGTAATACACTTTTCCATTCCCGTCATGTCACTTTGCATTAATTTCTGAAAATCACCTGAAGGGTAAATAAACTATTTGACAGCAGTTTTCAGTTTATCAGAGGGTGTTGTTTTTAAAATGATATCACTTTTGGGGATATTCCAATATATAGTATCCCCAAAGTCACTTCAAACCTGGATAGGTTACTAAAAAATACATTTTGTAAATTTCCATGAAAAAAATGAAAAATTACTGCTACATTTTTAAACCTCCCTAAATGCTAACAAAATGAAATAACATTTTACAAATGATGCCAATGTAAAGCAGACATGAGGGAAATGTTATTTATTAATGTTTTTCTATGGTATGATTATCTGGATTAATGGGATAATCATTCAAAGCTGGAAAATTGCTATTTGTTTTTATTTTTGTCAAATTTCAGATTTTTTTTTTATAAATAAACACAAAACATATCGACCTAAATTTACCATTATCATAAATTATAATGTGCCAAGAAAATACATTCTCAGAATCACTGGAATTTGTTGAAGCGTTCCAGAGTTATTATCACATAAATAGACACTGGTCAGATTTAAAAAAATTGGCACATTCACTAATGGGTTAAGAATTGTGATAGACGCTACATAGTGGAGCACTCTACATGAGATTAACTAAGGTGCAGTTACACTACATGATTATTAGTAACTTAGCAGGAATGATCTTTTTCTGATAATTGGGCAGGGTAAGCAGGCTACCAATCATCAATCACTGATATGCATGGCCTCCTCATCCCTATCCTGGTATGCATGGCTCCCTCAACCCTATCCTGGTATGCATGGCCCCCTCATCCCTATCCTGGTATGCATGGCCTCCTCATCCCTATCCTGGTTTGCATGGCCCCTCATCCCTATCCTGGTATGTATGGCATCTTCATCCATATCCAAGTATGCATGGCCTCCTCATCCCTATCCTGGAATGCATGGCCCCCTCATCCCTATCCTGGTATGCATGGCTCCTCATCCATATCCTGGTATGCATGGCCCCCTCTTCCCTATCCTGGTATGCATGGCCCCCTCTTTCCTATCCTGGTATGCATGGCCCCCTCTTCCCTATCCTGGTATGCATGGCTCCCTCATTCCTATCCTGGTATGTATGGCCCCCTCTTCCCTATCCTAGTATGCATAGCCCCCTCATCCCTATCCTGGTATGCATGGAGCCCTCATCTCTATCCAGGTAGGTATGGCCCCCTAATCCCTATCCTGGTATACATGGCCCCCATGAGAAAAACATAAAAAAACCATAAACCATTCTACTTACCTTCTCCCTCGCAGTGTGTTTTTCTGATGCCAGCAGCTGATTTATGCTTCTAAGCAGTGCATGGCAGTGACGTCATGCGCTGCATACAAGCAGAGGACTGCCAGAGTACTCACTGCTCTCCATGCTGGGACTATAAGAGTGGAGAGCAGTGAATATTCATTGATCTTGAATAGCGGGCACAGTAGCCAGCTTCTTGCGGCTGGGCTATCATGTGTGCCCACTACTTAAGGGAATGAATGCTCACTGCTCTCCACTCCCATAGGCGTGAAGAGCATTCTCTTTAGTAGCGGGAACATGTGATTGATCGCCCATCCGCTGCAGGAGGCCGGAGACTGCGCTTATTATGTCAGCTATTACAGAGAAATGAATATTCACTGTTCTCCACTTCCATGGGCAAGGAGAGTCATGAATATTCATATCTCTTTAGCAGCAGGAATAGGGGTTAGCCGCAGCAGTGGGCTTCCGTCTCCTGTGACCGGCAGCTCCGCCGCTGCCACTCCCTCACCTCCCCACCATAACAGGTACATTATTTCAATTGAATGTGAGTCTAAGGACACACATTCAGCTGAAATAAAATGCTGCTGTTCCCCTGAATTGGGCAGGGATGCCAAGGCGTCTACAGTGCCTGCGGGCCGCATAAAGTAGCCTCAGAGGCCGCATGTGGACCACGGGCTGCGTGTTTGAGACCCCTGGTCTAAAAAGTCACAAACATGTTAAAGACCTTCAAGATTGTATAGATAAGCTGCAGACATGAACATCTGGTGAGACTATAAGTACAGTACATTCAGTGTGAGATGACTGCATAGAAAGGTCCTTTCAGGAAAAGCATTTGGCCTCAACCTTATCTTATGGATATGTAAATAACGCACCAGTACTATCAGCAAAGTTTATAGAGAAGGATTGTTTGGTCCTTCTGGCAAAAATACAAATGAGCAGAACAGATGTTTACATGCAGATCTCATGGGATCCCTTTAAGCATGGACTTTAGATATGCTCAAAACGTGTTTCAATGAACTGAATTTCTGCAAAATAAACATTGCTGCCTTATGATAGGAATGTTCTTGGACACAGCTGTATAAGAGCTTTACAGTAACATTTTGTCAGTAAAGAGAAAGACTAGTTATGGCATTTATTAAAAAAAACCCTCTTTTGTACACTGTTTGGGAAAATGATCAGAGAGTCGGTGGCTCATGACTTATTCATACATATGCCTTTTCATTCCATCATGTATACCACTTTTTTCTTTCCTTCATCCTTTTCTGAACATACATTCATTCTATAGAATTGGTTCTTCTCAATGTAATTGCTGCGGTCAATAAGTTATGGTCAACCCACTCTGATTGACAGGACCATGAGCCAGTCAATGGTGGTCCTCTGCTCTGTATCTGGCACATAATTTCATCAGATTTATAGATTTAAACATTTGTCAGTAGTGTAAAACATATTTATCATCCACTCTACCGGTGTCAAAAATTGAACCTCATTTATAAAAGACAAATGGTGAACGGTACAAGATGGCGTGTAAAATAACTGACAGACTGACAAGGACACATTATACTTTAGCGAGCGGATTGTGCTACCTGGAAGAATATCCACCTATGGATGCTGTGTATAAAACAAAGCTACGGGTCAGATATTGGAGTGTGGTCTAATAAACTACTAACACAATAGTATTTAAAATTGCTGAAAACGATTGTAATATCACTATTTATAGTCAATGTCACAGTCAATCAAGACACATGGAAATCTTTGAAATGTAGTTTGTACGAGTCTTAGACATTACATCTCTATAATGACTCTTAGTTATCAGTCCCGGCCAATAAATGCTCTTGGACAGAGCACAACATTACACAATTATCCCGAAGAACAGTTCCTGGGGATGCTTGTTACTGATAATCGCGAAGTATTAACCTAGGGGGCTATCCCTGGCTTTCCTGAGGGGGGCGCAGCTTAAAAAAAAGATTAATATCTTGCTTCGGCTACAGGCATTCAGCACAGAGACGGCCAGGTTGCAAGCACACAGGGAAGCAGTCTCAGTCATTGACTGTGCTCACCATCGCTCCATCTCTGCACTCAATTGTATTCAGTCTGTAAGAAGACGCAAAAACTCACGCAATGCTTAACTCAGCGGCGCTGACACACTAGAGTCTTAGTCAAGGGCATCACCAGACATTTTGATTTAAAGTCTATTTTGCTCGGGAACTTTCCGTGCTCCTCAGTGCAGTGCACACACGATGCCCCTGGTCTGCACAGCTCCTCCTCCAGCTCTTAGAATCTCCCGATGCTCCCACATCCATACAGTGCAAAACGCGTCTCCTCCAGCTGCCATTGTGTTCCCGATCTCAATGCCTCTTCTCCTTCCAGATCACAAGGTTACTGAGTCGCCCACTAGGGCAATGGGGATACTCGGTACCAGGTCCGGTCGCACTTAAAGGGGATGTCACGATGGCTGCAACCCAGTCCATGGCCCTGGGCACTCAATTAAAAGTGGAAATAAGTCTTTAAAGGGTATTTAGAATAAAGTCTATTTGTGACGCCACCTGTGGTTCTCGGTCAGAGGGGACCGACGCTGCTTAAAGGGGTTCTCTGGGGTGATGTTGTTGCAGCAAGATGGTGACGCTTCCCACAGGTGTAGCAGGGTCCCCAGGGCTCCCAAGGTGTATGGCAAGGATGGTGGGTTGCCGTTAAATAACGGATGACACGGAGTTGCAGTCTTTACCTGGTTTACTGATGGTAGCAGGCCTCAGTCTAGGGTACCGGCAACAGGTGCAGAAGGAGTCCGGGCAGCCTGAATACAAGTAGTAATCTCCCTTGGTATGTCAGGTTGGGAGCCTTCCTCTAGGCACTGGTTTTCTGGTCCCTTGCAACCTGTAGTTCGCTGGCAAGGTGCCCCTTTCTCTCTCCTGTCCTGGGACAGTACCTGAATGGCAGGCAGCTTGAGCTGTACTCTTGGGGGTCTCTGACACGGTAACTCCAGACTCTATCTGCTGCTGTGCCTCAGGTATGGTATGGGCAATTAACATACAGTCCTATGCCCTCCGGTTCTGCTGTGGACCTAGTAGTTATCCACAACCTCGGGCTCCCGGTGCCCGGTTTCTGCGCTCTGGCTCACATGAGGCCCAATTGCAGCCTCCCTGAGCTCCTAATCACTCCTCTCCCTTCACTGTCTGCTCCAGACTGAACTAACTCCTCCAGACCAGGATGGATATCAGGGAAGTTCACCTAAAACAGGGTTTTGAGCTCCCACCTTCTGGCCTTGAGTTAGAATATGTTATGTGTAAGATTTACCTGCCAAAGGGATCCCACTTGTCTCCAGGCATGGCACTAACCTCCCCGAGAGGAAGGCAGCATCACTGTTGTACCCGAACTCCTGGAGTGCCACATGACGGACAACTGGGAGCTGTAATAACTGCTGCAGATCAGATTCCCCAGAGCAGCAATGGCAGGAGGCAGTGCTGTCCCTGATGACAAGCAGTGATTTAGTGACTCAGGGTGCTTGCTGGTTGGTGCTGTGAGTGAATGAGAAACCTTATTCTGCATGCTGGTTCATGCTGTGAGTGAATGAGAAACCTTATTCTGCACCGATAAGATAGCACCGAACTTAGGGTACCGTCGCACCGAACTTAGGGTACCGTCACACTGAACGATATCGCTAGCGATCCGTGATGTTGCAGCGTCCTGGCTAGTGATATCGTTCAGTTTGACACACAGCAGCGATCAGAATCCTGCTGTGATGTCATTGGTCGCTGCAGAAAATCCAGCACTTTATTTCGTCGCTGGACTTCCTGCTGACAACGCTGAATCGGCGTGTGTGACGCCGATTCAGCGATGTCTTCACTGGTAACCAGGGTAAACATCGGGTTACTAAGCGCAGGGCCGCGCTTAGTAACCCGATGTTTACCCTGGTTACCAGCGTAAAAGTAAAAAAAAACAAACACTACATACTTACATTCCGGTGTCTGTCCCTCGGCGCTCTACTTCTCTGCCCTGTGTAAGCACAGCGGCCGGAAAGTAGAGCGGTGACGTCACCGCTGTGCTTTCCGGCCACTGTGCTTACACAGGGCAGAGAAGCAGAGTGCCGAGGGACAGACAGCGGAAGGTAAGTATGTAGTGTTTTTTTTTTTTTTTACTTTTACGCTGGTAACCAGGGTAAACATCGGGTTACTAAGCGCGGCCCTGCGCTTAGTAACCCGATGTTTACCCTGGTTACCGGCATAGTTGGTCGCTGGAGAGCGGTCTGTGTGACAGCTCTCCAGCGACCAAACAGCGACGCTGCAGCGATCCGGATCGTTGTCGGTATCGCTGCAGCGTCGCTTAGTGTGACGGTACCTTTACAGTCACTAATTCACGACTTATAAGCACTGAACTCCTGTCATTACTGCTGCATAAATCCAGGCTCAGAGTGGACCCTGAACCTAGCCTTCCTAAAGACTTCAAGCTGTTATTGATGTTAGAGGGGGCAATACATGATACTAAGAAATGGGGTTTGTGAACTTTTGATCAGGGTCATTTGGATGTTTTGGGTTGTCATTATGATCTAAAAAGGGAAGACACAGTAGTTTGACAATAAATGGCTTCACCCAACCACTAACCACGAGTGGAGAGAAAGTTTTGGTGTTATCATTTATATTCTGTGAAAAAAGGCCAAGAAAGCAAAAATTCTACATGGGTATGTAAACTTTTGAGCACAAGTGTATATGTATAATCTACCTAATCTACTAGTGGCATGTCTAGGGAGGGACAGGCGGAGCATTTGCCTAAGGTGCAGCCAGTATAGGGGCACCATTGGGCCACCTTAAGCGGCAGACCAGATGGCTGCATTTTTTCGGACCCTGGAGTGAGGCAGCTGACAGATGGCTCAGTGAAGGTGTGAAACTGAAACGCTGGCTCCCAGCATTGAATTGTAATCTCTTTTTCAGGTGTAAGTACATTTGAAGCTCTGACCACCAGCACTTCTGATCAGGGTGACTTCAGCATGGGGTGTGATCTAAGGAGACAGTATCGGGAAAGGGGAGTATGTGTGAATATACAGTATGGATGGGCGAATGTGTGAGGAGACAGTATAGACAAGGGATGCGTGAGGAGACAGTATGGATGGGGTTAATATGTGAGGAGAAAGTATGGACAGGTAGGGGATGTGTGACAAGACAGTACTGATAGGGGGATTTTGGGAGGAGACAGTATGGGAAGGGATGAATGTGAGGAGACAGTATGGACAGGGAGAGAGCTCATGTGTGAGGATTTAGTGTGGAGAGCAATGTGGGATGTGTGAGGAGACAGGGTTAGAATCTGTGAGGAGACAGTATTAGCAAAGTGGATATGAGGGGAGACAGAATTGACAGAAGGGGGAGTATCTGTGAGGAGACAGTATGGGGAGGGAGGTAATGTGTGAGGAATTAGCATGGATGGGGAGATGTATGAGGGAGGGTGCCCAATATAGAGATGGGGTAGTATGAGGGGTAGTATAGAGAGGGGCATTGTAAGGGCAAAGTATGGAGGGGACAGTATACAGGGAGTGTGAGGAGGAGGCACAGTATAAAGACTGGGCCGTATAGGTAGGACACAGTGTGAGGGGACAGTGTGAAGTGGGGGCTCAGTATGGAAAGGAGAAGACAGTGTGGAGGCCATGCACCATAAAAAGGACATTGTGGGAGTCATATTTTGTGTAGGGAGCACAGTGAGGAGCATTTATTCAGGAGAGTAGGGTAGATATTTTTTTTCATTAGCATTATATTGACACTGTTATATTTAGGGGTACTGTATTACAATGTGCTACAGAGATGAAAGATGGATGTGAAAAATCATCACACCGCCGGAACAAGATGGGAAAGAAAATAAAGAGAACAACTAAATCGGTGAAGATGTCATCTATAAGACACCTGGATGTAAATGTTTGTGATACTGCCTGCGCCTCATCAGTACTGTTCCTGTATGGGTCCACATGCGATACAATTATATATGGGGCTGATCTGGCATTACAATTGATTGCTGTCTTATGTTTGTTGATGTTTTCATGTACTGATGGTGGTTCTGGTGATGCATCAGCTTTGTCTGCCTAGGACAAAATACCTCATTCTGGCCCTGGTGTTAACCGACTGCTGATCACCTGATGAACAAGCAAAATGCTTGTTAGTTGGATAAAATTGATCTTTTCGGTGCACAAAAAATCATTGTTCTCAGCAGTACATCGACCTGTGTAATAAGTGGCACCCTATGTGCACTATGCAATCTATTACAGAATATTCAGTGCACAGCTAAAGTTGGCTTATGAAATCAGGCTATTATCAACTGCCAATGAGCAAACATACAGTTGATTGGTGGTTGCTTATTGCCGTTAGTTGGCTAGTGTAAACAAACCATAAATCATACATTTGACTATTTCCTGATATCTTAAAGGGAATTTATCAGCAGGTTTTGCTATGTAACCTGAGGACAGCATGAAGTAGAGGATTAAATCACAGAATTCAGCTCTGTGCCACTTATCATGCCATGTGCTGTTGTTTACTTACAGTGAAGGTTTATTACTTACAGTGAAGGTTTCATCAATATGACATTATCGTTTCGGTGACTAGTTGGCACGTACTGGTCAAACTGAACCCCATTCGGTGATAAATAGCTCACTGTCAATAGATTACATACATAAAGATGCTGGTGTGGGCGTGGTTAGCTTTCTCAGCTCTGCTGCGTGCTACAGAGATAGCCCGTAAGGGGCAAATTCAAGCACTAAGTATAGCTTATTTTCTTCTTTTATAAGGATGACATCCATATTTTAAAATTGGTAAAGGAAAAGGAAAAAACCTTTAACATATTCTTGCACATTTATTTATGAAATCAAGCAGTTACACCAGGTGCACACGATACAGAAGTGGCAACGCTTTAGACGTGGCGCAGGTAAATCTGCATGTGATCACTGAACCGTGTGGATTCACCATGTCCAATATATTGTACTGGTGAAATTTATCTTGCGGAGATGCTAGTCTCCGTACGAGATATTGACATACTGCGGTCTGGAGAGACGCGCTGCATGTCCGTCTCCGTGGCAAGCCGCGGAAATCTGTGGATTTTTTGAAATCCCATCCACTATGCTGTAACATCTGACCGCTGTGGGTTGGACGCTGCACTAGTACGCAGCGTCCAACTCACAGTGTTTACTGATCTACCCTTAGAAGTTTGTGCGAGCTTCAATAAGGTAAAAAGATCTAACATCCCATTTGTCTTGGCTACACTACGTACAAAGTACGAGAAAAAATGAAATTCAGGAGGATTTGAAAATCTCCTGTTTTAGACTGTGGATTAGCGGTGTGTTTATCCATTAAAAATGGTAAAACTGTATAACTTTTGTGGTTTTTCTCTAAGATTGAGTCATATGTTACATGTCATACAGCTGATGTTGTGTAAGGACAGTTGTGTAAGCAATGCTCATTGTGTAATTTCAAGGAATAGGCTGTTCAGCTGCTCTTTTCTGATTCACCACAACTTTCATGGTTAAGAGATCAGAACTCACTGCTTCTTAGGCCTCCTTCACATGTCCTGATATTTCTGACACTGGAAAGACCAGTACCGGTGTTATCCGTGTCTGTGTGGAGGTATGTTGTCCGTGTGCTGTCTGTGTGACACGTACCGGAATAAAATGCAGAATAGAAATGACAGATATTTAAAGTGAACCTGTCACCCCCCAGGTAATTGTAACTAAAAGAGCCACCATGTGCTGCACTAATGCTGCTGGCTCTTTTAGTTCGGGTCCCTGACACTGCTGCAATAATCGTTTTTGAAATTTGTCCCTCATACCTTGAAATCGCCACGGGGCGGGTCTTTCCCCCCTAATCCAGACGCACCACAGCGGTCACTCATTGCCTCTGCGCGCCGGGCGCCGCCTCCTCTTCCTTCATTAGCGTCCCAGGTGCGCTGTTATTTTTTTTTCGGGCATGCGCAGTTGCGCTGCCCTTCGAACTTACAGCGCAGGCGCCGGGGACGATAATGAAGGAAGAGCAGGTGGCGCCCAGCGCGCAGAGGCCATGAGTGACGGCTGTGTCTGGATTAGGGGGGGAAGACCTGCCCCCCTGACAATTTCACAGGTATGAGGGACAAATTTCAAAAGCGATTATTGCAGCAGTGCCAGGGACCCGAACTAAAAGAGCCACCTTGTCAGAATGCACCATTAGTGTAGCACAAGGTGGCTCTTTTAGTTACAAATGCCTGGGGGGGGAGGGGAGGGTGACAGATTCCCTTTAAGTGCTAAACACGTGCTGTGCCAGAAATGCGTGAGGTTTTATACGGTTTCCTTGGATCCTTTTTTAATGGTTTGTGAATAAACTGAATTTTATCATTGGATGGTGGTGCCAGATTCCTTCCTCCTCCTCCTCCTCCTCTTCTTCATGGCTGTGCCTCACCAACAGACCCTCCACATGCCCTCTCCATCTTGGACACCGATTACCTCACAGTGTGATGAGCGCCATCAATTTTCCCTTTTCTTCTTACAAGCAAAAATAGTTCATTTGAAAAAACACTCCCCAACACTTTCCCTGGTTCACCAATTTATTGAAAAAAAACCCCAAGCAGTCGGATGTAGTCCAACGAATCCGATGCAGTCCAGACTGGAAACCTGAAAAACAGACAGACTTTATGTCATCCATGTGCGAGACGTATTGACATTTATGCTGCTGGAAAAGAACAGACTTGTCCATGTGTGGATCACACGGACATGTGTGTAGCCCAATAGATTATAATGGGTGTGCGTCTGAAAACTGTCACCACACGTACCAGAAACACTGTCATGTGAAGGGGATCTGATAATTTATTTTCTGGAAATACATCATACGAAGAAACTAATTTTACTGTGCACATTTTCTATTATGCAGAATAAGAAATAAGCTGTGTGATGCAGCGGTAGGACCATATACAGTGAAACGGCAGTGACCCAAGCAAGTTCAAACAAAACGTTCTTTTATTGTGTTACTTCACACAGTCAATATAGTATACGGCTTCTTCATACAGTCCATTAATAATGCATGGCTATATGATGCAGTCAATACACAGGCCGAACTTCCCTCTGTCCAGTTTCCCTGGGTGACCACACGCCGATAACAAGTCTCTGAACTCACTCAGCGCACTGCACTCTTTATCCTCTGGAGTGCAGCCGGGTACACATAAGACAGCCCAAGACGCAGGGTGTCAGTCTCTCTGGTTCCTTTAGCCTCTGTGCTGCTCCACACAGAGAGAGCTCTGCAGACAACTGCCCTGTCTGCTTCCAAGAACACACTGACACACCTCCCCCAGTACTACAGGGCTTTTTAATCAGTCACTGCTTCACTATTCTAATTACAGCCACACCTGTGTCTGTAGTACGCCCTCATGGCCTCACTACGCTTCCATGCACATTCTGGAGAGCACATACAGCGCCCCCTAGCTGTACCAGGGGTCACTGCCTCACAGCTGATAAAATATAAACAAGATTAGCTGCAGAACTTTCTGTAATCTGCATGTCTGATGGTTATGTGGATGCCCACACTCTCTCAGCCACAAATGGGAATCTTTGCTTTGTTAAAGCACCGCTCCTGAGTTTTTTTTTATTGCAGCACTGCAGTGATGCAACTAATCTAAGTTCCCCGCACCTAGTCTTTTATTTACCAGCCGCTGTGGGCTCAGCGCTGGAGACCATATCAAAGGGGGAGACCCGACATGCGCCGTACATGTACAGCGCATGTCGTGAAGGGGTAAAAAAGCACTCTCTTTGTGTATTCTACACCCTTGTCTGTGATAGCACCATGCGTAACCAAAAGTTTTAATAATCTTCAACTGTGTCGGCGGGAGTGATGTGCATCTAAACATATTTTGCTACCCATATTTATCTACTCTTATGCAACCATTTCTGTGATAGTACTGTGCCAATAGCTGCTATGTGTATACTTTAGCCCATATCTGTGGGAGTACTATGCCAAAAGCCGCTGTGTGTATTCTTTAACACATGTCTGTTAGAGTACTGTGCATTTAAGCATATGTGTGTACACTGCAGCCCTGCCTATGTAAAAACTGTGCCCCATTTTCTGGGTGTGAAATTTTTAATCAGCTTTCTCAAGGAAATGTAAGAACATGCTCTGTGGGTGAAATTTGTTATTAGCTTATGTGGGGGTACTGTACCCCAAATCATCTGTGTACTCTGCAGCCGTGTCTGTATGAGTAGAGTGCCTAAAAAATAATTTTACTCTATGTTTGTGGTCGGGCCCAATATTCATTACATAATTAACTTCTCATTCCAATTACAGAGTCTCTAAGTTGTCACGGATTTCTAATCTGTCTTGCAACATCACCTGCTGTTGAGAATTGGTTAATTTGCTTGACTGCTACCTTCTTTGAATGTGACAGGCGTTTATCGGGCTGCCTTTCAGAATATGGCCCCAGTTCGAACAAACAAAAAAACAGAAATGGAGTACAATTCCATTATCCTTAGCTGAAGTATTAAGGTGTGGTTGCCTGAGTTGAACCCTAATTTTTTTCAAGGAAATCACTTCGGGCCTCCAAGGCTTTAAAGGGAACCTGTCACCCATCTCAGGCGTTTGTAACAAAAAGAGCCACCTTGTGCAGTACAAATGCTGCATTCTGACAAGGTGGCTCTTTTAGTTTTGATGCCTGCACACGCTGAAATAAACGTTTATAAAATGTGCCCCCTCATACTGTGAAATGTTCCCGGAGGCGGGTCTTTCCTTCCTAATCAGACGCAGCACAGCCGTCACTCCGGACCAGCTGTATCTAGAATCAAACTACAATCTTTATATCTTCAGCTGCTTGTATGTTACTGGAGGTGAAATTTTGGAGCTGTAGGAGAAATGTGAAAACATGCTCTGTGAGTGACATTTTTAAGAAGATTCTATGGGGGGTACTCTGGCCCATACTCTGTGGATGAAATTTGTTATCTGCTTTTGTGGGTTAAATATGCAAACGTTCTGTGACTGAAATTTATTATCAGCTTCTGTAGAGGAAATGTGTAAACATGTGTTGTGAATTCTGTTGTCGAGCTCCCTCCTGTGGTCGTGAATGGTACTTCGGCGAGTTCTGTTTATGGGCTCCCTCTGGTGGCTATGAGTGAAGCTGCTGCTTCTGAGGTTCCTTACACAGGTGACGTGGTTTATCCTTTGGTTGGCTGCTCTATTTAACTCCTCTCAGATCGTTACTCCATGCCAGCTGTCAATGTTTTTGCATTGCTTCAGTTCGCTCCTGGATCTCTCTGGTGACCTGCCTTCTCCTGCAGAAGCTAAGTTCCTGATAGTCTTTATTTGTTTACTGTTTTCTTGTCCAGCTGGTTATCATGATTTTGTCTTGCTAGCTGGAAGCTCTGGGATGCAGAGTGGCCCCTCCGCACCGTGAGTCGGTGCGGAGGTCTTTTTTGCACACTCTGCGTGGTCTTTTGTAGGTTTTTGTGCTGATCGCAAAGTTACCTTTCCTATCCTCTGTCTATTTAGTAAGTCTGGCCTCCCTTTGCTGAAACTTGTTTCATTTCTGCGTTTGTGACTTTCATCTTTAATCACAGTCAATATATGTGGGGGGCTTCCTTTACCTTTGGGGAATTTCTCTGAGGCAAGGTAGGCTTTATTTTCTATCTCTAGAGCTAGATAGTTCTTAGGCTGTGACGAGGCGCCTAGGTCTGGTCAGGAGCGCTCCACGGCTATTTCTAGTGTGTGTGATAGGATTAGGGCTTGCGGTCAGCAGAGCTCCCACATCCCAGAGCTCGTCCTGTATGAGGTTTAACTATCAGGTCATTCTGGGTGCTCCTAACCACCAGGTCATAACAAACATGCTATGTGGGTGAAATTTCTAACTGGACTGTTGGTAGCCAGCCTTCACTGTGGACCTCTAACTCGATCTAAGATATCCAAAAACATGCTACCAGCTTATCATCGGTGGCATTTGTAACTTACGCTACTGTAGCAGACATTTTAGAGCTGTGGCGGTACTGTGACCCATTGTCTGGGTGTGAAATTTTTAAATCAGCTTTCTCAAGGAAATGTGAAAACATGCTCTGTAGGTGAATTTTACTGTAATGTTATGTATGGGTATTGTTCCCCATGCTCTGGGGCTGAAATTTTTAAACTTCTGCTGTGGGATATTGTGTACCATTCTCTGTGGCTGAAATTTTAAGTACCGAAAGGTTGCACATTCGTTAAATTCAGACTGGTGCTCAAGGCCCGAAATCAGGTGTGGTTGCCTGCTTTGAGCAGTCATTTTTTTCAAGGTAAACGCTTCATGATTCGGGACCTACAATGTTTTCCTCAGATGCATTTGCAGTGCACACAGTACTGTAGCATACATTTTTGAACATTTGGGGTATCATGCCCCATGCTCTGTGGCTGAAATTTAGTGTAATCTTATGTAAGGGTATTGTTCCCCATGTTCTCTGGGTGAAATTTGAATCAGCTTCTCTGGAGGTACTATGCCCCATAGTCTGGGGCTGAAAGTTTTCAGCTACATCCGTGGGGATATTACCCCACAAGCCCTGTGGGTGAAAGTTTTAACTGGACTGGCGGTAGCAAGTCTCAGTTTCTGTGGGGGCACTTTTAACATTTTTATGTTATTGATTTACTTTCTATTTTACCATGATTGCTATGGTGAAGACCCACGGACCTTAGCGGTATCGCTCAATAGTCAGGAGGCCAAAAGAAAACCACTGGCTGGACATCGCCTCTTGGAGCAGATGGACGCCAACCTCAGAGTTCTCTTTGAGGCAAGTTAGATAGGTTGAATAGTTATTACAGCGATAAGGGGGTGTTTGCATAACATGAAAATGACTTTGGGTGCACCCAGGCTATTCAACACAAGGTACCAGGAGGTGAAAGAATTGCTGGCTCACATGCTGCACAACGGCCTGATCCACAAGAGGCAGTATCCCTGGACGGCCCCCATCATGTCAGTTCGTAAAAAGAACTCTGCTTTCTACTGGAGACTAAACGCTTGTACTGTACGGAACTCCTTCCCATGTCCAGAATCGAGGAGTCCCTATCTGTATTGTGAAAAGCAAAATATGCATTGTGAAAAGCCAAATATATCTTCTTACTCGATTTAGCCAGCATCTACTGATAAATCCCAGTGGCTGTTAAGGATCACTCCAAAACAGCCTTTGTACTTCTTGTGGGCCTGTTCTCATTCAACCGGATGCATTTTGGACCGACAAATTCACCAGGAACTTTCAACGTTTGATAGAAAGATGCTTGGGAGATCTGAACTTTGAAGTGACATTGATATATCTAGATGACATAATAATCATTTATTCTGCCACATTTGAAGATCATTTTAACCAGCTGGAGCAAGTATTGGAGCGGCTGCAAAAATACGGATTAAAAGTTACGCCTAGAAATGCCACCTATTTAAGTGGGAAATTAAATATCTGGGAAACACTGAGGGATGCCCCAATCTTGGCCTACGCTGACTTCTCACAACCCTTCGTGCTCTACACCGATGGAAGCCTGTACGGACTGGGGCGAGTATTGGCCCAGGTGCAAGAAGGAAGAGAGAGTGTGATCGCGTATGCCAGTAGGCCACTAAGAGACACGGAAAAGAATCCTGAAAATTATAGATCATTCAAACTTGAGCTGCTGACGCTGGTATGGGCCATGAGTGAGAAATTCGGGTATTAGTCAGGGTCAGAAATACATGTGCGGATGAACACCTGGAAAATGTGAAGCTGGTTGCGCTAGAACAGCAGTGGGTCATGAGAATGTCAAAATATCAGTACAGGATCTCCAATCGGTCTAAGGCTGGTTTCACATTTGCGTTTTTTTTTTTTGCGTTTTTGCGGTAAAAAACGCAAAAAAAGCATGCGTTTTTCCCCCTATATTTAACATTAAAAACGCATGCGTTTTTTTGCATGCGTTTTGACGCGTTTTTGCAACGCATGCGTTTTTTCTCTGCATGCGTTGTGTTGCAGAAATGCAACATGTAGTAATTTTTGCGGCGTTTTTTTTGCCGCAAAAAAACACATGCGTTTTTTCGCGGCAAAAAAACCTATTGATGTCTATGTAAACGCATGCGTTTGCGTTAAAAACGCATGCATTTTTATTAAAAAAAACCCAGAAAACACACTGATATGCCACCCCCCACCATAAAGGTGATAAAGGGATCCTAACCCTAACCCTAAAGGGATCCTAACCCTAACCCTAACCCTAAAGGGATCCTAACCCTATCCCTAACCCTATCCCTAACCCTACCCCTAACCCTAACCGTAATCCCTTTAGGGTTAGGGTTATGATCCCTACCCCTAACCCTACCCCTAACCCTAATCCTAACCCTAACTATTTCTGTTTATAGTGGGTTTTTTACTTTATTTTGATGATTGGCAGCTGTCACACATTTCTCAGCACGCGTTTAAAAAATGCAAACGCATTAAAAAACGCATGTAAACGCGTCAAAACGCCGCGTTTTTCACCACATGCAAAAACGCATGCATAAAAAAAACGCAGCGTTAGCACGCGTTTACATGCGTTTTTTCACCATGCTTTTTTTAAAAAATGCATGCGTTTTAAAACGCAAGTGTGAAACCACCCTAAGTCCCAAAACACACATGCCGATGCCCTGTCCAAAGTCACCCAAGCCGGGCTGAAGAGAGACAGAGGTGAAGATCTTCAAAGTGACAAGACCACAGATTTTGGGCAGTTCGCCTGTGCTGTAGTAACCGCCCAAGGGTGTAGAAATGAGTCCAGACCCACCAAGATTCTGGGCTGTTCTAGAGATGAGGGGATACACCTGCAACAGTCCAATCTGGAGCAGGCAAAGCTGAGAAGGTGGGTCGCTCTGGGGCAACAGCCTGACCAGCAGGCTAGGACTGCTTAGCCCTAAGTACCCTGCAGATCTTGGCCAGTAGGAAAGGCTCTATCTGAAAAATGGCCTGCTGTGCAGAAGGATTTAACTACTTCAAGAGTTCGATGTTATCTGCCAAGTAGTGGTTCTAGAAGTGCTGGGGATACAGCTGGCTAAAGAGAGCTCATCAGAGAGGTGCCCATTTCGGCATTGGAAAGGCCTTTTGTTGGTTGCAATGATTGGTATATTGGACCCAACTGCAGCAAGTGGTCAAAGTCAAAGCTTTTTGCGATATGTCACTGATGTGAGCTGAATAAACACCTCGATCAGAGAACTATTTGGACTACTTGGACCTCTGTGCCCTTGGAGGTCCCGATGGCTGACTATCTGATAAGCGAAACATCACACAATGTCTATGGATATTGCATAGTAATGATTGTTCACTTCACTAAATTCGTGGTGGTGACCCCCACCAGGGATAAGACAGCCAAAGATGCAGCCAGGGCCATCTGTCGAGACTTCATCAGCATATATGTGTGCCCAAAATGAATTCACCTTGACCAAGGAGGTCTGCTTCCAGGGGCGAGTAATGGATGAGCTGTATCGCATCTACAGAATTGATGAATCATGAACCAAATACACAAGGGAAAGGGGCCTGTAATCGCTTTAACAAGAAGAAGACAAGAAGATAAGGTGGCCAGAATTCGTGGCTGAGTTGGTGTGGGTTGATAACAATTGAATTCAAAATTGCTGTCGTTGTGAACAGTTAAGCAAGCTCTAAAAAGCCTAAACTTAAAGATGACACATTTCTTTTATATTTTAGACAAAACATATATTTTCATCTTTTACATTTTAAAAATTGCAAAAAGGTAAATGGGCCAATGCAAAACTTTGGGCACATGCGTGTTAGTACCTAGTAGCACCCTCTTTTGAAAATAACACAGTTTGTAAACGCTTTTTGTAGCCAGACAAGAGTCTTCGAATTCTTGTTTGAGAGATTTTCATACATTCTTCCTTAGAAAAATTTTTCAGTTCTGTGAGATTCCTGGGTCGTCTTGCGCACACTGCTATTTTGAGGTCCAGCCACTTATTATCATTTAGGTTCAGATCAGAGGACTGTGAGGGCCATTGCAAAATATTCAGCTTGCACCTTTTGAGGTCGTCTAATGTGGATTTTGACGTGTGTTTAGGATCATTATCCATTTGTAGAAGCCATCCTATTTTCAACTTCAGCTTTTTTACAGATGGTTTTTTTTTCATCAAGAATTTGTTGAAATGTATTTGAATCCATTCTTCCCTCTACCCATGAAATGTTCCCCATGCAATTGACTGCAGCACAACCCCAAAGCACGATTGATCCACCTGCCTTGCTTAATGGTTAACGAGATGTTCTTTTCCTGAAATTCTGTGCTCCTTTTCTCCACCCATCTCTTTGATTATTGTGGCCAAAGAGTCCAATTTTAACCTCATCGGTCCTCAGGACTTGTTTCCAAAATACAACAGGCTTGCTTAGATGTTTTTTTTGCATACTTCTGATGCTGAATGTTATGGTGAGGATGCAGGAGAGTTATTTTTCTGCCCTTCTATGAATCCCATATTTGAGCAAATGTCTCTGAACATTAGAACAATGCACCACAACTTCATTCAGAGTCTGCTAAATCTTTCTGAAGGTCTTTTGCACTCAAGCGGAAGTTCTGATTTGCCTTTCAAGCAATGATGTTGAGAATAAAGTAAAGCAAATTGCTGATTCTTTTCCTTGTACTCCGAGTCATAGAAATAAGCCTAACCTTTTGCTGACTTGATCAATGATTGTCCCAGAGTTTAGATGCCCACAAACTACAAACTGATGGCATATACAGTAGCAACAATATGTCATTAGTTTGTAAGATGGGAAAACCCTTGTAATGAACAACGCCCTGCCATCCTGTGGCTCATTGTCTGAACATTTTGCCTAATACTTATTTTCATTGTGTTGTGTGTGCTTTGTATTATCTGACAGCAGACATTGCTGGCACCATATCAGTAAAGAATAATCACAATTCAAAGCTTCTGGATGTAAAAAGTTCAGAAACGTGGAAGAATCTGAGATGACTAATCCAAATGTCTGACACCAATGCACCTGGTTTCCTGAATTTTCACTAATGATCAGTCAGTGATACAACTCAGACAGGGCTTGCATTATAGTTTATAAATGATCACCTTTATGTGTAGTTTATATGACATTTCTATGACTCGGTTTCCTCTTGTATCATAGTCAATGTTACCAACTACAAATATAGGACCTGATATTTATTATTGTAATCCCATTCATTAGTTACTTTATTACCTCTTCTATTAGTTCTTCAGACATAACGTGGAATCGAAGGTGGAATCAGCTCTGCTGGATTGAAAGGCTAGATAGATGTACTCATATCTGATTAAAATAACGTTATCCTTTAATTTCTACCTAGTATTTGTAGAAAAAGAAAATGATACACAGAAAAACAAGGATAACATTATTTTAATAATTTTAATGTATCTAGCCATCATATCACTACAGCAGCGCCAATTAAGGTTTAAATTCCGTTGATTATTCTATTATGTATACTGTTCTTGGGAATCCAGGAACGCATTTATTACAAACTGATAACATTATCAATGTTGGTTTCTATGGAGTTTCTTTGCAGTTGTACCTTATCAATTCCACACCAATTTACAGTAAGTTGAGCATGTACCCAGAATATTCTGTGTACAAAGTATTTTACTTATTACTACACTCAGCATCTCTATTTCCTTTTGTCTGCTTCCGAGGGTCATGCTATTGTGTATATTAATTTGTGCAATTTTACAGATGGCTCCACAACTTAATTATAATAATAACTAGATGGTGGCCCGATTCTAACGCATCTGGAATTCTAGAATATGTATGTAGTTTATTTATGAAGTTTTCAGAATAATGCAATTTATACACAGGATTCTGCCAGCCGGGTGCGACCAATTAGTGAAGCGTGGTTCAAATTCTGCACCAATTCGTGGCCAGAATGCGCCTGTCGCTGATTGTTCGCTGGCGGCCGAGCGTGACCAATCAGTGAAGCCAGGGCCGGCTCCAGGTTTTGAGGGCCCTGGGCGAAAGAGTCTCAGTGGGCCCCCTTCTTTAACACATACCACGATTCATGATACACAGATACAGCAGAGAAATATACCACAGCCAAGTAGCATACAACACAGCCCACATAGCATATGACAGAGCCCATGTAGCATATAGCACAGCCACGTAGCATATAGCACAGGCCACATAGTATATAGCACAGGCCACGTAGTATATAGCACATGCCACATAGCATATAACACAGCCACGTAGCATATAGCACAGCCACGTAGTATATAGCACAGCCCACATAGTATATAGCACAAAGATGTAGTATATAACACAGCCCATGCAGTATATAACACAGCCCACATAGTATATAACACAGCCCACGTAGTATATAGCAATGTGGGCACCATATCCCTGTTAAAAAAAAGAATTAAAATAAAAAATAGTTATATACTCACATTCCAGCGGCCCCTGGATCCAGGCCAGGCGTTTAGTGATGCTCCTCCCGATGCTTTGGTCCCAAGAATGCATTGCAGTCTCGCAAGATGATGACGTAGCGGTCTCGCGAGACCCGGAGCATCGCGAGGAGCGGGAAAGGCGTCGGAAGGTGAGTATATAATGATTTTTTTAATTTTTTTTTTAAATTATTTTTAACATTAGATCTTTTTACTATTGATGCTGCTTCAATAGTAAAAAGTTGGTCACACAGGGTTAATAGCAGCGTTAACAGACTGTGTTACACCGCAGCATGACGTGGTGTAACGCAGCCATTAAACCTGTGTGAGCGCTGACTGGAGGGGGCACTGAGGCCTCTATCACACGCATATTCATCACTGTAATGAGTGGGACCATGTGACTGCTCACACAGGACCTGCTGCCGGCGCTGAGAGACATCGCAGGAGCTTGGTGAGTATTTCCCGGCCGCGACCAATCAGTGACGCTGGATTTCCGTGACAGACAGTCAGACAGACAAACAGACGGAAGTGGCCCTTACACGATTATATATATAGATTTTTTTATTGCTATTCTTGGGCATCTTTTATTTTAGTATAATCGTTAGGGACTGGAAATGCTGTAAATTTCAGGACAGAAAATACACAGCTGAATATAGTAGAAAAAAAAAAAAGATGAGAATAGAAAAACAGCAGATACTTGGACCTGTTTGAAGATAACAGTTCTCTTGATATGTCAGCAAATTGTCCTCTAGGATTTCCTAGGATTTAAATTCTTCAATTTTACTTCTTGTCTCAATAAATCTTCTAGATAAATATTCCTGTTGGAAAATGCACACAGCTTCAGTGTCCGTGTCAGTTCCTATGGTCTGTGAGCTCCTGCTTTGTTAGTTCTGTACACACAATTATAAGTACTTATGCTTCCTCCCTTGGCCAGGAGAGTAGAATGTTCTGACCATGAACTGGAGCAGCTTTACATAGCTGGACACAGTGATTACACAGTACATATCAGCTCACATTTTCAAAATTATCTCAGGACAGGAATATCTTTATTAACACATTCAATTGTGGAACTGATTATTATTTCAAGATCTATTAATAAAAATGGCTTTGTTAGTGGGACAATCAATTTATTAGAGAAATTAGTAGGATTTTATTTTGTGCCTTGAACAATAGTAAAGAGTGTTTTTACTGCTTACTTATTTCTGGTTAACAAAATACCAATAATCCTTTATCACCACCTCTTTGAGATTTCTGTCTCTTTTTCTTACTAGATTTCCTGTAACAGATAGTTCCATCACAGCCTTTATATTCCTACCATCTACTTTGAGAGCATCAACCCTCTAGAAAGCTATTGGTTAACACAATTTTGGATAATGTATGCATGTTTGTAGTATATTGTTTATGACTATGTCATTATATTATGTGACCAAAGTAATAACATTTTCATCTACTTTCAATTACCAGCACATACTTATAAATATTTGTGTTTGCTGCAAAATTAATGTAAATACTTATTTAATTTAAGTCAGTTGGATTTTAACATTTTAATTAGCTATCACAATTAAATACTTACCTTTTAATTTAAGATACTCATAGGAGAGATATAGTTGTTGTCATCCCCTTAATTGAAGCAATATTGATTTGTCCTTAGAAGAAAGTTTGCAGTTGTTAATTACTGAGAGTTGGAAATGCTCTTTCTTCCAGCCTCCGTCCTGCTTTAAGATCTGGATTTAGTTAATACTTATTGTATATATTCCAGTTTTGCAGAGCAGGCACTTTTATTTTGTGCTATTTATATGACTTGTCATATTCCAGATGTGTGCTTATTTTTTCCAGATTACAGCCCATTGAGACATTGGTTTTTCCCCATTTTAGATTGGAAGTAAAATTCCTGTTTCAATTAGCAAAGATGAAAAAATCATAAAGAATTGCTGTCAAATAAAACTATACCGAGATGGTACTTCTCACATCTATTCAACTTCCATTAAATTGCTGATTGATGCACTGAAGTGGTGAGAGTAAATTTTCATTCACTATCACCATACAGTGTTGTACATCATATATATTCATGTCATTTTCCTTCTGGGAGAACAAACACTAATCTTGCTGGGACATTTCATGCACCTCCCTTTGTTTCAGTCTTGCCCCTTATAGACTGTATGGACAATATGATTTCCCTTCTCCAAGTAGTTGACGACAAGCATCCTGGAAGAAGCTGACCTTGTCCTGACCGTGGTCAGTAGCTTAAACGTGGAGCTATGGAATGGCAGAAATTGTGGTACAGGACGCTAAGAGATTCGGATAATTTAGGGAAGTTACTTCCAAACATATCATCACATGGGAACCCGTGACCATTGTTTCCACTTCTAAAGAAGTTCTAATGGCATTCCCATCCCAAATCAGCTTGGTGCAGGGGCTGGCAAAGCATGCTATATTTCCCTTCTAGTGATATCATTTGGCCAAGATATATTTACTGTGATATTGCAGGAAACGTAGTAGAGATGGCTAAGAGTTTACAGAAGTGATTTCCAAACTTACTACCACAGGGACACCAGTGTTTCCATTCCTAGGTAATGTAATCCCCCAAAAAGCAGCTTGGTACATGTGATGTTAAAGCATTTTATATTTTCTTTCCTGTATTTAGGATAGATTTACTGCTTTGCAAAGCATCATTGGACAGGCAGCGTAGGCAAATTAATAGGTCTGTTTGTTGCTGCCTTCTGAGGAATCCCTCTTCAGGGCTTAACCCCACCATCCCCCAGTTGGCTTTCACCTTCATGACCAGGCCAATTTTTTTTTAACATTTCGGATATGTCTACTTTACATCAATTTTGGAAATAATTTTTTTTTGTTAGGAACTTAAAAGGTTTAAAAGTTCACCAGCGATCTCTCATTTTTCCAGCAAAATTTACAAAACCATTTTTTTTTAGGGACCACATCATACTTGAATTCACTTTGAGGGGTCTATATGATAGATGATACCCAAAAGTTACACCATTCTAAAAACTTTCACAAAAAATTACTTCAGATCAATTTTATTTTTATTTTGGCAAGGTGATGGACCCCAAAATTTGTTGTGTAATTTCCACTGAACATGCCGAAACCCCATATGAGGGAGAAAACCACTGTTTGGGTGCACAGCAAAGCTCAGAAGGCAAGGAGCACCATTTGACTTTTTGAACTAAAAATTTGATGGAACAATTGGAGGATGCCATGTCGCGTTTGGAGAGCCCCTCATGTGCCTAAACAGTGAAAAACCCACACCATTTTGGAAACTAGTCCCCCCAGGGAACTGATCTAGTTGTGTGGTGAGCACATTGAACTCTCAGGTGCTTCACAGAAGCTTATAACGTTGATCGATAAGAATAAAAAAAATCTAATTTTCCACAGAAATATGTTTTTTAGCACAAAATATTCCATTTTCATAAGGGAAACAGGAGAAATTGCAGCATGCAATTTGTAGTGCAATATCTTCTGAGTATGCCGATACCCAATATGGGGTAGAAAACTCCTGTTTGGGCGCACAGCAGGGCTCAGAAGGGGAGGAGCGTCATTTGACTTTTTGAATGCAAAATTTCCTGGAAACATTAGCGGACGTCATATCCCATTTGGAAAGCCCTTGATGTGCCTAAACAGTGGAAACCCCCCACAAGTGACCCCATTTTGGCAACTAGACCCCTAAAGGAATGTATTTTGATGTGTGGTGAGCACCTTGAACCCTCACGTGCTTCACAGACATAACGTTGAGCCGTGAAAATAAAAAAAATAATTTTCTCCACAAAAATGTTATTTTGGCCCCAAATTTTGCATTTTCAACGGTAAGAGGAGAAATTGCACCATACCTTTTGTTGTGCAATATCTCCTGAGTATGTCGATACCCCATATGTGGAGGAATACTACTTTTGAGGCACAGTGCAAAGCTCAGAAGGGAAGAGGTGCCACATTGGAGTTCAGATCTTGCTGGACTGGTTTGAGGGTGCCATATCATATTGGCAGAGCCCCTGAGGTGCCAGAACAACAGAAAACTCCTATATATGATCTCATTTTACAAATTATACTCCTCATTGAATTCATCCAGTGGTGCAGTGATCATATTGACACCACATATGCCTCACAGAATTTTATACCACTGAGCGGTGAAGAAAGAATAAACTACATTTTTACCACTATAATTTTGTTTTAGCCCCAAGTTTTTAATTTTTCTAAGGGCTAATAGGATTTGTTTTCAACAAACTGAGGTCTGTTTTTTTCTGAGTGCGCCAAAACCCTACATGTATTCGGGAAATAGTTTTCAGGCACAGTGCAAATCTCAGAAGGCAAAGAGCACCAGTTTTTACTGTAATGGTTTGTGGGTGCCATGACCCACTGGGAGAACCCATGAGGTGCCAGAACAGCAGAGCTCCCCATAAGTGACCCCATTTTACAAACTACACTTCTCAATGAATTCATCTAGGGGTGCAGTGGTCATACTGATAAAACGGGTGTAAACAAAAATATAGAAAAAACAAGTCAGCTTACCTCTCCAGGCTGCTCCTAATCTATCCCCGCACGGAAGAAAAAAGCTGAGCAACTGGTTCATGTAATTCACACTTGAAGAGTAATCCAGCGTGGAGCTGGTACTTCCTCAAAAAATCTAAATTTATTATTCCATGATTAAAATTGTTCCAATGGAGTACCATAAAGAAATACTAGGTGAATATCAATACATTACAGCTTATAGCACTATGGCAAGGTTAGCCTACGCGTTTCGACAAATGTCTTACATAATATTTCTTTATGGTACACCATTGGAACGATTTTAATCATGAACTAATAAATTTAGATTTTTTTATGGAGGTACCTGCTCCCCGCTGGATTACTCTTCAATAGTGTTGAGCATTCCGATACCGCAAGTATCGGGTATCGGCCGATACTTGCGGTATCGGAATTCCGATACCGAGATCCGATACTTTTGTGGTATCGGGTATCGGTATCAGATCCATAGTGAGGTGTAAAATAAAGAATTAAAATAAAAAATATTGATATATTCACCTCTCCGGCGGCCCCTGGACATCACCGCGGGTAACCGGCAGGCTTCTTTGTTTAAAATGAGCGCGTTTAGGACCTGAGGAATGATGTCGCGGCTTCTGATTGGTCGCGTGCCGCCCATGTGACCGCCACGCGACCAATCAGAAGCCGCAACGTCATTCTCAGGCACTAAACTCCTCATTCTAGGAATTTAGGACCTGAGGAATGACGTCGCGGCTTCTGATTGGTCGCGTGGCGGCCACATGGGCGGCACGCGACCAATCAGAAGCCGCGACGTCATTCCTCAGGTCCTAAACGCGCTCATTTTAAACAAAGAAGCCTGCCGGTTACCCGCGGTGATGTCCAGGGGCCGCCGGAGAGGTGAATATATCAATATTTTTTATTTTAATTCTTTATTTTACCCATTAATATTTATCCCAGGGCCTGAAGGAGAGTTTCCTCTCCTTCAGACCCTGGGAACCTTCAGGATACTTTCCGATACTTGGTGTCCCATTGACTTGCATTGGTATCGGATATCGGTATCGGCGATATCCGATACTTTTCGGGTATCGGCCGAAACTATCCGATACTGATACTTTCAAGTATCAGACGGTATCGCTCAACACTACTCTTCAAGTGTGAATGAGAAAACAGATGTGTCACAGAATTTTATACCATTGGGCAGTGAAGAAAAAATAACTACATTTTTACCACCAAAATTTAGTTTTAGCCCCAGATATTACATTTTCCCATAAGAAGTGGGTAAAAATGGCACCAAAATTTGTCCCACAATTTCTACTGATCATGGCAATACATAGTAACATAGTAACATAGTTAGTAAGGCCGAAAAAAGACATTTGTCCATCCAGTTCAGCCTATATTCCATCATAATAAATCCCCAGATCTACGTCCTTCTACAGAACCTAATTGTATGATACAATATTGTTCTGCTCCAGGAAGACATCCAGGCCTCTCTTGAACCCCTCGACTGAGTTCGCCATCACCACCTCCTCAGGCAAGCAATTCCAGATTCTCACTGCAATAACAGTAAAGAATCCTCTTCTATGTTGGTGGAAAAACCTTCTCTCCTCCAGACGCAAAGAATGCCCCCTTGTGCCCGTCACCTTCCTTGGTATAAACAGATCCTCAGCGAGATATTTGTATTGTCCCCTTATATACTTATACATGGTTATTAGATCGCCCCTCAGTCGTCTTTTTTCTAGACTAAATAATCCTAATTTTGCTAATCTATCTGGGTATTGTAGTTCTCCCATCCCCTTTATTAATTTTGTTGCCCTCCTTTGTACTCTCTCTAGTTCCATTATATCCTTCCTGAGCACCGGTGCCCAAAACTGTAGAAAAGGGGGATACGAGGGGGAATCCCCAGCAAGGAGAAATGAGGAGAAATACCCCATATGTGGTTTTACAGTACTACTTAGACATACGGGAAGACTCAGGAGGAAAAGAGCGCTATTTGCCTTCCAGGGCGCAGATTTTCCTAGAACAGTTTGCGGACTCCATATACAAAACCTCTAATTGCTAGAAGAGCAGAATCCCCCCTCAAGTTGCCCCATTTTGGAATCTATACCCCTTGGGGAATTTATCTACAGGAGTAGTGATGATTTTCACTCCATGGGTATTTTCCAGAAACAAGCAGCAAAGAATGTTGCAGAGTGAAAATTGCAAACTGCCGTTGTAGTGACCAGTACACTGTAGTGACTAGTACGTTGCAGTCACCAGTACGTTTTGCAACATGGCGTGTGTAGACCATTCCATTAAAGTTTGCACTGCAATCCATCATTCCTTTCCTTCCGAGACGTGCCTTGCGCCCAAACAGTGGTTTTCCCATTTTCTCCTGTTACTCACTTATAAATTAAAAATTGGTGCTAAAAGATCATTTTTGTGGAAAAAATTTGATTTTTACAGCGCTACGTTGTAAACTTCTCTGAAGCACCTGGGTGTTCAAGGTGCTCACCACACATCTACATAAATTCCTTGAGGGGTCTAGTTTCCAAAATGTGGTCACGTGTGAGGGGTTTCAACAGTTTAGACACACCAGGAGCTTATCAAACGCGACATTGTGTCCGTTCTTGATTCCAGCCAATTTTGCGCTCAAAAAGTCAAACTGTGCTCCTTCCCTTCTGAGCCCTGCCGTGCGCCCAAACAGTGTTTTTTCTCCACTTAGGAGGCATCGGTATACTCATGAGGAATTGCACAGAAAAATCGAGGTCTGTTTTCTCCTTGTTATGCTTGTGAAAAAAAGTTAAAGGTTCATTTTTTCCTTCTACAGTGCTTCAGTTCCTCTGAAGCCCCTGAAGGGTTAATTAAGTTCTTGAATGTGGTTTTGAGCCCCTTGAACGGTGCAGTTTTTAGAATCGTGTCTCTTTTGGGTATTTTCTGTCATATACAGTGCCTTGTGAAAGTATTCAGCCCCCCAGAACTTTTTAACCTTTTCCCACATATCATGCTTCAAACATAAAGATACCAAATGTACATTTTTGGTGATGAATCAACAACAAGTGGAACACAATTGTGAAGTTGAACGAACTTTATTGGTTATTTAAATTTTTGTGGAAATTCAAAAACTGAAAAGTGGGGCGTGCAATATTATTAGGCCCCTTTAACTTAATACTTTATTGTGCCACCTTTTGCTGCATCAAAAGGTGGCGTATCATGAAGCAAAGCTGCAGAAGCTAACCCTGCCCCCACCACAGTGAACCCTGCCCACACCAGGCTCTCTATGTACATTGTATATTGATATTGAGCTGCTCATCAGAGGAGGGGGTGGAGTTGGACTAGCAAGCTCATGCACATCAGACCTGGCAATGATAATCTCCTAGTGATGTAGCCTTCACTGTAAGTAAACAGCACACAGCTCGATAAGTGACGCATCATTGAATTCTGTGTTTTAACCCCTACTTCATGCTGTCCTCAGATTACATAGCAAACACCTGCTGACAGATTCCCATTAACTATTGTATTTACAGCCTCCTGTACACATTATGATTCAGACTTAGTACTTGCACTCTACAAATTTGATTATCTTGTAAATGTTGCATTGTAACATACTGTGAGTACAGTTCCTTAATAAATCTTTTACAGTAATATCATAATAATATTTGACATTAGTTTGTTGAAGAGAAATAGCCCCCAAAGTGGCTTGATCTGTTTTATGAATATAAGTGAATACAGAAGTAGGTTTAGGCATATCAGTGGATATAATAAGTACACTCAATGATTAGCGTTATAACAAATTGAATAAAAGTTTTTTAAAAATTTTATAGTTTTATCTAGGATCTAAGTTGAGTGCAGCTTTCCCAGAAACTCCACCTGCTCGGTCTATGGCCAGAAGTATGCAGTTGTTTAAATACTCATCATCTCTAGGAGGAGTGAAGGAGCCAGAGTGAACTTTCTTCTTAGAGTGTGTTAAAATGAACTTTTGCTCAAGCACAGGACTGATCTCCAAACAAAAACTATTTTGTCCCATATATTAACAGCTTAATCACCGGGAAATCCCATTCCACAGACAGGCGAGCGGTGAGGAGGAGGGCAGTACCCACCAACCAGCAAAACTGCTCCTGGAAAAAGTGAAGAAATGTTTTAACCTATTGACACATCCCCCTCTGCTGATTCATTGATCTCCAAGCTGTATATAGGAGGGACCCAAAACCCTTCCTCAGTCTATAGAGCTGCAACTCGGAGAGCTACAGGATATCCAGCAACCAGGGTAGGTGACATCTGGAGTCTATTATCTTGCTCATAGTCTCACAATATTTGTCTAATTTTTCTTTCTTTCCTGAAAAGAATTTCTACTGAAATCTTCTGGATTATCCAAGATATTTGTGTGAAAGCTTTAAGCAATTATTGAAATTTTTTAATATTTTATGAACCGATCTCCTTATGCTATCTTACTTTACAGACGGTTAAATACCGTACGGGTGGTCTAATGGACCTAATTATTAGAAAAACTTCAGCCAGACAGTATAGATTATTTTTTCCCTAAAATTTCTTTTGTCTCAGGGAGCTGCTAATAAAACAGATGCTGCATGTCCCTCTCTTCCAAGTGTTTAGTGTGGGACTGCTCACTTCAGTCTGGAGCGTGAACGCATACTTGGATTCGCTTAGGACATGTTTTGAAACCTGGAAATATGGACGGTCATTTCTCATGTACACCAATAGATTAATGTGCTCCGAACGAATCCAGCTCGGCACAGATTCTAATGAAATATTTCCAATGCAATGTATACACAGGCCAATTCTCAGCAATCCGCACGTATTGGTGAAGTGCACAGATTTAAGACCTACAAGAGTTGACCTGGAAACTTTCCAATTCAGATGACGTTACCTTTTGGATACAAATACAATGATTCAGTGCATGTAAAATAGAATATTGGGAACACATGAAAATGTTTGTCAGGAAATCCTCCTACAAGTACAGTATAACGTTTTGGCTGAGTTCAATGTGTTTCCAAGACAAAATGCAGCCTGTGTACTTGTGTGTAGGGATTTACTGAAATACGGTCATTGCGGAAAGAAGAAGGAATTTGTGCAGAACACTGGTCCCTGTAATGGAGCTACACGATCACGTTAGATGCAGCTCTTAGGAAAAGCACATGACAGAAATGAACTCAATAGAGGCTTTCAGCTCCATCAGTGATTCCATTTAGATTTTTGCTATTTCATTTTAGGTTTATGATTTCATGCATGATTTCTTCTTTCATTTCCAAAAGTTTCCTTCCTTGTTTCTTTTACCGAGACCCGTTGATTGGGAAAAATACTCATTTTACGCTCTTATAGACAAGGCTTAAAAAGCTAGACCATGAAAAACGTTTATCACTTTTACACAGGATAGGCTATAAAGGTATGTGATCACCTAGAACTGGGATACTTGTAGTAAAAAGGATGGGGATCCTGGATTAGTGGGGTGATGCAGTTAGAGTTGGCTTTCCTATCATTTAGAAAGAGAGGGTACGGTTTGGCTCCATGGTCCTATAACTGTTAGACAAGTAGCTAAAAGGGAACCTGCCAGCTTATACATGGTGCCCGACCTACGGGAGGCATGTATTAGACACGGGAGCATGTATCAGACACGGGAGGCATGTATCAGACAGACATGGGAGGCATGTATCAGACACAGGAGGCATGTATCAGGCACGAGAGGCATGTATCAGACACGGGAGGCATGTATCAGACAGACACGGGGAGCAGACACAGGAGGCATGTATCAGACACGGGAGGCATGTATCAGACAGACATGGGAGGCATGTATCAGACACGGGAGGCATGTATCAGACACGGGAGCATGTATCAGACACGGGGAGCATGTATCAGACACGGGAGCATGTATCAGACATGGGAGCATGTATCAGACACAGGAGCATGCATCAGACATGGGAGCATGTATCAGATATGGGAGCATGTATCAGACACGGGAGGCATGTATCAGACAGACATGGGAGGCATGTATCAGACAGACACGGGAGGCATGTATCAGACAGACATGGGAGGCATGTATCAGACAGACACGGGAGGCATACTTCAGACAGACACGGGGAGCATGTATCAGACACGGGAGGCATGTATCAGACACAGGAGGCATGTGTCAGACAGACATGGCGAGCATGTATCAGACAGACATGGGGAGCATGTATCAGACATTCGAGGAGGCATGTATCAGACAGACACAGGGAGCATGTATCAGACACGGAAGGCGTGTATCAGACAGACACGGGGAGCATGCATCAGACACGAGAGGCATGTATCAGACACAGGAAGCATTTATCAGACATGGGAGGCATGTATCAGACACACAGGGAGCACGTATCAGACATGGGAGGCATGTATCAGACAGACACAGGGAGCATGTATCAGACACGGGAGGCATGTATCAGACAGACATGTGGAGCATGTATCAGACACGAGAGGCATGTATCAGACACGGGAGGCATGTATCAGTCACGGGAGGCATGTATCAGACACGGGAGGCATGTATCAGACAGACACGGGGAGCATGTATCAGACAGACACGGGCAGCATGTATCAGACACGAGAGGCATGTATCAGACACGAGAGGCATGTATCAGACACGGGAGGCATGTATCAGACACGGGAGGCATGTATCAGACAGACACGGGAGGCATGTATCAGACAGACACGGGGAGCATGTATCAGACACAAGAGGCATGTATCAGTCACAGGAGGCATGTATCAGACACGGGAGGCATGTATCAGACAGACATGGGGAGCATGTATCAGACACGAGAGGCATGTATCAGACACGAGAGGCATGTATCAGACACGAGAGGCATGTATCAGACACGACAGGCATGTATCAGACACAGGAGGCATGTATCAGACAGATACGGGGAGCATGTATCAGACAGAGGGAGCATGTATCAGACACGAGAGACATGTATCAGACACGGGAGGTATGTATCAGACACGGGAGGTATGTATCAGACACGGGAGGTATGTATCAGACACAGGAGGCATGTATCAGACAGACACGTGGAGCATGTATCAGACACGAGAGGCATGTATCAGACACGGGAGGCATGTATCAGACACGGGAGGCATGTATCAGACAGACACGGGGGGCATGTATCAGACATGGGAGGTATGTATCAGACAGACACGTGGAGCATGTATCAGACAAGTGCTGCATGACTATGCAGCATCAATAGTAAAAAGATATAATGTTAAAAATAATAAAAAAAATAAAAAAGCGTGATATTCTCACCTTCCGACGTCCCCTGCAGCCTTCCCGCTCCTCACGATGCTCCGGGAAGCTTCCGTTCCCAGTAATGCCTTGCTGCAATGACCACAGATGCCGCAAAGAATCACTGGGAACGGGAGCATCGCGAGGAGCGGGAAGGCTGCCGGGGAAGCCAGAAGGTGAGAATATCACGATTTTTTATTTTAATTCTTTTTTTTTTTACAGGTATATGGTTCCCAGAGCCTGGAGGAGAGTCTCCTCTCCTCCACCCTGGGTGCCAACCGCACATGATCCGCTTACTTCCCGCATAGTGGGCATAGCCACATGCGGAAAGTAAGCGGATCAATGCATTCCTATGTGTGCGGAATCCCCGCTATTCCTCACAAAGAATGAACATGCTGCGTTTTTTTTGCACAATGCAATTCCGCTGTGGAAAAACCGCAACATGTGCACAAAAATTGTGGATTGCATTATAATAATAGGATGCTTGATTTATGCATTTTTTTGCGGTTTTATCGCATTTGTATAGCGAAAAACTGCGAAAAAAACATGAGAAATCCTGAACGTGTGCACACAGCCTAACTCACAGTTTGTGGTGCAGTCCATGGCACTGATTACAGATGGTTATGGAGATCCGGGCAGTCTGGAAGCAATTTGGAATCCACCTAACCCGGTGAGTTCAGAGTAGGCCTCCCTTTTGTGCTGTATTTTGATGTCCTTTCTGCCTAAAGCTATGCTCAGTCCTCGGCTCCTTCTTGTTCTTTAGTCCTTGTGTGTATGGCAGGCAACTTGTGTATATTACAGATGTGACTCCTTCGTGGTGGCTCCGGGCTCTCCTTTGCTGCTGCGCCTTCAGATGTTGTGATGGGCCAGGAGACCTGCAGTCCCCTGCCCTCTGGATTTAGCTGCCGGGACTTTAGTACCCGCACAACCACAGACTCCGGCGTCCTGTCTGTAGCACTTGGCCCTGAGGTGATCTTATCTACAGCTCCAATCCTCAGGTTCCTCCTTGACTTCCTCTCTCCTCTCTGACTAACACTAGCTAACCCCGCCTCCAGGCCAGAACTTATAGACCAGCTTAAAAAGCCTGAAGCTAGGTTTAGAACTCCCCCTTCTGGTCTGGAGTCAGGAAAGTGTTGCATGCCAGTGTTGCATGCTAAGGGGATCCCTTCTTGCTTCCAGGCATGACATCACCCCCTGTGAGGGAGGCAATGCCACTGTGGCATCCGGACTCCTGGGGTGCCACATAAACTTTGATATTTGTTGGCCCCGCATAAGTTAACGTTCTGTTACCTCTTGGGCCTCCATACACTGCCCCGGTTGCACGTTATCTCTCTGCTTATATCCTAGTGGTTTGTGCATTTTGACCCTCTGCTGCTTATTATCACGCAGTTGTGTTCTTTTTCTAGCATTTTTGTGACATTTTATATCTTATTGACTTTAATTGAAAAACAGCAGTTGCAAAATTGCAATTGCCTCTGTGATTTCCATATGTTATAGTACAATAGAAACAACTCCAGGGCATTTCCTCATCCTTTATTCCTAAACCAATGTATTCCTGGCATTGTTTTTCAGCCATTTGAGATTCCTGTGTTTTTGATGGCAAGAAAAGTGTTGTCTGCAGTGCTATACTTGCCATCCAAAGTAGAAGAACCTAAAGGCAGCGTAATTAGTAAAAAGTCTGCTGCGTTAAAGATGGGGGCTGGAACAAAGCGCAGCTGGGAGGAGGCCCCCCATGACTGCTTTGAGCCGGGCGGTCTTTTTAAATAATGCTACGGCTGGGGATAGGAGAATGGAAAGGGGGGGGAGGGGTTTAGAAGGGGGAGGTAGTAGGGAAAGTGCGGGAAAACCGCCATTCCCTACCTTAATCCAGAGGAAGGAAGACGTGCAGGATGGCGTCGGCGGATTCAATGATGTCCCAGCTGAGAGAGATGGCCAGGTCCAGGAGAGGGGGCTGGCTTGAGGCCCAGCTGGCCTCCATCATCGGTGCTGCAGGAGGATCCGGGCAGAGCTCACGGGGCAGGAGGACCAGGCCCCCAGAGAGACTATCCCCCGAAGTCCCGGCGCGTGGCAGGCGCAGGCTCCGGAGCCCCTCCAGGGACCCTGCGGGCGGTGAGTCCGGCGGCGCTGCCCCCTCCGTTCGCTCCCGCGCCGGCAGGAATCCAAGTGCCCGGTCTGCAGGCGCCGGGAGTCGGGCCCAGGACACCGCCGCTGCTGCCGGGAGCGCCGGACCGGAAGTGCGGCCTGCGCGATCCAGGCAGAGCGCAGCCGCAGCTTCCCCAGCTCCTGTCAGATCTCCTGCTCCCAGGGGACGTGCGGCCGCCGCTCCACCGGCTTCTCCTGCTGTGCCGGTGTCCAGAGGGAGAGCGGCCGCCGCTCCCCCTGCCCCCTGCAGATCCACAGCGCCCAGGGGGCGCGCAGCGGCAGGAAGAGGAAGAGCAGAGCTGCCAGGAGGAACAGCACAGCCAGGCAGAGTGGCACAGCCAGGAGGAGCAGCGCGGCTAGGAAGAGCAGCACGGCCAGGAAGAGCAGCAGCAGCAGCCAGTAATCCGGACCCTTTACCGGCGGCAGGCACCCACAGCCCATCACCTCCCAGGGTGCCTGCTGGGATGACCACGAGGAGTACACAGGCGGCGGACGGTCAGCGGTCGGGGGATCTTATACGTCCCGCTTGTACCGAACGGCGCAGCGGAGGGAGAGATGCAGGCAGCAGTGTCGAGCTGCCTGCTCGGGAGCGAAGAATGTTACACGACCGGGCGGGCTCGCCCGGGTTGGAACGCGGGGATCGGTCGCGGTCGCCCAGGAGATCTCCGGAACATAGAGCAGCGTTTACCCGTTACCCATCGGACGGTGGGGTGGCGGGGGATACTGACGGCGGACGGAGGAGTGGATCGGTACAGCAGCTACAGCACGCTCGGGTCCCCCCTGGTGACGAGGAGGCCAGGGGCGCGGGCCTGGGGCAGAGAGGGCTAGCGGCGCAGCAGTTCCAGCACGCTCGGGTCCCCCCTGGTGACGAGGAGGCCAGGGGCGCGGGCCCAGGGCATCGACGCAGTGAGGAGGTGTCGGAGTCCAGCGGTGATCGTCAAGGGAGGTCGGAGCGACAGGGATCCGGAGGTCTGGCTGGCGGGGACACAGCACCCGCGCAGCGTTGTGAGTATGAGTCTATGTCTGGTTTGTCGCCCGCAGGGGCCGGGTTGCAGGAAGTTAGGGGAGGTCGGGTGGCGGTGTGTGAGGAACGGCAGAGGAGTGGGCCGATTGTGGCAGAGGTGCCAGGTATGCAGGACTTATTGCAGGGTATGTCACAAATTTTGCGTAGATTGGAGGGGGGGTCAGCAACTGGGGTTGCCGCATCGCCGGTGGAGGCGTGGTTGGCCGGGCGAGGGGTGGTACCCCCGTCGGGAAGTGGGTTGGTAAGCCCTAGTCGGGTATTGGAGGTGGCATCGGCAGGTGTATCGGTTTCGGTTCAGACAGAGAAGGAGAAAGGCGATACGGTTAAATTAGATGACAGAGCGAAAGGGGAAGTTTATGTGTGCTTTGAAGGGCCGTTGGGAGCGCATTTAAAAAAGGAGGTGAAGGAGAAGATTTGGAGAGACGAGTACGTGGAAATTTTTTCCCTGCTTCCGTTGGAGAAGTTTAACTTGGATAAAGGGAAAAAAGACGATAGCAAAAAGGAGGAGGAAGAAAAGCGGAGGTGGCGGTTAATTCCGCAGACATTTGCGAATTGGTTACAGGCATTCGCAATATTGGCGAGCGTAGTGGGGGAGAAAGTGCCCGAGAATTGCTCGGGTTTGTTTTGTTATCTGGACTCGATTGGGGAGGCGCATCGTACATACGGCGGTCAGACGTGGCTGCGGTATGATGAGCAGTTTAGGCAGAGGAAGGCGGTGAGGCCGGAAATTAGGTGGGACCAGAAGGATATAGGCCTTTGGCTGAAGGTTATGGCCCCAGCTAGACATGGGCAGTCCTTTCATGGGTCCGGGGGTGGTGGCAGCCAGCAGGCGGGACACGGAAGCAGTAGTCAGGGTGCACAGGGAGCAAAGGAGAAGTCTGGAACCTGCTGGCAGTTTAATGACGGGCAGTGTAAATACGGTAACACCTGTAAATTTAAGCACGTGTGTTCCCACTGTAATGGAAGTTCACACGGGGCTTCAAAGTGTTTCAGGAAGGGGAAAGGAAAGCCAGTTGTGGGTGCCGGTCAAGGGGGAGAGCCCGGTGAGGCTTCACGAGATGGCCCCCTTTCTAAATAGGTACCCTGATCAGGTGAAGGCAGGTATTATTTTTAATGGTTTTGCGGATGGTTTTAGGATTCCTCCTCCGAGTCACGAGGTTCCTTTTTCGATTAAGAATTTGCGGTCGGCAATGTTGCATGCCGAAGTGGTTGATGTTAAACTCAAGAAAGAAGTGGAGTTGGGAAGGATGTCTGGGCCGTTTTTGAACCCGCCGACTGAGGGTATGGTGGTTTCCCCTTTGGGGGTGGTGCCTAAGAAAGAGCCGAATAAATTTCGGTTGATTCAACATTTGTCGTATCCAAAGGGTCGGTCGGTAAATGATGGCATCGCCCAGGAACTGTGCTCTGTCGAGTATACATCATTCGATGCAGCGGTACAGTGGGTGAGAAGGCATGGCCCGGGGGCGCTGTTGGCAAAGACGGATATTGAATCGGCCTTCCGGTTGCTTCCGGTGCATCCGGACAGTGTTCCGTTGTTAGGTTGCTTTTGGAATGGTGGTTACTATTTGGACAGATGTTTGCCAATGGGTTGCGCCATTTCTTGTTCATTGTTTGAGACATTTAGTACTTTTCTGGAGTGGGTGGTTAGGGACGTGGCGGGAGTTCAGTCGGTTATCCATTATTTGGATGATTTTTTGTTTATTGGGCCGCCTGATTCCGCAGTGTGTCGTAATACGTTAACGGCTATGTTTTGGGTAGCAGAACTTTTTGGAGTCCCATTAGCGGCGGATAAGACGGAAGGTCCCACCACAGTGTTGAGTTTTTTGGGAATTTTAATTGACTCCGAGAGAATGGAGTGTCGGTTGCCGGAGGATAAGTTGGCCATGCTGCAGCAGGAGGTTGATAGAGCTAGAAGGAGGAGGAAGCTGACTTTGAAAGAGTTGCAGTCTCTCTTGGGTAGATTGAATTTTGCATGTCGGATCATACCCATGGGCAGGATATTTTGTCGCAGGTTGTCGGTCGCAACAGCAGGTGTGAAAGAGCCGCATCATTTTGTTCGCCTGAGCAAGGAACACAAAGACGACTTGCTAGTGTGGCAACGTTTCTTGTGCAATTACAACGGGCGGTCGTTGATTCAGCAGGAGGTCTTAACAAACTTTGATTGCGAGATTTATACGGATGCAGCCGGTTCGGCTGGTTACGGGGCCTATTGCGGTGGTCGTTGGTGTGCCGGACGGTGGCCGGGCCAGTGGAGGGAGTTGGGCCTTACAAAAAATCTGGTTTTGCTGGAATTGTTTCCCATCGTGGTGGCGGTTTCCATTTGGGGTGAAATGTTTGCTAACAGGAGGATTCGTTTTCATTGCGACAACATGAGCGTCGTGTCGGTGATGAACAGTTTATCGGCCTCATCCCCCCCGGTGGTTAAGTTGGTAAGGGAGTTGGTTTTCCGGTGCTTGGAACTGAACGCTTGTATTTCGGCTGTGCATGTGCCGGGTGTGCAGAACTCAATAGCCGATGCATTGTCTCGTTTCCAGTGGGACCGTTTTCGGGAATTGGCGCCGGACGCGGAGATCTCGGGAGAGGAATGCCCTTCGCATCTTTGGAGCGTGATTATGGACGAGCGGGCCGGTTGATTCGGGAGTCTGTGACGAGTCAAACCTGGGCATCATACGAAGCCTCTTGGAGGGTATGGCAAAGTTGGGTGTTGGTGTGGGGCCAGTTGGTGTCTGACGAAGATAGGATGTTGGCGGTGTTATTCTTGATCGGTAAGGCGGCCGAGGAAGGTTGGTCGATTTCGAAGGTAAACAAATTTGTTGCTGGATTGGCTTTTGCTTTTAAGTTGCAGGGGTTGGTGGACGCGACTAAGCATTTTTTGGTCAGACAAGCACTTAGGGGTTTTAGGAGAGGCAATCAGTCGATTGACCGTCGCCGCCCCATTTCGTTTAGCCTTTTGGAACGGTTGGGAGGAGTTTTGGAGATTATTTGTGGTTCGAGTTTTGAGTTGGCGTTATTTCGTCTCGCTTTTTCATTAGCATTTTTTGGGGCATTGCGTGTTGGGGAGCTGGTGTCGAGTTCCAGAGTTCGGGCAGGGGGTTTGTTGGCGGAGGATGTGGAAGTTTGGACGGGGGGTATCGTTTTTTGGATTCGGCGTTCAAAGACTGACCAAATGGGGCGAGGAAAACGTGTGGTGCTGGGGAGGGTTAACGGGTCTCTGATGTGCCCTAGAGGTTGTCTGGAAGCATACTGGCAGTTATGGTCAGGCAGATCTGGCCCTTTGTTGTGTCACGTAGATGGGTCCTTTTTGTCACGCTTTCAGTTCATTGCGGTGTTAAGAAGGGGCTTGCGGGAGTTGGGCCTTTCTCCGGATTTGTTTGGGTCGCATTCATTTCGTATCGGGGCGGCATCAGAAGCAGATAGTTTGGGTTTGGGCGCGGAAGACATTTGTAGAATTGGCAGGTGGACTTCCAATCGTTACTTAAGTTACGTCCGTCATTAATTTAGTGGGTGATTATGATTTTTGTATTTGACCCAAGTGTTTTTTCTTCATGCATCTTGTTGCAGGTGTGTCCCCTTACTTAGCCTGGATCTTCGGACATTCGTTCGTTCATTGGGGGGCGCTGCGGGCCGAGGTCAGGCCGGACGGTAGGCAACTGGGGTTTAGTAGGCGTCAAGTTGTCATTCGGTGGTTGGGATATAGGGGGATGGTATGGAGTAGGGCCCTTTCTGAATTTTCTAAGGCGGTTCGTTTAGATAGACAACCTGATATTTTAATTGTGCATTTGGGGGGGAACGACTTGGGTGTGCGGCCTGTCAGGGAGTTGATTAGGGACATACGGTTCGATTTGTTGAGGTTGCAGGTATCATTTCCTGGGGTGTTGATTGTATGGTCAGATATTGTGCCTAGGCAACGGTGGAGGGGGGCTAGATCTTTGAAGGGTATTAATAGGGCTAGGGTCAAGTTGAATAGGGCAATAGCGGGTTTTGTTTCCAGGAACGGGGGGATTAGTGTGAGACATTTTGAATTGGAGTCAGGGCTTGGTAACTATTGGTTGGAGGACGGAGTCCACTTAAACGCAATTGGGATTGATTTGTGGACTTTAGCATTGCAAGAGGGAGTTGAACGGGCGTTGGTGGCGTTGGGGCACTCACGAGCCTGAGGTGGTCAGGGCTGTTCGTGTGTGGTGGGGGGGCGGGGGTTCTTGGAGTTGACGCTGATTGGTTGGGGGAAGGAATTGGAGCATAATTGCAGGCAATTTAAAATGTGGTGGGGTTGGATCTGGCATTTTGGTATGGGCTCTGGACGGGGTTTTACCCTGGGAGCTGTCGGTGGTTTTTTCTCTTCCCGGAACGGGATGTACGGTGCCCTCGAGCTGGTTTTCACGGCTGAGGGTAATATGGTGGTCGATCTTCTCTTGTGGGGTTTTTTGCCAGATCTTTTTAGCTCCAAGAACCCTCCCCTCGAATTTATACTGTTGTATTTATGTTTATGTTAATTTTGTTAATAAAAGTTGGCCGCTGTGGCCAAAATATCCAAAAGAATAATTGGTTATGTTTTTATTTAAGGAAAAGGTTTGGTCGGTGGGCAGTCTTGGTGGTTAGGTTACATACGTAGGAAAAGACCGTACTCGGCATATGCGGTCAAGATGGGGGCTGGAACAAAGCGCAGCTGGGAGGAGGCCCCCCATGACTGCTTTGAGCCGGGCGGTCTTTTTAAATAATGCTACGGCTGGGGATAGGAGAATGGAAAGGGGGGGGGAGGGGTTTAGAAGGGGGAGGTAGTAGGGAAAGTGCGGGAAAACCGCCATTCCCTACCTTAATCCAGAGGAAGGAAGACCCACCCACCCTCCCTTGTTGGCTTGTGCTTGGGGGTTTTTTAATGAGGGGGGGGGGGGGAATTGTTGGGCAGAGTTTATATATTGATTTGGCGAAGGAAGTTATATATCTGTTAAAAGATAAAAAAAAAAAAAAAAAAAAAAAAGAAGGCATTTTGGGGTTTGGGATTACACTTTGTATGCGGGTGTTTGGTCATTATTTGCATTTTATTCGTTTATTGTCACAGTGGCAGTGGGGGGGCGGGGGTTCTTGGAGTTGACGCTGATTGGTTGGGGGAAGGAATTGGAGCATAATTGCAGGCAATTTAAAATGTGGTGGGGTTGGATCTGGCATTTTGGTATGGGCTCTGGACGGGGTTTTACCCTGGGAGCTGTCGGTGGTTTTTTCTCTTCCCGGAACGGGATGTACGGTGCCCTCGAGCTGGTTTTCACGGCTGAGGGTAATATGGTGGTCGATCTTCTCTTGTGGGGTTTTTTGCCAGATCTTTTTAGCTCCAAGAACCCTCCCCTCGAATTTATACTGTTGTATTTATGTTTATGTTAATTTTGTTAATAAAAGTTGGCCGCTGTGGCCAAAATATCCAAAAGAATAATTGGTTATGTTTTTATTTAAGGAAAAGGTTTGGTCGGTGGGCAGTCTTGGTGGTTAGGTTACATACGTAGGAAAAGACCGTACTCGGCATATGCGGTCATGGTGCATCAAAGCTCATGAGATTTTAAGAAATACATCCGCACGTAAACTGACAGGAGATCTGGGTTTGAAATCTACAGCATGTCATTTTTTTTGTGGCGGATATAGACTGGAATTTCTCTTATTGCAATGCAAAGAGTGAAACGCGTGGCTTCCTCGTACCTTTTTCGCAAAGATATCTGCTGTAGCTCATGTATATGGAGACTATGCAGTAGCACATGGAGTATAGGTTTGTGTTTTGGATCCAATAACAAATGTACGTTTCTGTATGACGCCTCTATGAGGCTCAGCATTGCCCCATAGTAGCAATAACCTAGGGTATTATAGTTCAGCACACATGAAATTGAACATATTATGATTTTTTTCTTACCTGGTCTCAAAGCACAGTCTGGGAATTCCTAGATAATTCACCATAGGGATTGTCCCACCATAAATATCATACTAGTATACAACATAAAATGGATACTATTTGAATTTTACCTTATGTAAAAAAATGGATCTTGTGAAGAGTTGTGACATTTCCTTACATTGCTAAAGTATATGGCAATGTGCATGTTTACGAGCTGAATGCTGCACCCACACACACCACCACGTTCCCCACGGTGGGGTTCCTATAGCAATCCCAAGCAGACAGTCGTGCAGACTGGCCAAGAAGCACCATGGCTCCCTACAGCAATCCTAAGCAGACAGTCGTGCAGACTGGCCAAGAAGCACCATGGCTCCCTACAGCAATCCTAAGCAGACAGTCGTGCAGACTGGCCAAGAAGCACCATGGCTCCCTATAGCAATCCTAAGCAGACAGTCGTGCAGACTGGCCAAGAAGCACCATGGCTCCCTATAGCAATCCTAAGCAGACAGTCGTGCAGACTGGCCAAGAAGCACCATGGCTCCCTATAGCAATCCTAAGCAGACAGTCGTGCAGACTGGCCAAGAAGCACCATGGCTCCCTATAGCAATCCTAAGCAGACAGTCGTGCAGACTGGCCAAGAAGCACCATGGCTCCCTATAGCAATCCTAAGCAGACAGTCGTGCAGACTGGCCAAGAAGCACCATGGCTCCCTATAGCAATCCTAGGCAGACAGTCGTGCAGACTGGCCAAGAAGCACCATGGCTCCCTATAGCAATCCTAAGCAGACAGTCGTGCAGACTGGCCAAGAAGCACCATGGCTCCATTAGTCCTTTACTGTTTTCATTCTGGACGGGTTAATCCACACAGTGTTGTGGTCTTTCCGTGCTTCTCTTATCTTCTCTTACCACTGCAGAATTCTGGGAATGTAAGTCTTCTTATATCCCAATGGTCATAAATTGTAGATTGCAAGTGTATCAGTTTCCATCTCCTACATGTGCTTCTACTTGACTTGTGGGTGTAAAGCGCAATAGTTCACGGGAAGCCTGGATGGGTTTTTCTAAACACAGTTCTGAGACCCTCAGCAAAAAAAAAATCTTCTCAGGGTCTGTTCATACAATGCCTTTTTTTCAGCGCAGGCGAACTACAGAGGAAAATATTAAGGGAAGCTAGATGCTTTTTGGATGCCAACAGGTTTTTTTTAGTGTTCTTATAGTGCTTTTGTGGTGTCTTTTGTGCTGGAGTTTTTGGTCATTTTTAACCTCATAAATAATGAAGAAACTAGTTTTCATGCAAAAATGCTTGCAAATCTGCCTGGGGTCTGCCCGCCATATTTTGAGCCTGCCAATTGACTACTAATAGAAAGTATAGAGCATCTTGAGAGCGGAAAACACCCGAAGAATAGTCTGCTCACATTTTTTAACCATTTGGCATCTTTGCAAACCTGAAGTAGTTAGAACATGTTGGAAAGCCTGAGCATGTGAAGAGCGAGTGATTTTTACATAATTTATTTAGCAATTTTCAGGCAGTTTAAGCGTAGGAACCACCTGTCATGTGAACATATCCTAAGTGTACAGGTACCCTTACAATAAGCAACTTTGTAATTTATCTTATCAGAGAAATCTGCTTTTTCTTCTGTCAAAAGTAATCAGTCATTTTCAAAATTCTAGGTAAAATCTGTATCCAGTGAGGACTTTCCCATTACAGAGAGAGGGGATGATCGTTGCTCCTGATGAGAGTCTATGTAGATTGGAGAGGGAGGAGCTCTGCTTCTAGCTCCTCCCCTCCACATAGACTCTCATCAGTAGCTGCTCTCATCCCCTCTCTCAGTAATGGAAAAGTCCTCACTGAATACAGATTTTACCTAGAATTTTGATAATGACTGATTACTTTTGGCAGAAGAAAAAGCAGATTTCTCTGATAAGATAAATTACAAAGTTGCTTATTTTCCTGTGTGCTATTGATTTATGAAATAAAAATGAAAATAATGGTTACACTTTAAAGTACACTGCTCATCAAAATAAAGGGAACACTAAAATCCCACATCCTAGATATCACTGAATGAAATATTCCAGTTGTAAATCTTTATTCATTACATAGTGGAATGTGTTGAGAACAATAAAACCTAAAAATTATCAACATAAATCACAACTAATTTCCCACGGAGGTCTGGAGTTGGAATGATGCTCAAAATCAAAGTTGAAAATGAAGTTACAGGCTGATCCAACTTCAGTGGAAATGCCTCAAGATAAGGAAATGATGCTCAGTAGTGTGTGTGGCCTCCACGTGCCTATATGACCTCCCTACAATGCCTGGGCATGCTCCTGATGAAGGGGCGGATGGTTTCCTGAGGGATCTCCTCCCAGGCCTGGACTAAAGCATCTGCCAACTCCTGGACAGTCTGTGGTGCAATGTGACGTTGGTAGATGGTGCGAGACATGATGTCCCAGATGTGTTCAATCGGATTCAGGTCTGGGGACTGGGGAACGGGTGGGCCAGTCCATAGCTTCAATGCCTTCATCTTGCAGGAACTGCGGCCACACTCCAGCTACATGAGGTCTGGCATTGTGCTGCATTAGGAAGAACCCTGTGCGGCCCTCCAAAAAAATGCCACACCATTACTGACCCACTGCCAAACCGGTCATGCTAAAGGATGTTGCAGGCATCTCCAGACTCTGTCACATGTGTCACATTTGCTCATTGTGAACCTGCTTTCATCTGTGAAGAGCACAATGCGAAAGTGGCAAATTTGCCAATCCTGGTTTTCTGTGGCAAATGCTAAGCATCCTGCACGATGCTGGGCTGTCAGCACAACCCCCATCTGTGGACGTCGGGCACTCAGACCATCCTCATGGAGTTGGTTTCTAACCATTTGTGCAGAGTCCAGACACATGCACATTTGTGGTCTGCTGGAGGTCATTTTGCAGGGCTCTGGCAGTGCTCCTCCTTTTCCTCCTTGCACAAAGGCTGAGGTAGCAGTCCTGCTGCAGGGTTGTTGCCCTCCTACGGCCCCCTCCACATCTCCTGGTTTACTGGCCTGTCTTCTGGTAGCACCTCCAGCCTCTGGACACTACGCTGACAGACACAGCAAACCTTCTTGCCACAGCTCACATTGATGTGCCATCCTGGATGATCTGCACTACCTGAGCCACTTGTGTGGGTTGTAGAGTCTGTCTCATGCTACCACGAGTGTGAAAGCACAGCCAACATTCAGAAGTGACCAAAACATCAGCCAGAAAGCATTGGTACTGAGATGTGGTCTGTGGTCCCCACCTGCAGAACCACTCCATTATTGAGTTTGTCTTGATAATTGCCAATAATTTCCATTTGTTGTCTATTCCATTTGCACAACAGCATGTGAAATTGATTGTCAAACAGTGTTGCTTCCTAAGTGGACAGTTTGATTTCACAGAAGTTTGATTTACTTGGAGTTATATTCTGTTGTTTAAGTGTTCCCTTTATTTTGTGAGCAGTGTATATGTCCATATTCATGTGTTTTATGCCGTTTTTGAAGTCAAAGCAAGAAATGGATCACAGAAGGAGGTTCCTAAAATGCCCGCAGCTTCTCCTCTCTAATGCATTTTTGGATTTAAAAACTGCATCAAAACCTGTACTTGTGAATGCAGTTTTGAAGATGATTCTGAATGTGGCAAATTATTCTAATCAGACATCAGATCATGTTTGTGCCACTGCATCTCACTATCAATACGTAAATTTAAGTAAGATTTTTAAAAAACATGTGTCAAAGAATATGTTTAACATAAGTTGACTGGTGCGGAGGCTACGAAGTCTGTAGCACAGTGTTCCCCAACTCCAGTCCTCAAGAACCACCAACAGGTCATGTTTTCAGTATTTCCTTAGTATTGCTCAGGTGATAATTGCATCACCTGCACAGGCAATAATTCCATCACCTGTACAATACTAAAATCCTGAAAACATGACCTGTTGGTGGCTCTTGAGGACCAGAGTTGGGGAACACTGCGTAGCATGTCACTTCATGCTGTGGATGTCACTGCAGATTTGTAATTTGCGGCTAAACCTCAAAATCTGCTGTAGTTTTTACCGTTGCAAATGTTGCTGCAGCTCAGAAGGTCTATAGGGGAAATGTGCCAAGTTTTCATACCTTAAGGGTATGTGCACACTTGCGGATTCTCTGCGAATCCGCAGCGTTTTTTGCAGAGCAGAAATGCTGCAGATCCGCAATTGATTTACAGTACAATGTAAGTCAATGAGAAAAAAAATGCTGTGCACACTTTGCGGAAAATCCGCTGCGGAAACACTGCGGTTTAAAAGAAGTAGCAATTCACTTCTTTTTTGTGAATCCGCAGGCGTTTTTGTACCCATTCCATTATAGAAAACCGCAGGGGTTAAAAACGCAGCAAATCCGCAAGAAAACCACAGCAAAAACGCACAAAAAATGCTGTGGAACCGCAAAAATACGCGACAAATCCGCAGGTGCGTTTTCTGCCAGGAGAGGCAGAATCCGCACCAGAAATTCCTAAGCCTAATCCGCAACGTGTGCACATACAGTACAGACCAAAAATTTGGACACACCTTCTAATTTAAAGATTTTTCTGTATTTTCATGACTATGAAAATTGTACATTCACACTGAAGGCATCAAAACTATGAATTAACACATGTGGAATTATATACTTAACAAAAAAGTGTGAAACAACTGAAATGATGTCTTATATTCTAGGTTCTTCAAAGTAGCCACCTTTTGCTTTGATGACTGCTTTGCACACTCTTGGCATTCTCCGGATGAGATTCAAGAGGTAGTCACCGGAAATGGTTTTCACTTCACAGGTGTGCCCTGTCAGGTTTAATAAGTGGGATTTCTTGCCTTATAAATGGTGCTGGGACCATCAGTTGTGTTGAGCAGAAATCTGGTGGATACACAGATGATAGTTCTACTGAATAGACTGTTAGAATTTGTATTATGGCAAGAAAAAAGCAGCTAAGTAAAGAAAAACGAGTGGCCATCATTACTTTAAGAAATTAAGGTCAGCCAGTCCGAAAAATTGGGAAAACTTTGAAAGTGTCCCCAAGTGCAGTGGCAAAAAACTCAAGTGCTACAAAGAAACTGGCTCACATGAGGACCACCCCAGGAAAGGAAGACCAAGAGTCACCTCTGCTTCTGAGGATAAGTTTATCCAGGTCACCAGCCTCAGAATTCGCAGGTTAACAGCAGCTCAGATTAGAGACCAGGGCAATGCCACAGAGAGTTCCAGCAGCAGACACATCTCTACAACAACTGTTAAGAGGAGACTTTGTGCAGCAGGCCTTCATGGTAAAATAGCTGCTAGGAAACCACTGCTAAGGACAGGCAACAAGCAGAAGAGACTTGTTTGGGCTAAAGAACACAAAGAATTGACATTAGACCAGTGGAAATCTGTGCTTTGGTCTGATGAGTCCAAATTTGAGATATTTGGTTCCAACCACCGTGTCTTTGTGCGACGCAGAAAAGGTGAACGGATGGACTCTACATGCCTGGTTCCCACCGTGAAGCATGGAGGAGGAGGTGTGATGTGTGGGGGTGCTTTTCTGGTGACACTGTTGGGGATTTATTCAAAATTGAAGGCATAATGAACCAGCATGGCTACCAATACATCTTGCAGTGGCATGCTATTCCATCCGGTTTGCATTTAGTTGGACCATCATTTATTTTTCAACAGGACAATGACCCAAAGCACACCTCCAGGCTGTGCAAGGGCTATTTGACCAAGAAGGAAAGTGATGGGGTGCTACGCCAGACTTGAACCCAATCGAGATGTTTGGGGTGAGCTGGACCGCAGAGTGAAGGCAAAAGAGCCAACAAGTGCTAAGCATCTCTTGGAAGTCCCTCAAAATTGAAAGACCATTTCTGATGACTACCTCTTGAAGCTCATCAAGAGAATGCCAAGGGTGTGAAAAGCAGTCATCAAAGCAAAAGGTGACTACTTTAAGGAACCTAGAATATAAGACATATTTTCAGTTGCTTCACACTTTTTTGTTAAGTATATGACTCCACATGTGTTAATTCATAGTTTTGATGCCTTCAGTGTGAATGTACAATTTTCATAGTCATGAAAATACAGAAAAATCTTTAAATGAGAAGGTGTATCCAAACTTTTGGTCTGTACTGTAGCCTTAAAGGTCTCATTTTTGGTTAAAAGTATATTTCAAAGCAAAAAATACAGACAGTAAAGATGGTTCTGGAGAGCCACCCAGCAGCTTTCAGCATGTGTGGGCGCCATTACTTCTGTAGCTAACACTTTGGAGTTTATTCAAGCATTACTTACAAGCTTCCTGACATCCCTTGTTTATGCTAATCACTACCAGACACGGTCTGCTTCTCACATGTACAGAACTCTCATATGTTTATATTAGCGTCTATAAACACAGATATATGACTGGACCCAGTGCTAAGTTGCACTTTACAATTTAAAAAAATAGATAATACATTTATAAAAAGTGCACGTTCTCATTTTTAATATGGTCCATTGGCAGGGCCGTATTTAGAATTTCTGCTGCCCTAGGCACTTTTAGTGTTGCCTCCCCCTTTGGTGAGTATGACACTATCGGCAGTGACTTTGACAAGAATCGGTGATGTGAAAGTAGCCTTTTGCAGCAGATCGGGCAGTTTTTCTGCATCTGCCTTGTAACGGATCACTTACGGCAACACTGCGTTTGGCCTCATTCATTCCCTATGGGATTTGCGGCACTTGCCGTGATCTGGCAAATGCAGTACCATACCTTCCAACTTTTGAAGAAGGGAAAGAGGTATAAAGTTTGCGGCACGCGTAGTGCACTGCGGCAAATTTTAGGCCACGCCTCTGACCACATCCATTTCATAACTAGTCACACCCATATCCACGTCCCAACGACACCCATTTAGCACTGCTGATCACACTGTTTCATAAACAATAATTATAAACAAAAAAATGTGGCCACACAGTGCTCCATACTGTATAAGGGCCACACATGATGCTCAATACTGTATAATGGCCACACATGATGCTCAATACTGTATAATGGCCCCACATTATGCGCAATACTGTATAATGGCCACACATGATGCTCCATACTGTATGATGGCCCCACATGATGCTAAATACTGTATAATGGCCACACAGTGCTCCATACTGTATAATGGCCACATATAATGCTCAATACTGTATAATGGCTACACATGATGCTCCATACTGTATAATGGCCACACATGATGTTCCATACTGTATAATGGCTACATATGATGCTCCATACTGTATAATGGCCCCACATGATGCTCCATACTGTATAATGACCCCACATGATGCTCAATACTGTATAATGCCCCCCTCCCATCTTGTATGCATGGCTCATCTCCCCCCATCCTGTATGCATGGCTCATATCCCCCCTGTATGCATGGCTCATCTCCCTCCCATCCCATATGCATGGCTCATCTCCCTCCCATCCCATATGCACGGCTCATATTCTCCCCCTCCTCTATGCATGGCTAATATTCCCCCCCTCATGTATGCATGGCTCATCTTCCTCCCATCCCATATGCATGGCTCATATTCCCCCCTCCTGTATGCATGGCTCATATTCCCCCCCGTATGCATGGCTCATATTCCCCCCCGTATGCATGGGTCATATTCCCCCCCTTCATGTATGCATGGCTCATCTCCCTCCCATCCCATATGCATGGCTCATATTCCCCCCCTCATGTATGCATGGCTCATCTCTCAACCCCCCACTCCCGCTCCTGCTCCCATCTTGCATGGCTCGGCTCCCCGTCCTCCTTCATCCCCTCCATCCCCTGTCCCCCCGTCCCTCATACTCACCTTTACCACACCTTGCGGCCGCACCGAACATCCCCCTAGCTCTGTCCCGACTCCCGGCACAGCACCTTCTTCCTGTGTGAGCGGTCATATGGTACCGCTCATTAAGGTCATGAATATGCCCATATTCATGACCTTAATGAGCGGTACCACGTGACTGCTCCCTCAGGATGAGCTGCAGGCGCCGAGAACAGGCATCGCTGGAGCAGGGTGAGTATGATGTCTTCAAGGAGGGTGGGAGGCAAGCAGGCAGGCAGGCAAGTGGGCGGGCAGCCGGGGGGGGCGGTCAATGGGGAGGTGGCCCAGGACTTAAATAAAAAAATTAAAAGAAAAAAGAAAAAACCTTGCTCAGGTGCCACCCCCCGCATCGTCCCGTGCCCTCAAGTGCAAATACGGCCCTGTCCTTTGGGATACATTCATTAAAGGGATTGTCTGGTCAAAACTGATAAGTCTACAGTCAATCTGTGTGACTGCAGACTTACGAATTCCCCTTACCTGATGCACTGCGGGGATTTGCTGGCTTCAGAACCGAGACTGGAAGGTATGTATGAGTTATACATACCTATTGAAACGAGGCAGCGCCCCATCTAGTGAAGTGGACAACCAGTGGGCATGTCCAACTAGAGGGCGTGGCCTCACTCCATACATTTATATGGATATTGAATAGCTAATTTATTTTATTATTATTATTATTATTCATTTTTATAGCGCCATTTATTCCATGACGCTTTACTTGTGAACGGGGCGAATATAGACAAGTACAATAAACATGAGTAAAACAAGGCACACACAAGTACAGGAGGAGAGAGGACCCTGCCCGCGAGGGCTCACAGTCTACAGGGGATGTGTGAGGATACACTAGGTGAGGGTAGAGCTGGTCATGTGGCGGTTCAGTATACTGGGGATCACTGCAGGTTGTAGGCTTTTCAGAAGAGGTGGGTCTTATTTAGCTAGGAATTTATATGAAATAGCTAATACTAGACAAAAGAGAGAGAGGATTCAAAAAGATATAAGCTGGAGCAGTGGGCAGCAGTTAAAAGAATGGTTTTTAACAAGGAAAAATGCAAAGTACTACATCTGGGTAATAAAAATGAAAAAAGCATATACAGAATGGGAGGCATAGGGCTAAGGAACAGCACATGTGAAGACTTGAGTATAATAATAACATAGTAACATAGTTAGTAAGGCCGAAAAAAGACATTTGTCCATCCAGTTCAGCCTATATTCCATCATAATAAATTCCCAGATCTACACCCTTCTACAGAACCTAATAATTGTATGACACAATATTGTTCTGCTCCAGAAAGACATCCAGGCCTCTCTTGAACCCCTCGACTGAGTTCGCCATCACCACCTCCACAGGCAAGCAATTCCAGATTCTCACCGCCCTAACAGTAAAGAATCCTTTTCTATGTTGGTGGAAAAACCTTCTATCCACCAGACGCAAAGAATGCCCCCTTGTGCCCGTCACCTTCCTTGGTATAAACAGATCCTCAGCGAGATATTTGTATTGTCAATAGATCACAGACTGAATATGAGTCAACAGTGTGATGCAGCAGCAAAAAAGGCAAATGCAATTCTGGGATGTATTAACAGAAGCATACAGTCTAGATGACGTGAAGTCATTATTGCCCTTTACTCACCTTTGGTCAGACCTCATCTGGAATATTGTGTCCAGTTTTGGGCACTACATTTTAAAAAAGACATCAACAAACTGGAGCAAGTTCAGAGAAGAGTGACCAGAATGGTGACCAGTCTGCAAACCATGTCCTATGAGGAACGGTTGCAGGATCTGGGAAGGTTTAACTTGCAAAAAAGAAGACTGAGAGGAGACTTAATAGCTGTCTACAAATATCTCACGGGCTGTCACATTGTAGAAAGATCATCTTTATTCTCATTTGCACAAGGAAAGACGAGAAGCAATGGGATGAAACTGAATGGGAGGAGACACAGACTAGATATTAGAAAAAACTTTTTGACAGTTAGGGTAATCAATGAGTGGAACAGGCTGCCATGAGACATGGTGAGTTCTCCTTCCATGGAGGTTTTCAAACAGAGGCTGGACAGACATCTGTCTGGGATGATTTAGTGAATCCTGCTTTGAGCAGGGGGTTGGACCAGATGACCCAGGAGGTCCCATCCAACTCTAACATTCTATGATTCTTTGATTTCCATAGAAATGGGGCCACACCCCGTCTAGTGACGTGGACAACCAGTGGCCATATCCAACTAGACAATGCGGCCTCACTCTATACAAGTGTATGGAGAGTGAGACCACGCTCACTGGCCAGGGGAATGTATAACTCATACTTACCCTCAGGTCCCGGGTCAGAGACTGACAAATTCCTGCAGCACACAGTGACTCCAGACTTATTGGTTTTGATTGGAAAATCCCTTTAAGACTGGTATTGCCCACAGTTGTCTTAATAAGGGGCTCACTGGAGTACGCTGAGCCGAATTCATTAAGATGCACTTGCCACTTAATGAATTTTGCTCACCTCTCCCGTAGCGTGCGCCTGCGTGCATATAGCCTCAAACGTTAGTCCAATCACATTTCTCTTGAAAGAAAAAATTTGACGGGCAGGCGTAGCCTCAACCCTGTCTCACCCCAGCTGCTCATCAGCTCAGTGCATGTTCAAATTAGCGTGAAAATACCAAAAATTCCAAAATCTTTGCGCAATTCTGTGTTGTGCTAACATATTGAGGCTTTTCAAAGCATTTTATGCTCGTTTTCTACTGTAAAAGCTTTGATGAATCCTCCCCGCAGTCTATGGAAGAATCACTAAAAGTTTTTATCTAACTTCCTAAAAAGACTTGTTAATGGCTGATATCTACATTAGCTAGGTGCATAAGAAGACTATTTGCTTGGATAGGGATGTTTATATAAAACAGCTCAAAACCAACATATATCGTAATTCATAACATCAAGATTTGTAGATAGGACCTTTTATTGGATAACCATCTGCCCACTGAATTTGTACTGACTCAGGAAAGATGGCTCAACCACAAGATAACAACGGCAAGAGCAGGAACCAGTCTAAGCAACGGTTTCTATATGAGAGGGCACAGGTCGCCTAGTAAAGAGGACCTATTACCTGCGATAAATGTGTATTTTACCCGAATATAAATGCCTCTGTTCTGCTGATTCTGGTATTCTGGTGTCATATTTATTTTTTATCTGCGCCTCTCCTTTCCTGAGATATTGGCCCCCTCTCCTCTTCACACAAATGCAGTATTTTTAGCCTGGTGGGTGTGATCCCCTGCTCTTCTCTATGTGATTCTTCTGGAGGACCACGACCAGTTGGATAAAAAGTCTACTGAAAGAGGAGCCATATCTCAGGAGCGCAGATGTTCAAGAACAAAAGAAGAATAATACCAGAGTCAGCAGAACAGCGGCATTTACCCCCAGCTAAAAATGAGAGATTTATCACAGGAGGCAGGTCTGTGTAATAAGTGACTTTGAAGATACAGTAATCAGACATCTTTGTTTTTGTGAATAAATCCCATCCGTTGCTTAGCCTATTGTTATCCTGCAAATATTATTTATCGCCTATCCCCATAGTAGGTGATCAATATACTGTGTGATCAATGGGGGCCAACCTCTGAGACTCCTACCGATCATAAGAACAGCGTTCTCGTATGCCCCGGTGTGAGTGAAGCTCATGTGTTACCATTACTCCAGTCCCTGTGTGCGGGAGCAGTGGTCACATATGGGCACTACCATTCTCAGAAACCCATAGAAGTGAATGGAGAGGTGGTCACACGGGTTTGCTACTGCTCCATTCACACAGGATTTAGGGAGCAGTCTGAGCCCCAGTGATCTTATTTTGGGGTCACCTTATCACTGATCCAGGTGGATGATATTGCCTGGATAGTTTGCTTTAGATTGTGAGCCATAATGATAGGGATGAGCGAATAGCTTTGGCTCCCTCCATATCTGAATATGTATAGCTCTTCCCGAATAGCTGTCTCGGGAACCCGGATACCTGGAGCGCTCCCGATAATTAGCTGTTTGGTGCGGCAGCTGCATGTGTCACGACAGTGTCATAGTCACAACACATGGACGGCCTGTGTGTTAGGCAATCCCTGCATGTGTTGCGGATGTAGAACAGCTGTGAGACATGCAGGCACGGGAACCTGAACATATTGTTCGAGCACGCTGAAGACACTAGGTTAGCACCTGAGCATGCTCAGATAACACCTTCACTAATAGAGGGGAATATAGCAATAAACCCTTGTCTGTATCCATCAATCACCTCTCTGCTGCATTTCGTTTTGTGGAATGTCTTGAACTTATCTTGAGTTGCTTATAAAATAACCTGAATTCTTTACCTAATCCGGGCTTATGCCGACTATTAAATGTAATAAACATCTGTGGGTGAACGGGATTGGGCAGATCCTGGCATATACGGTATCATATGTATTAACTGTTTCAGGTTTGGTTATCATTTCTGATGCGCAGCACAGAAGACGGAGCAGGCGGCGAGCGTTTGGAAGTCTTCCTAGAGCAGTAGACTGTAAATTGTGCTGGACCGTCAGGATGGGAGGGCAGACGAGGATAAGAGGCTGCTGCCTGGATTCTGTACTGCTCTCAATAGTCGCAGTTACAAAGTAATCTTGTAATTGTAGAAGCTCAATGTGCTGTCAGGACGAGGCACCGGTCAATTCTGCTTTCTAGCCCACAAGGTAGAGGTGACACTGGTTTATGCAAGTCAAGAGAAAAATACATATGCTCTACAATCGGTGCCTTTTTGTGGTTTCTTTTCACACTTTTTATACATTTTGGGGTTCTGTCTCTTGTATCCAAATGCAGCATTGTCAGGGTGTGGATGACCCTTGGGTGTGTGGAAGATTCAATCTCCCCGTAACCATGGCGTTGACGGTAGTCTCCATAAAACAAGGGTGAAGGAAGTCTAAATTTCTGCCCCCTGAAATAAATACACACATTTGATGAGTTGATCCTCATGCAGCAGGGAGCTATCGCCCAAACCAGTAATGTAATGGGAGACAGAGCTGGTGAGTGGATTTTTAAAGAGGTTGCCCAGAACCGGCACCACAGAGCTGCTGTAGCAAACAGTGTACAGCAGGGGTGAGGAATCTTTTTTCTGCCAAGGGCCATTTGGATATTTATACCATCCTTCGGGGGCTATACAAACTCTGCCCACAAAGTACATCCTGACTCTGGCACTGGTTTCAGGACGTAATCTTTCATTGCATGCCCTTCAGTGTTCAGTAGTGAACACTGCATGTGTGTACTAACAGAGCAAGAAGAAATTAATGAGCTTGTGGCAATCAAAATACACCTCCCTGCCCAGAATGCAGTCACCGAGAATCTCCTCAGGGGCCTGGTAAAAGGTCATCGAGGGCCGTACATGGCCCTGGGGCCTGACGTTCCCCACCCCTGGTGTACAGAGTTGTAACAACATTTTTGGATACTGCAACTCAACTTTTACTAGTATCACGGATGATCACTACACCGTGTACTGAGCTGTGATGAATGATCTGACTCCATACATTGAGCACATCCAGCCACAGCATGACCTGATAACAGCTGACCAGTGGGGGTATCCTGTGTAAGACCCCCCAATGATGCCTATGCAGCATCAATAGTAAAAAGATATAATGTTAAAAATAATAAAAAAAATACAAAATCGTGATACTCTCACCTTCCGGCGGCCCCCACAGCCTTCCCGATCCTTGCGATGCTTCCGTTCCCAGCGATGCCTCACGACAATGACCCCAGATGACGTAGCATCACACGAGACCGCTACGTCATCACAGGTCATTGTGGCAAGGCATCACTGGGAATGGGAGCATCGCGAGGAGCGGGAAGGCTGCCGGGGCCGCCGGACGGTGAGTATATAACTATTATTTATTTTAATTAATTTTTAGGGCCTGGAGGATAGTCTCCTCTCCTCCACCCTGGGTACCATCCACACATGATCCGCTTACTTTGCGCATGGTGGGCATAGCCCTATGCGGGAAGTAAGCGGATCAATGTATTCCTATGTGTGCGGAAGCAATGCGATTCCGCCGAGGAAAAATACGCAGCACTAGCACAGCATTCCGGAATCCCATTGAATTCAATGGGTTGTGTTGTGTATGTGTTTTCACGGCGAAAAACCACGGCAAAAACGCATACAATCCGCAACGTGTGCACATAGCCTAAAGATATGGGTCTGTTGGCTCTAGTTCTGACATCGGCTTTAGTAAAAATTTGTAATGCCAATTCTGCTCTGGAGCAGCCTTTTTTATTACTCATACATTGTGCCTTTCCACTGCCTGAAAATGTATAAATAAATTGACATTTGGGCATCACCATTTCCATTGTAAGTAGGAGTGTCCTTTAATGACAAGAAAAATGGTAACAACCAGGTGTCCATTTACTTATGCATTTCCAGGAGGAATAACAGGAAAATCCGAAGACACATTTCTATGAAAAAAAGCATCGGAGGTTTTATGGGAAATAAGTATTTACTAAAACAGATTGCTGACAAGTTCCTATATTTAAGCCTACAGACACATCCTCCCCAGATATATCCAATACAGTGGAGTTGTGGTGCAGCTCACAAAATTTCCTAGTACAACTTTTTCACTTAAAAGTGTAGTAGTCGAATGCTCAGCAAGCCTAATGTGATCCATAGTGTGCACAAAGTAAATGAAATCTACATGTTGCATACATATATGTACATACGGCATGTATACATATAGCGAATTAAATGTGTGTGTGTATATAGCACAGCCCACATAGTATATAACACAGGCCACGTAGTATATAACACAGCCACATAATATATAGCACAGCCACATAGTATAGAGCACAGCCCACGTAGTATATAACAGTCACGTAGTATATAGCACAGCCCACGTAGTATATAACACAGCCACATAGTATATAGCACAGTCATGTAGTATAGAGCACAGCCCACGTAGTATATAACACAGCCACGTAGTATATCGCACAGGCCATGTAGTATATAGCACAGTCCGCGTAGTACATAGCACAGCCCACGCAGTATATAACACAGCCAACGTAGTATATAGCACAGCCCACAAAGTATATAGCATAGCCACGTAGTATATCGCCCAGCCATGCAGTATAATGCATAGCCACGTAGTACATAACACAGGCCACGTATATAGCACAGAGACATAGTATATAACACAGCCCACGTAGTATATAACACAGCCATGTATTATATTGCCCAGCCACGTAGTATATAACACAGCCCACATAGTATATAACACAGCCACGTAGCATATTGCCCAGCCACACAGTATGTAGCACAGGCCACGTAGTATATAGCACAGAGATGTAGTATATAACACAGGCCACGTAGTATAGAACACAGGCCACGTAGTATAGAACACAGGCCACGTAGTATATAACACAGCCCACGTAGTATATAGCAATGTGGGCACCATATCCCTGTTAAAAATAGAATTAAAATAAAAAATAGTTATATACTCACCTTCCGTCGGCCCCCTGATCCAAGCCAGGCATTTAGCGATGCTCCTCGCGACGCTCCAGACCCAAGAATGCATTGCGGCAATAACACGTGATGATGTAGCGGTTTCGTGTGACCGCTACAACATCTCCGGTCATTGCAGAAATGCAATCTTGGGACCGGAGCATCGTGAGGAGCGGGAAAGGTGCCGGAAGGTGAGAATATAATGTTTTTTTATTTTTAAAATTATTTTTAACATTATATGTTTTTACTATTGATGCTGCATAGGCAGCATCAATAGTAAAAAGTTGGTCACACTTACAGGGTTAATGGCAGTGTTAACGGACTGCGTTACACCGCGTTATGCCATGGTGTAATGTAGTCCATTCAACGTACTGCTAAAACGCTATGTGGGCGCTGACTGGAGGGGAGTATGGAGGGGGCACTGACTGGAGGGGAGTAGGGGGGGACCATTCGCGGCTGGACTGTGCCTGTTGCTGATTGATCGACCCGGGATTTCCGCAACAGACAGACGGAAGCACCCCTTAGGCAATTATATATATATATATATATATATATATATACTGTATATACACACACACACACATTTAATTAGCTGTGGATTATTTCAGCCTTGTATAAGCAGTGAAATATATATACTAGAATACATGTATACATGTTTGAAATGACTCCATTTCCCTATGAAATCACTGAGAACATACTGTTCCTAAGAATGTGGAGGTAAAGCTGCCAACCCTCTTCAAGATTTTATTCTGCCTTAACTTTTCGCTGAACACGGTAACTGAATTAATGTCCAAAACTTGGCAGCTGAGATATGCTGTCTAACCACTGAAAGGGGTAATGCGGAAACACTGAATGGAAATGCTCCACTGTAATGGAAAGGCTTTGTTTTTTGATTTGGAATGGAGACATGGCTGATTTAACCTGTTCTGTTATAGATCTTTACCTTTGTAGTAACCGAGAACAAGCCATCTAAGACACAAACAAAACCAGCGACATTTTCCAGATACAGAACATTATAGGGAACGACAAATCCATCTGCAAGAATCCGGTTATTGCTTTGAAGATGAATTATAAACAGGGTCTCCCACTTAAAAGAAACTTTGTAATATATCTTATCAGAGAAATCTGCTTCCTTCCCAACATGTGAGCCACTTCTTCCTCTCCCCTCCTGCCTCCAGAATTCACCATCCACTTTGCAAAAACAGCTAAGACCCAACTTGCTCACACAAGGACTGTCAACACAACTTGGCGTCATGTGGCACGGCCCACTATACTCTTTGGAGGAGGGGGGAGATATAACGAGCATAGTGAGAAAACAGACACAGGGTAAAACAGAGAGATTGTGCAGAGCTTTCTAACAAGACTTTTACCTCACCCTGGAGCTGGATTCACATTTACACTGCTGAGTGCTGCTGTGTTATTTTATCCATGACTCTACTGCTTCTGTCTGTGATAATTAAGGAGTGAATGACAAGTATCCATCTGTATGTATGCGAAATATCACAGCACCTAGTCTCCTACCACCATCTCAGAGTCAATTGCAAGTAGAGATCGAACATTCAGAAGTGGAGAATTGGTGAAAATGCAGAAGACTTACAATGACCAGAAATAGTGTTTTTACCTCATATGCACACACAAGACAGTTTACTCTGGAAAAGCGCTTGAAAGTACTATTACCCTTTAAAGTTTCTTGTATCTCTAGTGGGTGGTTCGGATTGTATTCCTAATGTGATATGTTTTGTGTTTACAAATGATTGTTCTTAACCCCTTAGTGACAGAGCCAATTTGGTACTTAATGACCAGGCCAATTTTTGCAATTCTGACCACTGTCACTTTATGAGGTTATAACTCTGGAATGCTTCAACGGATCCCGCTGATTCTAAGATTGTTTTTTCATGACATATTGTACTTCATGATAGTGGTAACATTTCTGCGATATTACTTGCGATTATTTATGAAAAAAACGGAAATATGGCGAACATTTTTAAAATTTTGCAATTTTCAAACTTTGTATTTTTATGCCCTTAAATCAGAGAGATATGTCATGAAAAATAGTTAATAAATAACATTTCCCACATGTCTACTTTACATGAGCACAATTTTGGAAACAAAATTTTTTTTTGTTAGGGAGTTATAAGGGTTAAAAGTTGACCAGCAATTTCTCATTTTTACAACACCATTTTTTTTTAGGGACCACATCACATTTGAAGTCATTTTGAGGGGTCTATATGATAGAAAATAATGAAGTGTGACAGCATTCTAAAAACTACACCCCTCAAGGTTCTCAAAACCACATTCAAGAAGTTTATTAACCCTTTACGTGCTTCACAGGAACTGAAACAATGTGGAAGGAAGAAATGAACATTTAACTTTTTTTTGCAAACATCTTAATTCAGAACCATTTTTTTTTATTTTCACAAGTGTAAAAACAGAAATGTAACCATTAATTTTGTTATGCAATTTCTCCTGAATACGCCAATACCCCATATGTGGGGGTAAACCACTTTTTGGGCGCACCGCAGAACTTAGAAGTGAAGGAGCGCCATTTGACTTTTTCAATGCAGGAATTGGCTGGAATTGAGATCGGACGCCATGTCACGTTTAGAGAGCCCCTGATGTGCCTAAACAGTGGAAACTCCCCACAAGTGACACCATTTTGGAAACTAGACCCCTTAAGGAACTTATCTAGATGTGTGGTGAGCACTTTGAACCCCCAAGTGCTTCACAGAAGTTTATAACGTAGAGCCATGAAAATAAAAAATCGCTTTTGTTTACACAAAAATGATCTTTTCGCCCACAAATTCTTATTTTCACAAGGGTAACAGGAGAAATTAGACCACAAAAGTTGTTGTGCAATTTCTCCTGAATACGTCGATACCCCATATGTGAGGGTAAACCACTGTTTGGGCGCACCGCAGAGCTTGGAAGTGAAGGAGCGCCGTTTTACTTTTTCAATGTAGAATTGGCTGGAATTGAGATTGGACGCCATGTCGCGTTTGGAGAGCCTCTGATGTGCCTAAACAGTGGAAACCCCCCACAAGTGACCCCATTTTGGAAACTAGACCCCTTAAGGAACATATCTAGATGTGTGGTGAGCACTTTGAACCCCCATGTGCTTCACAGAAATTTATAATGTAGAGCCGTGAAAAAAAAAATCGCATTTTTTCTACAAAAATGATCTTTTTGCCCACAAATTTTTATTTTCACAAGGGTAACAGGAGAAATTAGACCACACAAGTTGTTGTGCAATTTCTCCTGAGTACGCTGATACCCAATATGTGGGGGTAAACCACTGTTAGGGCGCACTGCAGAGCTTGGAAGAGAAGGAGTGCCGTTTTACTTTTTCAATGTAGAATTGGCTGGAATTGAGATCGGACGCCATGTTGCGTTTGGAGAGCCCCTGATGTGCCTAAACAGTAGAAATCCCCCACAAGTGACCCCATTTTGGAAACTAGACCCCCCATGGAACTTATCTAGATGTGTGGTGAGAACCTTGAATGCCCAAGTGCTTCACAGAAGTTTATAATGCAGAGCCGTGAAAATAAAAAATATTTTTTTTTCCACAAAAAAGATTTTTTAGCCCCCAAGTTTTTATTTTCACAAGGGTAACAAGAGAAATTGGACCCCAAAAGTTGTTGTCCAATTTGTCCTGAGTATGCTGGTACCCCATATGTGGGGGTAAACCACTGTTTGGGCGCACGGCAGAGCTCGGAAGGAAGGAGCGCCGTTTTGGAATGCAGACTTTGATAGAATGGTCTGTGTTATGTTTGCTAATGACAGGTGTTATGAAGGCAATCCAGAAACACAGTGTGCTTAGCGATCAGAGCGCACACAGTGATCTGACAAATACCCAAAAATACAAGAACGAGCTCTGAGACGTGGAAACTCTGTAGTCTGCACACCTGATCCTATCCTAAACACAACTAAAAGCGGCTGTGGATTGCGCCTAACAACTACCTAGGCAACTCGGCACAGCCTAAGAAACTAGCTAGCCTGAAGATAGAAAAATAGGCCTGACTTTCCCCAGAGAAATTCCATAAAGGAAAAGGCAGCCCCCCACATATAATGACTGTGAGTAAGATGAAAAGACAAAACGTAGGGATGAAATAGATTCAGCAAAGTGGGGCCCGATATTCTAGGACAGAGCGAGGACAGTAAAGCGAACTTTGCAGTCTACAAAAAACCCTAAAGCAAAACCACGCAAAGGGGCAAAAAAAACCCACCGTGCCGAACTAACGGCACGGCGGTACACCCTTTGCGTCTCAGAGCTTCCAGCAAAACAAAAGACAAGCTGGACAGAAAAAAAGCAACAAAAAAGCAAAAAGCACTTAGCTATACAGAGCAGCAGGTCACAGGAACACTCAGGAGAAGCTCAGATCCAACACTGAAACATTGACAAGGAGCAAGGATAGCAGCATCAGGCGGAGTTAAGTAATGAAGCAGTTAACGAGCTCACCAGAACACCTGAGGGAGGAAGCTCAGAAACTGCAGTACCACTTGTGACCACAGGAGTGAATTCAGCCACAGAATTCACAACAGTACCCCCCCTTGAGGAGGGGTCACCGAACCCTCACCAGAGCCCCCAGGTCGACCAGGATGAGCCGCATGAAAAGCACGAACAAGATCGGAAGCATGAACATCAGAGGCAAAAACCCAGGAATTATCTTCCTGAGCATAACCCTTCCATTTAACCAGTTACTGGAGTTTCCGTCTAGAAACACGAGAATCCAAAATCTTCTCCACAATATACTCCAATTCCCCTCCACCAAAACCGGGGCAGGAGGCTCAACAGATGGAACCATAGGTGCCACGTATCTCCGCAACAACGACCTATGGAATACATTGTGTATGGAAAAGGAGTCTGGGAGGGTCAAACGAAAAGACACAGGATTGAGAACCTCAGAAATCCTATACGGACCAATAAAATGAGGTTTAAATTTAGGAGAGGAAACCTTCATAGGAATATGACGAGAAGATAACCAAACCAGATCCCCAACACGAAGTCGGGGACCCACACGGCGTCTGCGATTAGCGAAAAGTTGAGCTTTCTCCTGGGACAAGATCAAATTGTCCACTACCTGAGTCCAGATCTGCTGCAACCTATCCACCACAGAATCCACACCAGGACAGTCCGAAGACTCAACCTGTCCTGAAGAGAAACGAGGATGGAACCAAGAATTGCAAAAAAATGGAGAAACCAAGGTAGCCGAGCTGGCCCGATTATTAAGGGCGAACTCAGCCAACGGCAAAAAGGACACCCAATCATCCTGGTCTGCAGAAACAAAACATCTCAGATATGTTTCCAAGGTCTGATTGGTTCGTTCGGTCTGGCCATTAGTCTGAGGATGGAAAGCCGAGGAAAAGGATAGGTCAATGCCCATCCTACCACAAAAGGCTCGCCAAAACCTTGAAACAAACTGGGAACCTCTGTCAGAAACAATATTCTCAGGAATGCCATGCAACCGAACCACATGCTGAAAGAACAAAGGTACCAAATCAGAGGAGGAAGGCAATTTAGCCAAGGGCACCAGATGGACCATTTTAGAAAAGCGATCACAGACCACCCAAATGACTGACATCTTTTGAGAAACGGGAAGGTCAGAAATGAAATCCATCGAAATATGTGTCCAAGGCCTCTGTGGGACCGGCAAGGGCAAAAGCAACCCACTGGCACGAGAACAGCAGGGCTTAGCCCGAGCACAAATCCCACAGGACTGCACAAAAGTACGTACATCCCGTGACAGAGATGGCCACCAGAAGGATCTAGCCACTAACTCTCTGGTACCAAAGATTCCAGGATGACCAGCCAACACCGAACAATGAAGTTCAGAGATAAGTTTATTAGTCCACCTATCAGGGACGAACAGTTTCTCTGCTGGACAACGATCAGGTTTATACGCCTGAAATTTTTGCAGCACCCGCCGCAAATCAGGGGAGATGGCAGACACAATGACTCCTTCCTTGAGGATACCCGCTGGCTCAGATAAACCCGGAGAGTCGGGCACAAAACTCCTAGACAGAGCATCCGCCTTCACATTTTTAGAGCCCGGAAGGTACGAAATCACAAAGTCGAAGCGGGCAAAAAATAACGACCAACGGGCCTGTCTAGGATTCAAGCGCTTGGCAGACTCGAGATAAGTCAAGTTCTTATGATCAGTCAATACCACCACGCGATGCTTAGCTCCTTCAAGCCAATGACGCCACTCCTCGAATGCCCACTTCATGGCCAGCAACTCTCGATTGCCCACATCATAATTACGCTCAGCGGGCGAAAACTTCCTGGAAAAGAAAGCACATGGTTTCATCACAGAGCAATCAGAACCTCTCTGTGACAAAACCGCCCCTGCTCCAATCTCAGAAGCATCAACCTCGACCTGGAACGGAAGAGAAACATCTGGCTGACACAACACAGGGGCAGAACAAAAACGACGCTTCAACTCCTGAAAAGCTTCCACAGCAGCAGAAGACCAATTAACCAAATCAGCACCCTTCTTGGTCAAATCGGTCAATGGTTTGGCAATGCTAGAAAAATTACAGATGAAGCGACGATAAAAATTAGCAAAGCCCAGGAACTTTTGCAGACTTTTCAGAGATGTCGGCTGAATCCAATCCTGGATGGCTTGGACCTTAACTGGATCCATCTCGATAGTAGAAGGGGTAAAGATGAACCCCAAAAATGAAACTTTCTGCACACCGAAGAGACACTTTGATCCCTTCACAAACAAAGAGTTAGCACGCAGGACCTGAAAAACCATTCTGACCTGCTTCACATGAGACTCCCAATCATCTGAGAAGATCAAAATGTCATCCAAGTAAACAATCAGGAATTTATCCAGATACTCACGGAAGATGTCATGCATAAAAGACTGAAACACAGATGGAGCATTGGCAAGTCCGAACGGCATCACTAGATACTCCAAAATGACCCTCGGGCGTATTGAATGCAGTTTTCCATTCATCTCCTTGCCTGATTCTCACCAGATTATACGCACCACGAAGATCTATCTTAGTGAACCAACTAGCCCCCTTAATCCGAGCAAACAAGTCAGATAACAATGGCAAGGGATACTGAAATTTAACAGTGATCTTATTAAGAAGGCGGTAATCAATACACGGTCTCAGCGAACCATCTTTCTTGGCTACAAAGAAGAACCCTGCTCCCAGTGGTGATGACGATGGGCGAATATGTCCCTTCTCCAGGGATTCCTTCACATAACTGCGCATAGCGGCGTGTTCGGGCACGGATACATTAAATAATCGACCTTTAGGGAATTTACTACCAGGAATCAAATTGATAGCACAATCACAATCCCTATGCGGAGGTAGAGCATCGGACTTGGGCTCTTCAAATACATCCTGATAATCAGACAAGAACTCTGGGACCTCAGAAGGGGTGGATGACGAAATCGACAAAAATGGAACATCGCCATGTACCCCCTGACAACCCCAGCTGGATACCGACATGGAATTCCAATCCAATACTGGATTATGGGTTTGTAGCCATGGCAACCCCAACACGACCACATCATGCAGATTATGCAAGACCAGAAAGCGAATAACTTCCTGATGTGCAGGAGCCATGCACATGGTCAGCTGGGCCCAGTATTGAGGTTTATTCTTGGCCAAAGGTGTAGCATCAATTCCTCTCAATGGAATAGGACACCGCAAAGGCTCCAAGAAAAACCCACAATGTTTAGCATAATCCAAATCCATCAGATTCAGGGCAGCGCCCGAATCCACAAACGCCATGACAGAAAACGACGACAAAGAGCATATCAAGGTAATGGACAGAAGGAATTTGGACTGTACAGTACCAATGACGGCAGACCTAGCGGTGCGCTTAGGACAATCAGAAATAGCATGAGTGGAATCACCACAGTAGAAACACAGACCATTCAGACGTCTGTATTCCTGCCGTTCAACTCTAGTCATAGTCCTATCGCACTGCATAGGCTCAGGTTTAACCTCAGGCAGTACCGCCAAATGGTGCACAGATTTACGCTCGCGCAAGCGTCGACCGATCTGAATGGCCAAAGACAAAGACTCATTCAAACCAGCAGGCATAGGAAATCCCACTATGACATCCTTAAGAGCCTCAGAGAGACCCTTTCTGAACAAAGCTGCCAGCGCAGATTCATTCCACTGAGTGAGTACTGACCATTTCCTAAATTTCTGACAATATACTTCTATATCATCCTGACCCTGGCACAAAGCCAGCAAATTTTTCTCAGCCTGATCCACTGAATTAGGCTCATCGTACAGCAATCCGAGCGCCAGGAAAAACGCATCGACACTACTCAATGCAGGGTCTCCTGGCGCAAGAGAAAATGCCCAGTCTTGAGGGTCGCTGCGCAAAAAAGAAATAATAATCAAAACCTGTTGAATAGGATTACCCGAAGAATGAGGTTTCAAGGCCAGAAATAGCTTACAATTATTTTTGAAACTTAGAAACTTAGTTCTATCTCCAAAAAACAAATCAGGAATAGGAATTCTTGGTTCTAACATAGATTTCTGATCAATAGTATCTTGAATTTTTTGTACATTTATAACGAGATTATCCATTGAAGAGCACAGACCCTGAATATCCATGTCCACACCTGTGTCCAGAATCACCCAAATGTCTAGGGGAAAAAAAAAAGTGAACACAGAGCAGAAAAAAAAAAAAAAAAAAAAAATGATGTCAGAACTTTTTCATTCCCTCTATTGAGAATCATTAGTTTGGGCTCCTTGTACTGTTATGTTTGCTAATGACAGGTGTTATGAAGGCAATCCAGAAACACAGTGTGCTTAGCGATCAGAGCGCACACAGTGATCTGACAAATACCCAAAAATACAAGAACGAGCTCTGAGACGTGGAAACTCTGTAGACTGCACACCTGATCCTATCCTAAACACAACTAAAAGCGGCTGTGGATTGCGCCTAACAACGACCTAGGCAACTCGGCACAGCCTAAGAAACTAGCTAGCCTGAAGATAGAAAAATAGGCCTGACTTGCCCCAGAGAAATTCCCCAAAGGAAAAGGCAGCCCCCCACATATAATGACTGTGAGTAAGATGAAAAGACAAAATGTAGGGATGAAATAGATTCAGCAAAGTGGGGCCCGATATTCTAGGACAGAGCGAGGACAGTAAAGCGAACCCTAAAGCAAAACCACGCAAAGGGGCAAAAAAAAAACCACCGTGCCGAACTAACGGCACGGCGGTACACCCTTTGCGTCTCAGAGCTTCCCGCAAAAGAAAAGACAAGCTGGACAGAAAAAAAGCAACAAAAAAGCAAAAAGCACTTAGCTATACAGAGCAGCAGGTCACAGGAACACTCAGGAGAAGCTCAGATCCAACACTGAAACATTGACAAGGAGCAAGGATAGCAGCATCAGGCGGAGTTAAGTAATGAAGCAGTTAACGAGCTCACCAGAACACCTGAGGGAGGAAGCTCAGAAACTGCAGTACCACTTGTGACCACAGGAGTGAATTCAGCCACAGAATTCACAACAGGTCTGCGGGTATTATGTTGCATTTGCAGAGCCCCTGATGTACCTAACCAGTAAAAACCCTCCACAAGTGACCCCATTTTGGAAACTAGACCCCCCAAGGAACTTATCTAGATGTGTGGTGAGAACTTTGAATGCCCAAGTGCTTCACAGAAGTTTAGAATGCAGAGTCGTGAAAATAAAAAATATTTTTTTTTTCCACAAAAAAGATATTGTAGCCCCCAAGTTTTTATTTTCACAAGGGTAACAGGAGAAATTGGACTGCAATAGTTGTTGTCCAATTTATCCCGAGTACGCTGATGCGCCATATGTGGGGGTAAACCACTGTTTGGGCGCACGGCAGAGCTCGGAAGGGAAGGAGCGCCTTTTTGGAATGCAGACTTTGATAGAATGGTCTGTGGGCATTATGTTGCGTTTGCAGAGCCCCTGATGTACCTAAACTGTAGTAACCCCCCACAAGTGACCCCATTTTGGAAACTAGACCCCCCAAGGAACTTATCTAGATGTGTGGTGAGAACTTTGAATGCCCAAGTGCTTCACAGAAGTTTAGAATGCAGAGTCGTGAAAATAAAAAATATTTTTTTTTTCACAAAAAAAGATATTGTAGCCCCCAAGTTTTTATTTTCACAAGGGTAACAAGACAAATTGGACCCCAGAAGTTGTTGTCCAATTTAACCCGAGTACGCTGATGCCCCATATGTGGGGTAATCCACTGTTTGGGCGCACGGCAGAGCTCAGAAGGGAGGGAGCACCATTTGACTTTTTGAGCGCAAAATTGGCTGTCTTGTTTGGAGACCCCCTGATGTACCTAAACAGTGGAAACCCCCCAATTCTAGTTCCAACCCTAACCCCAACACACCCCTAACCCTAATCCCAACCTGATCCATAATCCTAATCACAACCCTTACCCCAAAACAACCCTAATGTCAACCCTAACCATAACCCTAATCAAAACCCTAAATCCAACACACCCCTAATCCTAATCTCAACCCTAACCTCAAACCTAACCCTAATCCCAATACACCCCTAATCACAACCCTAACCTTAACCCTAATCCCAAACCTAACCCTAATCCCAAGCGTAACCCTAATGCCAACCCTAATCCAAACCCTAACCCTAATCCCAGCTCTAACCCTAACTTTAGCCCCAACCCTAGCCCTAACTTTAGCCCCAAACCTCACCCTAGCCCTAAGGCTACTTTCACACTTGCGTCGTTTGGCATTCCGTCGCAATCCGTCATTTTGGACAAGAAACGGATCCTGCAAATGTGCCCGCAGGATGCGTTTTTTGCCTATAGACTTGTATTGCCGACGGATCGTGACGGATGGCCACACGTCGCGTCCGTCGTGCACTGGATCAGTTGTGTTTTGGTGGACCGTCGGCACAAAAAAACCTTCAATGAAACGTTTTATTGTACGTCGCATCCGCCATTTCTGACCGCGCATGCGTGACTGTAACTCCGCCCCCTCCTCCCCAGGACATAGATTGGGCAGCGGATGCGTTGAAAAACTACAGCTGCTGCCCACGTTGTGCACAATTTTCACAACGTGCGTCGGTATGTCGGGCCGACGCATTGCGACGGCCCCGTACCGACGTAAGTGTGAAAGAAGCCTAACCCTAAATTTTGCCCCAACCCTAACCCTAAATTTAGCCCCAACCCTAACCCTAAATTTAGCCCCAACCCTAACCCTAAATTTTGCCCCAACCCTAGCCCTAACCCTAACCCTAGCCCTAACCCTAGCCCTAACCCTAACCCTAGCCCTACCCCTAACCCTAACCCTACCCCTAACCCTACCCCTAACCCTACCCCTACCCCTAACCCTAACCCTACCCCTAACCCTACCCCTAACCCTACCCCTAACCCTAACCCTAATTTTAGCCCCAACTGCTGTTCTCCTGCCGGCCGGCAGATGGAGACAGATGGCGGGCGCACTGCGCATGCGCCCGCCATTTTCTTCTGCCGGCGGCCAGGAGGAGCAGCAAGAGGATCCAGGGACACAGGTGAATATTGTAGGGTCCCCGAATCCCCCTATTTCTCTGTCCTCTGATGTGCGATCACATCAGAGGACAGAGAATTACACTTTACTTTTTTTTTTTTTTGCGGTCGCCGGTAAACAGTTAATTACCGGCGATCGCAAAACAGGGGTCGGTAAAACCGACCCCGATCATGCTCTTTGGGGTCTCGGCTACCCCCGGCAGCCGAGACCCCAAAGATTCTCGCGGGGCTGGCCGGCAGGCGCACTGCGCATGCGCCCGCCATTTTGAAGATGGCGGCGCCCACCGGGAGACACGAGGAGCATCGGGGGAGATAGGTGAGTATTGGGGGGCTATCTGGGACCCCTTTTCTCTGTCCTCCGATGTGCGATCACATCGGAGGACAGAGAAATTAAAAAGAGATCGCGTTTTTTTTTTTTTTTTTTTGCAATCGCCGGTAAACGGTTAATTACCGGCGATCGCAAATGCGGGGTGGGTTAAAACCCCCCCGAATCATGTTCTCTGGGGTCTCGGCTACCCCCAGCAACCGAGACCCCGGAGAAAATCGGCCTCTGGGGGGGCGCTATTCACTTTTTCCACAGCGCCGTTAATTAACGGCGCTGTGGTTTAAGTACCCTTAGCGGCCGCCGTTAAAAGGCGTATCGGCGGTCGCTAAGGGGTTAAAGGGGTTGTCCCCAGTGTGATAAAAGAAAAAAAAATATCCTAGTCACCTCTAGGCCTGGTGCTTCTGTACCTCACTCTTTACTGTGTCCCTCATTGGTTTATTGGAATCGAGATCTGCTGAGTGGTAAAATAATTTACACGACCGCTGCAGCCTTCACATTCCATCTGAACCGGAAGAAATATACCTTGTAAAATTAAATTTTTGGAGCATCTTTACTTGGGACTCTGTATTGTGATATTCCTTTATTATTCTGAAATCCTCTGTTATTCCTCCTGGAAATGTATAAGTAAATGGTCCCTTTGTCATAGGAGTGTTGTCCATAGGAAGGTATAAGGCTGCCGTCACACTAGCAGTATTTGGTCAGTATTTTACCTCAGTATCTGTAAGCCAAAACCAGGAGTGGGTGATAAATGCAGAAGTGGTGCATATGTAAAATACTGACCAAATACTGCTAGTGTGACGGCAGCCTAAGTGATTGTGGTTACCGTAATTAATAATAATCTTTCTTTATTTAGCACCAACATATTCCTCAGCGCTTTACAATTCAGCAGTTCATACACAACAGTCATAGGCAACAACGTTAAAGGTGATGCAATAATTAAAGCAAAGATCATGACGACCCTGCTTGTGAGAGCCTACAATGTACAATGAGGTGGGGGGAGACACAAAGTACAGGTGATTATTTACAATGATGGTCCAGCCATCTTAAGGAAATGGGGGTAGATAAAGGCTGCATGATGTAGTCGCCAGCCAGTATTTGTAGTGCTTTTGGGTGCGGTGGAATTTGGTGGAGAATTATGTTCAGAGAAATAGTGAATGGGCTATATATATATAGTTTGATTAGAAAGTGTGATAGGCTGCCCTAAACAGATGTATTTTTAGGGCGTGCCTAAAACTGTATAAGTTGTGGTTAGTCCCAATTTCTCGGGGTAGATCTTTCTAGAGTATTGGTGCAACTCGAGAGAAGTCTTGCACCCAGGAATGGGATGTATGGATTAGTGCAGGGGTTAGTCAAAAAGTCGCTTGCAAAATGTAACGAGCGGGTAGGATGATAAACAGAAATGAAGGAGGAGATGTAGGGGGGTGCCACACTGTGGAGAGCTTTGTGGGTGAGAACAAATAGTTTGAATTGGATCCTATAATGAGAATGGGCAGCCAGTTAGACGACCCTGGCTGCTGCATTAAGGATGGACTGGAGAGGGGAAAGTCAAGTGAGGGAGAGGCCAATTAATGCAATTAATAGAGCATTACAGTAGTCCAGGCGGGAGTGGATCAGGGCAACAGTGAGGGTTTTTGTTACTAAAAGCCAAATCTGCTGATTGTCTGTCCAACTGGAGCTGTGTAGATTATTTGCTTTATAGGCCCCTTCACACTTAGCGACGCTGCAGCGATACCGACAACGATCCGGATCGCTGCAGCGTCGCTGTTTGGTCGCTGGAGAGCTGTCACACAGACCGCTCTCCAGCGACCAACGATGCCGGTAACCAGGGTAAACATCGGGTAACTAAGCGCAGGGCCGCGCTTAGTAACCCGATGTTTACCCTGGTTACCATGCTAAAAGTAAAAAAAAACAAACACTAGATACTTACCTACAGCCGTCTGTCCTCCAGCGCTGCGCTCTGCTTCTCTGCTCTCCTCCTGTACTGTCTGTGAGCCGGAAAGCAGAGCGGTGACGTCACCGCTCTGCTTTCCGGCTCACAGCCAGTACAGGAGGAGAGCAGAGCACAGCGCCGGGGGACAGACAGCGGTAGGTAAGTATCTAGTGTTTGTTTTTTTTTACTCTTAGCATGGTAACCAGGGTAAACATCGGGTTACTAAGCGCGGCCCTGCGCTTAGTTACCCGATGTTTACCCTGGTTACCAGTGAAGACATCGCTGGATCGGTGTCACACACGCCGATCCAGCGATGTCAGCAGGAGTCCAGCGACGAAATAAAGTTCTGGACTTTATTCAGCGACCAACGATCTCCCAGCAGGGGCCTGATCGTTGGTCGCTGTCACACATAACGATTTCATTAACGATATCGTTGCTACGTCACAAATAGCAACGATATCGTTAACAATATCGTTATGTGTGAAGGTACCTTAAGACGTGACGGAGATAAATCAGTACAATGAGTAAATTAATTATATTCACATGGTGTTAGGGAATGAATTCCTATATAAACTACCCAAAAAAACATGATCCATATTTTATTGTTATGTCTGAGCATCATTGTCCTCTTGTGAAGTGTATCAATATGGCCCAAGAAATGATTTGTTGTATAGTGTGTGACAACAGCCGAAAGCTAGTCTTACCCATTAGGTAACTGTTCACTGAACTATTGCATGGCTGACAAGTTTACATAGTTACATAGTTACATAGTTATTAAGGTTGAAGGAAGACTATAAGTCCATCTAGTTCAACCCATAGCCTAACCTAACATGCCCTAACATGTTGATCCAGAGGAAGGCAAAAAAAAACCATGTGGCAAAGAGTAAGCTCCACATTGGGGAAAAAAATTCCTTCACGACTCCACATACGGCAATCAGACTAGTTCCCTGGATCAACGCCCTGGATCAAGGAATCTAGTGTATATACCCTGTAACATTATACTTTTCCAGAAATGTATCCAGTCCCCTCTTAAATTTAAGTAATGAATCACTCATTACAACATCATAAGGCAGAGAGTTCCATAGTCTCACTGCTCTTACAGTAAAGAATCCGCGTCTGTTATTATGCTTAAACCTTTTTTCCTCCAAACGCAGAGGATGCCCCCATGTCCCGGTTTCAGGTCTATGATTAAAAAGATCATCAGAAAGGTCTTTGTACTGTCCCCTCATATATTTATACATTAACATAAGATCACCAATTAGTCTTCGTTTTTCCAAACTAAATAGCCCCAAGTGTAATAACCTATCTTGGTATTGCAGACCCCCCAGTCCTCTAATAACCTTGGTCGCTCTTCTCTGCACCCCCTCTAGTTCAGCTATGTCTTTCTTATACACCGGAGACCAGAACTGTGCACAGTATTCTAAGTGTGGTCGAACTAGTGACTTGTATAGAGGTAAAATTATGTTCTCCTCATGAACATCTATGCCTCTTTTAATGCATCCCATTATTTTATTTGCCTTTGTAGCAGCTGCCTGACACTGGCCACTGAATATGATTTTGTCATCCACCCATACACCCAGGCCTTTTTCATTGACGGTTTTGCCCAGAGTTTTAGAATTAAGCACATAATTATGCATCTTATTACTTCTACCCAAGTGCATGACCTTACATTTATCCCCATTAAAGCTCATTTGCCATTTATCAGCCCAAGCTTCTAGTTTACATAAATCATCCTGTAATATAAAATTGTCCTCTTCTGTATTGATTACCCTGCAGAGTTTAGTGTCATCTGCAAATATTGAAATTCTACTCTGGATGCCCCCTACAAGGTCATTAATAAATATGTTAAAAAGAAGAGGGCCCAATACTGACCCCTGTGGTACCCCACTGCTAACCGCTACCCAGTCCGAGTGTGTTCCATTAATAACCACCCTTTGTTTCCTATCCCTGAGCCAGCTCTCAACCCACTTACACATATTTTCCCCTATCCCCATTATTCTCATTTTATGTATCAACCTTTTGTGTGGCACCGTATCAAAAGTTTTTGAAAAGTCCATATACACTACGTCCACTGGGTTCCTTGGTCCAGTCCGGAACTTACCTCTTCATAGAAGCTGATCAGATTAGTCTGACATGAACGGTCCCTAGTAAACCCGTGCTGATACTGGGTCATGACGTTATTCCTCTTCAGATACTCCAGTATAGCATCCCTTAGAATGCCCTCCAGGATTTTACCCACAGTAGAGGTTAAGCTTACTGGCCTATAATTTCCGAGTTCAGTTTTTGTCCCCTTTTTGAATATTGGCACCACATTTGCTATACGCCAGTCCTGTGGTACAGACCCTGTTATTATGGAGTCTTTAAAGATTAAAAATAATGGTCTATCAATGACTGTACTTAATTCCTGCAGTACTCGAGGGTGTATCCCATCCGGGCCCGGAGATTTGTAAATTTTAGTGATTTTTAGATGCCGCCGCACTTCCTGCTGGGTTAAGCAGGTGACATTTAATTGGGAATTTTTATCACTAGTCATTTTGTCTGCCATGGGATTTTCTTGTGTAAATACTGATGAAAAAAAAGTCATTTAGCATATTGGCTTTTTCCTCATCCTCATCCACCATTTCACCCAGACTATTTTTAAGGGGGCCAACACTATCATTTTTTAGTTTCTTACTATTCATGTAGTTAAAGAATATTTTAGGATTATTTTCACTCCCTCTGGCAATGAGTCTCTCTGTCTCAATCTTTGCTGCCTTGATTTGCTTTTTACAGAATTTATTTAATTTTCTGTATTTATTTAATGCCTCATCACTACCTACTTCCTTTAATTCTCTAAATGATTTCTTTTTGTCACTTATTGCACCCCTTACAGCTCTATTTAGCCATATTGGTTTCCTCCTATTTCTGGTATGTTTATTCCCATACAGTATATACTGTGCACAGGTTCTATCCAGGATGCTAATAAATGTCTCCCATTTTCTTTGTGTATTTTTATGTCTCAGGATATCGTCCCAGTTAATTGCACCAAGATCCTCTCTCATCCGTTGGAAATTTGCCCTCCTGAAGTTTAGTGTCCTTGTAACCCCTCTATTACACATCTTTTTAAAGGATACATGAAAACTTATTATTTTGTGATCGCTATTACCCAAGTGACCCCCAACCCTTATATTTGATATGCGGTCTGGCCTGTTGGTTAATATTAGGTCTAGCAGTGCCCCCCTTCTTGTTGGGTCCTGAACCAGTTGTGAAAGGTAATTGTCTCTCATAGTTGTCAAAAACCGATTACCTTTGCTGGAACTGCAGGTTTCTGTTCCCCAATCTATTTCAGGGTAGTTGAAGTCCCCCATAATAATGACTTCTCCTTGAGTCGCAGCTTCATCTATTTGCTTTACGAGGATATTCTCCATTGCTTCCATTATTTTTGGAGATTTATAACAAACCCCTATCAGTAATTTATTATTTTTTCCCCCTCCCCTTATCTCCACCCACAGGGATTCTACATTTTCATTAAATTCACCTATATTATCACGCAGGATGGGTTTTAAGGATGATTTTACATATAGACACACCCCACCCCCTCGCTTATCTGTACAGTCATTTCTGAACAGACTATAGCCCTGCAAGTTAACAGCCCAGTCATGGCTCTCATCCAGCCATGTCTCAGATATCCCCACCATGTCATAATTATGCTCCAACAACATTAGTTCTAATTCGTCCATTTTGTTGGCGAGGCTTCTGGCATTAGTATACATACATTTTATATATCTCTCTGCACCTCTATTCTTTCTTAAATTATTAACTGTTCTAACCCCACCCCCCATGCCACCGCCACCTCCAACTTCCTTATTTGTGCCCAGGTCTCTATCTGCACTATCTTCCCCTCCTATAAAATGAATACCCTCCCCCCCAATTCCTAGTTTAAACACTCTTGACTCCCCCATACACAGGAGCTCTGACCTTCACCAAGCATTCGTATGTTCTCTGTGAGAGTGCTGCTACCAGAATCATCAATTGAGTTCCAGTCCCATGATCCTTATGTTCCTGAAGATAATCTGTTGGGGACAGTAGGGAGGCTCCCAATGCACTTTTGATAGCAGTCCAATATTACATAAATTGGTGGTTTGGCTTTTATTTAATGTGTATGGGGTCTGTCAGAATTCACACCATGCCCTCATCCTTGCTTAGAATTGAATTCATTACTTCCATCTGAATACCCTTTGATGTAAAAACTTTAGACTCCATTTCAGCTTAGTTCCAGAAAGGAGGTCAAGTGGAATACAGCAATTCATTTTTGGACTCTGTGTGCTTTATTGAAATTGATGACATCAGCAATGTCTGTGTATTGGCTTTCGAGTATTCAGATGGTATCCCACTATGGTGTGATGAGCAAGAACCAAGCATAGTGTGAAACCAGGGTGAAAAAAAAAATATTAAAGAGTTTAAAACATGAATAATTACAATGGAAAGTTGTATCAGCAATTTGATCATCTGTGACCATGCCCTCACTCCACTTTTACAACGATGACACATGGATAAACCTGTTACGGAACAGTAAACTGAGATTTTAGAACCTCTGTATTTTCTTGGCTTGAGAAATACTTCATTTTCTTGACTGCTTAATACTATCCTATAAAACAGAAATCTATTGCTGTCCATAGTCGATAATATCTAACATATCATACGTGATATCTCTATTAGATATGTATTTCATAGCATTGATAGAGTCCTTGTATGAACCTGTGGTCAGTATTGGATCGGGATCTGAAGTAACACCAAAACAATGTAAAACAAGAGACTTCCATGACCCATCAATGATGTATGCGCGGAGCAGCACATTAAGGACAACTAATCCTTATCACGTGCTACACGTTGGCTGATCCCCTCTCTATTTATATCTTGAAAGAATAAAGATGTCTGTATTGAACGCAGCTGGAAGTTGAGGCCTCAGACACATGTGGCCGGCATTAGTCTTGTTTTTATTTCCTCTCTCTTCCCCCAGCTTGTCTGACAAGACTGAGACAACATAACTTAGCTTCCTGGAGATAGCGAATATTTTGAGCCCACAGATAAGGCACATACTGGCTGCAATTTCTGTGAGATTGATACCATATTATATTATTTCTGTATTTCTCTCTGAAAGTAAAAAAAGATTGGTGCAGAAGTGTGCGCACCCTAAACTCTGGACAACTTTGTGCAAATTGATTTATGCCCGACAGTAGTGTTTAAATCAATGGTTGCCGCACACCTGAAAAGGGGTATGGCTTATTGGAGTGGGCGTGGCTTAGTTGAGATGAGGGCATGACTTATGAGGCTCCAATATGTGCCAAAATGTGGCATACAAACAGGGGCGGACATATCATTGGTACAACCTCCGCAGCTGCTCAGGGGCGGAAGAGGTAAGGGGGCCCATTTTCATTTTCAAAGCAGGTGAAATTGCGTATTAAGAGGAGATATTAGACTACAAAGTTCCCATAGACACTGTTCTTGGACAGGGGCTCTTTTCTGTCTGTGTCCGCCAGTGGTCTAAAAGTAAGCTAATCAAGAGGCGGTGTAAAACTAGACAAAAGTGTCTAAACATGCACCAGACTTGTCATCCAACATAAGCCATGGTGATGAATTTGGTGAATTTTCATATTATTTAGTCCTTGAGATGTCACACATCATTGAAATGGACCTCTGCATGTCCCAACCTAGCCTAGCAGCTTTATATATGTCTATAAACCAGCTCGGATCAGTTTTGGGTGGATTTTCCAATTTGAGACCAATTCATGGATGTATAAACCCTTCTCCAGTCTATATTTATACAGTCACTATATTAAAAAAGGGTTAGTAAATCTGCCCGAATATTTTAGTTCCTATTGAATCCTGTATATGAGCTGGTTTATTGATTCCCTTTACAGTATTCAGATAGTTGAAGTACCATTGGCCATTTACAGGGGAACTTGTCCAGAGGAAAATGGCGGACTTAGCTATAGTATCCGATTTGATCATATACGTTTGAATGTAATTGATTGTTATAAGTAGCTAATTCACATTTACCGTGGAGTTGACTCCTCTTAACCCAGTGATTGGATTTTTATCACAGGGAAAGCTTTTCCTACTGCTCATTTCAATTGCATGTATTACATGCAATATACCCATACACAGGAGAGGACATATTACTGGAGCAACCTGTGCCCAAGAGATTAGGCGGCCCACTTACTTAAGAAGCAGAGGGAAAGGTTTATTTTGATTGGACTGCAAGGGACTATATATGAGGGGATAACCCCCCAAATAACAAGAATTAATTATTTATTTATTTTTATTCAAAATAACATCTCAAAAACATGAATCCCCTTTAAAATCCTGTCCATTAGATAATATGCCCTTGTCCCAACAGTTTTTCCACTGTTCAAAACATTTTTTATATTCTTCTGAGCTAAGTGCCTCCAGCTATTTGTTCTTAACATCTTCTGCGTCCTGAAAACACTTTCCCTTTAGGTTTTTCTTCATTCTTGGGAATAAGAAGAAGTTGCAGAGGGCTAGGTGGGGCAAGTAAGGGGGGGTGACCCTGATTTTTTTGTCAAAAATCATCACAGGGGAACAGCAGAACAGCAGTAGAAGACACCTTCATCACCCAGACCAAAAAGCATGGCAAGTGAAATCAAACCAATTTTTGCCTGTAGGACATTATTGCAAGAGAGCTTGGCTGAGTAGATTACACAAGAAGGAAAACACACAGCAAGTCAGCAGGATCTAGGAGCAACATGGCAGATGTGACAACCTACATGGTGAGCTGCAGCATGTGCTACATGTTCACAGATCGACCAGAAGAAGAATCCAATTTCACCTGTCAGAAGTGTAGACTAGTGGCCCTTTTAGAAGAAAAGGTGCGGGGTCTGGAAGAAAGAATAGCAACTTTGAAACTCATCAAAGAGAATGAAGACTTTCTAGACAGAACAGAAGCATCTCTACTGGTCACAGAAGGTGCAAAAAGTGTCAGAGAACCTCCAAAAGCAGATGAGTGGAAGCATGTGACCAAAAGAAGCAAGAAGACCATGGAGAAATCACCAACCACACAACTGAAGAACCGATATCAAATCTTTGTAGAGGATGAAGATGGCACACCTAAGAATGAAGAAATACCAGCAAGCAAAAAAGAAAAGGGCACACAGCAACAAGTGACAGCAAAAAGTACAGCCAAGAAGCAACGAAGAGTGGTGGTGGTGGGAGACTCACTACTGAGAGGCACAGAAGCAGCCATCTGCAGACCGGACATAACTGCAAGAGAAGTATGCTGCCTTCCAGGTGCGATGATCAAGGATGTGACCGATAGGATACCAAAGCTCTTCAGCTCCAAGGACGTCCACCCATTTCTTCTGATACATGTTGGCACCAATGACACGGCAAGGAAGGACCTACCGACAATCTGCAAGGACTTTGAAGAGTTGGGGAAGAAAGTAAAGGAACTGGATGCACAGGTAGTTTTTTCTTCTATCCTTCCAGTAGATGGGCATGGCACCAGGAGATGGAACAGGATCCTTGATGCAAACAACTGGCTAAGACGATGGTGCAGACAACAAGGATTTGGATTCCTGGACCACGGTGTGAATTACTGGTATGATGGACTCCTCGCCAGAGACGGACTACACCTCAACAAACCTGGGAAACACACATTCGCCAGAAGACTCGCTACACTCATCAGGAGGGCGTTAAACTAGAAGAAGGGGGGACGGGAAGAAAAACATTAGACTCGAACAAAGACGACCCAGGAAAACATACTCAGAAGGGAGGTAAGAACATTTCTAAAACAATCCACAGTGAGGAGATTGGAACAAAACAAAATCCTCTAAACTGCATGCTCGCAAACGCCAGAAGCCTGACAAACAAGATGGAAGAACTAGAAGCAGAAATATCTACAGGTAACTTTGACATAGTGGGAATAACCGAGACATGGTTAGATGAAAGCTATGACTGGGCAGTTAACTTACAGGGTTACAGTCTGTTTAGAAAGGATCGTAAAAATCGGAGAGGAGGAGGGGTTTGTCTCTATGTAAAGTCTTGTCTAAAGTCCACTTTAAGGGAGGATATTAGCGAAGGGAATGAGGATGTCGAGTCCATATGGGTTGAAATTCATGGAGGGAAAAATGGTAACAAAATTCTCATTGGGGTCTGTTACAAACCCCCAAATATAACAGAAAGCATGGAAAGTCTACTTCTAAAGCAGATAGATGAAGCTGCAACCCATAATGAGGTCCTGGTTATGGGGGACTTTAACTACCCGGATATTAACTGGGAAACAGAAACCTGTGAAACCCATAAAGGCAACAGGTTTCTGCTAATAACCAAGAAAAATTATCTTTCACAATTGGTGCAGAATCCAACCAGAGGAGCAGCACTTTTAGACCTAATACTATCTAATAGACCTGACAGAATAACAAATCTGCAGGTGGTTGGGCATTTAGGAAATAGCGACCACAATATTGTGCAATTTCACCTGTCTTTCACTAGGGGGACTTGTCAGGGAGTCACAAAAACATTGAACTTTAGGAAGGCAAAGTTTGAACAGCTTAGAGATGCCCTTAATCTGGTAGACTGGGACAATATCCTCAGAAATGAGAATACAGATAATAAATGGGAAATGTTTAAGAACATCCTAAATAGGCAGTGTAAGCGGTTTATACCTTGTGGGAATAAAAGGACTAGAAATAGGAAAAACCCAATGTGGCTAAACAAAGAAGTAAGACAGGCAATTAACAGTAAAAAGAAAGCATTTGCACTACTAAAGCAGGATGGCACCATTGAAGCTCTAAAAAACTATAGGGAGAAAAATACTTTATCTAAAAAACTAATTAAAGCTGCCAAAAAGGAAACAGAGAAGCACATTGCTAAGGAGAGTAAAACTAATCCCAAACTGTTCTTCAACTATATCAATAGTAAAAGAATAAAAACTGAAAATGTAGGCCCCTTAAAAAATAGTGAGGAAAGAATGGTTGTAGATGACGAGGAAAAAGCTAACATATTAAACACCTTCTTCTCCACGGTATTCACGGTGGAAAATGAAATGCTAGGTGAAATCCCAAGAAACAATGAAAACCCTATATTAAGGGTCACCAATCTAACCCAAGAAGAGGTGCGAAACCGGCTAAATAAGATTAAAATAGATAAATCTCCGGGTCCGGATGGCATACACCCACGAGTACTAAGAGAACTAAGTAATGTAATAGATAAACCATTATTTCTTATTTTTAGTGACTCTATAGCGACAGGGTCTGTTCCGCAGGACTGGCGCATAGCAAATGTGGTGCCAATATTCAAAAAGGGCTCTAAAAGTGAACCTGGAAATTATAGGCCAGTAAGTCTAACCTCTATTGTTGGTAAAATATTTGAAGGGTTTCTGAGGGATGTTATTCTGGATTATCTCAATGAGAATAACTGTTTAACTCCATATCAGCATGGGTTTATGAGAAATCGCTCCTGTCAAACCAATCTAATCAGTTTTTATGAAGAGGTAAGCTATAGACTGGACCACGGTGAGTCATTGGACGTGGTATATCTCGATTTTTCCAAAGCGTTTGATACCGTGCCGCACAAGAGGTTGGTACACAAAATGAGAATGCTTGGTCTGGGGGAAAATGTGTGTAAATGGGTTAGTAACTGGCTTAGTGATAGAAAGCAGAGGGTGGTTATAAATGGTATAGTCTCTAACTGGGTCGCTGTGACCAGTGGGGTACCGCAGGGGTCAGTATTGGGACCTGTTCTCTTCAACATATTCATTAATGATCTGGTAGAAGGTTTACACAGTAAAATATCGATATTTGCAGATGATACAAAACTATGTAAAGCAGTTAATACAAGAGAAGATAGTATTCTGCTACAGATGGATCTGGATAAGTTGGAAACTTGGGCTGAAAGGTGGCAGATGAGGTTTAACAATGATAAATGTAAGGTTATACACATGGGAAGAGGGAATCAATATCACCATTACACACTGAACGGGAAACCACTGGGTAAATCTGACAGGGAGAAGGACTTGGGGATCCTAGTTAATGATAAACTTACCTGGAGCAGCCAGTGCCAGGCAGCAGCTGCCAAGGCAAACAGGATCATGGGGTGCATTAAAAGAGGTCTGGATACACATGATGAGAGCATTATACTGCCTCTGTACAAATCCCTAGTTAGACCGCACATGGAGTACTGTGTCCAGTTTTGGGCACCGGTGCTCAGGAAGGATTTAATGGAACTAGAGAGAGTACAAAGGAGGGCAACAAAATTAATAAAGGGGATGGGAGAACTACAATACCCAGATAGATTAGCGAAATTAGGATTATTTAGTCTAGAAAAAAGACGACTGAGGGGCGATCTAATAACCATGTATAAGTATATAAGGGGACAATACAAATATCTCGCTGAGGATCTGTTTATACCAAGGAAGGTGACGGGCACAAGGGGGCATTCTTTGCGTCTGGAGGAGAGAAGGTTTTTCCACCAACATAGAAGAGGATTCTTTACTGTTAGGGCAGTGAGAATCTGGAATTGCTTGCCTGAGGAGGTGGTGATGGCGAACTCAGTCGAGGGGTTCAAGAGAGGCCTGGATGTCTTCCTGGAGCAGAACAATATTGTATCATACAATTATTAGGTTCTGTAGAAGGACGTAGATCTAGGGATTTATTATGATGGAATATAGGCTGAACTGGATGGACAAATGTCTTTTTTCGGCCTTACTAACTATGTTACTATGTTACTATGTTAAATCTGAGGTCCATGATGGTTTGTTTTTCAACATCAAAGGAGTCATTTACGTTGAATTTGTTCCTCAGGAGTCAGGACAGCACAATGAACCATCATTACTATCTGCAAGTGCTGAAGCGATTGCGTTAGGCAGTGAGAAAAAAAACACCTGAATTGTGGCCATCGGGACACTGGCTGCTCACACAGCGTTGAAAATCAATCTTTTTTGGCGAAAACCAGCATGACAATGGTTTCTCACCCCCCCTTACAGTCCAACCTTGCCCCATGCGACTTCTTATTTCCAAGAATGAAGAAAAACCTAAAGGGAAAAAATAGCTGGAGGAACTAAGTTCAGAAGAATATGTTTTGGGAAGTGGAAAAACTGTTGGGACAAGTATCATTCAATGGACAGGATTTTGAAGGGGAATAATGTTTTCAAGATGATCCTCACGGCTGACACCCGGCACAAAGTGCCAGGAGCGGTCACAGACCGCTCCCGGCACTTTACCCCAGGAACATTGCGATCAAATATGATCGCAGCGTTCTGGAGCCGGCATAGGGGTTGACAGCCCCTTTGCCTTTGGAGCGGAAAACCTGCGGCACGCCACGGGGCCCCGATGACTGACATGGAGACCAGGTGTCGTGTCATGATGACATCCGGGCCTCCAGAGTTGAGAGACTTCCTGTCATGCGCAGTGCATGTCAGGAAGTCTCTAAGGTTAGTGTACAGAAGCTACAGCGCTGACAGCTTCTATAGCATGCAGATCTGCATGCTATAGAAGCGATTAGCCTGCACAAAATGATTGTCCCATAGTGGGACAAAGTGTAAAAGTAAGAATGAAATACAATTTTTTTTCTAAATAATTGTAAATATATTTAAAAAAAAATAGTAAAAAAATAATAAAAAATCAATATTTATTCTATCAATAAATAAATATTTAAATTAAAAAATCGAAACAATAAAAGTACACATATTTGGTATTGCCGCGTCCGTAATGACCTGACCTATAAAACTGTCCCACTATTTAACCGCTTTTGGTGAACACCATAAAAAAAACCAAGACAAAAAACAATGCTTCATCATCATATCGCCGAACAAAAAGTGGATCGTAAAGACGGATAAAAACAAATATGGTACCGCTGAAAACGTCATCTCGTCCCACAAAAAACGAGCCCCAATACAGCTCCATCAGCGGAAAAATAAAAATGTTATAGCTCTCAGAATAAAGTCATGCAAAAATAATTATTTTTTATCTAAAATAATTTTTATTGTATAAAAGCGCCAAAACATAAAAAGAATATAAATGAGGTATCGCTGTAATCGTACTGACCCGAAGAATAAAAGTGCTTTATCAATTTTACCACACGCGGAACGGTATAAACGTCTCTCCCAAACGAAATTTATGATTTGCTGGTTTTTGTTCATTCTGCCTCCCAAAAATCGGAATAAAAAGCGATCAAAAAATGTCATATGCCCGAAAATGGTAGCAATAAAAACGTCAACCTGTCTCGCAAAAAACAAGACCTCACATGACTCTGTGGGCCAAAATATGGAACAATTATAGCTCTCAAAATATGGTGATGCAAAAACTATTTTTTGAAATAAAAAGCGTCTTTTAGTGTTTGACAGCTGCCAAACATAAAAATCCGCTATAACGCCTCTTTCACACGTCCTGATATTTCTGGTACCGGAGATGTCAGTGTTCGTGTGTGTAATACTTGCAGCACACGTGTTGCATGCGTGTGCTGCATCAGTACCACAAGGACAGGCGCCAGGGAAGAAGCGTTACAGTAAGCGCTCTTCCCCGGCACCGGGTGCTGAACATGGCACTCATCATTCTCCCCTGCTCTGTCAGTGATCGGCACAAGCAGTGGAGAATCAGGGGGAACAGTGCTTACTGTAACACTTCTTTCCCAGTGCCGTTGTGTGTCACATGGATGACATCCATGTGTGTTATGCATATGTAGTACAAGAGATGTGGTGCACTCCGCATGGAAAAAAGGTGCAGGCTGAACACAAAGTCACAGTGTCTATAGAAAAAACAGCCCCACACTCAAGACTTGCAGGTTTTTACGTGAAAGTTGTATTTTTTATTATTAGTACAGGCATCACCAAATGCTTATTAGTGTTCAGAGAAAATGACGGATACTTTAAGTTACGGTTAACTTAAAGTATCCGTCATTTTCTCTGAACACTAATAAGCATTTGGTGATGCCTGTACTAATAATAAAAAATACAACTTTCACGTAAAAACCTGCAAGTCTTGAGTGTGCGGCTGTTTTTTCTATTGACACTGTTATGCATATGCACATGTGCTGGATGTTTTGTGGCCTGTGCTGACATTAAAAAAGAGACATGTCAGCGTGATTTGCCCAGGGGCACACGGTCCGTGGAAATACACTGACATGTGCACAGACCCATTCACTTGAATAGACAAATAGCGCTCCGTTCCTCCCGAGTCTCTCCGCATGGCTGCCCAATAGTATGAAATTCTGTGACACACCCATGGTTTTAATATGATCACTGCACCCCTAGATGAATTCATTGAGAGATGTAATCCATAAAATGGGGTCACTTATGGGGGTTCTGCTGTTTTGGCACCTCATGGGCTCTCCCATTGGGTCATGGCACCTGCAAACCATGACAGTAAAATCTGGCGCTCCTTCCCTTCTGAGCTCTGCCATGTGCCCAAACAGTGGTTTACCCCCACATATGGGGTATCAGCGTACTCAGGACAAATTGCACAATAACTCGTGGGGTCCAATTAATTTCTTCTGTTACTCTTGGGAAAATACAAAATTGGGGGTGAAAAGATCATTTTTTTGTGGAAAAAATATGATTTTTTATTTTTACAGCTCTACGTTATAAACTTCTGTGAAGCGCTTGGAGGTTCAAAATGCTCACCACATATCTAGATAAGTTCCTTGGGGGTCTAGTTTCCAATATGGGGTCACTTGTGGGGGTTTCCACTGTAACACATCAGGGGTTCTCCAAACGTGACAAGACGCCTGCAGACCATTCCATCAAAGTCTGCATACCAAAACGCCACTACTGGACGTGTGCCCATACAGTAATTTTTTTCCCACATTGGGGATGTCAGCATACTCCGGACAAATTGGACAACAACTATTGTGGTCCAATTTCTCCTGTTACCCTTGGGAAAATAAAAAATTGGTGACTAAAATATTATGATTGTAGAAAAATAATGATTTTTTAATTTTCATGCTCAGGCGCTATAAACTTTAGTGAAACACCTTGGGGCTCAAAGTTCTCACCACACATCTAGATAAGTTCCTTTGGGGGTCTAGTTTTCAAAATGGTGTCACTTGTGGGGGCTTTCCACTGTTTAGGCACATCAGGGTCTCTCCAAACGTGACATGGCTTCCGATCTCAATTCTAGCCAATTTTGCATTAAAAAGTCAAACGGCGCTCCTTCCCTTACGAGTTCTGCCATGCGCCCAAGCAGTGGTTTACCCACACATATGGGGTAACAGCATTCTCAGGACAAGTTGCACAATAACTTTTGGGGTCTTGTTACCCTTGGGAAAATTAAAATTGGGGGTGAAAAGATCATTTTGGGAAAAAATATGATTTTTTTAAAATTTTACGGCTCTACGTTATAGGCTTCTGTGAAGCCCTTGGGGGTTCAAAGTTCTTACCACACATCTAGATAAGTTCCTTGGGAGGTCTAGTTTCAAAAATGGTGTCACTTGTGGGTGTTTCCACTATTTAGGCACATCAGGGGCTCTTCAAGTACGACATGGCATCCAATCTCAATTCCAGTCAATTTTGCATTGAAAAAGTCAAACGGTGCTCCTTTCCTTCCGAGCTCTGCCATGCGCCAAAACAGTGGTTTTCCCCCCACATATGTGGTATCAGCGTACTCAGGACAAATTGCACAATAACTTTTGGGGTCCAATTTCTCCTGTTACCCTTGGGAAAATAAAAAAAATTTGGATCTGAAGTAATTTTTTTGTAAAAAAAGTTAAATGTTCATTTGTTTTTTAAACATTCCAAAAATTCCTGTGAAGCACCAGAAAGGGTTAATCAACTTTTTGAATGTGATTTTGTGCACCTTAAGAGGTGCAGTTTTTAGAATGGTGTGACGTTTGGGTATTTTCTATCATATAGACCCCTCAAAGTGACTTCAAATGTGATGTGGTCCCTAAAAAAAATTGTGTTGTAAAAATGAGAAATCGCTGGTCAACTTTTAACCCTTACAACTCCTTAACAAAAAAAATTTTGGTTCCACAATTGTGCTGATGGAAAGTAGACATGTGGGAAATGTTATTTATTAAGTATTTTGTGTGACATATCTGTGTGATTTTAGGGCATGAAAATTCAAAGTTGGAAAATTGCAAAATTTTCAAAATTTTCGCCAAATTTCCAGTTTTTTCACAAACAAACACAAGTCATACCCAAGAAATGTTACCACTATCATAAAGTACAGCAAGTCACGAAAACACAGTCTTAGAATCACCAAGGTACATTCGAGAGTTATTGACTCATAAAGTGACAGTGGTCAGAATTGTAAATATTGGCCTGGTCATTAATGTGCAAACCACCCTTGGGGGTAAAGGGGTTAAATGTGGAAAAGTGGTTGGCTGCCATTTTTTTTACTTTGTAGCTCAGAATATTATTGCATATTCCAGGAATATTTTGCACTGACTACATATCTTGAACCGATTATATAGAGTTTATCCCCTCCTTTTGCCCAATCTTCATTTGCCATTATGTTAGTCATATTTGGAAACAATTGACCAAGTTGCCACTACAGCAACACCTAATAGTGAAGTTCTATAAAGAAGTGGGATGGTTAATTTTTCCTTGCCTGGTATAAGGACTACACTTCTAAAAATCAAGATAATCAGAAGAAGCTCTGTACAGATATTGTAGAGACATTGAGTCACCAATAAAACCTGAAGAGCAGCTCTGCGGAAATACTAATACAGCTCTCTCAATAAGTGTAATATATATAATGTAAAGTTGCAAAATTCTTTTATGCACAACAGATAAATTCATAAACAGTAAGGCTAGGTTAACAAGCAAGTTACAGAAACAGCGTGGACACTGCCATTCTCTCTACGTAACACCAACTTATAATGGGGGTAAGAAACAGCATAGTCCACAAGGCTAATTATCTAGCCCTGACTGCATCAATGGCAGAGATCCGAATAACCCTTCATTTCAAAATTGCTAAATTTAGCAGAAACCAGTGTGACTTTTTTTTCTGTGTAATAGACAAAGTGTGTTGTGCCGATTTGTTACATTTGTTTTAGGCAATGCATTTTTTATCATCTTATCAGAACATTTCCTTATTTTGGGATAAGATCGAATAATAAATGAAATGTAACACTTTCCCTTTTATTTTAGGTGTCACAATGTGGACCCGTCATCTCATTGGGATTGTGCTTGTCCTTATGATTCATCAAACCTACAGCCAGTGCCCTAAAGAATGCAGATGCCTTCGAGCTGGCCAGGTAGACTGTTTTGGAGCAGATATTGTTGAAGTTCCACGTTCTATCTCTCAGAACACCAAAAACCTTCAGATCATAAACACTGAAGTCTCTGAAATCGAAGATGGTGTCTTGGAAAACATGACATCTCTGATAATTTTGAGAATTGAAAAAAGTGAGCTATCTGTGATTGGTCCTAATGCGTTCAAAAACCTTATTTCTCTCCGTTATTTAAGTTTGGCCAACAATAAACTACAAGAATTGCCTGAAAGTTTATTTAAAGACCTAGCCAAGCTGGAAACACTTTTTGTGTCAAACAACCAGATTGGTCAGATTGCCCAATCACTATTTACTCCACTAGTTAGCATGCGGGAACTCAACTTATTAGGAAACAGGCTCAGGTCCATACCAAGGGGAGCTTTTGATCAGATGAACGGACTTTTAAAGCTGAATTTAGCTAAAAATTATATTTCACGTCTACACGCAAGAACTTTAGATAAAGTCACTAAACTTGAAACCTTTCGAGCCTATGAAAATCAGTTAAAGGATGTCCCTGAGGGATTACTGAAAACACTTACAAACCTACAAGAAGTTGCACTGCAAAGTAATCAGATAAGCCAAATATCTGCTGACATGTTCTCCAACAACCCAAATTTACAGAAAATATACTTATCAAATAACTTGATCACATCGTTACCCCAAGGATTATTTGCGAATTTACCAGAACTATCAAAACTAACTTTATTTGAAAATGCCATAAAACACATTTCCCCAGGTGTGTTTGGGATGTTGCCAAAATTAAAAGAACTCTGGTTATATGATAATCATCTTGAAGAACTTGTGGATAATTCCTTCTCCAATCTAACACAAATACAACTGTTGATTATATCCAGGAACCAAATCCAATCTATCTCTAGAAATGCCTTCAATGGATTAGATGAACTTCTGGAACTTTCACTTCATACCAATGCACTGTCCACTTTAAATGAAGATGTCTTACAGGGCCTGTACAAGCTGCAAAACATCTCTTTTCATAGCAACAAGATTAAACATCTTCCTGCAGGAGTCTTTAGAAACATGGATTCTTTAGTGACCATACAACTGCAAAATAATTCTCTAGAGTATCTGCCAGAGGACATTTTTGAAACTCTAGAACATGTAAATGAAGTCAGACTCTTCAATAATCCATGGAAATGCGACCATCACATTCTTCCTTTCAAGAATTGGATTGCTAACAATTTGGGAAAACTTGGAAACCAAAGTCAACTTGTATGTGTCAACTTTCCCTTCATAGGAACACCCATAGCTGAGCTTAACGAAGAGCAACTATTATCTCTGAAATCCACAGTAGCTCCAGAAATGGGCGAAACAACATCTATTTATGAAGAAATTAGTACTAATGTCCCAATCCAAACTTCTGAAGAACCCAAACAAGTTAGTAGCACAACCACATCCACCACAACCCAATCTGGAAACTCAGTTGTTAACAATGATGATTATGAGATTGTTGATGCCTCAGACGAAGACCTAATTACTGATGAAAAAGGACATGGTGGAAGCAAGATGATTGGAGTAGTTATTGCAATAATTGTTTTGTGCTGCATAGCAGTTGTTTGTACAGTTATTGCCTGTGTACTATATCACAGGAAGAAGAAGAACCATGTGGTACTGATGAGAATGAAGCAGCAGAATCAAGCATGAGGGAATTAGTTTTCACATTTAATCACTGGGACATTTTCCATTGAAGCACTGTTTTAAGATTGCTTCAGTATATTTGACTTCATTGGAAGTTACTGGATCCTTGACCATTGATTCTCAAATCAGGAAACATTTCTTATTTTTTTCACAAGACTTAGTATGCACAGATGTGGTCAAAATAAACTCCACTCTCTATAATGTATAATAGGAGTTGCATAAAGTTTCCAATATATTCAACCACAAAGAAGTTTGCAAAGGAAAAAGACTCAGCACATTCTTCTCACAGTTGGTACTACCACAGCTTTCTGGTGACTGTGAGCATTTTATATGTTCTCAGGAAAAAAAAATCTAGAAGTATCTGTTTGTGTGGATTTTAATATTCTTAAGACTTGGGAGGTTATTATTGCATTTCCATGTAAATGAAGTAAACTGTAAAAGATCAATCTTGTGAATATTTCAATATTTCTTCTGTTAATTCAATAAAACTTTTTACAGTCATAATCTACCTATTACTAAGTCAGTAAACCTATAGAAAGGGCAATCAAAATAAATGCTCCGCCATAATTAATACAATAGAAAACCAAGAAAAAGATGGACACAAGAGCTAAAATTAACAATTTTATTGAGAAGACTCTAAAATATTACAAATAAGTACCACAATAAAAACCAGAGTAATAAAGATACAATAGAAAAAGGAGAGGCAGACCTAGTGCCACGCACGAATACCACTATCAGATAAGGAGCAAATCAGCAATGATAAATATACCATAAAAACCATATATATAAATATATATATATAAACTGTTGAGGATGTACCAGATAGATAGAGATGTTAGCCCAATATTCAATCTAATCGTGGAGTATAATTATAACAATAAGTGGGCAATTACATAAGAGAAAGAGAGCTCCAGAATAGTTAGCAAACAGCAGGGAGGTGCAAACAGTGGATTACCATATAAACAAAGTGTTCAATGCAGGCGTTATATGGTGACTCACCCCAAGCGGCTCATCAACACAAATACATGTTAAATAATATCCCGGGAGGTCCCATATACATGCGTGAGAAAGACTGAGCCCAAGCTATGCCTGCCAAATGGCAGATGGGGAAGAGACAGGGAATATCAAATGCAAAGTGCACCAACCTGCTGCTGCCGTGCATGGAAGGAAAGGCCCCGACGCGCGTTTCGCAAGTGTTGCTTCCTCGGGGGGCTATTACTAAGGCTGGGATTGCATAGGGCCGGCACCAGGTCAATGTTTCCATCTAAAGTATGACAAAAATGCAGAATGAAAACTGATGGAGGAACGTATCATACTATTTGCAATGGATCCAGCCCGGTTCATCCATTGTTGTGTGGGACAAGTGTCCTAGACCAGCACATGGGGGTAAAAGGGTAAAAAGAGAGGTGGGAATTGATACCTTTTTACATTAGGCAAAAAAAGAGAGTATGATGCAATTGATTTATGTGATCCCAGCCTAAAAATTATCCACAAATCTGTAATATGAATTAGCAGGACATTGTATACCAACAACATGAGCCTAAAATAACAGTTATGTCTATTAACATTATATGTGCGTGTATATATTGAATACAGTTATAATTGTGGAGGCTATGACTATGGCAAAACAACTGGGAATGGTATAAAACATGAGAATTGTAGTCTGACTGTCACTACTGTATTTTCTTAACACAAGCTACAGGTTATTTATCAGTATTACCTCTTAACTAAGGCAGAAAAAAGAGGGCCATAAAAATTAATATGAGTCCCTATCCTCAAAATAGAGATTTTCTGCAATTTTTGATGGAAGAAGTCATGCATTTTAAAGTAAATGATAAATATGAAGATACCTTAATAAATAAATGTAAATCAGTTTTCTAGAAGGGTACAATCTGAGAAAAATTAGATTAGGTTTTTTACTTATAGAGACGTTGAGATAATGCTTTGTTCTGGTAGCAAAAGCAACAAAGGGAATTAAAGCCATACTTGTCATCTACAGCACCATCTTGGTAGCTAATGACCACATATAATACTACATATAATTGTAACTTGCCCAGAATGCTGACTTAAAAGGAATTTTCCACCACTGGGATAACCTCTTCTCATTCCCCTTCTCAATCCTTCTCATTTGGACCTGTTAAAATAAAAGAGCTTATACTCACCTCTTGTGCCAGTGGTGGCGGCACTCATGATGTTCCCAGAGCTCACGAGAGGTTCTTATGACACGTGAGCCCTGCGCCCAATCACCGCTGGCATCAGTTTCCCCACCTTCAGACGTATAAGTAAGTAACAGGAAGTGAGCGGCCGCTCTCAGCTCTCACTTCATTTTGATTATTAGTATGAAGGAGGGGAGAGTGAAGACGACTCTGATTGGCGCATGGCTCACGCGTCATAAGAACCCCTGGAATATGAGTGCCGACACCCCTGGCACAGGAGGTGAAAATAAGAATTTCATTTTACCGAGGCCAAACATAAGGAATGAGAATGGGTTGTCCTAGTAGTGGACAACTACTTCAATCATATAATAGCAATTATACCACAATTAAAAGAAAGTTAAAGGGAACTACCTGTCACCCCCAAAATCGAAGATGAGCTAAGCCCATCAGCATCAGGGGTTTATCTACAGCATTCTGAAGATGGGAGGCCCCGGACCGCAGCAGGACCGCCCCTGGGTGAGTATAACCTCTTTTTCTCATCTTTCAGGATACATCAGGGGCTTATCTACATCATTCCAGAATGCTGTAGATAAGCCCCTGATGCTGGTGGGCTTAGCTCATCTTCGATTTGGGGGGTGACAGGTTCCCTTTAATAACCAATATGACTGGACTTCCTTTTGTCACTTTTTCTAAATGTTTCTGTAAGTAAAACATGATCACTTCTGCTCTAACTTCTGATTTACTATTACAGTCATTTTTATGTTTTGGGTGGTAAGGTTATGTTTTTTTTTGATGATGCACTCCTAGAAATAATGGATCTTTTCATTTGTTGGTAATAAACATAATTGTGTTGTTAAAGGGAATCTGCCACCAGGTTTTTGTTACGTCATCTGAGAACAGCATAGACCTTGATTCCAGGGATTACTTACTTTACTGGTTTCTGTAGTTTTAATAAAATCGCTAATTTTATCTGCTGCAGATCTACCAGTTCTCTAATACTGAGCTCTGTAAACCCCAGCCCACACCACTGGTGCACTGTGCATAGGCAGAAAGCTGCCAATCCATGGTGGAGGTGGAGTTATAAAGAGCTCATGAAAGTGGAGACCCTTTAGTGATAATGTCCTGCTTATAAAACAGTGATTTTATCAAAACTACATCAAGCATCCCGGTAAGTGACACATCACTGGAATTAGGGATTCTGTTGCAACATCATGTTGCCCATTCATTTTCTTACTGGTCACTGTATTCCCGATTAGTCAGCTGCGTTCTGGTCCTGTAGTTGTACCTCATGACCCCCACTCTGACCATGCAAAACATTCAGGCTTTCATGTATGGATCAGATGTCAGTTTTCTCTGTGTTTTCCCATGAGAGCCCTGACACGAGTTCCGTAGGATTACATAGAGAAACTGCTCCACAGAAACGAAACTGTGATTTAGAGAGTCTGACTGGGGTCACACGAGTGATAATCCTCTCATGCAAGAGAATCAGCTCGATTATACTAATGACAGAAGATGGAGAACTTCATTTCTCCATCTTTTCCATTGTCCTCGTAAGCCTGATGAAGAGCCATTTGCAACATGCTGCAAGTTTTTTTTTTGTGCCGAAATGGCTTGAGAAATAAATTGCTGATCAGCACCGCCCCATGGGATAACATTAGATAGCATATAATATCAGATAGCACTTGTCTGAGTTGTACGCTCGTGTGAGTGACTGCTCAGAGTGCAGGCGCCTGGTACAATAGAAGACTGGAACGGAGCTCACCTTTCAGGAATATGACTGGCAAGAAAATGACCAGCACAAGTATGTCCAGGCATACCTTACCAGATGGCCGAACCGGAAATATTTTTCTCAGAACGCCTTGTCTATTTGCAGCGTTATGTACAGTATATTGGTTGCTTTATGAGTGAATAGCTTTTCTATATAACTTGTATTTTTTAGACTAGTATTTTTACTGCTCTTATTGTTTTTTAGTTAGTTTAGTTTTCTAGTACTGAATTTATCAGCAAAATAAACACATTTGAAAAGAATGTGTCATCAGAGAATGACCTATTGTTTAGTTCACATTTTTGTATTAAACATTTCTAAAAATTTGGGGTTATGCTTTTTTCTTTAAAGTGGTTACTATTTATTAAAAATGCCAGAAATCTTGCAGTTGTCAACCTGGCCATTGAGGTTCTCAATAAATGGGAACTTTGAGATAAGTGATGGGCACAGCTTACCTGCTCCTCCTTTCTGCGCAATGACCTATGCACACGTTACATGCATTCCTAAAAAAAACTCCACTATGGACGTCAATGTGCTTCTCTAGTTTTCTACCTATAACCCATATAGCGGCTGTAAACCATATCTATAAATGCTGTTAATAGCGGATCAAACAAAATGTCATAATAATCTGCACTGTTCCGCCCACTCAGTCAACATGCTGCGCACCTCCCCTTATCCTGATTGACAGCGCTCACTAGCCCAGAGCGAGCCCTGCCTGAATTGAGTTCTCGGCCACAAACGTGTACATTGACAATGCAGGAGCTGAGTGCACATACGCTGTGGCAATGTGGGCGCACACTCATTCTGCAATGTGCAGCGGTCACCCCCTACTGTGATATTCTGTGCAGTGAGTGAGCGCTGTTGACAGGAGAGAGGGATGAGAGCACACACACACTGACACTGTGTTTGCTCAAATCCTGTAGTGTCAGTGTAGACATGTAGGGACAATCAATCAAATAAGGCAGCACATACTGGTTTTTTTCACAGTTACTACACATACCCAATGTAATCCATGGTGCTATCCACATGTCTGTGTTTTTACACTGCCCGTGTGTCCATGCAAATCTCACAGAGACATGTTCATTTTGTTACGGTATCATGGATAAAAAAGGCCAATACAAGTCTACAAGACATTCATGTGCCGTCTGTGTGCTGAACATACAGGTGCATCTCACAAAATTAGAATATCATCAAAAAGTTACCGTAATTTATTTCAGTTCTTCAATACAAAAAAGTGAAACTCATATATTATATAGAGTCATTACAAACAGAATGATGTATTTTGGGTGCTTATTTCTGTTCACAAATATATAGAAAATTTGGTCTGAAAGCCCTAACCAGCTCACCAACTCCAGCCACAGGTGCACGGGACTCCGTCCAGACTCGACGTGAAGCAGCAGTAAATGAAGGTGAATGTCCCAGCTCCTTAAACAAATAATTTTATTGTAGAAACATTCACCTTCATTTACCGTCTATTTCTGTTAATGTTGATGATTATGGCTTACAGCCACTGAAAACCCAAAAGTCATTATCTCAGTAAATTAGAATACTTCATAACACCAGCTTGAAAAAAATATTTTAAAATATGAAATGTTGGCCTACTGAAATGTATGTTCAGTAAATGCACTCAATACTTGGTTGGGGGCTCATTTGGCATTAATTACTGCATCAATGAGGCATGGCATGTCTCACTGTAGCACTGCTGAGGTGTTATGGAAGCCCAGGTTGCTTTGATAGCAGCCTTCAGCACATCTACATTGTTGGGTCTGGTGTCTCTCATCTGCCTCTTGACAAATACCCCATAAATTCTCTATGGGGTTAAGGTCAGACGATATGATACTGTTGTTTTCAAACCATAAATTGGTATTTTTGGCTGTGCGGACAGGTGCCAAGTCCTGCTGGAGAATGAAATTTCCATCTCCAAAAAGGTCCCAGAGTCTGGAAGAAAAGTGGAGAGACAGTAAATCCAAGCTGCTTAAGGTCTAGCGTGAAGCTTCCACAATCAGCGATGGCTTATGGAGCCATGTCATCTGCTGGTGTAGGTCCACTGTGTTTTGTCAAGACCAAAGTCAGCGCAGCCATCTACCAGCACTTCATGCTTCTCTCTGCCGACAAGCTTATGGGAGATGGAATTTTCATTCTCCATCAGGACTTGGCACCTGTCCACACTGCCAAAAGTACCAATACCTGGTTTAAAGACAACAGTATCATTGTGCTTGATTGGCCAGCAAACACGCCTGACATTAACTCCATAAAGAATCTATGGGGTATTGTCAAGAGGAAGATGAGAGACACCAGATCCAACAATGCAGACGAGCTGAAGGCTGCTAGCAAAGCAACCTGGCCTTCCATAATACCTCAGCAGTGCCACAGACTGATCGCTTCCATGCCACCCCTCATTGATGCAGTAATTGATGCAAAAGGAGCCCCGACCAAGTATTGAGTGCATTTACTGAACATACATTTCAGCAGGCCAATATTTCGTATTTTAATATCCGTAATCATCAAAATTAATAGAAATAAACATTTGAAATAGATCACTCTGTTTGTAATGACTCTATCTAATATATAATTGCCTAGAATACTACTTCCTGCAATTTGTGCCAACTTCCGTGGCTTTGTCCGGAGCTAATGTCCGGAGCTAATGTCCGGAGCTAATGTCCGGAGATTAATTGCCTAGAATACTACTTCCTGCAATTTGTGCCAACTTCCGTGGCTTTGTCCGGAGCTAATGTGCGGAGATAATGTCCGGAGCTAATGTCCGGAGCTAATGTCCGGAGATAAGTGACGTTAACAGTGTCCAGTGTCTGATTGGTTGCCGCCTGCTGCGAGCGACCAATCAGAAACGTGCCGTACTGTGACACACTCCGCCCACCATTTTGGTGTGATTTTTGAATTTTTACCTCACAGCAAGTTTCTACTGCGTGGAGGCGGGCCCAGTGACGTTGCTCTTCAAGCTCCTGCCGAATTTCATCAAAAAAATGATAATACCATTTACCAAAACTATATATATTTAGTTGTGAAGTGGTTCAGTGACATTTTCACACCAATTTTGAACTTTTGTTTGGTGTTTTCTCCATATACTGCCTATTATTTTTGTTCTTTCTTACTATTATTTATTAATTGTATTATTCTTACATTTGAATAAATAAAGTATATATGGATTCTAGACTCCCGATTCTTTAGAATCGGGCTGCCATCTAGTCTAATATATAATTGCCTAGAATACTACTTCCTGCAATTTGTGCCAACTTCCGTGGCTTTGTCCGGAGCTAATGTCCGGAGCTAATGTCCGGAGCTAATGTCCGGAGCTAATGTCCGGAGATAAGTGACGTCAACAGTGTCCAGTGTCTGATTGGTTGCCGCCTGCTGCGAGCGACCAATCAGAAACGTGCCGTACTGTGACACACTCCGCCCGCCATTTTGGTGTGATTTTTGAATTTTTACCTCACAGCAAGTTTCTACTGCGTGGAGGCGGGCCCAGTGACGTTGCTCTTCAAGCTCCTGCCGAATTTCGTCAAAAAAATGATAATACCATTTACCAAAACTATATATATTTAGTTGTGAAGTGGTTCAGTGACATTTTCACACCAATTTTGAACTTTTGTTTGGTGTTTTCTCCATATACTGCCTATTATTTTTGTTCTTTCTTACTATTATTTATTAATTGTATTATTCTTACATTTGAATAAATAAAGTATATATGGATTCTAGACTCCCGATTCTTTAGAATCGGGCTGCCATCTAGTATAATATAAGAGTTTCACTTTTTGTATTGAAGAACTGAAATAAATTAACTTTTTGATGATATTCTTAACTGTTAGTACAATAAACCTCATTTCAAGGCAGAAACATTACTGTGTCCAACAGTTATTAGATATATGAAACTGAAATAGCTGTTGCAAAAAAAACAATTTTTATAAAACATTAAGCTTAAGATTAATAGGGGTGCCCAAACTTTTTCATATAACTGTATATTGCACAGTCCACATAGTATATAGCACAGCCACGTAGTATATAGCAGCCCACATAGCATATAACACAGCCACGTAGTATATAACACAGCTCACGTAGTATATAACAGCCCACATAGCATATAACACAGCCCACGTAGTGTATAACACAGCCATGTAGTGTATAACACAGCCCACGTGGTATATTGCACAGCCACGTAGTATGTAGCACAGCCGATGCAGTATATAACACAGCACACGTAGTATATAGCACAGCCAAGTAGTATATTGCACAGCCACGAAGTATAATTGACATGCTGCGGAAAATACAACGCAGCGTTTCTACACGGTATTTTCCGCACCATGGGCACAGCGGATTTGGTTTTCCATAGGTTTACATGGAACTGTAAACCTGATGGAACACTGCTGCGAATCCGCAGCGGCCAATCCGCTGTGGATCCGCAGCCAAATCCGCACCGTGTGCACATAGCTTAATTCTAAAGGTATGTGCACACGCTGCGGAAAATGCTGCGGATCCGCAGCAGTTTCCCATGAGTTTACAGTTCAATGTAAACCTATGGGAAACAAAAATCGCTGTACACATGCTGCAGAAAAACTGCACGGAAACGCAGCGGTTTACATTCCGCAGCATGTCACTTCTTTCTGCGGATTCCGCAGCGGTTTTACAACTTCTCCAATAGAAAATCGCAGTTGTAAAACCGCAGTGAAATGCGCAGAAAAACTGCGGTAAATCCACCATAAATCCGCAGCGGTTTAGCACTGCGGATTTATGAAATCCGCTGCGGAAAAATCCACAGAGGACCAGAATACGTGTGCACATTCCGAAACCCTAACCCTAACCTTAACCCTAACCCTAGTTCTAACCCCAACCTTAGTGGAAAAAAAAATTTCTTTATTTTATTATTGTCCCTACCTATGGGGGTGACAAAGGGGGAGGGGTCATTTACTATTTTTTTTATTTTGATCACTGTGATAGATTTTATCACAGTGATCAAAATGCACATTGGAACGAATCTGCCTGCCGGCAGATTCGGCGGGCGCACTGCGCATGCGCCCACCATTTTGGAAGATGGTGGCGCCCATGGAGAAGACGGACAGACCCCAGGAGGCTCGGTAAGTATGATGGGGTGGGGCGGAACACGGGGGGGTGGATTGGAGCATGGGGGGTGGATCAGAGCGCGGGGGGTGGATCGGAGCGCGGGGGTGGATCGGAGCATGGGGGGGGTGGATTGGAGCACAGGGGGGTGGATTGGAGCATGGGGGGTGGATTGGAGTGCAGGGGGGTTGGATTGGAGCACGGGGGGTGGGATTGGAGCACGGGGTGAGCGGACAAGAGCACGGGGGGAGCGGACAGGAGGATGGAGGGGAGCGGAGCAGTGTACAGGACAGATCGGTGGCTTGGGGGGGAGATCGGTGTTTCCAGCCATGGCCGATGATATTGCAGCATCGGCCATGGCTGGAATGTAATATTTCACCAGTTTTAATATGTGAAATATTACAAATCACTCTGATTGGCAGTTTCAGCTTCAACAGCCAATCAGAGCGATCGTAGCCACGGTGGGGGGTGAAGCCACCCCCCCTGGGCTGTACTACCACTCCCTCTGTCCCTGCAGATCGGGTGAAATTGGAGTTAACCCTTTCACCCGATCTGCAGGGACGCGATCTTTCCATGACGCCACATAGGTGTCATGGGTCGGATTGGCACTGACTTTCATGATGCCTACGTGGCGTCAAAGGTCGGGAAGGGGTTAAAGGGACAGCGCACCTTAAATCAAAATGGCCGAAAAGGACCTTACGCAGTTCCCCAATGCTGAAACAGAGCAAATACAACCCGATACTGTCCATCATGAAGACCAGGAAGCAGAGCCCGCTTCTGCAGCAGACCCAGGTGCACGACCAGTACGCTCCATCAAGCCAACATTAAAGGTCCTCGAGAATTCCACAAGGGATGAGTTCAATGACAACCTGGATGGCCTATGGGATCGAGTTGCCTCCCTCATGTCAAGCGTCCAACGCCACAAAGATGATATAGCGAGTTTACAGGACACTATAAGACAGCTAGACGTGGCCCACGGCAGATACAAGAGACTGTCCGCAAAGTAGGCTGCCTTCCTAAAAGACTCTAAAATCGATGAAGCCCTATCAGAGTTAAGCAAGGCAGATTCCACGGACAGAGAAAGGGACGCCGCCGTGCAAGACACCAAAGATAAAGCGGAGCTTCGTATCGCCCATCTGCAAGAAACTAGATTGCAGAGGTCAGCCTCATCTGAACACTCTGGTCATACAAATCATCCTGCTCAAGAACTTCAGCCCTCAGTGACAGAATTCTAGAGGCCTGTTTAAATGCAGAGCGGTCCAAGCTAAGACGTTCATACACTGAAAATAAAGCAGAAGCAGAGGCTCGAGCAAAGATTCTTCAAACAGAAGCAGAAGCGAAGAGAGCAGAAGCAGAGGCTCGAGCAAAGATTCTTCAAACAGAAATGGAGGAAGAAATCGCATTAGCCGAAGTAAAAATACTCGAGCAAGCATTGAAGCAAAACCTCGACCCGATTTGCCTGCCACCACAGGAAGAAGACGACCCAGCTGTTCGTACCAGAGACTATGTGCAGAAACAAATACCTGCAGCGCACACTTTCTCCAGCGACGTTCAACCCAACATTGCAGAAACGTCCAAGTCAGCCCAATCTATGGTGCCAGTGTCGCCCACAGCCCCTACAGAGACCCAAAACCAACGTCGTGATGCACCCCCTCAGGAGCAGTCATCATCGCAAGACGACTACAAGGCACACTCCAGCCTGCCTCCCCAGTTCAAGCAGCAGTCATCGGAATCTCCAGAGGTTAAACCACAGCTCAACCCTGCAGCAACATCATTCTACCCGGGAACAATTCACCCTTCCACGCCACACAGCTTATATGCCTGAGGGGCACCACAAGCTACTACGGTAACAAGGAGTGAAGGATCAGACATGTCCAAGTTTGCCAGGTTCATGGTGAGCAGGGAGCTAATCAGCACTAGCCTCTCAAAATTCGATGACCGTGCAGAGAACTACAGAGCCTGGAAAGCAACCTTCAAGGCCGCCATTGCTGATCTCAACCTATCCGCGGAGCAGGAGCTCGACCTCATGGTAAAATGGTTGGGCCCTGAATCCACAAACCGTATCAAGAGTCTTAGGACCATCTATGTGGGGCAAGCTGAAGCAGGTCTCGCTGCGGCCTGGCAGAGACTTGAAAGAACCTATGGCAGCTCTGAAGCCATAGAAAAGTCCCTATTCAAGAGACTGCAGAACGTTCCAAGGATCAACCTTAAGGAAGCCCACAAGCTTCTGGACTTAAGTGACCTGCTTATGGAGCTGGATCTTGCTAAAAGAGACCCTTGTCTGTCTGGACTGCCACATAGTCTGCAAGAGAAGTGGGCAGTGTGCGTCTCCAGGTATAAAAGGTCACATGATGTCACCTTTCCTCCGTTCATTCAGTTCTGCAAGTTCATTGACGAACAAGCCCAAATGAGGAACAACCCTAGCCTCGACTTCCTGGAGTCTAACACTGCAGCTCCAGCAACACCTTCATCAAGGTATGAAAGCTTCACACATAGGCGCAAGGACTTGAGGAACAGTATAAGCGTCAGAAAGACTAACCTGCCATCACCTGCAGTACCTGCCGATAAGCAGAATACTATTCCGTTGAGGGATAAGTCTTTCAATCGTGAGTGTCCCATTCACAAAAGACCACACTCACTGAACTGTTATGACCTGGTGGTTAAGAGGCCACACTGAAATGACCTGGTGGCTAAAACGCAACATGGAACGAGCTCAGAGAAGGTGGTATCTCTACTGACCGCAGTCCCTAATCCTAACAACACAACTAGAAATAGCCGTGGGATGTTCCTGACACTCCCTAGACACCTCGTCACAGCCTAAGATATAACTAACCCTAAAGAAGGAAATAGAAAGCTATCTTGCCTCAGAGAAACCCCCAAAAGGAAAGACAGCCCCCCACAAATATTGACTGTGAAAGGAGAGGGAAATGACGAACACAAAAATGAAATTAGAATTCAGCAAAGGGAGGCCAATACTAAACTAGATAGACAGAGAGCAAAGGATACTGTGCGGTCAGTATTAAAAACTACAAAATCCACGCAGAGTTTACAAAAATGAACTCCACACCAACTCACGGTGTGGAGGGGCAAATCTGCTTTCCCAGAGCTTCCAGCTAGCCTGAATAATACATAGTGACAAGCTGGACAAAAGAGACAAAATGCAAAGCAATAGAGTCCAAACAAATGGACAAACAAAACTAGCAAAACTTATCTTTTGCAGACAAGGACTGGCCATATGAGAAATCCAAGGGAAGAATCAAATCCAACCAAGAACATTGACAGCAGGCATGGACTAAAGCCCAGAGCAGGTTTAAATAACAAACCCAGGCAAGGCGATTAGTGAAGGCAGCTGCTACAGCTACCTAACGGAGCAGCAGTTCCACTCAAAACCACCAGAGGGAGCCCAAGGGCAGAACTCGCAAACATACCATTAGCAACCACAGGAGGGAGCTCCAGAACGGAACTCACAACAGTACCCCCCCCCCTTGAGGAGGGGTCACCGAACCCTCACCAGAGCTCCCAGGCCGATCAGGACGAGCCAAATGGAAAGCACGAACCAAATCGGGACCATGAACATCGGAGGCAACAACCCAAGAATTATCCTCCTGGCCATAACCCTTCCACTTGACCAGATACTGGAGCTTCCGCCTCGAAAAACGAGAATTCAAAATCTTCTCCACCACATATTCCATTTCCCCCTCAACCAACACCGGAGCAAGAGGATCAACGAAGGGAACCATAGGTACCACATATCTCCACAACAAGGATCTATGGAACACATTATGAATGGAAAAGGAAGCTGGAAGGGCCAAACGAAAAGACACTGGATTGATAATTTCAGAAATCTTATAAGGCCCAATAAAGCGAGGCTTGAACTTAGGGGAAGAAACCTTCATAGGAACATGACTAGAAGACAACCAGACCAAATCCCCAACACGAAGCCGGGGACCAACACACCGACGACGGTTAGCAAAACGCTGAGCCTTCTCCTGAGACAACGTCAAATTGTCCACCACATGAGTCCAAATTTGCTGCAACCTGTCCACCACGGAATCCACACCAGGACAGTCAGAAGGCTCAAGCTGCCCTGAAGAAAAACGAGGATGAAAACCAAAGTTACAAAAAAAAGGCGAAACCAAGGTAGCCGAACTAGCCCGATTATTAAGGGCAAACTCGGCCAACGGCAAAAAGGTCACCCAATCATCCTGATCAGCAGACACGAAGCATCTCAAATAGGTTTCCAAGGTCTGATTGGTTCGCTCCGTTTGGCCATTTGTCTGAGGATGGAATGCAGAAGAAAAAGACAAATCAATGCCCATTCTAGCACAAATGGACCGCCAAAACCTAGAAACGAACTGGGAACCTCTGTCAGACACAATATTCTCCGGAATACCATGCAAACGAACCACATGCTGAAAAAACAATGGAACCAAATCAGAAGAGGAAGGCAACTTAGGCAACGGCACCAAATGGACCATCTTAGAAAACCGGTCACAAACCACCCAGATGACAGACATCCTCTGAGAAACAGGAAGATCAGAAACAAAATCCATGGAAATATGCATCCAGGGCCTCTCAGGAATAGGCAAAGGCAAAAGCAACCCGCTGGCACGGGAACAGCAAGGTTTAGCCCGAGCACAGGTCCCACAGGACTGCACAAACGAACGCACATCCCGCGACAAGGAAGGCCACCAAAAGGACCTAGCCACCAAATCTCTGGTACCGAAAATCCCAGGGGGACCAGCCAACACCGAACAATGAACCTCAGAAATTACCCTACTAGTCCATCTATCAGGAACAAACAATTTCCCCACAGGACAGCGGTCAGGTTTATCAGCCTGAAACTCCTGAAGTACCCGCCGTAAATCAGGGGAGATGGCAGAAAGAATCACCCCCTCCTTGAGGATCCCAGCCGGCTCAAGAACTCCCGGAGAATCAGGCAAAAAACTCCTAGAAAGGGCATCAGCCTTCACATTCTTAGATCCAGGAATATATGAGACCACAAAATCAAAACGTGAGAAAAACAAAGACCACCGAGCCTGTCTAGGATTCAACCGCTTAGCAGACTCGAGGTAAATCAGATTCTTGTGATCAGTCAAGACCACCACGCGATGCTTGGCTCCCTCAAGCCAATGTCGCCACTCCTCAAATGCCCACTTCATAGCCAACAACTCCCAATTGCCGACATCATAATTACGCTCAGAAGACGAAAATTTTCTGGAGAAGAAGGCACATGGTTTCATCAAAGAGCCATCAGAATTTCTCTGAGACAAAACGGCCCCTGCCCCAATCTCAGAAGCATCAACCTCAACCTGAAAAGGGAGGGAAACATCTGGCTGACGCAACACAGGGGCAGAAGTAAAACGACGTTTAAGCTACTGAAAGGCCTCAACAGCCACAGAGGACCAATTCACCACATCAGCGCCCTTCCTCGTCAAATCGGTCAGAGGCTTCACCACACTAGAAAAATTAGCAATAAAGCGACGATAGAAATTGGCAAAGCCCAAAAATTTCTGAAGGCTCTTTACAGATGTAGGTTGAGTCCAATCATGAATGGCCTGGACTTTAACAGGGTCCATTTCAATAGCCGAGGGAGAAAAAATGAAACCCAAAAAAGAAACCCTCTGAACTCCAAAGAGGCACTTAGACCCCTTCACAAACAACGCATTAGTACGAAGGACCTGAAACACCATCCTAACCTGCTTCACATGAGACTCCCAATCATCGGAGAAAACCAAAATATCATCCAAATACACAACCATAAATTTATCCAGATAATTCCGGAAGATATCATGCATAAAGGACTGAAACACAGATGGAGCATTAGAGAGCCCGAATGGCATCACATGATATTCAAAATGGCCTTCAGGCGTATTAAATGCTGTTTTCCATTCATCACCTTGTTTAATACGCACAAGATTATACGCCCCTCGGAGGTCGATTTTAGTAAACCAACTAGCACCCTTAATCCGAGCAAACAAATCAGAAAGCAAAGGTAACGGATACTGGAATTTGACAGTGATCTTATTGAGAAGGCGATAATCTATACAGGGTCTCAAGGAGCCATCCTTCTTGGCAACAAAAAAAAATCCAGCTCCCAACAGTGATGAAGACGGGCGAATATGCCCTTTCTCCAAGGACTCCTTTACATAACTCCGCATAGCGGCATGCTCTGTCACAGACAGATTGAATAGTCGGCCCTTAGGGAACTTACAGCCAGGAATCAAATTAATGGCACAATCGCAGTCCCTATGAGGAGGCAGGAAACTGGACTTGGGCTCATCAAATACAGCCTGGAAATCCGACAAAAACTCAGGAACTTCAGAAGAAGGGGACGAGGAAATGGACATCAAAGGAATATCACTATGTATCCCCTGACAACCCCAACTAGTCACAGACATAGATCTCCAATCCAGCACTGGATTATGTACCTGTAACCATGGAAAACCCAGCACAACAACATCATGCAAATTATGCAACACCAAAAAACGAATATTTTCCTGATGTGCTGGAGCCATGCACATGGTTAACTGTGTCCAGTACTGAGGTTTATTCTTAGCCAATGGCGTAGCATCAATTCCCCTTAAGGGAATAGGACTCTGCAAAGGTTCCAAGGAAAAACCACAGCGCCTGGCAAACTCTAAGTCCATTAAGTTCAGGGCAGCGCCAGAATCCACAAATGCCATAACAGAAAAGGGCGACAATGAGCAAATCAGGGTAACAGACAAGACAAAATTTAGGCTGCACAGTACTAATGGTAACAGCCCTAGGGACCCTCCTAGTACGCTTAGGGCAATCAGAAATAACATGAGCTGAATCACCACAGTAAAAACACAGGCCATTCTGACGTCTGAATTTCTGCCTTTCTGCTCTAGTCAAAATCCTATCACATTGCATAGGCTCAGGACTTCGCTCAGAGGACACTGCCATATGGTGCACCGCCTTGCGCTCACGCAAGCGCCGATCAATCTGAATGGCTAGAGACATAGATTCACTCAAACCGGTAGGCGTAGGAAAGCCCACCATAACATCTTTAAGGGTTTCAGAAAGACCTTTTCTGAAAATAGCAGCCAGTGCCTCTTCATTCCATTTAGTGAGCACAGACCATTTTCTAAATTTCTGGCAATATAACTCTGCTGCTTCCTGACCCTGACACAGGGCCAACAGTGTTTTCTCAGCATGCTCTACAGAGTTAGGTTCGTCATACAACAATCCGAGCGCCTGAAAAAATGCATCTACATTCAATAATGCCGGATTCCCTGTTTCAAGAGCAAATGCCCAGTCTTGAGGATCACCACGCAGTAAGGATATGATGATTTTCACTTGCTGAATGGGATCACCAGAAGAACGGGGTTTCAAAGCAAAAAACAATTTGCAGCTATTTTTAAAGTTCAAAAACTTGGATCTGTCCCCAAAAAACAAATCAGGAGTAGGAATTCTTGGCTCTAGAGCCGGAGTCTGAACAACATAATTTTGGATACTCTGGACTCTTGCAGCAAGTTTATCCACACGAGAAAACAAACCCTGAACCTCCATACCAGAGCATATATCCAGCACCACTCAGATATCAAGAGGAAAAAAAAAAGACAGAACAGAGCACAGAAAAAAAAATGGTTCAAAACTCTTTTTTTTTCCTTCTTTTGAGATGCATTCAATTCATTCTTGGGCCTGCTGTACTGTTATGACCTGGTGGTTAAGAGGCCACACTGAAATGACCTGGTGGCTAAAACGCAACATGGAACGAGCTCAGAGAAGGTGGTATCTCTACTGACCGCAGTCCCTAATCCTAACAACACAACTAGAAATAGCCGTGGGATGTTCCTGACACTCCCTAGACACCTCGTCACAGCCTAAGATATAACTAACCCTAAAGAAGGAAATAGAAAGCTATCTTGCCTCAGAGAAACTCCCAAAAGGAAAGACAGCCCCCCACAAATATTGACTGTGAAAGGAGAGGGAAATGACGAACACAGAAATGAAATTAGAATTCAGCAAAGGGAGGCCAATACTAAACTAGATAGACAGAGAGCAAAGGATACTGTGCGGTCAGTATTAAAAACTACAAAATCCACGCAGAGTTTACAAAAATGAACTCCACACCGACTCACGGTGTGGAGGGGCAAATCTGCTTTGATAGAGCTTCCAGCTGGCCTGAATAATACATAGTGACAAGCTGGACAAAAGAGACAAAATGCAAAGCAATAGAGTCCAAACAAATGGACAAACAAAACTAGCAAAACTTATCTTTTGCAGACAAGGACTGGCCATATGAGAAATCCAAGGGAAGAATCAAATCCAACCAAGAACATTGACAGCAGGCATGGACTAAAGCCCAGAGCAGGTTTAAATAACAAACCCAGGCAAGGCGATTAGTGAAGGCAGCTGCTACAGCTACCTAACGGAGCAGCAGTTCCACTCGAAATCACCAGAGGGAGCCCAAGGGCAGAACTCGCAAACATACCATTAGCAACCACAGGAGGGAGCTCCAGAACAGAACTCACAACACTGAACAAATGTAGAGGTTTCAGGTCCAAAACCATGCAAGAGCGCAAGAAAATCCTCAGCGAACTTGGGGTATGTTTCAAGTGCTGCGCTTCATCAGAACACATGACCAAGGACTGTAAATCTGCCATTAAGTGTGAGGAGTGTCACAGCGACAGACACCCATCAGCTTTCCACCCAGCCTCAGTCACCGGCGATCCAGCAGTTGCAGTTACCTCTGGTCCCGCTACAAACCATGGCGGGGAGCCACAGAATCACGCCAAGTCCACCACAGCTGTTTCCTGCTCATGCTCAGAGGTATGTGGGGAGAGTCAAAGTGCTAAATGCTGTGCCAGGATATGCCTAATCAGAGTCTATCCAGAAGGGCAACCAGAGAAGGCTGTAAAAATGTATGCCATCATTGATGATCAGAGCAATCGATCCCTAGCTGGACCTAAGTTCTTTGAAGCCTTTAGAATCAAGGGACCAGCAACTCCCTACACTCTGAATACTTGCTCGGGGCGCATAGAGACTAGTGGCAGAAGAGCACAAGGTTTCATCGCTTCTCCTGTCAATGAAGACGTAGAAATACCCCTACCTACGCTAATCGAATGCGATCAAATACTAGACCAAAGGGATGAGATCCCTACCCCGGAAGCTGCTTTCCACCAACCACACTTAAGGCACCTAGCCAGCGTTATCCCACCTTTGGACACAGATGCTGAAATCCTACTTCTGCTTGGCAGAGATAATTTAAGGATACATAAGGTCCGCCAACAGTGTAATGGTCCTGACTACGCCCCCTACGCCCAGAGACTTGACTTGGGGTGGGTAGTCATAGGAAATGTATGCTTGGACCGAACAGGAGTCCATTCCTTTAAGACGTACGTACGCCGAGACGGGCGCACTACCTTCTGCAAACCATGTCCTCATCACTATGAGGTGAAGGAAAAGCTTCCAGATCCTGTACAGCTGCCTGATGTTATCCCTTCTCCCTATGCAGACGACTTGGGAAAATTGGTGTTTCGTACCACTAAGGATGACAACAAAGTAGCCCCATCTATGGAAGACAAGGAATTTGTCAGGATAATGGACAATGAGTTCCTTAAGGATGAGACCAATCACTGGGTTTTTCCCTTACCTTTCCGAGCTACCAGGGTAAGGCTCCCAAACAATCGTGAACAAGCCTTGTCCAGATTTAACTCTCTCCAGCGCACACTAAGCATTAAACCGGAGATGAAAGAACACATCGTCACCTTTATGGGCAAAATTTTCCATAACAATCATGCGGAGCCAGCGCCTCCCTTAATGGAAAATGAGGAGTGCTGGTACCTACCCTCATTTGGAGTATATCACCCGAAGAAACCTAAACAAATTAGAGTTGTCTTTGATTCAAGTGCCAAACATCAAGGCGTATCTCTCAATGATGTACTCCTCACAGGTCCTAATCTGACAAACAACCTAGTAGGAGTGTTGATGAGGTTCAGGAAAGAGCCCATTGCCATCACCGCCGACATTGAACAGACGTTCCACTGTTTCATAGTCAGAGAGGACCACAGGAATTTCCTCAGGTTCCTGTGGTACAAGGACAATGACCCCAGCAAAGAGATAGTGGAGTATCGCATGCGGGTGCACGTATTTTGGAACAGCCCTTCACCCGCAGTGGCAACATATGGCCTGCGGAGAACCGCACAAGAAGGAGAGTCCGAGTATGGAACAGACGCCAGAGACTTTGTAGAGGAAGACTTCTACGTAGATGATGGACTAAAATCTCTACCCACAGAAGAAGCGGCAATCAACCTACTTAAAAGGACCCAACATATGCTATACCGAGCTAAGCTTAGACTGCACAAAATTGCTTCAAACAGCCTGGCTGTCATGAGAGCCTTTGAGTCAAGTGACCACGCACCTGGATTCAAGGACATAGACCTAGGACCAGACCAACCGCCTGTGCAGAGAAGCTTAGGCTTGAGATGGAACATGTCAGTCGACACTTTCGGATTCCAAATCAACTGTGCAGACAAACCATTCACTAAACGTGGTGTCCTGTCAGTGGTAAATAGCCTGTATGACCCACTGGGATTCGTAGCACCAATTACCATACAAGGTAAATACCTTCTGAGACAGCTATCCGAAACCGTCAAGGACTGGGATACCCCACTCCTCCTGATAAGGAATCGAAATGGGAAACCTGGAAGCAGTCTTTGTGTGCTTTGGATGAAATCCATATACCGAGATGCTACGCCGGAATCTCACTTGCTGCTAGCACTAGGACGGAACTCCATGTGTTCTTGGATGCATCCACGGAGGCCATTGCAGCTGTTGCCTACCTGAAGGTGACGGGATCCGACAATCAAGATCACGTTGGTTTCATTTTCGGCAAAGCTAAGTTGGCTCCCAAGCCTGACCACACTATTCCCAGGCTTGAACTCTGTGGGACTGTGCTTGCAGTAGAACTTGCAGACTTTATTCAGCATGAGCTGGACACTAACATAGATGACGTACAATACTACAGTGACAGTAAAGTTGTCTTAGGTTACATCTACAACCAAACAAGGCGCTTCTACGGGTACGTCAGTAACCCCATTGAGAGAATAAGAAGGTCTTCCAAACCTGAACAGTGGCACTATATCCCATCTGAACTTAATCCAGCTGACCATGCCACTAGACCTATGTCTATAAATTCCTTTACTAACTCTTCTTGGCTTTCAGGTCCAAAGTTTCTGCTGGAACAGAAGGGAAGTGAATGTGTCCAGGAAGTCTTCAGCATCCAGGATCCGGATGATGATCCAGAAGTCCACTCCGAGGTCAGTGCTCTGGCCACGAACGCTAAACCAACCTCCACCCTCGGTTGCCAGCGCTTCGAACGCTTCTCCAATTGGATGAAACTCGTCAAGACTATGTCAAGGTTAGTCCACATTGTGAGATCTTATCACAATTCCCATGGAGACAAAGACTGTCATGGTTGGCACGTCTGCCAAAAACCACTCTTTGCTGAGGACATTTCTCACTGCGAGTCCCTTATAATACTTTATGTGCAGCAGAGTGTATTCAGTACCGAATGGGAATGCTTATACCACAAACAGCAGATCCCTCTGAAAAGCCCCATTGCCCATTTGAATCCACTAATGGACAGCTTCGGTTTGCTGAGAGTCGGTGGTCGATTAAGTCGAGCCAAGCTAGAGTTTTCAGAGCAACATCCTTGCATCATTCCCAGTAGACATCACATCACCGATCTACTGATTCGGCACTTTCATGAAAAAACTGAACACCAAGGCAGGCAGATCACAGAGGGCAAGATACGGTCTGCGGGACTTTGGATCATAGGCATGAAAAGACGTGTAGCGGGATCAATACATCGCTGTGTGCAATGTCGCAAAACTAGAGGAAAAGAGGTACATCAACAAATGGCCGACCTACCCTTCGACAGACTGAGCACCGAACCGCCTTTCACCTATGTTGGCCTAGACGTCTTTGGGCCATGGATGGTATCTGCACGCAGGACTCGTGGAGGTCATGCTAACAGCAAACGTTGGGCCGTACTATTCACTTGCATGAGTGTCCGTGCCATTCGCATAGAAGTAATAGAATCTATGGACACATCCAGCCTGATTAACGCTCTTCGGCGGTTTCTAGCGATCAGAGGACCAGTGAAACAGTTAAGGTCCGACCGCGGAAGCAACTTCATCGGTGCATGTCGAGAGCTGGATATTGACATCAAGCCAATTCAGGATCAACTGGCAGAAAGAGGTTGCACCTGGATCTTCAATCCTCCGCATAGTTCTCACATGGGAGGTTCCTGGGAAAGGATGATCGGGATCTCACGCAACATCTTGAACTCTATGCTTATGGACATAATCTCTTCAAGACTTACGCATGAGACCTTGGCTACTCTTCTGGCTGAAGTTTCCGCCATAATCAACTCAAGACCCCTTGTCCCAGTGTCAATGGATCCTGAAACGCCAACTATTCTTACGCCAGCTACTCTTCTTACCCAAAAGATCGGGAACCCGCTAACAGTCAGTGGAGAGTTTACTCACGCAAATTCCTACCAGAAGCAGTGGAAACGTGTACAGTACCTCGCCAATTACTTCTGGAACCAGTGGAGAAAGGAGTATCTTGTGGTTCTGCAAGGAAGAAGAAAATGGCGACAGAGTAAACCGAACTTGAAAGAAGGAGATATCGCGTTAATGAAGGAACAACAAGCTCAAAGGATTGACTGGCCTATGGGAATCATTACAAAGACTTTCCCTAGTGAAGACGGTAAGGTCCGGAAGGTGGAAAGGTGAAAGGTGAACCTAAGATATTTCAGAGGCGAATCCACAAGCTCGTACTGGTACTCCCGATCAAGGACATTCCGGGAGGATAAACCCTGAACAGAACTCTGCAATAGTAGCTTTGTCCATTGGATTACAGTGGGTCAGAGATAGTTTGGCCTAGTGCGGCTTCTCTGATCCGAAGATGGGTTTTCCTTTGGATTATCTCAGGAATTGACTTAATGTCTTATGTTGTTTAAAGTTGTTATTGCATTGCATGCATGTTTGGTTTCATTTTTCTAGGTTGTTGGACATTATTTTAAGGACATTAATATAGTGAAATCCCTTATGGAATTTCAGACGGGGAGTGTGCCGTTCCATGTATATTCCTCAGTTTCCATGTATGTTTATATTTTACTCTGTATTTAACTCTGCTGCCACCCAGTGGCCTTTTTCCGTATGGCAGCTTTTTATTCATTATTTCTTGTGGGCATGTCTTACTTCCGGTTCAGGGGTCAAATCTTCTCTTCCTCTGGCAGCCATTTCCAGTTTACTTTCTGTTGTGAGAAGACACACATTAACCGGCTTAGGAAGGCATCCGTCTTTTGACCACTCTCTTTTGTTGCTCACACTTGCAGTCATACTTGGTGCTACATCTTACTGTACCCTGTCTACACCTGCATTTCTGGAGAAAGTACTGTATCACCAGTTATCGGCTGTATGTCCAGATCTACAAAATAAACAAGTCTGGATTACACAATCCCTGGAGTGCATCATCTATTCAGACGCTGAGCAGCATTGGTCCTGTCTGCCTCACGTGGAGGAAAATACGGAAGGTACAATTCTCTCACAACTCTTATTAATCAACTACACCTCCATTCGCCTCATGTGGGGACAGAACAGGCACCATATCACTGTTAAAAAAAGAATTAAAATAAAAAATAGTTATATACTCACCCTCCGACGGCCCCTGGATCCAGTCCAGGCCTTTCCCGCTCCTTGCACGCCGCTCCGGTCCCAAGCGGCAATAACTCGTGATGATGTGGCGGTCTCGCGAGATCGCTATGTCATCTCCGGTCATTGCCGCAATGCATTTTGGGGACCGGAGCGGCACGCAAGGAGTGGGAAAGTCCTGGGCTAGAGAAGGGGGCCGTCGGAGGGTGATTATATAATGATTTTATAAATTTTTTTATTATTTTTAACATTATATGTTTTTACTATTGATGCTGCATAGGCAGCATCAATAGTAAAAAGTTGGTCACACAGAGGGTTAATGGCAGCGTTAAGGGACTGCCTTACACCGCGTTATGCCGCGGTGTAAGGCAGTCCGGTTAATGCTATGTGGGCGCTGACTGGGGGGGGAGTAGGGAGGGGGCATTGACTGCAGGGGAGGAGGGAGGGGCCAATTTGCGGCCGGACTGTGCCCGTCGCTGATTGGTCGTGGCCTCGTTTTTTAAATCGGAAAACAATGGTTGTAAAAAGAGAGAGAAAATAAGGAGAATCCAGCAATTCTCGTGACTTGCATTCTTCATGAAATAACATTTGTCTTTTGTAAATGTAGGAATAAATTGACAACTAAATTTTACCATTCCTATTCTTGTGAGGTATTTCCCTGCGCATTCTGAAACTGTCCAATCACTAACTGTACAGTATAGGAACATGCAAAAATAGCTTTCTCATGTAAGGAGCTTTTTAATTGAAGGAGATCTGGTAACATTCTACTCTATCAGCAGTTAATTTGCGAACCAGGGCTCTGTGTAGTCTGTGAGGAAAGCTCTACTAATAAGTGCAGGTAGGAAATGTACTTATCTAATAGTTAATGTGCACAAAATCAAATTCTCAATGTTTAAATAAAGCTATCAGCGACCTAAGTGCAAATCTGGATGTTGGTAATGCAGCAGATGTGACATATCTGGACTTTGTAAAGGCATTTGATACTATACTACTTAACAGGAATGTACTGAAGCTTCAGAAGCAAGGATTAGGGGAAATACGTGCAGATGGGTGAAAAAATGGTTAAGGGACAGCAAGAAAAGTGTCATTCTAAATCAGGGGTCTCAAACTGCTTTCTTCGGGGGCCGCAAACCATGCGTGTTTTCAAGATTTCCTTAGCTTTGCACAAGGTGCTGTAATCATTATGTGTGTATGTGATTAAATTATCACCTGTGCAGTACAAGGAAATCCTGAAAACATGACCTGTTTACGGCCCTTGAGGAATGCAGTTTGAGACCTCTGTTCTAAATGGTACATTCACTAAATCAAAATAGTCAGTAGTGGGGTCCACAAGGATCTGAATTAGGCCAATTCTTTGTATTATTTTACTTAATGACCATGTGGATAGGACTGAGAGTAAAGTGTCAGTCTTTGCTGCAAATTGTCTCTTTAGAGAGGAAATGGACTAGAACTCTAGTGCCACCTATTGGAAGTAGCAATCCTAAAAGTCAATGTCAACCCTTTAACGAGCCCTGTCACATGACTTAGGATAAAAGCCAAACCATAATCTCAATTTGCAGACACTGTGTTTCGGGGTACTTTCCCTCGCCAGTGCAAAGTGGAGATCTGGTTTGGCTGTGTGAGAGGCGTCCGACTGGGATCCAAGAAGTATGTTTTCTACTTGTGGAGATTGACATGCTAAGCATGCCGAGATGAGGAGACTTAAAGCTGCAATGCTCCTCTGGGAAATATGCTAATTATGTAAATTATCTCTTCAGAGAGGACGAGAACTAGAACTCTAGTGCCACCTATTGGAAGGTAGCAATCCTACAAGTCAATGTCGACCCTTTCACGAGCCTTGTCACATGACTTAGGATAAAAGCCAAACCAGAATCTCAATTTGCAGACACTGTGTTTCGTGGTACTGCCCCTCGTCAGTGCAAAGTGGAGATCTAGTTTGGCTGAGTGAGAGGTGTCTGACCGATATCCAAGAAGTATCCTTTGCTGATGACACAAAACTTTGTATGATAATAAAAACTCAGCTTGACAGTATTACAGAACTATCTAGAGAAAATATCTGCATGGACAAACACTTGGCAGATGAACTTTGATGTTATAAATGTAAAATAATGCACCTAGGCTGCAGTCAGGGACAGACTGGGACAGAAATTCGGCCTTGGCATTTGAAATCACACAGGCCCATGCTGTCCTCTCCCCTGAGCCCCATGTGGGGCTATATTACCAATATTACCCTGCCTGGAGGAAATCAAGATTTACTACAAGACCAATATTTATAATAATACCAATAACATTGCTATCTAAAATTCAATAATTATATCAAAATAATAATGCGATAGTACAGACAAATACCAACAAACCATACCCAAATCGTACCAGGATACACACTACTAATAATACTACCATACTGATCGCTAAAGGGGTTGAGATTAAAGTCTATGTAACAGGAATATAGCAAGGAGAGATTCCCTATATCTAAAATGTAACTTTTATTCAAGATAAACTTAAATTAACTCTGGACATTCAAAGTAGTGACACAAGAAAAAATATATACACATTGATAAAGTGCCAGTGCTGAAACCAATGCTCAATTAAAAACATAGTTTGATCTCATCAGTTTGTTGAATTGTTCATTAGCAGGTTCAGGTCACACAGGAACAGACATACCCACCATAGTATAGTTTGTTTTTCTCCCTACGCATTTCCTCCCCAGTAGAGGGGATTCATCAGGGGAACAAAAGGAAAAACGAAGGATAAATATCTAAGGGCCCTGCAGTAGCTGAGATCCTGATTCAGGTCTGACCTGTTGTGTCACAACCCATATGTAAGAAATGTGCGGTACATGTCAGCCCTCCTTCTCGTGCTCCTTTAAGTAGAAGAGTGTTATATCTCACTTACTGCCCAGTAAATATTTCCTGTGCTTTCTTATATTAATAATAATAATGGCTCCTTGCTTCCCCTAAAATGATAACGATCCCCCCATTGTGCCTCCTTATAATAACGATCCTCAGTGCCTCTTTACTGTACAGAAATAAGACTGCTGAAAAGGGGCATACATAGAAATAACAGGTGTCATAAAAAAATCCTATCACGTCACAGTCAAAGAAGATCATATCTCCAAATATTTTAAGAAACAGAGAAAGGAAGTGTACTGCAACACTTAGACAGTTATTTTGCCCTTATACTGAAGCCTCTAAGTGGTCTTACTATGATACCCCTTTCATGACCTCGTAGAATATTATGCCCCCACATAGTATGGTGACCCCCCAAACCTTACACAAGGTATGATGCCCCACAGCACCCCACACAGTAAGATTGTCACCACAGCCTCCTATACAGAATGGTATCCACCACAGCCCACAATATACAGTATGAGAGGCACCACAGGCCCCCACACATTATAAGCTCCACCACAGAGCCATATATAAAGTATGATGTCTATCAAAGCCTCCCGTACAGAATGGTGACCCCCATATCCATCCCATACAGTATGATGGCCACCACAGCCCCCAACCTAGTATATTGTACCCTATAGACCTCCAGACAACATAATGTACCACAACAGCCACCCCACACAGTATGATTTCCATCACAACCACCCTAGACAGTAAGCTGGTCCCTCCACAGCTACCCCACACAGTATGATAGATCTTTCAAATACTATGAAGACCCTGATAAACCAATTATGTATGACAGTCCCTCCACAGCACCCTATATAGAATTATGGTGCACATCACAGCCCCCTATATAGTATGATGAACCATCTTACAGCCCCCATATAGTATGACAGTCCCTCTAACAGTCCCCTGAATAGTATGATGGTCTCCCTATAACCCCCCGTATAGTATGATGGTACATCCCACAGCTCTTTATATATTATGATGGTATAACTCACAGCTCCTATGTAATATGATGGTACCCCCAACAGACCCCCATATAGTATGATGGTCCCTCCAATAGCCCCTTATATAGTATAATGGTACACCCCACAGCTCTTTATATATTATGATGATACATGTCACAGCTCCTATGTAGTATAATGGTACCCCCAACAGACCCCATATAGTATGATGGTTCTCCCAACAGCCCCTGTGCAGTTTGATGGTCCCCCCAATAGGACACGATATACTATGGTGGTCCACCCACAGCCCCTTATATACTATGATGGTCCGACTCACAGCACTCTATATAGTGTGATAGTCCCTCACAACCCCTCAAAAATGAAAAAAAGAAATATTCACCTAATCCAGACACCTAATCCTCCGTAACATCTGACTCCTCTTCTAGTTATTCTCGCAGTGGATGCTGGCGGTGCGATGCAGTGACGTCATTGCACCACCGATGTCTCCTGTTGGTGCTGACTTCCAGCAGGTAGCAGACAGAAGGGACGCCCGCTGCCTGCTGGGGAAAGTGACGGTGCTGGTGACTTTGTGCTCCGTCACAACTGTTAAAAGTATGGGCATCTTGAGGGTGCAGATTCTGATGACAATGTAGCAGACAAAGCAGCCCACTACCAGACAGGCCTTTCTGGCATTTGCCAGAATTGCCAGATGGCCAGTCCAGCCCTGGCTGCAGTAATCGTATTGTTGCATATACAGTGGGAAAAAAAGTATTTAGTCAGCCACCAATTGTGCAAGTTCTCCCACTTAAAAAGATGAGAGAGGCCTGTAATTGACATCATGGGTAGACCACCACTATGAGGGTCAAAATTGAGAAAACAAATCCAGAAAATCACCTTGTCTGATTTGGCAAGATGTTTTTTTGCAAATTAGGCTGGAAAATAAGTATTTGGTCACCTAAAACATGCAAGATTTCTGGTTCTCACAGACCTGTAACTTCTTCTTTGAGAGGCTCATCTGTCCTCCACTCATTACCTGTAGTAATGGCACCTGTTTAAACTTGTTATCAGTATAAAAGACACCTGTCTACAACCTCAAACAGTCATACTCCAAACTCCACTATGGTGAAGAACAAGGAGCTGTTAAAAGACAACAGAAACAAAATTGTAGCCCTGCACCAGGGTGGGAAGACTGAATCTGCAATAGACAAGCAGCTTTGTGTGAGCAATAATAAGAAAATGGGAGACATACAAGACTACTGATAATCACCCTGGATCTGGGGCTCCACACAAGATCTCACCCCATGGGGTCAAAATGATCAAAAGAACGGTGAGCAAAAATCCCAGAACCACACGGGGTGACCTGGTGAATGACTTGCATAGAGCTGGGACCACCGTAACAAAAGCTACAATCAGTAACACACTATGCTGCCAGGCACTCAGATCCTGCAGTGCCAGACGTGTCCCCCTGCTTAAGTCAGTACATGACTGGGCCCATCTGAAGTGTGCTAGAGAGCATTTGGATTATCTAGCGAGTATTGGGAGAATGTCATATGGTCTGATGGAACCAAATTAGAAGTTTTTGGTAGACAAAAAACTTGTGTGTTTGGAGGAGACAGGATGCTGAGTTGCATCCAAAGAGCACCATACCTACTGTAAAGCATGGGCGTTGCAACATCATGCTTTGGGGCTGTTTCTCTGCAAAGGGACAGGACGACTGATCCGTGTACATGAATTAATGAATGAGGCTATGTATCGTGAGATTTTGAGTGCAAACCTCCTTCCATCAGCAAGGGCATTGAAGATGAAATGTGGATGGGTCTTACAGCATGATAATGATCCCAAGCACACCGCCAAGGCAACAAAGGAGTGGCTTCGTAAGAAGCATATGAAGGTCCTGGAGTGGCCTAGCCAGTCTCCAGCTCTCAACCCCATAGAAAACCTTTGGAGGGAATTGAAAATCCATGTTGCCCAATGACAGGCCCAAAACATTACTGCTCTAGAGGAGATCTGCTTGGAGGAATGAGCCAACATACCACCAACAGTGTGTGCCAACCTTGTGAAGACTTACAGAAAATGTTTGACCTCTGTCATTGCCAACAAAGGATATACAACAAAATATTGAGATGAACTTTTGTTAATGACCAAATACTTATTTTTCACCATAATTTGAAAAATAAATCTTACCAAATCAGGCAAGGTGATTTTCTGGATTTGTTTTATCAATTTTGACTCTCTTAGTTGTGGTCTACCTACAGTATGATGTCAATTACAGGCCTCTCTCATCTTTTTAAGTTGGAGAACTTGCACAATTGGTGGCTGACTAAATACTTTTTTCCCCACTGTATGAATGACAATTCAGAGATCAAGGATGAGGGGAACTGGTGTAGGAGATGGGGGAAGTCTCGCAATTCTAGGTGTCGGCAGCACGTGTGTCGTACCAAGGTCCAACTTGGTCCCGGCCTCCACAAGGTTCACCCAGTGTGCCGTGAGGGAAATGTAGCATCCCTAGTCACAAGCAATTGTCCATGTGTAAGTGTTTAAGTGGACCTTCCCAGTAACTGCATTGGTCAGGGCACGTGTGATGCTATGGGACACAGGCTTGTGTAAGGCTTGGATGGCATAATGGGAGAAAGAGTGACAGCTGGAGACCAAGTACCGAGGGATGGCCACTTCCATGAGGTTGTGAATAGCCTCAGTGTCCACAAACCTAAGTGGCAACATTTCTATGGCATGCCTGGAAACTCTGTACATGTTGCTGTTTATTGTTTGTGCCTGTGGGTGGGTGGCTACATACTTCTGCTTGCGTTCCAAAGCCTGGGGTAGGGACAGCTGAACACTGCACTGGGACAAGGAAGTGGATGTGGTTGCTGATGGTTCTTACACTTGTCCAATGACAAGTGGATGCATTGGTGCCTGCATCCTGGTCATGGATTTGGCAAGCACCTACCACAGGGGAAGAGGCAGTGGTGTGACCCGCAAACAGAGATTGTGGACCCAAGCATTTGGCCCACCTAGTTAGGTGCTTGGATGACATGTGCCTGAGCATGTTGTTGGTGGTCAGGCTGGTAGTGGTCATGCCCCTGCTGTTCTTGGTACGGCACATGTTGCAAATGACTGTTTTCTTGTCTCGCGCACAAGACAGCACCAGCCTGGGGAACACCTAACCCTTGGCCTGGGTTCTTGCTGTGTGTGCGTGCTCTGGGGAACAGTTACCCGCCTTTTTCTTATGGCCACCTCACTGCCTCTTATTCCCTTTTGCAGTGCTGCGGATTACTCCCCTTCCATGCTACTGTCCTCGCTCTGCAGACACTAACTGCCGTTCCCCACTGCTGCCATCTACTGACCGTGGATGCTCAAATATTTGCATCTCATATACATGAGAGCTACTCATGTCCCTCTCCTTTTATGCCCATAGCAGCCAATGACTCAGAGGTATTCCTCAAAAAGCCCTCTCTTGACCCATCCTCTGTATCTAGCTATCGCCCTATATCACTTCTCCCCTATGCCTCCAAGCTACTGGAACAACACGTCTATCTTGAACTGTCCTCCCATCTCTCTTCTTGCTCCCTCTTTGACCGCTTACAATCTGGCTTCCGGTCACACCACTCCACTGAAACTGCCCTTACTAAGGTCACCAATGACCTCTTAACCGCCAAGAGCAAGCGACACTACTCTGTCCTCCTCCTCCTGGACCTGTCGGCTGCCTTTGACACAGTGGACCATTCGCTATTATTACAGATCCTCTCATCCCTTGGCATCACAGACTTGGCCATATACTGGATCTCATCATACCTAACAGACCGGACATTCAGCGTCTCCCACTCACACACCACCTCCTCGACCCCTATCTGTCGGAGTCCCACAAGGTTGAGTCCTAGGACCCCTGCTCTTCTCCATTTACACCTTTGGCCTGGGACAGCTCATAGAATCTCATGGCTTTCAGTATAATCTCTATGCTGATGACACACAGCTCTACATCTCTGTTCCAGATATCACCTCCCTACTGACCAGAATCCCTCAATGTCTGTCCACTATTTCATTCTTCTTCTCCGCTAGATTTCTGAAACTTAACACGGACAAAACAGAATTCATCATCTTTCCCCCATCTCACATGACCCCCCCAATGAACCTATCCATTACAGTAAACGGCTGCCCACACTCCCCAGTCCCACAAGCTCGCTGCCTCGGGTAATCCTTGATGCTGATCTCTCCTTCAAACCACATATCCAAGCCCTTTCCACTTCCTGCCGACTTCAACTCAAAAATATTTCATGAATCCATTCATTCCTCAACCAAGAATCTGCAAAAACCCTAGTCCATGCCCTCATCATCTCTTGCCTTGACTACTGCAACCTCCTGCTCTGTGGCCTCCCCTCAAACACTGTCGCACCCCTCCAATCTATTCTAAACTCTGCTGCCTGACTAATCCACCTGTCCCCCGCTATTCCCCAGCTTCTCCCCTCTGTCAATCCCTTCACTGGCTCCCCATTGCCCAGAGACTCCAGTAGAAAACCCTAACCATGACATACAAAGCCATCCACAAACTGTCTCCTCCGTACATCTGTGACCTCATCTCCCGGTACTTTCCTGCACGCAACCTCCGATCCTCACAAGATCTCCTTCTCTATTCCCCTCTTATCTCCTCTTCCCACAATCGCATACAAGATTTCTCTCGTGCATCACCCCTACTCTGGAACTCTCTACCACAACATATCAGACTCTCACCTACCATCGAAACCTTCAAAAAGAGCCTGAAGACCCACCTCTTCCGACAAGCCTATAACCTGCAGTAACCACCGATCGACCAAACCGCTGCATGACCAGCTCTACCTTCGCCTACTGTATTCTCACCCATCCCTTGTAGATTGTGAGCCTTCGCGGGCAGGGTCCTTTCTCCTCCTGTACCAGTTATGACTTGTATTGTTTAAGATTATTGTACTTGATTTTATTATGTATACCCCTCCTTACATGTAAAGCGCCATGGAATAAATGGCGCTATAACAATAAATAATAATAATAGCATGAGATGGTGCATTGTCATGCATGAAGATGGTATTGCTCCTGAAGGCACGTTTCTGCTATTTATACCATGGAAGAAAGTTGTCAGTCAAAAACTCTATATACTTTGCAGAGGTCATTTTCACACCTTCAGGAACCTTAAAGGGCCCTAACAGCTGTTTCCCCATGACTGCTCCACCTCCTTGCTGACGTTGCAGCCTTATTGGGACATGATGACCATCTACCAACCATCCACTACTCCATCCATCTGGACCATCCAGGGTTGCTCAACACTCATCAGTAAACAAGAATGTTTGAAAATTACTCTTCATGTATGTCTGGGCCCACTGCAACTGTTTGTGCTTGTAAACACTATCTAGGGTGGCCAAATAGTAGGTTTATGAACCAAAGCAAGCCTTCAAATGATCCTACACCTTGAGGTTTGAGGGACTCCAGAAGCACCAGCACCTTCAAATATCTGTTTGCTGGTTTGTAATGGCTTTTTGGCAGCGGCTCTCTTAATCTGATGAACATGCCTGGCAAAAACCTTCCTCATTATGCCTTTATCAGCACGAACACATCTGTGCTCAGATTCAGCCACAAATCTCTTAACAGTACGATGATCACGCTTAAGTTTTCGGGAAATATCTAATTTTCCATCCCTTGGCCAAGGCATTGCATTATTTGATGCTTTGGGCAGCAGAGAGATCCTTTTTCTTCCCAATGTTACTTGAAAAGTGTGCCCTGCTTAATAATGTGGAACATCATTTTTAAGTAGTTTTCCTTTCATTAGAATCACCTGGAAAACTAATTATCACATGTGTTTAATATTGATTTCAGTGATCCATTGAGCCCTGAAACACAATACCATCCATGAGTTTATTTGAAAAACAAGACAATTAAATCTTTATGACACTTAAATCCAATTTGCATAATAATTTGGAACACAGTGTATTTGCAACTAGTACAGTATACTAATGCATGTATCCCGAGGATACTTGGTCCTCCTGACATCTGGATGATACAATTATGTTCAATGTGGAAGGGAAGATGGTAATGTTAGATAATGTTACTGATGTCATAGATATAGAGATTTTTTAAAATCTGTAGCACACTCACTTCTTTGATTGATACACAGCCGGGCAATTCTTACTCTATGCAGGGGAGAGTAAGTAATGTCCAATATAGAAGAAACAAGATAGCACTCACCAACAAGGTAAAACATTGATGATTCTTATTAAAAACAGATGGAAAGGTGTAGACTGTGCCAAGACTGTTCCTGTTTCTGAACTGCGTTTCTTCTGGACCCTCAGGGGAAAGTAAAGATTGGCAGAGGCACAAGGGTGTTACTCTGAGCTGAAGACTGGAAACCCGCTCATGTGATTTATCAATTTGATTGAACAATAAGGAAAAAGAGCAGTGCATATTCAACCAACAAGCAAAGAATTACTGAAGCATAGCCCTGGTAGCAATGACAGGTAAATAGAGAGTAACAGTAGGATATTTAGGGTTCTAATTAACGAGAGACGATATAGTTTTGAAAAACATGTATATTTGCAAAGACGTCATTTTTTATTTGGCACGCCAATGTGATTTTGTGGATACCTCAAAAGTACTGCAGTACTGCAGTGCACCGGTGCTGGGAAAGGTCATAGAGGTCCTGTGCCTGTGCACTGCAGTACTTGGCTCTGCCTTCAACAGGGCAGATCAGTACGCCTGTGCAGGAGCCACGACAAGAAGCAAGGAAGAAGACGACATCGCATGAAGATTGGAAGCGCCGGACCCAGACCTGCGACGCCCATCGGAACTGGACCACACCTGGGTGAGTATAATGTGTTGTGAATTCTGTGGCAGAGTTCACTCCTGTGGTCACAAGTGGTACTTCGGCTGATTCTCTCTGGGAGCTTCCATTTGTGGAGGAAAGTGGTACTGCAGCTTCTGAGTTTCCTCCCTCAGTTGATCTGGTGAGGTCGTTAGCTGCTTCTCTACTTAACTCCACCTGATGCTTTGATCCATGCTTCCTGTCAATGTTCCAGTGTTGGACTTGTGTTTCTCTGGATCATTCCTGTGGCCTGCTGCTCTGCATAGCTAAGTGCTTCTTTGCTATTTGTTGCTATTTTTTCTGTCCAGCTTGTCAATTTGTTTTGCTGGAAGCTCTGGGACGCAAAGGGTGTACCTCCGTGCCGTTAGTTCGGTACGGAGGGTCTTTTTGCCCCCTTTGCGTGGTTTTCTTTAGGGTTTTGTGTAGACCGCAAAGTTATCTTTCCTATCCTCGTTCTGTCTAGAATATCGGGCCTCACTTTGCTGAATCTATTTCATCCCTACGTTTGTCTTTTCATCTTACTCACAGTCATTATATGTGGGGGGCTGCCTTTTCCTTTGGGGTATTTCTCTGAGGCAAGGTAGGCTTATTTTTCTATCTTCAGGCTAGTTAGTTTCTCAGGCTGTGCCGAGTTGCATAGGGAGCGTTAGGCGCAATCCACAGCTGCCTCTAGTTGTGTTTGAAGAGGATCAGGAATTGCGGTCTACAGAGTTTCCACGTCTCAGAGCTCGTTCTATTATTTTGGGTTATTGTCAGATCACTGTATGTGCTCTGATCGCTATGTACATTGTGTTACTGAATTGCCTATCATAACAGTACAGGAAGACAAAAGTACTAATGATTCTCAATAGAGGGAAAAAAGAAGTTCTGAGACCATTTTTTTTCCTTTGCACTGTGATTTGTCTTTTTTTTCCCCTAGACATTTGGGTGGTTCAGGACACAGGTGTTACAATGGACATTAAAGGTCTGTCTTCATGTGTAGATCAGCTCACGGCAAGAGTTCAAGATATTCAAAATTTTGTGGTTCAGAATTCTTTGTTAGAACCGAGAATTCCTATTCCAGATTTGTTTTTTAGAGATAGAACTAAATTTCTGAGTTTCAAGAATAATTGTAAACTGTTTCTGGCTTTGAAACCTCGCTCCTCTGGTGACCCAGCGCAACAGGTTAGGATCGTCATTTCTTTTTTGCGTGGCGACCCTCACGACTGGGCATTTTCTCTTGCGTCAGGAGATCCTGCATTGAGTGATATCGATGCGTTTTTCCTGGCGCTTAGATTGCTGTACGATGAGCCTAATTCAGTAGATCAGGCAGAAAAAAATTTGCTGGCTCTTTGTCAGGCTCAGGATGAGATAGAGCTATATTGCCAGAAATTTAGAAAATGGTCCGTGCTCACTCAATGGAATGAATCTGCGCTTGCAGCCATTTTCAGAAAGGGTCTCTCTGAAGCCATTAAGGATGTCATGGTGGGATTTCCTATGCCCGCTGGTTTGAATGAGTCTATGTCTTTGGCCATTCAGATCGGTCGACGCTTGCATGAGCGTAAATCTGTGTACCATTTGGTGGTATTACCTGAGATTAAATCTGAGCCTATGCAGTGCGATAGGACTATGACCAGAGTTGAACGGCAAGAACACAGACGTCTGAATGGGCTGTGTTTCTACTGTGGTGATTCCACTCATGCTATCTCTGATTGTCCTAAGCGCACTAAGCGGTTCGCTAGGTCTGCCGCCATTGGTACTGTACAGTCAAAATTTCTTCTGTCCGTTACCTTGATATGCTCCTTGTCGTCGTATTCTGTCATGGCGTTTGTGGATTCAGGCGCTGCCCTGAATTTGATGGACTTGGATTATGCTAGGCGTTGTGGGTTTTTCTTGGAGCCCTTGCAGTGTCCTATTCCATTGAGAGGAATTGATGCTACGCCTTTGGCCAAGAATAAGCCTCAGTACTGGACCCAGCTGACCATGTGCATGCTCCTGCACATCAGGAGGTTATTCGCTTTCCGGTGTTGCATAATCTGCATGATGTGGTCGTGTTGGGGTTGCCATGGCTACAAGCCCATAATCCAGTATTGGATTGGAATTCCATGTTGGTGTCCAGCTGGGGTTGTCAGGGGGTACATGGTGTTGTTCCATTTCTGTCAATTTCGTCATCCACCCCTTCTGAGGTTCCAGAGTTCTTGTCTGATTACCGGGATGTATTTGATGAGCCCAAGTCCGATGCCCTGCCTCCGCATAGGGATTGTGATTGTGCTATCAATTTGATTCCTGGTAGTAAATTCCCAAAAGGTCGACTGTTTAATTTATCCGTGCCTGAGCACACCGCTATGCGCAGTTATGTGAAGGAATCCCTGGAGAAGGGGCATATTCACCCGTCATCGTCGCCATTAGGAGCAGGGTTCTTTTTTGTAGCCAAGAAGGATGGTTCGCTGAGACCGTGTATAGATTACCGCCTTCTTAATAAGATCACTGTTAAATTTCAGTACCCCTTGCCATTGTTATCTGATTTGTTTGCTCGGATTAAGGGGGCTAGTTGGTTCACTAAGATAGATCTTCGTGGTGCGTATAATCTGGTGAGAATCAGGCAAGGCGATGAATGGAAAACTGCATTTAATACGCCCGAGGGTCATTTTGAGTATCTAGTGATGCCGTTCGGACTTGCCAATGCTCCATCAGTGTTTCAATCCTTTATGCATGACATCTTCCGTGAGTACCTGGATAAATTCCTGATTGTGTACTTGGATGACATTTTGATCTTCTCGGATGTTTGGGAGTCTCATGTGAAGCAGGTCAGAACGGTTTTTCAGGTCCTGCGTGCTAATTCTTTGTTTGTAAAGGGATCAAAGTGTCTCTTTGGTGTGCAGAAGGTTTCATTTTTGGGGTTCATCTTTTCCCCTTCTACTATCGAGATGGATCCGGTTAAGGTCCAAGCCATCCATGATTGGACTCAGCCGACATCTCTGAAAAGTCTGCAAAAGTTCCTGGGCTTTGCTAATTTTTATCGTCGCTTCATCTGCAATTTTTCTAGTGTTGCCAAACCATTGACCGATTTGACCAAGAAGGGTGCTGATTTGGTCAATTGGTCTTCTGCTGCTGTGGAAGCTTTTCAAGAGTTGAAGCGTCGTTTTTCTTCTGCCCCTGTGTTGTGTCAACCAGATGTTTCTCTTCCGTTCCAGGTCGAGGTTGATGCTTCTGAGATTGGAGCAGGGGCTGTTTTGTCACAGAGAGGTTCTGGTTGCTCAGTGATGAAACCATGCGCTTTCTTTTCCAGGAAGTTTTCGCCTGCTGAGCGAAATTATGATGTGGGCAACCGAGAGTTGCTGGCCATGAAGTGGGCATTCGAGGAGTGGCGTCATTGGCTTGAAGGAGCTAAGCATCGCGTGGTGGTATTGACTGATCATAAGAACTTGACTTATCTCGAGTCTGCCAAGCGCTTGAATCCTAGACAGGCTCGTTGGTCGTTGTTTTTTGCCCGTTTTGACTTTGTGATTTCGTACCTTCCGGGCTCTAAAAATGTGAAGGCGGATGCTCTGTCTAGGAGTTTTGTGCCCGACTCTCCGGGTTTATCTGAGCCAGCGGGTATCCTCAAGGAAGGAGTAATTGTGTCTGCCATCTCCCCTGATTTGCGGCGGGTGCTGCAAAAATTTCAGGCTAATAAACCTGATCGTTGCCCAGCGGAGAAACTGTTTGTCCCTGATAGGGGGACGAATAGAGTTATCTCTGAACTTCATTGTTCGGTGTTGGCTGGTCATCCTGGAATCTTTGGTACCAGAGAGTTAGTGGCTAGATCCTTTTGGTGGCCCTCTCTGTCGCGGGATGTGCGTACTTTTGTGCAGTCCTGTGGGATTTGTGCTCGGGCTAAGCCCTGCTGTTCTCGTGCCAGTGGGTTGCTTTTGCCCTTGCCGGTCCCGAAGAGGCCTTGGACACATATCTCTATGGATTTTATTTCTGACCTTCCCGTTTCTCAAAAGATGTCAGTCATTTGGGTGGTCTGTGATCGCTTTTCTAAGATGGTCCATCTGGTACCCTTGTCTAAATTGCCTTCCTCCTCTGATTTGGTGCCTTTGTTCTTCCAGCATGTGGTTCGTTTGCATGGCATTCCAGAGAATATTGTTTCTGACAGAGGTTCCCAGTTTGTTTCGAGGTTTTGGCGAGCCTTTTGTGGTAGGATGGGCATTGACTTGTCTTTTTCCTCGGCTTTCCATCCTCAGACTAATGGCCAGACCGAACGAACCAATCAGACCTTGGAAACATATCTGAGATGCTTTGTTTCTGCCGATCAGGATGACTGGCTGTCCTTTTTGCCTTTGGCTGAGTTCGCCCTTAATAATCGGGCCAGCTCGGCTACCTTGGTTTCGCCGTTTTTCTGCAATTCTGGGTTCCATCCTCGTTTCTCTTCAGGACAGGTTGAGTCTTCGGACTGTCCTGGTGTGGATACTGTGGTGGACAGGTTGCAGCAGATTTGGACTCAGGTAGTGGACAATTTGACCTTGTCCCAGGAGAAGGCTCAACTTTTTGCTAATCGCAGACGCCGTGTGGGTCCCCGACTTCGTGTTGGGGATCTGGTTTGGTTATCTTCTCGTCATATTCCTATGAAGGTTTCCTCTCCTAAGTTTAAACCTCGTTTTATTGGTCCGTATAGGATTTCTGAGGTTCTTAATCCTGTGTCTTTTCGTCTGACCCTTCCAGATTCTTTTTCCATACATAACGTATTCCATAGGTCATTGTTGCGGAGATACGTGGCACCTATGGTCCCATCTGTTGAGCCTCCTGCCCCGGTTTTGGTGGAGGGGGAATTGGAGTATATTGTGGAGAAGATTTTGGATTCTCGTGTTTCAAGACGGAAACTCCAGTATCTGGTTAAATGGAAGGGTTATGCTCAGGAAGATAATTCCTGGGTTTTTGCCTCTGATGTCCATGCTCCCGATCTTGTTCGTGCCTTTCATGTGGCTCATCCTGGTCGGCCTGGGGGCTCTGGTGAGGGTTCGGTGACCCCTCCTCAAGGGGGGGGTACTGTTGTGAATTCTGTGGCAGAGTTCACTCCTGTGGTCACAAGTGGTACTTCGGCTGATTCTCTCTGGGAGCTTCCGTTTGTGGAGTTAAGTGGTACTGCAGCTTCTGAGTTTCCTCCCTCAGGTGATCTGGTGAGGTCGTTAGCTGCTTCTCTACTTAACTCCACCTGATGCTTTGATCCATGCTTCCTGTCAATGTTCCAGTGTTGGACTTGTGTTTCTCTGGATCATTCCTGTGGCCTGCTGCTCTGCATAGCTAAGTGCTTCTTTGCTATTTGTTGCTATTTTTTCTGTCCAGCTTGTCTATTTGTTTTGCTGGAAGCTCTGGGACGCAAAGGGTGTACCTCCGTGCCGTTAGTTCGGTATGGAGGGTCTTTTTGCCCCCTTTGCGTGGTTTTCTTTAGGGTTTTGTGTAGACCGCAAAGTTATCTTTCCTATCCTCGTTCTGTCTAGAATATCGGGCCTCACTTTGCTGAATCTATTTCATCCCTACGTTTGTCTTTTCATCTTACTCACAGTCATTATATGTGGGGGGCTGCCTTTTCCTTTGGGGTATTTCTCTGAGGCAAGGTAGGCTTATTTTTCTATCTTCAGGCTAGTTAGTTTCTCAGGCTGTGCCGAGTTGCATAGGGAGCGTTAGGCGCAATCCACAGCTGCCTCTAGTTGTGTTTGGAGAGGATCAGGAATTGCGGTCTACAGAGTTTCCACGTCTCAGAGCTCGTTCTATTATTTTGGGTTATTGTCAGATCACTGTATGTGCTCTGATCGCTATGTACATTGTGTTACTGAATTGCCTATCATAACAATAATGTAACTTGTTTTTCTTCTCTTTCAGGTTAGGTCGGGGGCTTATCTACAGCATTCTAGAATGCTGTAGATAAGCCCTGAAAGGCAGTGGCCGCAGCTCATAGCTAAAAAATGAGGTGACAGGCTCCCTTTAATGGCTAACTGACAAGATGGTAACAAATTGCAAGCTTTCGAGACTTTTGAGGTTGAACAATAAGAAATGTTCACTCTAGTTGCCTACTCCTGGTCTAATGGATATTGATCAGGTATGTGCTAAAGAAATACATCAGACAACACACAGTCGGATGTAAACTATCCTTGATCAATCTATGTCTCAGCTCCAAGGACCTTTATTTAAGCCTAACATAGGCTTATATAACCCCTGTAAGGGGGCTCAGTTAGCTCTAAAATGGGAGAGATCGGATGTATTCCATTGGTTAGTAGGTTGGGCAATGAGCTAGTCCATGGTCGGTTCCATGATGTCATCAGGCTGGGCTGGTCAATGAGCTCATCAGAGTGGGCATCACTGTGGGTGGATCCATGAGGTCATCAGGGTGGGTTGGTCCATGAGCTCATCAGGGTGGGCATCACCATGGGTGGACCCATTGGGTCATCAGGGTGGGCGTCATCTTGGATATCATCACATGGTGTGGTGAAACAGGAAATGGCAGCCATCTTTATTGTGTCTCACTTTGATCTGAGTGAGCTTATGTAAGGTGAAACAATACTTGTTATGGGTCGTATCTCCCAATCTCTTATGTCTTGAGGTTAATTATTTGATCTTATGGCTCTCCTCAACATACTCAAGTCCCTTCATTAGGCATAGAAATATTTTTCTTTCTACTGGCTAACACGATACAAAAATATACTGCATATCGTTCCTGTATCATAATGGCAGGAAATAAGAGAAGTTTAACAGTTCAACAAGCTCAGTCAGTGTTAAGGACTGGCGGAACGTACCAAGTATAGATGATATGAAACTAGGTGCGTTCGCAGTCCGAGGTCCACCGTGCAGGTAAAAACCCTGCTGCTAGTAAGACGGACTATATGGCGGTACTATAAGTATACACGCACGGGTTAACTTCACCCTGCGTGAAAGAAGCGATCCTGTTGAGTCACAGGACCGCGGTACCGCACATAGAGCGCGAGCAAGAAGTCAGCGAACACAACCCCAACACAGGATTGAAGTCCGATTAGACCATTTGCTGGCACAACACCGCAACTGGGTGTGTAAGGAAACTATTAAAAATAGTATATAAAGGCACGAGAGTGCATGCAGTGCCGCACTGACGGACGCCACTAACCACCCAGGCTTGGGTAAGGAAAGCGCAGAGGAAGCGCACGGCGCCGTACAGGCGGTCACAGCAACTAGACGCTGTTATGTGTGTAACGTGCTGTTGGACAAGTCGGGCGCTAAATAGCAAACATACACCTTCCGCGAACAGTCATCCAATAGGGAGGGTATTTTAAAGAGCGACTTTCACTCACAACACACACACATATTATCAAGACAATACTAGCGCATGGCCGTGCGGTCATGCGCAGTTTATATAGTTGCAGCACAGGAAGCTGCTACCGAAGTTTTGCCCTTTCAGGACCTTCCTGGAGGACCAATGGAATGTGCTGCAGTACCTGAGCATGTGACCCTTGATCTCCAACGGGAGATCTTGCCCTGGGCATGCTCATGTGTGTGAAAATAAGGACTTAGTCCCAGAGAAGCCTGCTCGCCGCAGATCAGTGCAGGGTACAACAGGAGAGCCAGAAAAGGCAGTAGTAACCCTCTGCACAGAATCAGTCCCAGCAAGACGCTGGGAGCGACGCCTCCGCTGAGCAGACCCCACTGCGGCCGATGCAGACACGGATCGAGATTCCTCCTGTGCAGCAGAGGAAACTCGACTCCTAACATTACCCCCCCTCCTAGGGCCCCCCCTCCTTGAGCCTCACTACGCTCAAAAGCTGCAATAAGCAGCGGAGCCCGAATGTGCTCTACAGGCTCCCAGGTTCTATCCTCTGGGCCGTGACCCTTCCAGTCCACCAGATAAAATTTCTTGCCACGTACCACCTTGCACCCCACAATAGCATTCACCTCAAACTCATCAGTGGATGAACCCGATGTCCCAGCAGATGACTCAGAAAACCGGGACAAACGAACGGGCTTTAAGAGGGAAACGTGAAAAGTATCGGTGATACAAAGGCGTGGAGGAATAGCCAAACGGTAGACCACAGGGTTGACCTGTTCCAGAACCTTAAACGGGCCAATGTAGCGAGGAGCAAACTTAGTGGACTCAACTCGCAGCCTGATGTTACGGGCGGAGAGCCACACTAAGTCGCCAGGAGCAAAGACCGGAGCGGGGCACCGGTGTGTATCAGCCGAAACCCTCATTCTCTCCTTGGAGGCCCGGATGGCATCCTGTGTGCGGTCCCAGATGTCACGTGCCTCCACCGCCCAATCTGCCACCCTAGAATCGGTGGATGACACGGGCACAGGGACACGCGGATGCTGGCCGTAATTAAGGAGAAAAGGAGTCTGACCAGTGGAATCGGCTACGGCGTTGTTCAAGGCAAATTCCGCCCAAGGTAGCAAAGATGCCCAGTCGTCCAGCCTAGCAGAGACAAAATGACGCAAATATGTCACCAGAGTCTGGTTGGTTCTCTCCACCAACCCATTCGTCTCGGGATGGTATGCAGAAGAGAGGTTTAACTCTATGCTGAGTAAACGGCAGAGCTCTCTCCAAAACCGAGATGCGAACTGGGGACCCCGATCGCTGACAATCTTATCAGGCATACCATGCAATCGGAAAAGTGCTTAATGAACAACACCGCCAAGGCCCGTGCTGAAGGTAACCGAGGAAGCGGCACCAAATGCACCATCTTAGAGAAATGGTCGGTGACAACCCAAATAATGGAGCAGCCATGCGACTTGGGTAAGCTCACCACAAAGTCCATCCCGACCATTTCCCAGGGCCTGTCTGCCACCGGTAGAGGGTAAAGCAACCCAGCAGGCCGTTGCCGAGGAGACCGATTCTGGGCGCAGGAAACACACGCCTGAATATAGTCCCTGACATCTCGGGCCATATGCGGCCACCAGTATTTTCTCGCCAAAAGCTCAGATGTCCTCTTGGTCCCAAAATGCCCACCCACTCTGGAGGAGTGAGCCCAAGAGAGAACCTCCGGTCGCAAGTTAGCTGGCACAAAAGTCTTGCCCGGGGGCACAGACTCTAGCGAAACCGGAGCTACAGTTCTCAGGCTCCCAGAAGGGACAATAAGCCGAGGCTCCTCCTCCTCCTCAGATGACACTACGGAGCGGGAGAGAGCATCGGCACGAACGTTCTTCTCCCCGGAGAGAAAATGGAGAGTAAAATGGAACCGGGAGAAGAACAGGGACCATCTAGCCTGGCGAGAATTCAGCCGCTGGGCCGTTTGTAGATATACCAAGTTCTTGTGGTCTGTGAAGACTTGGAAGGGAAAGCGAGCTCCCTCCAAGAGATGTCTCCACTCTGAAAAAGCCAACTTCATGGCTAGCAACTCCCTGTCCCCGATGGAATAATTCCTCTCCGCTGGTGTGAAGGTCTTGGAGAAGAAGAAGCAAGGATGCTTCCGACCTTGAGCATCCTTTTGGAAAAGGACTGCTCCAGCACCAACAGATGAGGCATCCACCTCCAAGATAAATGGTTTATCAACATCGGGGCGATGTAGGATGGGAGCGCTAGCGAAATGAGACTTGATCGAGAGAAAGGCTTTGGAGACCTCCTCTGACCACAACTTGGGATTTGCTCCCTTTTTGGTGAGGGCAACCAAGGGAGCTACCAAAGTTGAGAAGTGTGGAATGAACTGGTGATCGTAATTAATGAACCCCATAAAGCGCTGCACCGCTTTAAGAGAATGGGGTTCCTGCCAGTCCATTACAGCCTGTAGCTTGGCAGGATCCATAGCCAAACCCTGGGCAGAGATGATATAACCAAGGAATGGCAAGGACTCCTGCTCAAACACACACTTCTCCAACTTGGCGTAGAGGGAGTTTGCCCGTAAGAGGTCGAAGACTTTACGAACATCTGTCCGATGGGAGTCAATATCTGGAGAGAAGATGAGAATATCATCCAGATAGACTACGACCGAGGTGGTGAGCATATCTCGGAAGATGTCGTTCACAAAGTCTTGGAAAACGGCTGGGGCATTACAGAGCCCGAAGGGCATCACCAGATATTCATAGTACCCATCCCTGGTGTTAAAAGCCGTCTTCCATTCATCCCCCTCACGGATGCGAATCAGGTTGTAAGCACCCCGCAGATCTAACTTTGTAAATACCCTCGCTCCCCGTAGCCTATCAAACAGCTCAGATATCAGGGGTAATGGGTATTTGTTCTTAACGGTGATGGCGTTAAGACCCCTGTAGTCTATGCATGGACGTAAGTCTCCAGTCTTCTTCTGTACGAAGAAGAACCCAGCCCCTGCCGGTGACACTGACTTCCTAATGAATCCTCTTGCCAGATTCTCTTGGATATACTGAGACATTGCCTCCGTCTCCGGGAGAGATAACGGATAGACTTGACCCCGGGGAGGCTCAGCACCAGGCAAGAGGTCAATAGGACAGTCATAGGGGCGGTGAGGCGGAAGGGTCTCCGCAGCTCTTTTGGAGAACACGTCTGCATAGGGCCAATAGTGCTTGGGGAGAGAGGAAAGATCTGCGGGTACCTGTGTAGTAGCAACCTGAACGCACTCCCTCTGACATCTACCCTCGCAGGATTTACTCCATCCCAAAATTCTCCCAGAGGACCACTCAATATGAGGAGAATGGTAGCGAAGCCATGGTATCCCCAACAGGACCTCATCAATTCCCTCAGGAATGACTAATAGGGAGATTATCTCCTGATGTGATGGAGACACAGAAAGCGTGAAAGGAATGGTTTGGTGGGTAATCTGTGAGGGTAGTGTTGACCCATTTACCACTCGAACGGTTACTGGCTTGGCGAGCATCACCAAGGGTATTGCGTGACGCTGGGCAAAAGCGGAAGACATAAAGTTACCCTCTGCCCCAGAATCCACGCATAGCTCGACCATAAGAGTGGATGGGCCTATGGTAATTGTCCCCTTGAAGGACAACTTTGAGGCAAACGTCGCCGTGTCTAGTGTACCTCCTCCAACTGCCACTAGACGCTGACGTTTCCCCGACCGCTGAGGACCTTGGAGGCAAGATGTCCTGACTGCTGGCAAACATGACGGACCTTATGTGCACGGGCGGACAGAGATTTGGATCCCGCTCATGTCACCTCTAAGGCCTCATGTGATTTGGATGCCTGGATTGGAGATTCCAAAGGTTTGGCGAAGGTGGGAGCCAGCCTAAACCTCTGCCTACACTGGGCTCGCTCTAACCTCCGCTCGTTAAAACGGAGGTCAATACGAGTAGAGACAGTTATTAATTCCTCCAGCGTGGCAGGAATCTCCCTAGGGGCCAGAGCGTCCTTAACGTGATCAGCCAGGCCCCTCCAAAATATGGGGATAAGGGCCTTATCCGACCACTCCAGCTCGGAAGCTAAATTACGGAAGCGGACGGAAAAATGGCTGCCAAGGACTCACCCTGAGTTAAAGCCAGCAGTTGGAGCGCTGTGTCATGGGTGACTTGAGGTCCTAAAAAGACCTTTTTCAGAGTGCTCAGGAACAATGGAGCACTCTGCACCACATGATCACCACGCTCCCAGAGCGGCGTAGCCCACTCCAACGCCCTGTCCGACAAGAGAGAGACAATAAATCCCACCTTAGCCCGCTCTGTAGGAAAACGTGCAGCCAGGAGCTCGAGGTGAATAGAGCACTGACTCACGAATCCCCTACAAGTTTTGCAATCTCCAGAAAATTTTTCTGGCAACGGGAGGCGGGATAATGTCGGAACTGGGGTGGCAGTGGACAAGGTTGCTGCAACCACGCTAGCAGCCTGTACAGCAAGTGCGGTAACATCCACAGCTGAGGCTGAGCTCTCGAGAGCCGTCAACCTACCCTCCAGCTGCTGGATATACCGCAAAGATTGCTGAATGTCCGCCATTTACTAGCCAGACCTTGGCGCTAGTATTATGTTAAGGACTGGCGGAACGCACCAAGTATAGATGATATGAAACTAGGTGCGTTCGCAGTCCGAGGTCCACTGTGCAGGTAAAAACCCTGCTGCTAGTAAGACGGACTATATGGCGGTACTATAAGTATACACGCACGGGTTAACTTCACCCTGCATGAAGAAAGCGATCCTGTTGAGTCACAGGACCGCGGTACCGCACATAGAGCGCGAGCAAGAAGTCAGCGAACACAACCCCAACACAGGATTGAAGTCCGATTAGACCACTTGCTGGCACAACGCCGCAACTGGGTGTGTAAGGAAACTATTAAAAATAGTATATAAAGGCACGAGAGTGCATGCAGTGCCGCACTGACGGACGCCACTAACCACCCAGGCTTGGGTAAGGAAAGCGCAGAGGAAGCGCACGGCGCCGTACAGGCGGTCACAGCAACTAGACGCTGTTATGTGTGTAACGTGCTGTTGGACAAGTCGGGCGCTAGATAGCAAACATACACCTTCCGTGAACAGTCATCCAATAGGGAGGGTATTTTAAAGAGCGACTTTCACTCACAACACACACACATATTATCAAGACAATACTAGCGCATGGCCGTGCGGTCATGCGCAGTTTATATAGTTGCAGCACAGGAAGCTGCTACCGAAGTTTTGCCCTTTCAGGACCTTCCTGGAGGACCAATGGAATGTGCTGCAGTACCTGAGCATGTGACCCTTGATCTCCAACAGGAGATCTTGCCCTGGGCATGCTCATGTGTGTGAAAATAAGGACTTAGTCCCAGAGAAGCCTGCTCGCCGCAGATCAGTGCAGGGTACAACAGGAGAGCCAGAAAAGGCAGTAGTAACCCTCTGCACAGAATCAGTCCCAGCAAGACGCTGGGAGCGACGCCTCCGCTGAGCAGACCCCACTGCGGCCGATGCAGAATGGGAGACCGCAGCAGACACGGATCAAGATTCCTCCTGTGCAGCAGAGGAAACTCGACTCCTAACAGTCAGAACCAAGAAGTAGCACCCCCATTCCCAAACCAGATCCAGATAACCTGGCTCAGCAACTCATGTATCTGACAGGTTCAATACAGCTCTCAGCACTCTGGTTGAGTACATGATTGGTTGATAAATTAGCTTCACCACCATGGACAATCTATAAATCCACCCATCCATCCAATCTTTAGTGTAATTTGAAAACAACATTGTTTTTCCCAAGAGAAATTAGTTACCAGTTACTCAATGGTCATACAGGAATTGCTGGGTAAGATTGGAAAAAAACTATTCATCATCAGTTCCTGCTTTACAGTACATGGGAAACTTTTTTGACGCAGGACACTGGAGTAATACAATAAAAAATCTGGGAATTTTTCTGATTTCTCAGTTTCTAATCCTAATAAACGTTGAGTAGTTGTTTTGAATGTATTATACGGAAACTTAATCTCTAGAGATGTCTCTCCATCCTTTACAAAACTGCTGTTTCAGATCCTGTCATCTATGTTTTTAACAAGTTTAAGTCCTATGGAATTTTCAATAGCTCGGTGATCGGCAAAGCAAATGGAGTATACAGCAAGTGCCATTACAATGGTAAGACCAGTTTGTTTGTCTTTCATATGTCACGATGTTTTCCTAATTTTATGACTTGATATGTTATTTTGTATAAAGTGCTACGGTTTATATGGGATGAATTACCACTTGTAAATCATTTTGTCTGTCTGATAATTAACTACACACTGGAATACTGTAGCAGAATAATAATAATTTCCTTGGTATGGTTTAAATGGTGTTTGGCTGTATAGTCTAATATATTGTGATATTATTATATTATTAATATATAATGTGAGACGGGGGCGTGGCTTGCTAGGGACTGGGAGCAGACCTGTGTCACAGGAGCTCCTGCTAAATCCCTAATTATTAGCGGCAATTATCATACATTTTGGGAGGAAACAGCTCAAAACTGTATTTAAAGCGTTCAAGGCCAGGACACAATATGAGGAAAACGACTTTGAAGAAGCCCCAAGCAGCACAAGGACATATGGATCGCGGCTGTGGCCTTGCCGCAGGCGGGAAGCTTTCAAGTTCCGGACCATTTCCAGCCACAGGAGGATACTTGGACAACCCCCCGTCCACAGCGACTCCCGCACCGAAATCCGCAGGACCCACGGGCATCCCCACAAGAACCGGAGCTGCCGACATTTGTGGGCCCAAAACCGCGGTCTCGCCTGAACTGGCGAGGCCGAGAAGCAGGAGAGGGGAGATGACCCCACCCATAGACCCGCCCATTACTCCGCCCACGATATGCGACGGTGCCGCTCCCCGAGGACAGAGCTGCAGCCCGAGGATGGAGGGGACAGCAGGTGAGCCCGCGCCACAAACAACTCGTGCTGCGGGACCCCCGAGACCCTCCGATTACCGCTCTAGAGCTGACACGACTTCCGGGATCAAACCCGGAACTGAAGCAATACGAGCGCTGAGAGGGACGGGGAGAGGAGGCGGGGCCGAAGCCCCGCTCATAACTCCGCCCACAACTAGCTGCGGCAACGCTTCCAAAGAGAAGAGGACGGCCACAGCTGCAGGGAGAACCTCAGGTGAGCTCTCATCACGAGCGACACCTTCCATAAGGTCTCCTAGACCCTCTGCCCCAGCCCCCAAGACCGGCACTACATCTAAAATCATAGCAGCAGCTGCATTCATGCCGGAGGGCAGGGGGAGCAGAGGCAGGGAGGAAACCCCACCCACTACTCCACACTCAACATACAGGGACACAAGGAAGCAGGCTGTCAGCCGAGCACTAAAGTATAGTGCCCCAGAACTTGTGCCCTGCCCTGGTCCCCAGATAACAGCTACTAATGTGTCTGTGACAAGTCAAACTTCAAGCCACACATTAAGAATTGATGCTCCCACATTTACACCGCAGCGCAGACCCCATATGAGAGGAAAACATCAGACCACAGGTCCTGTGGTGACACTAATTGAACTGGAGGGAGCGCCACAGGAAAATCGCCACTCACAGGCTACCCCACAACAGGGAGATGGCAGTTATGACAACAAGGGGGAGGGAAGCTCCACCTCAGAAGTTTCATGCCCTTTTCTTGGTACAGAGGGAACGGTAGATGCAGAGGGACCCCCCACTGAACTAGCAATGGACAATATGCTTAAAAACTTCTGCGGCATCATTAATAAAAAAATGGAAGAAGGATCACTAATATTGGATAAATATATATTCTCTCTCAACACATTAAATACAAGATCATCACGCACGGAGAAGGCATCTGAGTCCTATGTGAGAGACGCACTGACTTCCATTGCAGAAAGTCTTAGTTCCTCCTCATCCGAGTCATCCTCAAGGTCATCCCAATGTAGCTACTCTTCACCTACATGTGACTCGTACGCTTCCTCTGTATATTCCTCAATCAGTAGCATGGAAGAATACTCACCTGAGGGTATGGATCTCCCCTTTTCGGAAAGTTCGCCAACTTCCCCTGTTTCCGCAGTTCTGCTAGAAAATCTACAAAAAGAAATTGCCTCACTAAAGCGTAACCTGACGAGTCTAGAGGACCATAAGCGGAGAAACAATGTAAAAATCAGGGGAGTTCCGGAGTCTGTTAAACCCCCCCATCTAAAAAGCTATATTCAAAAAATGATATCCAAATTTATTCCTAATAACAACGAACCTAACATTATCGAAAATGCCTACCGAATTAAGAGACCTGTGTCGCTCCCGCCTGACGTGCCAAGAGACATCATTGTCTCCTTTTTCCCAGCTTGGGTTAGAGGTAAACTGTTTGAACTCTCCTCCGAAAAAAATTTTCTGCTTTCCCCATATGGTCACCTAGCATTCTATAGAGACTTGTCCAAAGACACTTTAAAAAAGCGACGGGATTTTTCACCAGTTACGCGGGAGCTCCGGAGGTCTCATTTCGCCTATTCATGGTCGCCATCCTCTACTCTTTTAATAAAACTCTTGTCCGGAACTGTACACATCACAACCCCTTTAGAGGGCATGTCCTTCCTGCGGCAGCATGGTCTGAAATCCTACAGAACCCACAATAGTCCTACCTGATTTATAGTTCTGCTTTACACATAGCGACACCTTTTTCTACTATTAGGAGCTATAGATATACCTCTTCCCAAAGATTAGCTTTGACAATGAGCCAGATATTTTGCTGCCCACATTGTCGCAGGGTCACCCGAAGGTGCTCCCGGACATAGTAAGCTACCTTATAACTTACTGTAAGCTTAGGTTCAAAATAGGCCTTTGCATTTTATTATATACTGATTAACCAATATAGCTTTAGATATTCTTGTAGCGAACCTGTACAAAGTATCACCTATGTCACTTAACAACCTACTGAGTTATTTTATCTTCATTATGTATACATTAACTTACTATGTAATCGCCTGTTTCCCCTATTGCTATAGGGGCTTATTTTCCTTACCTCCATACCCCACCCCCTTCCCTCCGTCCCCTCCTATCCTATCCTTCCCAGTTAAGAGTTAAAATCCTAATAAAAATTTTTGGAAAAAAAAAAAAAAATATATAATGTGAGACATAGATTTATACAGCCGCGTAGAAAGAAGGAGAGGGATATAGTTGGTACCTCAACTTGTAACTAAAATCTAAAACTTTATTAGGATGTCAAGCCATATTAAAAATATTAAAAAAACACCTGACGCTTTTGAGGCGCGACAATAGCGCCCTTAGTCATAGGTTATGGAAAAAAGGCAAGGCATACACTTATATATAGGGAGAAGACCAATGGCAAAATAATTGCATACGTATACAAAAATCCTTTCCACGATTCTATTTTCTGGTTCGGCAGATATGTGGACGATTTATTGCTTGTATGGCAAGGTGAACCTTCACACGTAGAGGATTTTTTTGTTTATCTTAATTTAAATGTTAAGTTCACCCTCAGCACTTCTGACATTCAAGTTCCATTCTTAGACATCTATTTATCAGGCAATCTGGCCACACATCTGCATAGGAAAAGCACATCTGGTAACACTCACACTATTATCTTCTTCCTCACACCCAGGGCACATTATAAAACCCATACCTTATGGTGAATTCAATTGTCCAAACTTAATTTGTTCTGAACATGAGTCCTTTCTCTCAGAAAGTGAAATTATAAAAAAAAAACGATTACGTGAAAGGGGTTATAAAAAATATGAGATTAAACATGCTTTTAAGAAAGTATCAAACAGACCCAGGTTTTTAACTTCTCATAAGGCTACTGACTCTCTCTCCATTCATAATATTGATTCCACTCTGACTTTTTCAATGCGCTACAGTCCTCAATTCAATTAAATTAAGTCTATAATTAAAAAAATACTTACTGATCACCTATCAGGATGACACCCTAGGTTTTATCATCAATCAGGGCTGCAGATATGTGGCTCTAAGGTTTCTCCTTGTGGAGAGTGACATAAGGGTTGATTGTGACTTGTAGGATCGCTACTTCCAATAGGTGGCGCTATAGAGTTCAAGTCCTCTTTTTCTCTGAAGAAGCAATTTGCATATTAAATTTCCCAGAGGAGCATTGCACGATGAATAAGCCTCTTTACCTTGACAAGCCAAAAATGTTGTGACTTTTTGACCTTTTTCACCATTTGTTTCAAATAGTTAACTATTTACCATGTATATATTTGGAAAAAAATTTTCAGGTATTTTAATTCCTTGTACTTTCATTAGCAGAATCACTGCTGTGACTGACACGGGGAGCAGTGCCAGTCACTAACAACGCTCACCCCTCACTCCAGCATCTTGGCAGTCGCTCCCACTGTGCATTCAATTGTATTCCCATCTATCAGATGCGAATATAGTTGATGTCACAGCCGTGCTGCCCCTTGGCAGGAGCAGAGGAGCTGTAATTAGCCCCCTGCCAGGATCACCAGAGAAACGCAGGCCACCTCCGGCCTGCGCACCATTGGAGTTGGCGCATGCAAGGGACTTAGGATGGCGCGATACGGTGACATTATAGCGCCATCCAGCATCCATTGTTGTACAGGAAGCAAGAGGAGATGGCAGCCTAAGTGTACAGGGAGTCGGGATTAGATGAGTATAAAGCTTTTTTGGCTATGATCGACATATGTGACGTGTGAGTCTGGCTATGGGGGGACATATGTGAGGCTGGCTATGGTGGACATAGGTGGAGCCAGCTATGGGGGACATATGCAAGGCTGGCTATGGGGGACAAATGTGGGGCTGGCTATGGGTACAAATGTGCGGCTGGCTATTGGGGACATATGTAGGGCTGGCTATGGGGGACATATGTGGGGATGGCTATGGAGGACATATGGGGGTTCGCTATGAGGGACATATGAGGGGATGGCTGTGGGGAATATATGAGGGGCTGGCAATGGGGAACATAGGAAGTTAGCTGTGGGGGACATAAAAGGCTGGATGTGGAGGAGTTGTGAGGGACGTTATACCTGTGCTGTGAAGACATCATATTATATAGACTATGTGGGGGCTTATCATTGTGTAGGGTGCTGTGGGGGGAATAATAATGTAGACGTGCTGTGGGGATATCATACTGTATAATGGGTGGCTGTGGTGGACATCATAGTGTATATTGGTCGGATGTTGTGGATATCACACTGTATGGACAGTTGTGATCACCATTATAACATGTAAGGGAGTTGTGTGAAGAGGGTTACAGTTTGGATAGGACAACATATTGGGCATTCTGAGGGCTTAGTGTGAAAAGTGGCAAAGAATGGATTTGGAGAGGGGGCGTGAAATGGGGCAGAATAAGGAGAGGGGTTAGCATGGTGGGGGGACTGTGTGGAGATATAGAGAGTGTAAGGGAAATCTACAGAGGAGACAGCCATGGTATATGTCGTGGTTCATAAGGACGGATGGTGTGGTGGTTATAGCTGTAATGGCAAACAGTGTCGTGGGTGCACCTCATTAAGGCGGACAATGTGGAAAACATATACTATAGGAGGCTTATTTAGGGCATAGCATGGACAGATATTTTTTATGCAGAGGACATTTTAATAACACTGTTGTTTTTAAGGGGCACTGTGTCAGTATGTGCTGCAGAAGACCGAAGAAGAGGGAGATCTGCAGAGAGGAGCTGTGGATGTGAAAAGTCATCATGGCGTCTGGAAAAGATGTAGACGAAAAGAAAGAAATTACTCAATCAGAGAAGAGCTCGCTCATAATGTACCTGGATGTAAATGTTTACTTGTTGATACTCACTGCGTCTCATCAGTACTGTGGTTCCTGTATGGTCTGCAGTCTGATAATGACTGATAACTAGTGTTGAGCATTCCGATACTGCAAATATCGGGTATCGGCCGATATTCTCTGTATCGGAATTCCGATACCGAGTTCCGATACTTTTGCGATATCGGATACCAGAATTGGAAGTTCCCATAGTACAATGATGCACTATAATGGAGTGTGGGCGGTGTGTGGGCGGAGACTGCATGTATGTCAGTGCGTGACCGTGGGGGGGGTCTGTGCGGGCCTGCCGGGGTCTGTGCGGGCTGCTGGGGGTCTGTGCAGGCTGTGGAGGTCTGTGCGGGCCTGACGGGGCTCTGTGCGGGCTGCCTGGGGTCTGTGCGGGCCTGCCGGGGCTCTGTGTGGGCTGCCGGGGGTCTGTGCGGGCCTCCCGGGGGTCTGTGCGGGCCTCCCGGGGGTCTGTGCGGGCCTACCGGGGCCCTGTGTGGGCTGCTGGGGGTCTGTGCGGGCTGTGGAGGTCTGTGCGGGCCTGACGGGGCTCTGTGCGGGTGCCTGGGGTCTGTGCGGGCCTGCCGGGGCTCTGTGTGGGCTGCCGGGGGTCTGTGCGGGCCTCCCGGGGGTCTGTACGGGCCTGCCGGGGCTCTGTGCGGGCTGCTGGGGCTCTGTGCGTGTGTGCAGGCATCGTCCGATGGGACTTGTAGTCCTTGTAGATGCCTGCTACAGTGACAGTGATTGACACATTATCCAATGATGGGACAGTAGTAGTCCCATCATCCGGCTAATGTGTTGAATGTAAAAAAATACTACATACATACTACATACATACTACATACATTCAACATACTACATACATACATACAACATACTACATACATACTACATACACACTACATACATACTACATACATACTACATACATACAAACTTCATACATACCACATACATACTACATACATACTACATACATACTACATACATACTGCATACTACATACATACTACATACTACATACATACAATATACATACTACATACATACTACATACATACTACATGCATACTACATAATACATACGTACGACATACATACTACATACTACATACATACTACATACACACATACTACATACATACTACATACAACATACATACTACATACATACTGCATACATACTACATACAATACATTCATACATTACATACAATGCATACATATAGACATACAGTACACTTTGTTCCCCGAAGCCAGTGTCATCTGTAAAAAATATTAAAAGAACAAACAACCAATATACTCCCTGATCCGCAGAATTCTACGAGTGTCCCACGACGATCTTCCATGGAGAACGGCAGCATCAGCTGATGCAACAGCTCTCCAAGGGCTCCGTAGTCTCACTTTTGGCATTGCTGTGTGAGAAATTTGTACTATAGTAACTTCAGTGATGCACTGCAGGAGCCATTGTCTTCTGTCAGTGTGTCACTGAGGGTCCTATAGAGCAGTGACATCACCTGATGTCACTGTTCTATAGGGGAGCTCGTCGTGGGACACTCGTTATTAATTGGACTATGGCGGACAGGTAGTAAACGGCTAATTATTTTACGTTTTTTGCAGGTGCTGAAGTATAGTTAGTATGGTTAAATGAAGAATATTAAAATACTTTTTTCCTAATGTGTGTGTGTTTTATTAACCCTTTATTACTATTGGATTGATAATGGATAGGCATCTTATTGATGCCTCTCCATTATTAACCCGGCTTAATGTCACCTTACAATAGCAAGGTGACATTAACCCCTCATTATCCCATATCCCACCGCTACACGGGAGTGGGAAGAGAGGGGCTAAGTGCCGGAATTGGCGCATCTTACAAATGCGCCATTTCTGGGGCGACTGCGGACTGGTATTTGTATCCAGAGGGGCCAATATCCTTGGCCCCTCTCTAGGCTATGAATATTAACCCGCAGCTGCCTACGTAGCCTTTCTGGCTATAAAATATAGGGGGACCCCACGTCATTTTTTGGGGGGTCCCCCTATTTTAATAGCCAGTAAAGGCTACGCAGACAGCTGCGGGCTGATATTCATAGCAGGCTACAAATATTGGCCCCCGGCCGTTGGCTTTCCCCCTCTGGCGCAGAAAGTTGTACAAATTTCACAGAGTGCGTCGGTACGTCGGCCCGACGCACGCTGTGAAATTTGTGCCCCGACGTGGGCAGCGGATGCTGTTTTTCAACGCATACACTGCCCATCATGAAGTCCGGGGAGGATGAGGCGGAGATTCGGCCGCGCATGCATGGTAGAAAATGGCGGATCTGTTTTTTTCCGCTGGATCCATTTTTTTCTGCCGGATCTGTTCTTTTCCGCCGGATCCGTTCTTTTCCGCCGTATCCTTTCTTTTCCGCCGGATCCATTTTTTTCAAAACTCGCCGGATTGTGCCTGGCAGCAAAAACCTGATGTGTGAAAGCAGCCAGATATATGGATAGATATACTATATTTAGTATATATATATACTAAAATGACACTTATTCCTCCCATAGACCGGCTAGTGTCAGCCCTCTATTTTAAACAGCTAATCCTGTTTAAACTCCAGTACCTGGTATGTACACCCCTATACCTCATAGCTAAAATACACTCTGTATATCAGTATAATGCACATATACGGATCTCTTTTTGTAGATGCAAATTCTCTATAATAAGGGTGATTAGCTCACACCCTTTGGCTCAAAACAATAAGTATGTAATTCCCCCCTCTCCCCCTTTTCTCTTCCACCGGTTTTCGCCATTGTGCACTCTGTCTAGGGCCGTGATCATACTTTCTATAAATTTCATAGATACTATGTTCAGTTTCATGTGTGTTCTATGCCACGGCCATATGTGCACCACTATCTATTGTCAGTCACACATGAGAGCAATGGTATTATATTATCTCTGGGTCTTCATCAGAACCTATATGACCATTAATATACGTCCGTTTTGTATATACTTTTGTTTTTCTTCCTTTTTTTATGTCTATGCAAATTTTGTTGCTATTTTGTTATCTTTTCTTTAGAGCACACTGATGAAGGTCTGCACAGACCGAAACGTTTGTATAAATACTGTATGTATTAAACACCCTTTTTGCATCAGACTTCCTGGAGTGTGTTCAGTATATTCTATATCACGGTTAAAGATCTGGGCACCTACTCTTATGCACCTCCACTCCGGGCTGTGCTGAACATTTACTTTACTGCCTTTGATGTATGGCAGTCTCTGATTTGCCTATACAGCATTTATTACAGACTCGCAAAAATGAAACACTAAGGAAGCTGTCCCCCTATGTATCAATTTATCAGCTGTGCTCCTAAAGGTACTGTATTTTATAAAACCAATATATTAGGCTATGCACCTCCAAACCAAAATGAAGCAATATATGTATTATCATGTAGTATTTGCTTACTATGTTGCTTTCTAATTGAGAATGGAGAACTGTTTGAAGGAATAAAGCATGCATGCTCCTGTAGTACATATGCACCTCGTCAAATGGCTGATATATCATACAAACAAGTTTACTACATGCTTATGGATTTTTCAGGTTTTTTAAGTATATTAATATTTTCATATACTCTTTTTTAGGTAATTGTTATGTTCCTGAGAAGCATTGTCATCTGTAATTTAGTTTTTACTAGCTCATGGCTTGCACAGAGCTGTCCTTCGCTTTGTACTTGTTTTAATGGAGTCCAGGTTTTCTGCTCCAGTGATAAAATTATACAAATTCCTACTGATATTCCAGTGAATGCTACTCACCTCATGTTTTTAGACACAAAAATATCTTTTTTGAATGATTCGTCTTTCACACGTTACAATTCTTTGAAAAAATTACTCTTTGTCAGCAATGCTTTACATTTTATACAAGAGACTGCATTTAATGGACTACCCCACCTCACCGACCTGGAGATATCAGCCAGCCCACTGTCTATGATAGAACCTGGAACATTTAATGAGCTGAACGAACTCCAAAAGCTCACTATCACACACAATCCAATCAAGGATCTCCCATGTAATCTCCTGGAAAGAACAACAAAATTAGAAGTTCTCGCTTTACAAGGAAATAACATCTCACAAATCTGCGTCAGTTTATTTAGTCAGTTGAAGAATCTTCGTGAACTGAACCTTGGTGCTAATGAACTTGCCATTCTACATGCCGATTCATTCAATCAACTGCAAAATCTTAGCGTTCTCAAACTAAACAACAACAATATAAGTCAAATCAAACCCGGGATCTTTGACAAGCTGGGGGACCTTACTGAACTGTCGCTGGACGGAAATAGGATTGGTCGGATATTTAGGTACACCTTCGAAAAATTGACATCCCTGAAAAAGCTCAGTCTTGTTAAGAACTCAATTAAAGAATTACATTCTGATGTTTTTTTGAAACTTTGCAATCTTAGATGGCTTGCCATAGAAGGAAACCAAATTGCTACACTCTCTGATGGGATTTTTGCTGGACTACACAACTTAGCCAACTTGTTAGTGGGTGGAAATCAACTGGAAACTATTCCAAAGGGAATTTTCTCAAACTTAGAAAATTTAGAAACATTAGTTTTGTCTTATAACAAAATTCAAACTTTGGAAGATGGTGCTTTCGAAGGTCTCACATCACTCACTCACCTTTATCTGGACAATAACAATATTACAGCTATTGATGAAAACATTTTTAAAACTTTAACTAGTCTATTAGTTATTAGCCTGCATCACAACTCACTAACAATGCTCCCAGAAGGCATATTTGATCCATTATATAGCCTGATATCATTAATTCTTCATAATAATCCTTGGTGGTGCGACTGTTCATTTTCTCATTTTCTGGTCTGGATCAAAGAAAACAGAGAGATGACTCAAATTTCTGAAATAATTTGTAATGGACCAGAACACCACCAGGGAAAATCAATTAATGACTTAAAAATTCGAGAATTGGAGTGTCCTGCTATCAATACTGTTCCACAAAACCCATCATTTAGAATGCAGGAGACTGCCTTTATTAATGGTCCCGGCACTGAGGGGAGCATCTGCAAGAGTTACTCAATCAGTAATGGTAGTTTCATTATTAGCTGTGATCTGATGGTTTGTTCAAGGATTTCTGTACAAGTATCTACAATGGAAGAATCATCTACTAGAACATCCAATCACATCTATCATAAAGGAGATTCTCAATGTGGAACGACAAACCTCAAATTTACCATCACAGTTACATAATATTCAAAAAATTAATTTTTATTTCATGTTGCATAGTCAAGTGCACAGAAACAAGTACACCAAATTCTGCACACAAGCAGTTTGAAGGATATTAGATTACCATGTTTGTGTAGAATCAAATATCCTGGAATCAAAAAACGGTGGGTGCCAGATCCTGCTGGTGATAAACCGCAAATTCTATTCATCTCATAGCATCCATAAGAAATCCAGGGGATGTGCCGGAAATCCCTATTTTCCCGAATTCTGTTTATCCATATGAAATCCAGGTCATATATAGTAATCAGATAAGTTTGATACAATTTTAATTCATATTGTAAAATAGATTGAAATGCTCTGGGTGTAACCAGAGCACTTTCCAAACATTTGCCATACCAGCTCTATCTCTCACCCAGATCCATCTTCATTTGCTTGTCTGACAGCTCGCTATCATTCAGAGAGGAATATTACCATATAAACTTAGAAAAAGTACGTGGCACTCACCATTGCGTGCATTGTGCTAGTCCTTTATTCCATGGGAATATTACAGGACATTAAAAGTGACGTGCAGGTTACAGAGGCATGCGAGGAGAGACGAGGTGGACGACGGCCGTTTCATTTGTCAACGATTCAACGGGTCCAGGTGTTGAAGCATTGACACATGAAACAGCTGTCGTCCACCTCATCTCTCCCCGCATGCCCCTGTAACCTGCACGTCACTTTTAATGTCCTGTAACTTTCCCATGGAATAAAGGACTAGCACAACGCACGCAATGGTGAGTGCCGCATACTTTTTGTAATATTAGAACTGTATTGATTTATGCAGAGCACCTTGTACCAGGCGTTCAGCTGCTGGAGCTCCTACATAGGGGAACCACCCTTCATTAGTGGGATTTGCTAGTAAACTGGTGCCCCATCAACTCTTCTTTGAACAATTACCATATAAACACTAAATAAGGCTATGTGCACACGGATAATGGTCCACTGCGGATTTTTCCGTAGCGGATTGGATAAATCTGCAGGGCAAAAACTCTGCGTTTTTGCTTCAGATTTATCGCGGATTTACCGCGGTTTTCCTGTGGATTTCACTGCGGTTTTACAACTGCGGTTTTCTAAAGGAGCAGCTGTAAAACCGCTGCGGAATCCGCAGAAAGAAGTGACATGCTGCGGAATGTAAACCGCTGCGTTTCGGCGCATTTTTTTCCGCAGCATGTGCACAGCGTTTTTTGTTTCCCTTTGGTTTACATTGTAATGTAAACTCATGGGAAACTGCTGCGCCACCTGCAGCTGCGGAAACGCTGCGGATCCGCAGCGTTTTCCGCATCGTGTGCACATACCCTAAGGGTTGATCGATCAGACGGATTCCCTTTACTGGTGTGTGTAAAGAGCAATAGCTAACAATGTGGGTCATATGCATTACTGACAAAAATATTAGGCTAATTTAATCCAATATTAAGTGTATAGTCCAGTCATCAAAAAAATGAGTACACCCTCTCTGTTTGACTTTATCAGTCTGGCATATCATCCTAGAGGAATTGTTGCCTTCTTTTCTTTACAACATTGCTTCATTGCTTATTGAGGTTTATGGACATTTGTTTATGCACAGCTATCTTAAAGGTGTTGTCCACTATTAGGGCAACCCCTTCTCAATATTACTGTTTACCCCGTTAAAATAAAAATGCTTATATTCACCTCCAGTGCCAGCACATACATTCCCAGGGTTCATGTGAGATTGTTATGCCATGTGAGCCCGGCGCCAATCAGTGCTGGTGTCACTGCCTCGCCTTCAATCGTATAAGTAGTCAAAAGTGAGATTCCAGCCTCAGCTCTGACTTCCTCTTGATTGCTTCTTTGTCTGAAGGTGTGAGACTGATCCAGCGCCAATATGGCTCAGGGCTCATGTCATGTTACAACCTCTCGTGAGCTCGGGAATTCGAGTACTGACATGGCTGGAATGGCACAAAAATGGGAAGTGAGTATAAGTGTTTTTATTTTAATAGGGGCAAACATTAAGATTAAGAAGGGGTTGTCCTAGTGGTGGGCAACCCCATTAAGGTCCCTGAATAACATTTCAGTTAGTTGAGGTCTGGATTTTGACTGGGCCATTACAACACCATAATTCGTTTCTTTTTTTAGCCCTTCTGATATAGATTTGATTGTGTACTTGGAATCATAATTTCATCAATTTTGGCTAAACTTTAGCTTTTGGATAGATGATTTGACATTTGACTTTAGAATATTTTGGTACACAGTGGAGTTCATGTTTGATTTAATGACTCCAAATCATCACCTATCCTCCACTGTGATTCAAAGTTGGTATGACTGAGGTTTTTGCAATGAGATATGCCATACTTGGTTTTCATCAAATGTGGAGCAGGACATTATGGCTAAACATCTCCACTTTGCCCTTGTCTGTCCAAAGGACATTCTTACAGAAGCCTTGTGTTTTGTGCAAATGCAATATTGAAAAATGTAGCTGCGGCTCGCCCAAGGGCTGTGGGGTACTCGGATCTGGGCCCTTCTTCTGTACTCAGTGGGGATGTCACGGTGGCTGACCCGGTCCGTGGCCCTAGGGGAACGTCCGCTGTAAATTGTGGGGAAGGGTCTTTAAAGGGATAATGTCTGTGACGCCACCTGTGGTATTCGGTCAGGGTGACTGACGCTGCTTAGGGGTCCGCTGGGGTGATGTTATGGCGGCCAGATGGTATACCTTCCCACAGGTGAAGTATGTCCCCAGGGCTTCCCAGAGGCTAGATAGTGGATGATGGATGATGTAAGGCGCAGTGAACAATGAGGACACAAGGTTGCAGTCTCTTCACCCCTACTAAAGGCTTCAGCATCCACAGTCCAGGGTAGGGACCACAGGGTAGGCAGAGTACGACCGGTCTGAAGGCAAATCCAGAGTCCCCATATCCAGGTGGAATTCAATAGCCTGCATCTAGCGCCTGGGCGTTGTAGTCCCTCCCTGCTGAGCAACTCGGTAAGGTCCTCACAACTATTGTAGATGTTAAGTCTCTTTCTCTCTGTCCCCCTGACGGATAGGACAAACCCATATGACTGGTGGCCTGAGGCTTTTTATAGGGACCCTTGAGACGCCCCGGCCCCCACAAGTTGCCACCCTGCCTCCTGGGTATATGGTCGGGCAGTCAACGTGGAATCAACTGTCCTGCCAGTCTCTGAAGTAACAGCATAGAGATCCTTACTCCATCGGTGTTCTGGCTACCGGTACTGCGCTTCAGAAGGAGGCAGCCTGCTTCTAGCTGGTCTCCCGCTGATGTTCCTCTCCTGTTGCTATGACTTCGTTGCTCAATCACTGCAATACAATTCCTTTCAATGTCTCTTTCTTGGGATGCTGCCGCATGGGATGCAGGCGCATCTCCGTGTACCCTCGTCTTTTGCAGGCAGCAGTCTGGAGCTGGCTGGAACCCACTCCAACCAGCCTCTGTCAAACTCGGTCAGGAGTCACTGCCTATCTCCTACCCCCTCCAGTTAGCTTCTGTCTAACTTCCTAACCAACCCACCAGCTTTACCTAAGTGTGAGGAATGCCTTAGTAGATAGAAGCATGGCTCCCCCTGGCGGACTGGAGTATGAAGTGTGTTTTGTGGTTGTGATACCTGGACAGAAGATCTCCTTCATCGCCTTCAGACATAACATTACTCCCCCTGGTGGAAGAACAACATTACTGCAACGACCAGGACTCTGGGGCGCTGCATAGCCTTGCTGGAATTTTCTAAGAAGAGGCTTTCTAATGACAATCATTCCAACCAAGCCGTACTTGTTGAGTGTTTTTATAATTGTAGTGTAATGAACTTGGAATCTTAACATGCTTTGGCGTATACAGTCTAAGCTGTAGGTCTTGAGATTTTTGCCATTTTCTCTGGGAATTGTATGCACTGACCTTGGGGTGAAATTGCTGGAATGTTTAGTGTTGGGAAGATTGTCAACTGTTTTGAATGTTTACCACTTGTGAATAATTTTCTGTGGAAGTAGAATGATGGACTCCAACTAGTTTGTAACATGGCCTTATATCCCTTTCCAGATTGATATGCAGCAACAAATTCTTCTATGAGATTAAAACTGATGGCTTTCCTCCTTGGTATTGTGTTCGCACATACCTGAATTCTCCAGACCAGAAAACTAACAAAGCTGCTTTTATAGCAATGTTCACACTGATGAAAGATTGTTCAAGTGCATTTGAATAACAGCACCTCGATGCTACTTACCAGTTACTGGGTACTTACTTTGCACACAGTGCTTCTTCATTTTGGTCCACTTTTTTGCTAAACAAATAATGACACAGTGGACTTTGTCATGTGTTGATCATCTGAGGATGTATTTAACTCATTTTAAGACCTTTGAAGGGCCAAATGTTTTTATCATGTCCTGATATATAATCCCATATAATTCAGAGAGGGTGTACTCAGTATGTCTTGAGCTTTAAAAGGAAGCTTAGAGAAGATTCTTGCTACCCAAACCACAGGCCGTATGAATCAGTTACGTTTTATTCTGCTGTGGCATTTCTGACAAAATTGACTTTGGAAAGCTAGCTGGAGACTATGCACCTCGCCTGATAAGACCAAGGCAAATACTGGTGGCTTCTCTCCACCTCACTTCCACTGGCTGACAGTTCTATCCCAATGTGTTTATATAAGGCGAGAACTGCCAGTCTAGAGAAGAGGGGCAGGGAGAAGCCGCCAGACCGTTTCTTAAAGTATGTTTTGTCTGAAACACCACAGCATTTCAGAGTAAAACATACATGCAGTAAGTCTCTTATTCGTGCTGTCTATGGTTAAATCTCCGGTGAGGTTTCCTATGAGACTGTAATTTGAGTTAACGGCATATATTTGGCGCATCTGGTGCATATGAAAAGTTGTATCCAATGGTCATGCCGAACAAAAAGCACATATGTCTCATGAAGCTAGCCTACCTAGGAAAAAGTATTCAAGACTCTGCAAAATAAGTAAAATAACGCAAATTCACAGAATCTATATATGATTAAAATTTAGCTTATATGCTGAAAGCATCCTTAAGAAATTAATGAATTGTAATTAAAAAAACGGCATTCATGATCAAGAAAACAAGAGACAACTTTTTGGTAGAATAATATTATGGGCAATAGCCGTTGTTTTTTGTTATGATTGTTTTTTTCCCTCTACTGTAATCTGGTCCGTAGGCTGACCATAGAAAGGAAGTTACTTGTTAAACACTGTCATGTTAAACATCTATGTTTGGGTGCTTGTAACAATATTGTAAAAAAAATATCAGCTATGTTTTCTATTCTCGTAAAAAATACCATCAACACTAGTGTCGGATATTTTTAAATGGTAAAGTAGAAATAGTTATGGAAGTTTCTACCTCTAGAATAGTTGTAAAATTATATGCAGAATTTTAATAGTACAGTTACTCTTAGTTCTTACTACAATGAAGTAATTAAAACTGTGCATGTAAGGCAACTTCCTGACAGCATTAATGTTAACCGCAGTGATTACACTTCTAGGAAGGTCACTTTGGGTGGGTCAGACTTGGATGTGTAATACACAGCGATGTTGTAAAACATCTGTTACCGGTAATATGTGAAATCACAATACAGATATTTAAAGGGGTATATGCTGCTTAAAGTCGTCAACCACAGATCAAACTTTCAGAACATTAAAAACAAATCTGTTAAGTACTGTTCTTCTGAGTTGGAAACTGTATTCCATGTCACCATTGCAGATAGGGCCAAAAAATTTGCAGAATACCGCAGCGTACCCCTACCGGGTTGTCCTCATTCCTCTCAGCTGTAGACACACATATAGGGAAATATCTGTTAATATATGTGAGTGAGATGGGGAAACGATGGGAAGTACATAACTCTGTGACAAGTCAAGTCATCCTAGTCACTTTGTCCCCAGCTGGCATTTTAAACTATGTTCTCCCTGAAAAGTTTCAGAGCTAAACAGTTGTTTGCAATAGTGATGAGCGAATGTGCTGAGGTAACGTCTTATCTGAGCATGCTCAGCTGTTATCGCAGTATCTTGGATGTGCTCTTACATTATGTTCCAGTTCCTACGGGTGAATGATTTACGGCTGTTAGCCTCATCACATGTGGGGATTCCCTAACAAACAGGCAACCCCCACGTGGGTTCAGGCACATTCGCTCATCACTAGTCTCCAGTAAGGCATAGTCTCATGAATCAGCTGACAGGTTAATTTTAAATTTTAATGTATTACTGCTACTCACTTGTAGAATTTATTGCACCTTGCAAAACTAGAGCGAAAAACTTAAAATAAGATTAAATATACTTCCATATTCCATCTACAAAGTGTATTCCACACCATTTATTTTTGCAACACATGCAATGTAGGGAAGGTAAGGGGGGAAAAGGCTGTGAAATTGCAGCACAACAGGCATGTGTATGTCTCTTCTTCCATTTAAGTCAGGACAGATGTCCCAACACGGGTTTTGCTGGTCTCTTGGGCAGTCTCCTCTGGAAGAAGCTGTGGAAGCAGGATGAAACGCGAGTTGGTGCCCTGGCACACGTGGATCTATACCATTCTGCATGTAAGGTTTTCCTATCATTCTGCTTTCACACATCAGTGTTTTGCCATCAGCCACAATCCGTCGAATGTTGAAAAAAATGGATCCGTTGCAGATTATGAAAAACTGATGTGACGGATCCGTTTTTTTGCCTGATCCGACTAGCTGATCCAGTTAATTGGATCCTAAAAAAAATCGAAGCATGTTCAGTTAAGAAAAAAAGGAATCTGTTGCCGGATTCCGTCATTTGACAGATCCGGCGCCATAGGCTTCCCTTCTAGCAAACAACGGACGTCGCCGTCCGTTTTTTCGACGGACATAAAAAACATTACTATGTCCGTTTTCTCCGGCCACCGGATAAACTATTTTCGACGGATCCGGCGAACGACGAACTGTGAGGCCATCCATCACAATCCGTGGCTAACACAAGTCTATGAGAAAAAACGGATCAGGCGGCAACATTCGCCGGATCCGTTTTTTCAAAATTCGCTGGATTGAGACTGACGGCAAAAGACTGATGTGTGAAAGGGGCCTTAGCTATTTCCTCTCCTCTTTTTATACTTACCATTTTGCTGAATTTGTTACTTGTTACTACTCCGCCTCCACCCCTGGAACCTTCCACAGTCTCACCGTCCACTGTTGGAATAACTCAACTTCTCCACCACGTCCTCACCAATCAGATGTTAACAGTTCCCATCAAACACCAGATCACATTCATAACCAGAAGACACCAAAAGAGCACAGCGAGGTCAAAAATACTCTGTTGTAAAGAAGTCACAGTAAATGAGCAAGTGCTGGTCAAAAAATGAAAAAAATACAGGGTATTTAGTTAATACGTTTTTTTGCAAAAAAATGTATATTAAGCTGCTCCACCAATCGCCAAGGTATACCCATAATAGAGCAGTCCTATCTAATGTACATAATCCCTATCTGATGTATTAAAAACCTGATCATCTGTATAGTATCTGTATAAGCAGGGTTCAGAGAGAAAATATACATGTGGACATCGAGGGTGGAACAGCTTCCATGCAAATGGCCCACAGAGGAGTGGTGGACTCCCCAGTCTTGTAGAAACAGGAAAACAATTATAGAACCAAAAACACATGGGCTACTTGCACAGTGAACAAGTCTGTAGAAACCTGTTCACACCACCAAGAAACCTGAAGACACCAAAAGAGCACAGCGAGGTCAAAAATACTCTGTTGTAAAGAAGTCACAGTAAGTGAGCAAGTGCTGGTCAAAAAATGAAAAAAATACAGGGTATTTAGTTAATACGTTTTTTTTGCAAAAAAATGTATATTAAGCTGCTCCACCAATCGCCAAGGTATACCCATAATAGAGCAGTCCTATCTAATGTACATAATCCCTATCTGATGTATTAAAAACCTGATCATCTGTATAGTATCTGTATAAGCAGGGTTCAGAGAGAAAATATACAAGTGGACATCGAGGGTGGAACAGCTTCCATGCAAATGGCCCACAGAGGAGTGGTGGACTCCCCAGTCTTGTAGAAACAAGAAAACAATTATAGAACCAAAAACACATGGGCTACTTGCACAGTGAACAAGTCTGTAGAAACCTGTTCACACCACCAAGAAACCTGAAGACACCAAAAGAGCACAGCGAGGTCAAAAACACTCTGTTGTAAAGAAGTCACAGTAAATGAGCAAGTGCTGGTCAAAAAATGAAAAAAATACAGGGTATTTAGTTAATACGTTTTTTTGCAAAAAAATGTATATTAAGCTGCTCCACCAATCGCCAAGGTATACCCATAATAGAGCAGTCCTATCTAATGTACATAATCCCTATCTGATGTATTAAAAACCTGATCATCTGTATAGTATCTGTATAAGCAGGGTTCAGAGAGAAAATATACATGTGGACATCGAGGGTGGAACAGCTTCCATGCAAATGGCCCACAGAGGAGTGGTGGACTCCCCAGTCTTGTAGAAACAAGAAAACAATTATAGAACCAAAAACACATGGGCTACTTGCACAGTGAACAAGTCTGTAGAAACCTGTTCACACCACCAAGAAACCTGAAGACACCAAAAGAGCACAGCGAGGTCAAAAATACTCTGTTGTAAAGAAGTCACAGTAAGTGAGCAAGTGCTGGTCAAAAAATGAAAAAAATACAGGGTATTTAGTTAATACGTTTTTTTTGCAAAAAAATGTATATTAAGCTGCTCCACCAATCGCCAAGGTATACCCATAATAGAGCAGTCCTATCTAATGTACATAATCCCTATCTGATGTATTAAAAACCTGATCATCTGTATAGTATCTGTATAAGCAGGGTTCAGAGAGAAAATATACATGTGGACATCGAGGGTGGAACAGCTTCCATGCAAATGGCCCACAGAGGAGTGGTGGACTCCCCAGTCTTGTAGAAACAAGAAAACAATTATAGAACCAAAAACACATGGGCTACTTGCACAGTGAACAAGTCTGTAGAAACCTGTTCACACCACCAAGAAACCTGAAGACACCAAAAGAGCACAGCGAGGTCAAAAATACTCTGTTGTAAAGAAGTCACAGTAAGTGAGCAAGTGCTGGTCAAAAAATGAAAAAAATACAGGGTATTTAGTTAATACGTTTTTTTTGCAAAAAAATGTATATTAAGCTGCTCCACCAATCGCCAAGGTATACCCATAATAGAGCAGTCCTATCTAATGTACATAATCCCTATCTGATGTATTAAAAACCTGATCATCTGTATAGTATCTGTATAAGCAGGGTTCAGAGAGAAAATATACATGTGGACATCGAGGGTGGAACAGCTTCCATGCAAATGGCCCACAGAGGAGTGGTGGACTCCCCAGTCTTGTAGAAACAAGAAAACAATTATAGAACCAAAAACACATGGGCTACTTGCACAGTGAACAAGTCTGTAGAAACCTGTTCACACCACCAAGAAACCTGAAGACACCAAAAGAGCACAGCGAGGTCAAAAATACTCTGTTGTAAAGAAGTCACAGTAAGTGAGCAAGTGCTGGTCAAAAAATGAAAAAAATACAGGGTATTTAGTTAATACGTTTTTTTTGCAAAAAAATGTATATTAAGCTGCTCCACCAATCGCCAAGGTATACCCATAATAGAGCAGTCCTATCTAATGTACATAATTCCTATCTGATGTATTAAAAACCTGATCATCTGTATAGTATCTGTATAAGCAGGGTTCAGAGAGAAAATATACATGTGGACATCGAGGGTGGAACAGCTTCCATGCAAATGGCCCACAGAGGAGTGGTGGACTCCCCAGTCTTGTAGAAACAAGAAAACAATTATAGAACCAAAAACACATGGGCTACTTGCACAGTGAACAAGTCTGTAGAAACCTGTTGACACCGCCAAGAAACCTGAAGACACCAAAAGAGCACAGCGAGGTCAAAAATACTCTGTTGTAAAGAAGTCACAGTAAATGAGCAAGTGCTGGTCAAAAAATGAAAAAAATACAGGGTATTTAGTTAATACGTTTTTTTGCAAAAAAATGTATACTAAGCTGCACATTCATAACCAGCAGCTTTTGTTCAGGAGAAAATAATTTTTAAGCCACCACCATGACAACATGACAAGGTAGACTTTTTTGGCCGGCCCTACTCTACTCTAACCTATGAAATATTTCCCAAAATATCCCAAACTCTTTTTAGGTATATTTTAATGTATTTTTGGGAATGAGTCACACACTTTTTTTTTAAATGACCATTAATATTACATGCAAGGAACAAATACTGTGACCGAATACTACAATACCGATCACTAACCCCTTAACCCCCAAGGGTGGTTTGCATATTAATGACCGGGCCAATTTTAACAATTCTGACCTCTGTCCCTTTATGAGGTTATAACGCTGGAACGTTTGCATGGATCCCAGTGATTCTGACAATGTTTTCTCATGACATATTGTACTTCATGTTAGTGGTAAAATTTCCTCAATATTACTTGCATTTATTTGTGAAAAAAAAAAGAAATGTGGCAAAAATTTCGCAATTTTCCAATTTTGAATTTTCATCCCCTTAAATCACAGAGATGTGTCACATAAAATACTTAATAAGTAACATTTCCCACATGTCTACTTTACATCAGCACAATTTTGGAACCAACTTTTTTTTGTTAGGAAGTTATAAGGGTTAAAAGTTGACCAGCGATTTCTCATTTTTCCAACACCATTTTTTTTTAGGGACCACATCACATTTGAAGTCACTTTGAGGGGTCAATATGATATAAAATACCCAAAAGTGACACCATTCTAAAAACCGCTCCCCTCAAGGTGCTCAAAACCACATTCAACATCTAACTTTTTTTCACAAAAAATTTACTTCAGATCCAATTTGTTTTATTTTACCTAGGGTAATAGGAGAAATTGGATCCCAAAAGTTGTACAATTTATCCTGAGTTTTCAATGCAAAATTGGGATTGAGATAGAACAACATGTCACGTTTGGAGAGCCCCTAATGTACCTAGACAGTGAAAATCCCCCACAAGTGACACCATTTTGGAAAGTAGACCCCCTAAGGAACTTATCTAGACGTTTATAATGTAGAGCCGTAAAATTAAAAAATCATATTTTTTCACAAAAATGTTTTTTTGCCCCAAACTTTTTCATTTCCCAAGGGTAACAGGAGAAATTGGACCCAAAAAGTTGTTGTGCAATTTGTCCTGAGTACGCTGATACCCCAAATGTGGGGGGAACCACCGTTTGGGCGCATGGCAGAATTCGGAAGGGAAGGAGGGCTGTTTTGGAATGCAGACTTTGATGGAATTGTCTGCGGGCCTCATGTTGCGTTTGCAGAGCCCCTGATGTACCTAAACAGTAGAAACCCCCACAAGTGACCCCATACTGGAAACTAGACAATGAAAAAGAAGAGGAAAGAAACCAATATAAGGTATACACACCACCAGTATAATTATTATAAAAGTAAAAAGCTTTATTGAAAACAATGATTAAAACAACTTAAACCACTGGATAACACGGTACCAAGATACATGGCTGCCACTAGGTATTTTGGGGCCCCATAGTGGCAAAATTTTCGGGGCCCCCTTTAGACTCCACGCAGGCTCCACCCCAGCCCCGCATCCACCCCTCCAATTGTCCACAGTCATAAGATATTTAAAGCCGCCACCACGACAAGGTCGGCCCTACCCTACTCTAACCTATTAAACATTTGTTAAAATATCCAATACAATTTAGGAATATTTTTATTTATTTTTCAATTTTTAAAATGACCAATACCACATAAAGGGGACAAATACCACCGCACCATGACCAGAAACCATATTACCACTACATAGTGACCAAATAATAGCACATACAAGGAAAAAATACCACCACACCATGTCCAGACCACATATTACCACAATATGATCACCAATAATGCCACATACAGGGAGCAAATACCACCACACCATGACCAGAGCACATATTACCACCACATAGTGACCAAATAATAGAACATACAAGGAACAAATGCCGCCACTCCATGGCCAGACAACATATTACCACCACATAGTGACTGAATACTACAATACTGATCAGTAATAAAAAAAAATAATACTAATACCACCATAAGTGCCAGTATTCACAGGAGATCTGTACTTAGTATGCAGTGACTGTGTACAGGTAATACAGTGATCACCGGTGACATTATACACAGGAGCTCTGTATATAGTGTATAATGTAAAGGTAATGCAGTGATCACTGGTGACATTGTACACAGGACCACTGTGTATAGTATACAGTGTATAGCATCAGTGTAAAGGTAACACACTGACTCACCAGTGACGTCTCTACGTGATGTCCTTCATCTTTGCTTTAAATCTTCCTCCAGCACAGACCGCTGTCACTTCAACCAGCCAGGGCTCATTTCTGCTGGAAATAACAGTTATCTAGAGCACCACTTGCAGAAAACATTACTTATTTTTTTCCCAAATTCTAAACTACAACAGATAAAGAAAAAAAGCGTCAGTGTCGCTCTGCACAGTAACAGGACTGCCCCCCCATTTAAAACAGTATCCTCAAAAAATAAAATAAATACATCACTGCAGTAATAATATCCTTTAACTAGCCCCTATGGTAATAATATGCCCCATCCTGGCCCCCGTGTGTCTCATTCCTGGCTCCAGCCATATGTTCTCCTATTTTGTCCCCATGTGATGTCCCATCCTGCCCCATATGATCTCCCCATCCTGCCCCATGTGATCTCCCCATCCTGCCCAATGATGTTGCCCCATCTGTCCTATGATCCTGCCCCATCTGTCCCATGAACCTGCCCCATCTGTCTCCATCCTACCCCATGATCCTGCCCCATCTGTCCCATGATCCTGCCCCATCTGTCTCCATCCTGCACCATGTCTCCAATCCTGCACTCTGTGTCTCCCATCTGCCCCGTGTCTCCATTCTTCCCTTTGTCTCCATTCTGCTCCTTGTCTCCATTCTGCCCCGTGTCTCCAATCTGTCCTGTGTCTCCAATCTGCAACATGTCTCCATTCTGCCCCCTGTCTCCATTCTGCCCCTTGTCTCCAACCTACCCCATGTCTCCAATCTGCCCCATGTCTCCATTCTGCCCCATGTCTCCAATCAGCTCCATGTCTCCATTCTGCCCCTTGTCTTCATTCTGCCCTGTGTCTCTATTCTGACCTCGTGTCTCCATTCTGCCCCCTTGAATAAATAGCCCCCAATGGTAAAGAGGTGTCAATTCAATTGTAGCATGGTGTGTGGTGAAATCAGCCACACAAAATGTGTGTGCAATCCAAATGCCTACGTGTAAGGTTTTAAGGTCCAACCCGTGGAGCAGGTGGGAAACATTGCTCACATACATAGCAAGATGTCCTTTAAGAAAAGATCCATGTTAGGAAGCCAGTGAGTGAGAAGCAGGGTAAAACCCAACGTGTGTCGCCGTTACCCAGACGGCTTCATCAGGGGAAGTCCTATTGGAAACTAGACCACCCAAGGAACTTATCTAGATGTGTTGTGAGAACTTTGAACCCCCAAGTGTTTCACGCAGAGCCGTGAAAAGAAAAAATCTTTTTTTCCCCAAAAAATGATTCTTTAGCCCCCAAATTTTTATTTTCACAAGGGCAACAGGAGAAATTGAACCACAAAAGTCGTTGTCCAATTTGTCCTGAGTACGCTGATACGCCATATGTAAGGGTAAATCACTGTTTTGGCGCACGGCAGAGCTCAGAAGGGAAGGAGCACTGTTTTACTTTTTCAATGCAGAATTGGCTGGAATTGAGATCGGACGCCATGTTGCGTTTGGAGAGCCCCTGATGTGCCTAAACTTCTAACTCCATCCTTTACCCCAACACACCACTAACCCTAATCCCAACCCTAATCCTAACCACACCCCTAACCCGAACACACCCCTAACCCTAATACCAACCCTAACCACACCCCTAACCCCAACACACCCCTAACCCTAATACCAACCCTAACTATAACCCTAACCACACCCCTAAACCTGACACACCCCTAACCCTAATCCCAACCCTAATCCCAACTGTAAACGTAATCCAAACCCTAACTTTAGCCCCAACTCTAACCCTAATGGGAAAATGGAAATAAATACTTTTTTTTATTTTATTTTTCCATAACTAAGGCGTTGATAAAGGGGGGTTGATTTACAATTTATAGTGGGTTTTTATAGCGGGTTTTTATGTTTGGCAGCTGTCACACGCTAAAAGACGCTTTTTATTGCAAAAAATAGTTTTTGCATCACCACATTTTGAGAGCTATAATTTTTCCATATTTTGGCCCACAGAGTCATGTGAGGCCTTGTTTTTTGTGGGACCAGTTGATGTTTTTATTGGTACCATTTTCTGGGACATTACATTTTTTGATCGCTTTTTATTCTGATTTTAGTGAGGCAGAACGAACAAAAACCAGCAATTCATGAATTTCTTTTGGAGGGGCGTTTATACCATTCTGAGTGTGGTAAAATTGATAACCAGCTTTATTCTTCGGGTCATTACGATGAAAGCAATACCTCATTTATATAATTTTTTTTATGTTTTGGCGCTTTTTATACAATAAAAACTATTTTATATAAAACATAATTATATTTGCATCGCTTTATATTGAGAGCTATAACTTTTTTTATTTTTTCGCTGATGGAGCTGTATGGCGGCTTGTTTTTTGCGGGACAAGGTGACGTTTTCACCTGTACCATGTTTATTTATATCTGCCTTTTTGATCTCATATTATTCCACTTTTTTTCGGCGGTATGATGATAAAGCATTGTTTTTTTACCTTGTTTTTTTTTTTAATGTGTTCACTAAAGGGGTTAAATAGTGGGACAGTTTTATAGGTCGGGTCGTTATGGATGTGACAAAATTAAATATGTGTTCGTTTATTGTTTAGATTTTTTTTTCAATTCAAATATTTATTTATTGATTTTTTATTATTTTTTAAAATATTTTTACAATTATTAAAAAAAAGGTTAATTCATTCTTACTTTTACACTTTGTCCCACTCATTTTGTGCAGGCTGATCGCTTATATGGTATGCAGATCTGCATGCCATAGAAGCTGTCAGCGCTACACTCTGTGCACACTGACCTCAGAGACTTTCTGACATGCACTGCGCATGACAGGAAGTCTCTCAGCTCTGGTAATCCGGATGTCGTCCATGGGATCGATTGGGACCCCGTGTCATGCTGTCAGCCCCTCTGCCGGCTCCGAAACACTGCGATCATGTTTGATTGCAGTGTTCCAGAGGTTAAAGTGCCAGGAGCGGTCCATGACCTCTCCTGGCACTTAGGGCCAGGTGTCAGCTGTCAGAACCAGCTGACACCCTGCCGCGATTGGGGGGAGCACGGCTGATCGCATTGGACGTACTATTCCATCCATGGGGATTAAGTCCCAGGCCACATGGACGGAATAGTATGTCCGATGGCAGAAAGGGGTTAATAAAAGTTAGATTTTAACCACTTATACATTCACAACATTTTTTGCCCTTATCCTTCCCTACATTGTAAGTATAGTGAAAAACTCATGTTGGTTACGTACGATGACAACTGGTATAATGACTTTCATTTTTTTATCCATTCTAATTCATTCAAAACTGGAAATTTACAGAGTAGGACAAAGTCTTGCAACATTGTAGGACTTGACAGGTGGGTACTTGTTATCCGGAGTAAAGCATTTGCTCTAAGCACGGGATAAAACTTTGATCGCTCAAATCAAGCAGTTTCAGTTACTCGTAAATTGTAGTTTTTGCAAGAGGACACTGGAAAAGTGGAGTTTCCCTTTGGTATTATTCATTAGAGAATTCTTTTAGACTTCCTAATGAATATTTTCTTATCCGTGCCATTGCAAAATGTCCCTTGTCCGTTGCCAGTGATGTCTGTCAAAACAACAAATGAGAGCTGATGCATTTTTAGACAATTTTGTACCCAAGGAAATGTAGTGTCAAGCACAATTGTACTGTACTTTGGTCTCATTCATGGTTTATACAGAATATAAGTCTTAAAAGTTGAACAGTCTATGAAAGAAAAAAAATCTTCAGTCCAGCACTGCCATTAATCATTTCTTCCTTGAGCTCTACTTCTATTTTCCCTTTCTTCAATTGCTGCCTGAGCCACAGCCAATAATTATCATATCTAGTTGGTAACCTTGGGTTTCTCCTTAAAATGTACTTTAACCTCTTAATGACCGCCGATACGTCTTTTAACAGCGGCAGTTAAGGGGCCCTATTCCTCAGTGCCACTTTTTAATGGTGTTGAGAAATAAGTGTATAGCGCCCCCCAGGGTCAGACAATCTCTGGGATCTCAGCTACATGATTTGGGACGGTTTTACTGTCCCGTGTCACGTGATCGCAGTTATTCGGTGATCACAAAAAAGTCAGATTTCCCATTAATTTCTATCTCCTCTTAAATGATCTAGCATACCAGAGGAGACAGAAATGGGGTCCCTTGAGCAACTCCCGGTATCTCCGCCATCCCTGGATCATCCTGCTTCATCCCCAACCCCCCGCATCATCTTCCTAGAAGAAAATGGCAGGCGCATGTGCAATGCGCCCGCCGATATCTGCCGGTTGGCACCCGGCAACAATAGGAGATTTTCCTATTGGTTCCTTTTGATCACTGTGATAGACCCTATCACAATGATCATAATTTAAAAAAATAGCAAATCAAAATTCCCTTTGTCACCCCCTTAGTTAGATGAAAAATAAAATTTAAAATGTATTTTTTTACATTCTTTACAGTTAGGGTTAGGGTTGGGGTTGGGGTTAGAGCTGGGGTTATGGTTGTGTTAGGGTTATGGTTGGGGTTAAAGCTGGGGTTAGGATTGTGATAGGTTTGGGGTTGTGTTTAAGGTTGGGGGTTGTTTTGAGGTTAGGTTTTAGTTGGGGTTAGAGTTGCAGTTATGGTTTGGATTTGGGTTGTGTTGGGGTTAGAGTTGTGGTTAGGGTTAGGGGTGTGTTGGGGTTAGGGTTGAGTTTGGGGCTGTGTTAGGGTTGGAGTTAGAATTGGGGAGTTTCCACTGTTTAGATACATCAGGGGGTTTCCAAACCCGACTGACTTCAATTGCCGCCAATTTTGCATTTAAAAAGTCATACTATGCTCCATCCCTTCTTAACCCCGCCCATGCGCCCTGCCATGTGGATTTGTCCCACATATGGGATATCGGTGTACTCAGGAGAAAATTCACAATACATTTTGTGGTCCATTTTCTTTTGATACCCTTGTGAAAATAAAAAAAGTTTGGGTCTAAAGTACATTTTTTGTGAAAAAAGTTAAATGTTAATGTTTTTCCTTCCACCTTGCTTTAGTTCTCACGAAGCACCTGAAGGGTTAATAAACTTCTTGAATGAGGTTTTGAGCACCTTGAGGGGTGGAGTTATTAGAATGGTGTCACTTTTTGTTATTTTCTATCATATTGATCCCTCAAAGTCACTTCAAATGTGATGTGGTCCCTAACAAAAAAAATGGTTTTCTAAATTTTGTTGGAAAAATGAGAAATTGCTGGTCAACTTTTAATCCTTATAACTTTCTACCAAAAAAAATTATGTTTCCAAAATGTGTTGATGTAAAGATGACATGTGGGATATGTTATTAATTAATAGTGTTGAGCGATACCGTCCGATAGTTGAAAGTATCGGTATCGGATAGTATCGGCCGATACCCGAAAAATATCGGATATCGCCGATACCGATATCCGATACCAATACAAGTCAATGGGACACCAAGTATCGGAAGGTATCCTGATGGATCCCAGGGTCTGAAGGAGAGGAAACTCTCCTTCAGGCCCTGGGATCCATATTAATGTGTAAAATAAAGAATTAAAATAAAAAATATTGTTATATTCACCTCTCCGGCGGCCCCTGGAACATCACCGCGAGGAACCGGCGTCCGGCAGGCTTCATTGTTCAAAATGAGCGCCTTTAGGACCTGCGGAATGACGTCGCGGCCCATGTGACCGCCACGCGACCAATCAGAAGCCGCGACGTCATTCCTCAGGTCCTAAAGGCGCTCATTCTAGGAACTTATCTGAGGAATGACGTCGCGGCTTCTGATTGGTCGCGTGGCGGTCACATGGGCGGCACGCGACCAATCAGAAGCCGCGACGTCATTCCTCAGGTCCTAAAGGCGCTCATTTTAAACAAAGAAGCCTGCCGGACGCCGGTGACTCGCGGTGATGTTCCAGGGGCCGCCGGAGAGGTGAATATAACAATATTTTTTATTTTAACTCTTTATTTTACACCTCCGATACCGATACCCGATACCACAAAAATATCGGATCTCGGTATCGGAATTCCGATACCGCAAGTATCGGCCGATACCCGATACTTGCGGTATCGGAATGCTCAACACTATTAATTAACTATTTTGTGTGACATGACTCTCTGATTTAAGGGCACAAAAATTAAAAGTTTGAAAATTGAAAAATGTTCAAAATTTTTGCCAAATTTCATTTTTTCATAAATAAAGGCAAGTTTCATTGAAGAAATTTTACGACTATCATTAACCCCTTCATGACCCAGCCTATTTTGACCTTAAAGACCTTGCCATTTTTTGCAATTCTGACCAGTGTCCCTTTATGAGGTAATAACTCAGGAACGCTTCAACGGATCCTAGCGGTTCTGAGATTGTTTTTTCGTGACATATAGGGCTTCATGTTAGTGGTAAATTTAGGTCAATAAATTCTGCGTTTATTTGTGATAAAAATGGAAATTTGGCGAAAATTTTGAAAATTTCGCAATTTTCACATTTTGAATTTTTATTCTGTTAAACCAGAGAGATATGTGACACAAAATAGTTAATAAATAACATTTCCCACATGTCTACTTTACATCAGCACAATTTTGGAAACAAAATTTTTTTTTGTCAGGAAGTTATAAGGGTTAAAATTTGACCAGCGATTTGTCATTTTTACAACGAAATTTACAAAACCATTTTTTTTAGGGACCACCTCACATTTGAAGTCAGTTTGAGGGGTCTATATGGCTGAAAATACCCAAAAGTGACACCATTCTAAAACTGCACCCCTCAAGGTACTCAAAACCACATTCAAGAAGTTTATTAACCCTTCAGGTGCTTCACAGCAGCAGAAGCAACATGGAAGGAAAAAATGAACATTTAACTTTTTAGTCACAAAAATTATCTTTTAGCAACAATTTTTTTATTTTCCCAATGGTAAAAGGAGAAACTGAACCACGAAAGTTGTTGTCCAATTTGTCCTGAGTACGCTGATACCTTAAATGTGGGGGTAAACCACTGTTTGGGCGCACGGCAGGGCTTGGAAGGGAAGGAGCGCCATTTGACTTTTTGAATCAAAAATTGGCTCCACTCTTTAGCGGACACCATGTCAAGTTTGGAGAGCACCCGTGTGCCTAAAAATTGGAGCTCCCCCACAAGTGACCCCATTTTGGAAACTAGACGCCCCAAGGAACTTATCTAGATGCATAGTGAGCACTTTGAACCCCCAGGTGCTTCACAAATTGATCCGTAAAAATGAAAAAGCACTTTTTTTTCACAAAAAAATTCTTTTAGCCTCAATTTTTTCATTTTCACATGGGCAACAGGATAAAATGGATCCTAAAATGTGTTGGGCAATTTCTCCTGAGTACACCAATACCTCACATGTGGGGGTAAACCACTGTATGGGCACATGGTAAGGCTCGGAAGGGAAGGAGCGCCATTTGACTTTTTGAATGAAAAATTATTTCCATCGTTAGCGGACACCATGTCGCGTTTGGATAGCTCCTGTGTGCCTAAACATTGGCGCTCCCCCACAAGTGACCCCATTTTGGAAACTAGACCCCCCAAGGAACTTATTTAGATGCCTAGTGAGCACTTTAAACCCTCAGGTGCTTCACAAATTGATCTGTAAAAATGAAAAAGTACTTTTTTTTCACAAAAAAATTCTTTTCGCCTCAATTTTTTCATTTTCACATGGGCAGTAGGATAAAATGGATCATAAAATTTGTTGGGCAATTTCTCCCGAGTACGCCGATACCTCATATGTGGGGGTAAACCACTGTTTGGGCACTCGGCAGGGCTCGGAAGGGAAGGCGCGCCATTTGACTTTTTGAATGGAAAATTAGCTCCAATTGTTAGCGGACACCATGTCGCGTTTGGAGAGCCCCTGTGTGCCTAAACATTGGAGCTCCCCCACAAGTGACCCCATTTTGGAAACTAGACCCCCCAAGGAACTTATCTAGATGCATATTGAGCACTTTAAACCCCCAGGTGCTTCACGGAAGTTTATAACGCAGAGCCATGAAAATAAAAAATAATTTTTCTTTCCTCAAAAATGATTTTTTAGCCTGGAATTTCCTATTTTGCCATGGATAATAGGAGAAATTGGACCCCAAATATTGTTGTCCAGTTTGTCCTGAGTACGCTGATACCCCATATGTGGGGGTAAACCACTGTTTGGGCGCACGGCAGGGCTCGGAAGGGATGGCACGCCATTTGGCTTTTTAAATGGAAAATGAGCTCCAATCATTAGCGGACACCATGTCACGTTTGGAGAGCCCCTGTGTGCCTAAACATTGGAGATCCCCCAGAAATGACCCCATTTTGGAAACTAGACCCCCAAAGGAACTAATCTAGATGTGTGGTGAGGACTTTGAACCCCCAAGTGCTTCACAGAAGTTTATAACGCAGAGCCATGAAAATAAAATAAAAAAATTATTTTCTCAAAAATGATCTTTTAGCCTGCAATTTTTTATTTTCCCAAGGGTAACAGGAGAAATTTGACCCCAAAAGTTGTTGTCCAGTTTCTCCTGAGTATGCTGATACCCCATATGTGGGGGTAAATCACTGTTTGGGCACATGCCGGGGCTCGGAAGTGAAGTAGTGACGTTTTGAAATGCAGACTTTGATGGAATGCTCTGTGGGCGTCACGTTGCGTTTGCAGAGCCCCTGATGTGGCTTAACAGTAGAAACCCCCCACAAGTGACCCCATTTTGGAAACTAGACCCCGAAAGGAACTTATCTAGATGTGTGGTGAGCACTTTGAACCCCCAAGTGCTTCATAGAAGTTTATAATGCAGAGCCGTGAAAATAATAAATACGTTTTCTTTCCTCAAAAATAATTATTTAGCCCAGAATTTTTTAATTTTCCCAAGGGTAACAGGAGAAATTTGACCCCAATATTTGTTGTACAGTTTCTCCGGAGTACGGTGATACCCCATATGTGGGGGTAAACCACTGTTTGGGCACACGTTGGGGCTCGGAAGTGAAGTAGTGATGTTTTGAAATGCAGACGTTGATGGAATGCTCTGCGGGCGTCACGTTGCGTTTGCAGAGCCCCTGATGTGCCTAAACAGTAGAAACCCCCCACAAGTGACCCCATTTTGGAAACTAGACCCCGAAAGGAACTTATCTAGATGTGTGGTGAGCACTTTGAACCCCCAAGTGCTTCATAGAAGTTTATAATGCAGAGCCGTGAAAATAATAAATACGTTTTCTTTCCTCAAAAATAATTATTTAGCCCAGAATTTTTTATTTTCCCAAGGGTAACAGGAGAAATTGGACCCCAATCGTTGTTGTCCAGTTTCTCCTGAGTACGCTGATACCCCATGTGTGGGGGTAAACCACTGTTTGGGCACACGTCGGGGCTCAGAAGGGAAGTAGTGACTTTTGAAATGCAGACTTTGATGGAATGGTCTGCGGGCGTCACATTGCGTTTGCAGAGCCCCTGGTGTGCCTAAACAGTAGAAACCCCCCACAAGTGACCACATTTTAGAAACTAGACCCCCCAAGGAACTTATCTAGATATGTGGTGAGCACTTTGAACCCCCAAGTGCTTCACAGACGTTTACAACGCAGAGCCGTGAAAATAAAAAATCATTTTTCTTTCCTCAAAAATGATGTTTTAGCAAGCATTTTTTTTAGATTCACAAGGGTAACAGGAGAAATTGGACCCCAGTAATTGTTGCGCAGTTTATCCTGAGTACACTGATACCCCATATGTGGGGGTAAACCACTGTTTGGGCACACGTCGGGGCTCGGGAGTGAGGGAGCACCATTTGACTTTTTGAATACGAGATTGGCTGGAATCAATGGTGGCGCCATGTTGCGTTTGGAGACCCCTGATGTGCCTAAACAGTGGTAACCCCTCAATTCTACCTCCAACACTAACCCCAACACACCCCTAACCCTAATCCCAACTGTAGCCATAACCCTAATCACAACCCTAACCACAACCCTAATTCCAACCCTAGCCCTAAGGCTATGTGCCCACGTTGCGAATTCGTGTGAGATATTTCCGCACCATTTTTGAAAAATCCGCGGGTAAAAGGCACTGCGTTTTACCTGCGGATTTTCCGCGGATTTCCAGTGTTTTTTGTGCGGATTTCACCTGCGGATTCCTATTGAGGAACAGGTGTAAAACGCCGCGGAATCCGCACAAAGAATTGACATGCTGCGGAAAATACAACGTAGCGTTTCCGCGCGGTATTTTCTGCACCATGGGCACAGCGGATTTGGTTTTTCATATGTTTACATGGTACTGTAAACCTGATGGAATACTGCTGCGAATCCGCAGCCAAATCCGCACTGTGTGCACATAGCCTAATTCTAAAGGCATGTGCACACACTGCGGAAAACGCTGCAGATCCGCAGCAGTTTCCCATGAGTTTACAGTTCAATGTAGACCTATGGGAAACAAAAATCGCTGTACACATGCTGCGGAAAAACTGCACGGAAACGCAGCGGTTTACATTCCGCAGCATGTCACTTCTTTGTGCGGATTCCGCAGCGGTTTTACAACTGCTCAAATAGAAAATCGCAATTGTAAAACCGCAGTGAAATGCGCAGAAAAAAACGCGGTAAATCCGCAGCGGTTTAGCACTGCGGATTTATCAAATCCGCAGTGGAAAAATCTGCAGAGGACCAGAATACGTGTGCACATACCGAAACCCTAACCCTAACCCTACCCCTAACCCTACCCCTAGCCCTAACCCTAACCCTAACCCTAGCCCTAACCCTACCCCTAACCCTACCCCTAACCCTAACCCTAACCCTACCCATACCCCTAACCCTAACCCTACCCCTAGCCCTAACCCTACCCCTAACCCTAACCCTATTCTAACATTAGTGGAAAAAAAAATTTCTTTATTTTTTTATTGTCCCTACCTATGGGGGTGACAAAGGGGGGGGGTCATTTATTATTTTTTTTTATTTTGATCACTGAGATATAATCTATCTCAGTGATCAAAATGCACTTTGGAACGAATCTGCCGGCCGGCAGATTCGGCGGGCGCACTGCGCATGCGCCCGCCATTTTGGAAGATGGCGGCGCCCAGGGAGAAGACGGACGGGACCCCGGCAGGATCGGTAAGTATGATGGGGTGGGGGGGGACCACGGGGGGGGGGATCGGAGCACGGGGGGGGGGAATCGGAGCGCGGCAGGCGTGGAACGGAGCACGCGGGGCGTGGAACGGAGCACGGGGGGCTGGAACGGAGCACGGGGGGGTGGAACGGAGCACGGGGGGGGTGGATCGGAATGCAGAGGGGGTGATTGGAGCACGGGGGAGTGATTGGAGCACTGGGGGAGCGGACAAGAGCACGGGGGGGAGCGGAGCACTGGATGGAGGGGAGCCGGAGCAGTGTACCGGCCAGATCGGGGGGCTGGGGGGGCGATCGGAGGAGTGGGGTGGGGGCACATTAGTATTTCCAGCCATGGCCGATGATATTGCAGCATCGGCCATGGCTGGATTGTAATATTTCACCCGTTATAATAGGTGAAATATTACAAATTGCTCTGATTGGCAGTTTCACTTTCAACAGCCAATCAGAGCGATCGTAGCCACGAGGGGGTGAAGCCACCCCCCCTGGGCTAAACTACCACTCCCCCTGTCCCTGCAGATCGGGTGAAATGGGAGTTAACCCTTTCACCGGATCTGCAGGGACGCGATCTTTCCATGACGCCACATAGGCGTCATGGGTCGGATTGGCACCGACTTTCATGACGCCTACGTGGCGTCAAAGGTCGGGAAGGGGTTAAGTACAATATGTCACGAAAAAATCTGAATCAGTGGGATACGTTGAAGCGTTCCAGAGCTATAACCTCATAAAGGGACAGTGGTCAGAATTGTAAAAATTCACTAAGGGATTAAATCCCAACTAAATCCTTCTCCTGCTTAAAGGGAATCTGTCAGATTTTCAGACAAGTCCAGCAATACCTTTACATGGCCAGTCCACTGCTCCCCTACTGGTGAAATCAGGGTTTAAATTGATATGCAAATGAGGCTGTAGCTACAAAGCCTTTGTCACTCCAGCTATATTTCCCCTCCAATTCCACCTCTTCCTACTTGACATAGAGCTCGTTTTCCTGAAGTCACAGAACATAGAGCCTGTCAGTCTAGCAAGAGGAGTTAGAATTGGGGAAGGAATAAAGCAGGAGTGACTGAGTCTTCAGTTCTACCAGAGCTCTTCATTTGCATATCAATCCCAATGATGATTTCTAAGTAATGGAGAAATGGACTGGCCACGGAAAGATATTGCTGGACTTGTCTTTGAAAAGAGCACCATGCACATTTAAATAGTTTGGGGGTGTGATAGCATGCTGACAGATTGCCTTTAATCTGTTGAACAATGTAACTGCTAGGTCTAGAAGTGTGATTGAGTGAATTCTAATACCCCAAGTAGTGTAGGACTATTTAGGGGGTCAATCATGCAAATCCTGTGTCTTGTCACTTTTTCATCTCTATGGATTCTATGGGCAACCAATGGTTAGAACATTAATTTTAACTCGAACATCATAGGACTAACAGTCAACTGTTGAAGTAAATAGCATCATCAGCGTCGGACTGGAGTACCTTGGGCCCATCAGAGAAAATCATTCTTGGGGCCCACTATGTAGCTATATCATTGCCTCTCATCTCTATCATTGTCTCCCCCCACCAATATCATTGTCCTTCCCCACCACCCCTCTCACACACACACACACACATACACACACACAAAGCACAGCATCACATACACACACACAGGCACACAGCACAGCTCACCTTCCAGCAGCAGCAGCACACCCTGGCAGCCTCTTCCTGTCTGAGACAGCGCGATAAATGATGACGTCATCCAGCTGGGCTGTCTCAGAAAGGAAGCAGGACTCCGGGATGTGCTGCGCTGTGTGCCTGTGTAGCTGCGTGTGTATGTATGTGGTGCGGTGCTTTGTGTGTGTGTGTGGTACAGTAGTGGGGCTTTACAGGCGGGCAGTGTTAGCTGCAGCCTGCGGCTAACGCTGCCCGCTATTAAAGAGAAATGGTATTCACTCCTCTCCACGTCAATAGGGGAGTGGGAAAGCGTGAATATTCATTTTGCTTTAGCAGCGGGGACAGGATCCTGTCTCCATCTGCTGCTACGATGGCACAGGGCGGGCTCCCTTGACTCAGGGCCCCCATAGCCACTAGCTGGGGGCCCCTGGTGCAGTGGGGGCCCTAGGCAGCTGCTGGCCAGTATGGTGGGCCAGTCCGAGCCTGAACACCATACATACAGGATGTACCCCTCGAAAATGCTCACACAAAACATGTGGCGGGGACATTCTGTGGGTCTAGCACCAGCAGTCTCTGATGGGTAAGCACTATACTTTATTCCATGGGTTAGGTTAACCATTTAGCGTTACTGCCATGCACAATGATGACATAATTACATATTCAACTAATGACTAATTGGCTATATCATGTTATTTATTATACTCCATTGAATTGTACTCATTTGGTGTGTTGGGATTTTCTAAACCTGGTTATATGGTTTGTAGGTATATATTGGATGATGGGAATCATTTAAGCTAATCAGTGAATTGAAAAGGATGCCACTGTAACATAGTTAGTAAGGCCGAAAAAAGACATTTGTCCATCCAGTTCAGCCTATATTCCATCATAATAAATCCCCAGATCTACGTCCTTCTACAGAACCTAATAATTGTATGATACAATATTGTTCTGCTCCAGGAAGACATCCAGGCCTCTCTTGAACCCCTCGACTGAGTTCGCCATCACCACCTCCTCAGGCAAGCAATTCCAGATTCTCACTGCCCTAACAGTAAAGAATCCTCTTCTATGTTGGTGGAAAAACCTTCTCTCCTCCAGACGCAAAGAATGCCCCCTTGTGCCCGTCACCTTCCTTGGTATAAACAGATCCTCAGCGAGATATTTGTATTGTCCCCTTATATACTTATACATGGTTATTAGATCGCCCCTCAGTCGTCTTTTTTCTAGACTAAATAATCCTAATTTCGCTAATCTATCTGGGTATTGTAGTTCTCCCATCCCCTTTATTAATTTTGTTGCCCTCCTTTGTACTCTCTCTAGTTCCATTATATCCTTCCTGAGCACCGGTGCCCAAAACTGGACACAGTACTCCATGTGCGGTCTAACTAGGGATTTGTACAGAGGCAGTATAATGCTCTCATCATGTGTATCCAGACCTCTTTTAATGCACCCCATGATCCTGTTTGCCTTGGCAGCTGCTGCCTGGCACTGGCTGCTCCAGGTAAGTTTATCATTAACTAGGATCCCCAAGTCCTTCTCCCTGTCAGATTTACCCAGTGGTTTCCCATTCAGTGTGTAATGGTGATATTGATTCCTTCATCCCATGTGTATAACCTTACATTTATCATTGTTAAACCTCATCTGCCACCTTTCAGCCCAAGTTTCCAACTTATCCAGATCCATCTGTAGCAGAATACTATCTTCTCTTGTATTAACTGCTTTACATAGTTTTGTATCATCTGCAAATATCGATATTTTACTGTGTAAACCTTCTACCAGATCATTAATGAATATGTTGAAGAGAACAGGTCCCAATACTGACCCCTGCAGTACCCCACTGGTCACAGCGACCCAGTTAGAGACTATACCATTTATAACCACCCTCTGCTTTCTATCACTAAGCCAGTTACTAACCCATTTACACACATTTTCCCCCAGACCAAGCATTCTCATTTTGTGTACCAACCTCTTGTGCGGCACGGTATCAAACGCTTTGGAAAAATCGAGATATACCACGTCCAATGACTCACCGTGGTCCAGCCTATAGCTTACCTCTTCATAAAAACTGATTAGATTGGTTTGACAGGAGCGATTTCTCATAAACCCATGCTGATATGGAGTTAAACAGTTATTCTCATTGAGATAATCCAGAATAACATCCCTCAGAAACCCTTCAAATATTTTACCAACAATAGAGGTTAGACTTGTTTTTGAAATTAAAAGTTTCATATTATTTTATCAATTTGTTTCTACACACAGTTTATCTCAAATATTCACATGTCACACAGCATGGCAATAAAACTCTACATTTGTAAAGAAAGACTCTTATCTTCATGCTGCAAATGTCATGAAGCATAGCAGCGAGCAAGCTAATACTCTCTTGGTCATGATTGCAGACCTGAAATTATTTATGCATTTATTTTTTTTATTTTTTACTTTTGAAAGTGCTCAACAAGGAAAAATCCCTGTATCAATGCATTTGTTAGAAATTAGAAAGTGTTATTTAATATATACAGTTGTGCTCAAAAGTTTACATACCCCAGCAGAATATGTGCTTTCTTGGCCTTTTTTCAGAGAATATGAATGATGAATTCACTAATTTAGGAAAAATATGTCTGTACAGCTACAAAACCACAAATTCACAGTATAAAATACTGTACTTTAGGTTAATTTATTATTTAACTAAACACACCATGCAGTGATATTATAAAAAGGACCACTTCCACCAATTAAAAAAGAAGAAATGCCAGGAGGTGCCTGTACCTGTAGCTATGCTAGACTGCCCCTACCTGCCAGTGGATGTTGGCACCCTATACCTGCGCAATGGCGCCCCCCCTCACCGTCAACTCTCCCTTCTAATCCCTGTATGACCCTGTCAGGGTTTGGGAGAGGAAAGGGATGATATAATGTTGTAAACAATATTATCAATTAAATGTGGGAAGTCACATTGTTCTTATACCCCACAAATTGATAAGGTGCAAATGTCAATAGAAAAGGGGGGGTGGGGAAGTGAAGGCAAATAGGAAAATGACATCGTCCCTTATCTATCCCCTGCCTAACATCGGAGGTTGGCACCCTAATTGATAAACAAATTCTTGGCGCCCCTGCTCCCGGCGGCTATCCCTCCTTTCCCTAGAAAATAGATGGGATATCTATACAATAAGCATGTAAATGTGTATAGGGAAAGTATTTCATCAGTAAGGGGATAAAGAAAACAAATAATATCTAGCATTATTGCATAATAGCAACAGAACAATACCTACAAATAGTATTGCACCATCCAAAATATGGAACACAAAATACAGTGAGCTCAATGGATTACAAAATGTGACTCCACTGTATAAAGAGGGAACAATTGCAACCGGTCTCTATGGGACCATGTTCAAAAAAGCCTTGTTTGGCATTATTCTATCAATGTTCCACGTTTTGTCTATTGCACCACCCCAATCAAAAAACTGATAAAGTTAAAATATAATCAATAGCAAGTATAACTCTGCCATAGACTATAAATACACACAAGATTATCGGCAGAAAACAGCATATAAAGAAACTAAAACCTCCAAAAAATAACACTTGACGTGACAGGAGTGACAGAGATGTAAAGAAATTACTTAGCTGATGAATAAAGTGCCACAGTCCAGTAATAGCAAGATTTTGAAATTAGGCATCTGAGGAACAGTCTACTGTTATGTTTGCTAATGACAGGTGTTATGAAGGCAATCCAGAAACACAGTGTGCTTAGCGATCAGAGCGCACACAGTGATCTGACAAATACCCAAAAATACAAGAACGAGCTCTGAGACGTGGAAACTCTGTAGACTGCACACCTGATCCTATCCTAAACACAACTAAAAGCGGCTGTGGATTGCGCCTAACAACTACCTAGGCAACTCGGCACAGCCTAAGAAACTAGCTAGCCTGAAGATAGAAAAATAGGCCTGACTTGCCCCAGAGAAATTCCCCAAAGGAAAAGGCAGCCCCCCACATATAATGACTGTGAGTAAGATGAAAAGACAAAACGTAGGGATGAAATAGATTCAGCAAAGTGGGGCCCGATATTCTAGGACAGAGCGAGGATAGTAAAGCGAACTTTGCAGTCTACAAAAAACCCTAAAGCAAAACCACGCAAAGGGGGCAACAAAAAAACCACCGTGCCGAACTAACGGCACGGCGGTACACCCTTTGCGTCTCAGAGCTTCCAGCAAAACAAAAGACAAGCTGGACAGAAAAAAAGCAACAAAAAAGCAAAAAGCACTTAGCTATACAGAGCAGCAGGTCACAGGAACAATCAGGAGAAGCTCAGATCCAACACTGAAACATTGACAAGGAGCAAGGATAGCAGCATCAGGCGGAGTTAAGTAATGAAGCAGTTAACGAGCTCACCAGAACACCTGAGGGAGGAGCTCAGAAGCTGCAGTACCACTTGTGACCACAGGAGTGAATTCAGCCACAGAATTCACAACAGTACCCCCCCCTTGAGGAGGGGTCACCGAACCCTCACCAGAGCCCCCAGGCCGACCAGGATGAGCCGCATGAAAGGCACGAACAAGATCGGAAGCATGAACATCAGAGGCAAAAACCCAGGAATTATCTTCCTGAGCATAACCCTTCCATTTAACCAGATACTGGAGTTTCCGTCTAGAAACACGAGAATCCAAAATCTTCTCCACAATATACTCCAATTCCCCCTCCACCAAAACCGGGGCAGGAGGCTCAACAGATGGAACCATAGGTGCCACGTATCTCCGCAACAACGACCTATGGAATACATTATGTATGGAAAAGGAGTCTGGGAGGGTCAAACGAAAAGACACAGGATTGAGAACCTCAGAAATCCTATACGGACCAATAAAACGAGGTTTAAATTTAGGAGAGGAAACCTTCATAGGAATATGACGAGAAGATAACCAAACCAGATCCCCAACACGAAGTCGGGGACCCACACGGCGTCTGCGATTAGCGAAAAGTTGAGCTTTCTCCTGGGACAAGATCAAATTGTCCACTACCTGAGTCCAGATCTGCTGCAACCTATCCACCACAGAATCCACACCAGGACAGTCCGAAGACTCAACCTGTCCTGAAGAGAAACGAGGATGGAACCCAGAATTGCAAAAAAATGGAGAAACCAAGGTAGCCGAGCTGGCCCGATTATTAAGGGCGAACTCAGCCAACGGCAAAAAGGACACCCAATCATCCTGGTCTGCAGAAACAAAACATCTCAGATATGTTTCCAAGGTCTGATTGGTTCGTTCGGTCTGGCCATTAGTCTGAGGATGGAAAGCCGAGGAAAAGGATAGGTCAATGCCCATCCTACCACAAAAGGCTCGCCAAAACCTTGAAACAAACTGGGAACCTCTGTCAGAAACAATATTCTCAGGAATGCCATGCAACCGAACCACATGCTGAAAGAACAAAGGTACCAAATCAGAGGAGGAAGGCAATTTAGCCAAGGGCACCAGATGGACCATTTTAGAAAAGCGATCACAGACCACCCAAATGACTGACATCTTTTGAGAAACGGGAAGGTCAGAAATGAAATCCATCGAAATATGTGTCCAAGGCCTCTTTGGGACCGGCAAGGGCAAAAGCAACCCACTGGCACGAGAACAGCAGGGCTTAGCCCTAGCACAAATCCCACAGGACTGCACAAAAGTACGTACATCCCGTGACAGAGATGGCCACCAGAAGGATCTAGCCACTAACTCTCTGGTACCAAAGATTCCAGGATGACCAGCCAACACCGAACAATGAAGTTCAGAGATAAGTTTATTAGTCCACCTATCAGGGACGAACAGTTTCTCTGCTGGACAACGATCAGGTTTATTCGCCTGAAATTTTTGCAGCACCCGCCGCAAATCAGGGGAGATGGCAGACACAATGACTCCTTCCTTGAGGATACCCGCTGGCTCAGATAAACCCGGAGAGTCGGGCACAAAACTCCTAGACAGAGCATCCGCCTTCACATTTTTAGAGCCCGGAAGGTACGAAATCACAAAGTCGAAGCGGGCAAAAAATAACGACCAACGGGCCTGTCTAGGATTCAAGCGCTTGGCAGACTCGAGATAAGTCAAGTTCTTATGATCAGTCAATACCACCACGCGATGCTTAGCTCCTTCAAGCCAATGACGCCACTCCTCGAATGCCCACTTCATGGCCAGCAACTCTCGATTGCCCACATCATAATTACGCTCAGCGGGCGAAAACTTCCTGGAAAAGAAAGCACATGGTTTCATCACTGAGCAATCAGAACCTCTCTGTGACAAAACCGCCCCTGCTCCAATCTCAGAAGCATCAACCTCGACCTGGAACGGAAGAGAAACATCTGGCTGACACAACACAGGGGCAGAACAAAAACGACGCTTCAACTCCTGAAAAGCTTCCACAGCAGCAGAAGACCAATTAACCAAATCAGCACCCTTCTTGGTCAAATCGGTCAATGGTTTGGCAATGCTAGAAAAATTACAGATGAAGCGACGATAAAAATTAGCAAAGCCCAGGAACTTTTGCAGACTTTTCAGAGATGTCGGCTGAATCCAATCCTGGATGGCTTGGACCTTAACTGGATCCATCTCGATAGTAGAAGGGCTAAAGATGAACCCCAAAAATGAAACTTTCTGCACACCGAAGAGACACTTTGATCCCTTCACAAACAAAGAGTTAGCACGCAGGACCTGAAAAACCATTCTGACCTGCTTCACATGAGACTCCCAATCATCTGAGAAGATCAAAATGTCATCCAAGTAAACAATCAGGAATTTATCCAGATACTCACGGAAGATGTCATGCATAAAAGACTGAAACACAGATGGAGCATTGGCAAGTCCGAACGGCATCACTAGATACTCAAAATGACCCTCGGGCGTATTGAATGCAGTTTTCCATTCATCTCCTTGCCTGATTCTCACCAGATTATACGCACCACGAAGATCTATCTTAGTGAACCAACTAGCCCCCTTAATCCGAGCAAACAAGTCAGATAACAATGGCAAGGGATACTGAAATTTAACAGTGATCTTATTAAGAAGGCGGTAATCAATACACGGTCTCAGCGAACCATCCTTCTTGGCTACAAAGAAGAACCCTGCTCCCAGTGGTGATGACGATGGGCGAATATGTCCCTTCTCCAGGGATTCCTTCACATAACTGCGCATAGCGGCGTGTTCGGGCACGGATAAATTAAATAATCGACCTTTAGGGAATTTACTACCAGGAATCAAATTGATAGCACAATCACAATCCCTATGCGGAGGTAGAGCATCGGACTTGGGCTCTTCAAATACATCCTGATAATCAGACAAGAACTCTGGGACCTCAGAAGGGGTGGATGACGAAATCGACAAAAATGGAACATCACCATGTACCCCCTGACAACCCCAGCTGGATACCGACATGGAATTCCAATCCAATACTGGATTATGGGTTTGTAGCCATGACAACCCCAACACGACCACATCATGCAGATTATGCAACACCAGAAAGCGAATAACTTCCTGATGTGCAGGAGCCATGCACATGGTCAGCTGGGCCCAGTATTGAGGTTTATTCTTGGCCAAAGGTGTAGCATCAATTCCTCTCAATGGAATAGGACACCGCAAAGGCTCCAAGAAAAACCCACAACGTTTAGCATAATCCAAATCCATCAGATTCAGGGCAGCGCCCGAATCCACAAACGCCATGACAGAAAACGACGACAAAGAGCATATCAAGGTAATGGACAGAAGGAATTTGGACTGTACAGTACCAATGACGGCAGACCTAGGGGACCGCTTAGTGCGCTTAGGACAATCAGAAATAGCATGAGTGGAATCACCACAGTAGAAACACAGACCATTCAGACGTCTGTATTCCTGCCGTTCAACTCTAGTCATAGTCCTATCGCACTGCATAGGCTCAGGTTTAACCTCAGGCAGTACCGCCAAATGGTGCACAGATTTACGCTCGCGCAAGCGTCGACCGATCTGAATGGCCAAAGACAAAGACTCATTCAAACCAGCAGGCATAGGAAATCCCACCATGACATCCTTAAGAGCCTCAGAGAGACCCTTTCTGAACAAAGCTGCCAGCGCAGATTCATTCCACTGAGTGAGTACTGACCATTTCCTAAATTTCTGACAATATACTTCTATATCATCCTGACCCTGGCACAAAGCCAGCAAATTTTTCTCAGCCTGATCCACTGAATTAGGCTCATCGTACAGCAATCCGAGCGCCAGGAAAAACGCATCGACACTACTCAATGCAGGGTCTCCTGGCGCAAGAGAAAATGCCCATTCTTGAGGGTCGCCGCGCAAAAAAGAAATAATAATCAAAACCTGTTGAATAGGATTACCAGAAGAATGAGGTTTCAAGGCCAGAAATAGCTTACAATTATTTTTGAAACTTAGAAACTTAGTTCTATCTCCAAAAAACAAATCAGGAATAGGAATTCTTGGTTCTAACATAGATTTCGGATCAATAGTATCTTGAATTTTTTGTACATTTATAACGAGATTATCCATTGAAGAGCACAGACCCTGAATATCCATGTCCACACCTGTGTCCAGAATCACCCAAATGTCTAGGGGAAAAAAAAAAAGTGAACACAGAGCTGAGAAAAAAAAAAAAAAATGATGTCAGAACTTTTTCTTTCCCTCTATTGAGAATCATTAGTTAGGCTCCTTGTACTGTTATGTTTGCTAATGACAGGTGTTATGAAGGCAATCCAGAAACACAGTGTGCTTAGCGATCAGAGCGCACACAGTGATCTGACAAATGCCCAAAAATACAAGAACGAGCTCTGAGACGTGGAAACTCTGTAGACTGCACACCTGATCCTATCCTAAACACAACTAAAAGCGGCTGTGGATTGCGCCTAACAACTACCTAGGCAACTCGGCACAGCCTAAGAAACTAGCTAGCCTGAAGATAGAAAAATAGGCCTGACTTGCCCCAGAGAAATTCCCCAAAGGAAAAGGCAGCCCCCCACATATAATGACTGTGAGTAAGATGAAAAGACAAAACGTAGGGATGAAATAGATTCAGCAAAGTGGGGCCCGATATTCTAGGACAGAGCGAGGACAGTAAAGCGAACTTTGCAGTCTACAAAAAACCCTAAAGCAAAACCACGCAAAGGGGGCAAAAAAAACCCACCGTGCCGAACTAACGGCACGGCGGTACACCCTTTGCGTCTCAGAGCTTCCAGCAAAACAAAAGACAAGCTGGACAGAAAAAAAGCAACAAAAAAGCAAAAAGCACTTAGCTATACAGAGCAGCAGGTCACAGGAACAATCAGGAGAAGCTCAGATCCAACACTGAAACATTGACAAGGAGCAAGGATAGCAGCATCAGGCGGAGTTAAGTAATGAAGCAGTTAACGAGCTCACCAGAACACCTGAGGGAGGAGCTCAGAAGCTGCAGTACCACTTGTGACCACAGGAGTGAATTCAGCCACAGAATTCACAACAGTCTACAATCATGATGTACAGCCCGACATAGTGTATGCTTGTTCAGGAACTTCAGAAATAGCGGCGACCGCAAAAAAAAGGAAAGTCTGATTTCCCATTTAATTTCTCTCTCCTCTGATGTGATCGCACATCAGAGGAGAGAAAAATGGGGTCCCCGAATCCCCTTGGTACCTCCGGAGTCCCTGCAGACCCCATGAAGTCCAATGGCCGGTGGCGTCTTCTTCCCGGAAGAAAATGGCAGGCGCGTGCGCAGTTTGCCCGCCGAGATCTGCCGGCCGGCACCAATAGGAAATTTTTCCTATTAATTTTGATGAAAATAAAAAATAGTAAATCAAACACCCTTTATCACCCCCTTAGGTAAAAATAATAAAATGAAAAAATAAAGTGTTTATTTCCATTTTGCCATTAGGGTTAGAGCTGGGCTAAAGTTAGGGTTGGGCTAGGGTTAGGGATGGGATAAAGTTAGGGTTGGGCTAGGGTTAGGGATGGGATAAAGTTAGGGTTGGGTTAGGGTTCTGGTTATGGTTGGGATTACCGTTAGGGTTGGGATTAGGGTTGGGGGGGGTTAGGGTTAAATTTGTGGTTAGGGTTATAGTTAGGGTTCAGATTAGGGTTAGGGGTGTGCTGGGGTTAGGGTTGGAGGTAGAATTGGGGGGTTCCACTGTTGAGGTACATCAGGGGGTCTCCAAAGCGACATAGCGCCACCATTGATTCCAGCTAATTTTGCGTTCAAAAAGTCAAACAGTGCTCCCTCCCTTCTGATCCCTGCCATGCGCCCAAACAGTGGCTTTTCCCCACATACAGGGTATTGGCGTACTCAGGAGAAATTGTGCAACAGATTTTGTGGTCCATTTTCTCCTAATACCCTAGTAAAAATAAAAACATTTGGTTCCAAAGTAATTTTTTTGTGAAAAAAAGTAAAATGTTAATTTTTTCTTTCCACATTGCTTTAGTTCTCGTGAAGCACCTGAAGGGTTAATAAACTTCTTGAATGTGGTTTTGCGCTCCTTGAGGGGTGCAGTTTTTAGGATGGTGTCACTTTTTGGTATCTTCTGTTATATTGACCCCCCAAACTCACTTAAAATACGAGGTCCCTAAAAAATGGTTTTGTAAATGTTGTTGGAAAAATGAGAAATCGCTGGTCAACTTTTAACCCTTATTACTCCTAACAAAAAAATGATGTTTACAAAATTGTGCTGATGTAAAGTTGACATGTAGGAAATGTTATTTATTAACCATTTTGTGTGACACCACTCTCTGATTTAAGGGTACAAAATTTTAAAGTTTTAAAATTGCAAAATGTTCAAAATTTTTGCCAAACTTCCATTTTTTTCATAAATAAACTCAAATTATATCGAAGAAATTTTACTACTAACATGAAGTACAATATGTCACAAAAAAACAATCTCAGAATCAGTGGGATACATTGAAGCGTTCTAGAGCTATAACTTCATAAAGTGACTGTGGTCAGAATTGTAAAAATTGGCCTGGTCACTAAGTACCAAATTGGCTCTGTCACTAAGGGGTTAATGCTCGGCTTTCATAAACTTTGTTTGGTCATTGTTATTAAGTGATGATGTCCTATCTTTTTCCTTTAGCAATCTAGCTTTAAGATACTCGGCTTCAATACAAATTCTGTAGCAGGAACACCACATACCACATACTATTTTATACATTTTGGCTTTTTTTTTGCAAAGGCCCATGTTCATTCATAGGCACTACAGCTTAAAGGGGTTGTTCAGTACATTACTGTTGATGGCCCATCCTTATCCAAATCGATGGGGTGCGACCCCCGCCACCTTCGTCAATAAGCTGTTCCCAGTCCCGGCAGAGGCCTGATATGATCAACTGCAGAGTTGAACAGCATAGCTATGTCAACTGTATAGTGGCTGCAATCGGGCTGAAATGGCCTGTAACTTGGATGGTATGGTAAAGGCTTCCCACACACACTTGTCCACTCACCTATCGTAATAGGCTGACAATGAGCTAAGCACACCCCACAGCCAGTTCACACATCCACTCCACACTTTGCTCTCACTACTCGTCATTTTGATAGGCCAGAGAGAGATCTCACTGGGTCACAAACTAGCACACAAACTTTCCAGAGCACCTTATAACTATTGTTCTTGAACTCATACATACATAAGGTAACACAACCAAGTTATACTCACCCTCTTCACGGTTAAAAGGTACATACAGAGCGGTAAGGAACAAACTTATTACATTTTAGATTTACGACACAAAAAGAAGTATAGTGCTTAAAAAGATTACAAAAAATGAATTAACAAAAAGGAGATAAATACAAGCAAAATAATTTAAAATAAAAGGTAGACTATATAGATACCTCTTACAAAATTGGATCCATGAGAGCTTCTGGCAGAGGAGAACGCTGAATCAAATATAGACATTTGACCAACATGTTGCTTCTCCTTGGGTCTGAAAATGATATTCGGTTGACGAGATGTTATAAAGGGTCGCACAAGACCCCTCATCCCTCCCTCAGCTGAGTTGAGAGGAGGACGGCTGATTAGATGCAATTAAACCTCGGTTTTATCCCTAACTTCTACCCTGGCCTGGGTCATATTTTCCCTCAGGAGCCTCCTAGAGGAACAATATGGCCATCATTTTACTGAATACACTTTAAGAATTCAACACTAAACATCAATAAGATATATCCATAGTTCATTGAAATATTGCATTTCTGTGGGTCGACAGATTACCAAGCGCAATGTTGACAATTACCAACACTTTTGCAATTTTACCCACAGTTGCCAATATGTTACCTGATCATGGATATGTCCAGGGATTGTATTAAACTCATGTAATTATAAAGATAACCTCAAAATACAGTGGGGCAAAAAAGTATTTAGTCAGTCAGCAATAGTGCAAGTTCCACCACTTAAAAAGATGAGAGGCGTCTGTAATTTACATCATAGGTAGACCTCAACTATGGGAGACAAACTGAGAAAAAAAATCCAGAAAATCACATTGTCTGTTTTTTTATCATTTTTTTTGCATATTATGGTGGAAAATAAGTATTTGGTCAGAAACAAACAATCAAGATTTCTGGCTCTCACAGACCTGTAACTTCTTCTTTAAGAGTCTCCTCTTTCCTCCACTCATTACCTGTAGTAATGGCACCTGTTTAAACTTGTTATCAGTATAAAAAGACACCTGTGTACACCCTCAAACAGTCTGACTCCAAACTCCACTATGGTGAAGACCAAAGAGCTGTCAAAGGACACCAGAAACAAAATTGTAGCCCTGCACCAGGCTGGGAAGACTGAATCTGCAATAGCCAACCAGCTTGGAGTGAAGAAATCAACAGTGGGAGCAATAATTAGAAATTGGAAGACATACAAGACCACTGATAATCTCCCTCGATCTGGGGCTCCACGCAAAATCCCACCCCGTGGGGTCAGAATGATCACAAGAACGGTGAGCAAAAATCCCAGAACCACGCGGGGCGACCTAGTGAATGAACTGCAGAGAGCTGGGACCAATGTAACAAGGCCTACCATAAGTAACACACTACGCCACAATGGACTCAGATCCTGCAGTGCCAGACGTGTCCCACTGCTTAAGCCAGTACATGTCCGGGCCCGTCTGAAGTTTGCTAGAGAGCATTTGGATGATCCAGAGGAGTTTTGGGAGAATGTCCTATGGTCTGATGAAACCAAACTGGAACTGTTTGGTAGAAACACAACTTTTCGTGTTTGTAGGAAAAAGAATACTGAGTTGCATCCATCAATCACCATACCTACTGTAAAGCATGGTGGTGGAAACATCATGCTTTGGGGCTGTTTCTCTGCAAAGGGGCCAGGACGACTGATCCGGGTACATGAAAGAATGAATGGGGCCATGTATCGTGAGATTTTGAGTGCAAACCTCCTTCCATCAGCAAGGGCATTGAAGATGAAACGTGGCTGAGTCTTTCAACATGACAATGATCCAAAGCACACCGCCAGGGCAACGAAGGAGTGGCTTCGTAAGAAGCATTTCAAGGTCCTGGAGTGGCCTAGCCAGTCTCCAGATCTCAACCCTATAGAAAACTTTTGGAGGGAGTTGAAAGTCGGTGTTGCCAAGCGAAAAGCCAAAAACATCACTGCTCTAGAGGAGATCTGCATGGAGGAATGGGCCAACATACCAACAACAGTGTGTGGCAACCTTGTGAAGACTTACAGAAAACGTTTGACCTCTGTCATTGCCAACAAAGGATATATTACAAAGTATTGAGATGAAATTTTGTTTCTGACTAAATACTTATTTTCCACCATAATATGCAAATAAAATGTTAAAAAAACAGACAATGTGATTTTCTGGATTTTTTTTTTCTCAGTTTGTCTCCCATAGTTGAGGTCTACATATGATGTAAATTACAGATGCCTCTCATCTTTTTAAGTGGTGGAACTTGCACTATTGCTGACTGACTAAATACTTTTTTGCCCCACTGTATTTCTCTGCAGAGCTATACTGCCTGGGGTTATTCAGGCCTTTCTCTCACCTCATTGAATATTTGCTCAATTGGTTTGGTTATATTGGAATGAGAGGCTGGAGTCACACATACGACCGAGTCTCGCAGGTTAAAACCAAGCTCTGGCACCGGTACTCCGGAGCGGAGCATGCGGCTCCATGTATTGCTATGCGGCTGCACGCTCCGCTCTAGAATGCCGGTGCCAGAGCTTGGTTTTAACCTGCGAGACTCAGCCGTATCTCGCTGTAGTGTGACTCCAGCCTTAGTTGCTAATCACTCCATATACAAAATACACATACAATGTTTGATCTTGCTAATTTTAATTGCCTGCTCATATAGGGGAAGGGGGGGGGGGTGATGCCAGTGCTCATGTGACCTAAGCCTTTGATTGACATAATTCATAACTCTATAACAAAAAGGATAAAACAATAAATTATATGTTACATGTAATATACGTGTTTGGCATGATGGTAAAAGAAGTAATGGTAGATGTAGTAGGTGTAGGTGTAGTAATGAGCGAGTGTGCTCGTTACTCGAGATATTCGAGCATGCCTGGGTGTTCTCTGAGTATTTTGTGCATGCTCGTAGATTATATTTGTGTCGCTGCAGCTGCATGATTTGTGGCTGTTAGACAACCCGAACACATGCAGGGATTGCCTGCTTGTTAGGGAATCCCGACTTGTTTTCAGGCTGCCTTGTACAGTGCTTTGCGAAAGTATTCGGCTCCCTTTTCAACCTTTTCCCACATATCATGCTTCAAACATAAAGATACCAAATGTAAATTTATGGTGAAGAATCAACAAGTGGAACCCAATTGTGAAGTTGAATGCAATTTATTTTATTGGTTGTTTTAAATTTTTGTTGAAATTCAAAACACTGAAAAGTGGGGCGTGTAATATTATTCAGCCCCTTTACTTTCAGTGCAGCAAACTCACTCCAGAAGTTCATTGTGGATCTCTGAATGATCCAGTGTTGTCCTACATGCCTAACAATGATAAATATAATCCACCTGTGTGTAATCAAGTCTCCGTATAAAAGCACCTGCTCTGCGATAGTCTCAGGGTGCTGTTCATATTGAAATGGAAGGAGTATCATACCACTGCAAATCTACCAAGACCCGGCCGTCCCTCTAAACTTTCATCTCAAACAAGGAGGAGACTGATCAGAGATGCAGCCAAAAGACCCATGATCACTCTGGATGAACTGCAGAGATCTACAGCTGAGGTGGAACAGTCTGTCCATAGGACGGCAATCAGTCGTACACTGCACAAATCTGGCCTTTATGGAAGATTGGCGAGAAGAAAGCTATTTCTCAAAGATATCCATGAAAATTGTTGTTTAAAGTTTGCAACAAGCCACCTGGGACACGCACCAAACATGTGGAAGAAGGTACTCTGGTCAGATGAAACCAAAATCAAACTTTTTGGCATCAATGCCAAACAACATGTTTGGCATAAAGGCAACGCAGCTCATCACCCTGAACACACAATCCCCACTGTCAAACATGGTGGTGGCAGCATCATGGTTTGAGCCAGCTTTTCTTCAGCAGGGACAGGAAAAATGGTTAAAATTGTTGGGAAGATGGATGGAGCCGAATACAGGACCATTCTTGAAGAAAACTTGTTGGAGTCTGCAAAAGACCTGAGACTGGGACGGAGATTTGTCTTCCAACAAGACAATGATCCCAAATATAAAGCAAAATCTACAGTGGAATGGTTCACAAATAAATGTATCCAGGTGTTAGAATGGCCAAGTCAAAGTCCAGACCTCAATCCAATCGAGAATCTGTGGAAAGAGCTGAAAACTGCTGTTCACAATGATCTCTATCAAACCTCACTGACCTCGAGCTGTTTGCCAAGGAAGAATGGGCAAGAATTTCAGTCTCTCGATGTACAAAACTGATAAAGACATACCCCAAGCAACTTGCAGTTGTAATCGCAGCAAAAGGTGGAGCAAAAAAGTATTACGTAAAAGGGGCCAAATAATATTGCACACCCCACTTTTCAGTTTTTGAATTTCCACAAAAATGTAAAATAACCAATACATTTCGTTCAACTTCACAATTGTGTTCCACTTGTTGTTGATTCTTCACCAAAAAAATTACATTTGGCATTTTTATGTTTGAAGCACGATATGTGGGAAAAGGTTGAAAAGTTCCAGGGAGCCAAATATTTTCGCAAGGCACTGTAGCCGCAAATCATGCAGCTGCGGTGTCACAATCATAATCTACGAGCATGCCCAAATTACTCGGAGAACACCCGAGCATGCTCGGAAATCTCGAGTAACGAGCACACTCACTCATCACTAACCAGGTGGTGTTCTTGGGATGTCCCTGCTTATAGCCCTTTATGATTGGTGAGATGTTGACCAAAGGTGATTGAAAACTAAAGAGAGTCCAGAACAACAGGAAGTTAAAGGTGATTTTTTTTCCAGTCAGGTATAAATGCAGTCATGATGAAAATTTTGATTGCATGGGAGAACTGTAACCTCCTCTCTGATCTCATGTTCAGTCATTCAGATAACACATGGCTGGACCTCCTCATGTGGTGCTATGTACTTTGTTGGGAGGTTTGTAATTTGCAGAACTCTGCTGCTAACCCAAGTCTACCGTCTCTCCTGCATAGATAGATTTTGTACAGGCAGTGGTGGTGTCATAACAACTATTCCTTGCAAATAACTGAGGATGTTGAATAGACAGTCTGCATGGTGAACGTCTGCAGGATAACTGATAGTAGCTGGAACCAACATGCAGCTACAGCTGGGTGGATGATTTGGCCGTTGAAATTCAAATTGATTGGTGGTTGCAGATTTACTTACTTTAATCTGTTGCCCTCTACATTTGTTCTGGAGGGCTCCAAAGGATAGGAGCACAGAGCACACATCATATAGAAAAAGGTAGAACATTATTGTGCTGCACTACTTTAGTGCTTATGGACTAGATTGGAAATTTTGAGTCGTAGTCTCAGTCATTGAATACTAATCCAAATATTCAAGTGATATATAGGGAACTGCTGTAGCTGTATAGTCACTCAGTGTGACTGTGAATTGATTGATCTGTTATATACTTCAGTAACATACATACTTCAAGCATGGAGGGTCAGTGTTAAACCACTCATTGCAAATAGTACAAGTAAAACTAATTTCTAAAACCTTGTGTGTTTGTATTTTGAGATGCACAGGCCCAATTTTTATTTTACTTTAAGAAAAAAAAAAAAAAAGATAAATCTCCTTATTTCTGAAACTTAAACACAAACATTTACATAGAAAAAAATAGCTAATGGTTAAAATATACCAATATTGTACACCCCACAACCCTACTGCCCACTGTCGGGAGAATTTTTTTCTACTAATGCAATACTGGAGACATCTGAGTTCACATCAAAGGTTTATTTCTTATACACAAGGATACAGTTGCAATTCACCTCTATGAAGATGGCAGTAGGAGTGTCTGCTCACTATACATTTAAAGTTTTTTATACAGCTATGCTGACACAGCAAGTACCAGCATAAACCAGTTATTTTCCACAGTGTCTACTATTGAAACTAGTGTAGTCATATATAGGGAACTTGATATAACTGAAAAACTATTTACAGTATTAAAAAAGTATGAATAATCCAAAAGTATTTAGCAAGTTCATGATTCTATTAAGAACACCAAGGTGACAGGACTAATTAAAAAACATACAAGTGTAGGACATAATAAAAAAAACCCCACATAAATGGTAATATAACCACCTAATGACTGCCGATGCACGTTAAAATGGCGTCCGTTAAAGAGCCTTGTTCCCTCATTGCCATTATAAAATGTCAATGGGGAATAAGATTATAGTGCCCCCCCCAGGATTGGAAAATATCCAGGGTTTCAGCTACCTCCGGTGGTAGATAATACATATACACCATCAGGAAAACCATTAGTACATAGTGCTGGGTAGCTCTATCATCCAGTGGATAGGCCACTAAGCATCAAAACTAGGACACTTCAAAAACAGCTACAGAAACCAGAAAAAACGGAATATAAGGTTCACACTCATTATAAAAAATGTATAATTTTAATGACAATTTAATAAATACAAAAAACGTTAAATTACCAAAATAAACAAGGTCAGAAAATAGATAAGGGACACAGACAATAAAGGATCAGGTAGAAAAGGACAAGTGTGTTTTATCATATAAAAAATGCAAGTGCTCAGTAATTCCCACACATGGATCGAGTGGGTACCAATCAATGTATATAGCAGCACATCCTATTGCTAAATGCATATATTATGCTTAAAGTACTATCTCCTCTCCCCAAAGTGCTTACCCATATTGGTGATCGGGCAGGAACACACGCCTCTCCGCCACCGACGCGCGTTTCACGTGAGCTTTATCAAGGTGCGGTAGTGTCAAGTGTCCAACTGAGGTTTATACATCGCTCCTACAGGTGCCTGTGGTATTGGGGCATGCATCCGGTGATGTGTGCCGGATATTGCATCACTTCCGGCAAGGAAAGCGCTGCGGATCACAGCAACTGTCGCCATGACGTCGCTGGAACGCCATAGGCAATGCATCCGACTCCATAACACCGGGGACATGTGCACAAGGCACCCATAATCCCGTAAGTCCTAACATTAAAATCAATGGGAAAAGAGCAGAACAATCCTCCCCAATAAAAAGTGATTAAACTAATGATGTGCTTAAGACATAGTGAATAGTGTTTTACTTAGAGTAATGAAACTCTATAAAAAACAATTAAGACCAAAAACATAATGGTAAATCCAATAATAAGAGTGACATAATACTAATATATAAATATATACATATATATAAAATACTTTACTATAAAGCATCAGCAGTACCATAAAAAAATAAACAATAAGATTAAAGTGATGATGTGAGAGGGATAAAATAACATTCATTTCAATATTCATGATCCCTTTAATTAGATGGAGGAAAATTCAAGGACAAGTCAGACCCAGCCAGATCTTTCTGTAATCCACACGTAGCTATAGTCATATAATAACTGATCCAATGGAAAACTAAAAATCGACAACATAAAATAAAATGACTATACAGAAACACACAAAGACACTAAAGATGGATTTAAAAATTAGGTCCAGACACTTCTTACAAAAAGGAGCTAAAACTCAACTGCTCATTAAGTCCCAATGGGGCCGTAGTGTCTAAAATGGCAATCCATCGGCATTCCCTTTGGGCTAATAAACGTGTAATGTCACCTCCCCTTATGCCAGTACAGATCTTCTCAATTCTCCATGCCTTAAGGTGGTTTGGGTTGCATTTATGCTTGAGTCTGAATTGTTTGAGGATTGGTTTCAAACTATTTATGTCCTCCACATCACGGGCGGCCACAATGTCTCTGACATGCTAGCGTATGCGAATACGCAATTCGCGAGACGTCAGGCCAATGTTCTGTATACAAGACCACAGGAACATACAGCATAATATACCATATTGGAGGTACTACAAGTGATGTGGTCTCTGATTTTATATTCCTTGAGGCTGTCCGATGATGTGAAGGACGTGGCACGACACAAATTTTTGCAGGCCAAACAATCCCCACATGGATAAAAGCCTGCTCTTATTTTACCAGCATTAAAGGTGTCTGGGTTTTTCTTAACATAATGGCTATTTACCAATATGTCTTTGAGATTGTTACTCCTCCATGCTGTCATGATGAGGGGACGTTGTGGTAGGCATTTCTGTAGGATAGGATCTGTTTTTAATACAGGCCAATGTTTATTCAATATTGTCCTAATGAGATCCCACCTGTGATTATAGGTGGAGATAGATCTCAAATCCACGTCCTTTTTGGCCATCAATCTCCCCTTGTTCACCAGCAAATCATTCCTTGGAGCCTTCTTGGCCCTCCAGTAACCTCCCCTAATGCATATACTGCTGTAACCTCTCTGTTTGAAATGTTTCCCAAGATCCACAGCCTGTGCCTCAAATTGATGATCACTAGTACAGATCCTCCTGGCATGCAAAAACTGTCCAGTAGGGATGGCCTAGATTGTAGCATGCGGATGTGAGGATGAGGCGTGTAGAAGGGCATTCACTGAAGTTTCTTTACGAAAAAGGTTGGTATGTATAGATCCATCACCTTGAACCTCAAGCAATATATCCAAAAAGGAAATTTTTTGTTGATGTTAAGCAGGGCCGGCGTTAGGGCAAGGCAGACTAGGCAGCTGCCTGGGGCCCCCACTCCCTTGGGGGCTCCCCCGCATCTACAGCAGAAGCTTAACTGATAATAGAATTATCAGTGAAGCTTCAGATGTAGAGACTGGTTAAGGACCTGTAGTGACATCACGATCAGGTGACCTGCCATGTGACCGTGATGTCATCACAGGCCATGTTCTCTGGAAATGTTTGTAGCAGTAAAATAGGAGCGTGCAGTGAACCTCCCCCATCAGCGTGATAGAAGTGCTCATTGGCCAGTGCTCCTGTCCTCCTGCACGGAGCCAATGAGGCGAAGGGAGAGAGAGACCCAGCACCTACCAACCTGAGCTGGCAGATAGGTAGAAGAGCACCATCCCACTGTGTGTGCTGCTCCTGGGGATGATGGCTCCTGTCCTGCTGTCAGCTCCTCCTGCTTTTGTCGGCAGTCCCAGCAGAGGAGAGGGCAGGGAGGTGTCTGCTGGGACAGTGCTGCAGGGAGCAGGAGGAGCTGCAGCTGATAGTGTGGAACATCTCATTCCCTCCAGCATAAAGCAGTGCGTGTATCTGAGGTGTGTGCAGTGTGTGTATGTGTGGTGTGTATAGTGTGTGGCATGTGTAGTGTGTGCTGTCATGTGTATGTGTTTATGTGAGTCACATGTATCAAATGAGCATTTGTTGTGTAGCATGTGTGTGCCATGTATATGTGTGTGTATAAGTGCGTGCCATGTATATGTGTGTGTATAAGTGTGTGCCGTGTGTGTGTATAAGTGCGTGCCATATACGTGTGTATAAGTGCGTGCCATGTATGTATGTGTGTATAAGTGCATGCCATGTATATGTGTGTATAAGTGCGTGCCATGTATGTGTGTATATAAGTGTGTGACGTATGTTTGTGTATAAGTGCGTGCCATGTATGTGTGTGTGTATAAGTGTGTGACTTGTGTGGTTGAGTGGTTGAAGTCATGACTTGCGCTTGACTTGGATTAAAGTGAGGAGGAGTTGCGCAGTCGTCAACCTCACTCTCTCGCCCGTACCTATCGAGCCCCAGTGGCAAGAGCTAAGCGAGACAACTGGAGATAGGTCAGGGTGTAGTGGATGGCCAGCAGTGTCCTATATGTGCCTCGCTGTGCCCTCTCAGCGCTCCACAACACTGTGCTGGAAATCGCTTGTCTGTCCGTTGAACCTTGGTTTCTTCCGCACAGTCTGCCATATCCAGTCTTCACATGCAAGGGTAGGCAAACCCTTGAAAATCACTGTAGGTCTCAACGAACCCAACAGCTACCCTCACCTGGTTTGGCCCGCCTGCCGAGGCGGTGTTCCGGGGTGTACCCGCTGCCGCATGCTAGCAGCTACTTGGAGGTACAGGTGAGAGTTGAGCATCAGATGAGGACTAAAGATGGAAGAGGTGTCCAAAGAGGACACGGCAAGCACTGCACCAGAGGTGCTACCTCTATCTAGATACCCCATATACCCCTGTGTGTATAAGTGCGTGCCATGTATATGTGTGTGTATAAATGTGTGCCGTGTGTGTGTATAAGTGCGTGCCATATACGTGTGTATAAGTGCGTGCCATGTATGTATGTGTGTATAAGTGCATGCCATGTATATGTGTGTATAAGTGCGTGCCATGTATGTGTGTATATAAGTGTGTGACGTATGTTTGTGTATAAGTGCGTGCCATGTATGTGTGTGTGTATAAGTGCGTGACTCGTGTGGTTGAGTGGTTGAAGTCATGACTTGCGCTTGACTTGGATTAAAGTGAGGAGGAGTTGCGCAGTCGTCAACCTCACTCTCTCGCCCGTACCTATCGAGCCCCAGTGGCAAGAGCTAAGCGAGACAACTGGAGATAGGTCAGGGTGTAGTGGATGGCCAGCAGTGTCCTATATGTGCCTCGCTGTGCCCTCTCAGCGCTCCACAACACTGTGCTGGAAATCGCTTGTCTGTCCGTTGAACCTTGGTTTCTTCCGCACAGTCTGCCATATCCAGTCTTCACATGCAAGGGTAGGCAAACCCTTGAAAATCACTGTAGGTCTCAACGAACCCAACAGCTACCCTCACCTGGTTTGGCCCGCCTGCCGAGGCGGTGTTCCGGGGTGTACCCGCTGCCGCATGCTAGCAGCTACTTGGAGGTACAGGTGAGAGTTGAGCATCAGATGAGGACCAAAGATGGAAGAGGTGTCCAAAGAGGACACGGCAAGCACTGCACCAGAGGTGCTACCTCTATCTAGATACCCCATATACCCCTGTGTGTATAAGTGCGTGCCATGTATATGTGTGTGTATAAATGTGTGCCGTGTGTGTGTATAAGTGCGTGCCATATATGTGTGTATAAGTGCGTGCCATGTATGTATGTGTGTATATAAGTGCATGCCATGTATATGTGTGTATAAGTGAGTGCCATGTATGTGTGTATATAAGTGTGTGACGTATGTTTGTGTATAAGTGCGTGCCATGTATGTGTGTGTATATAAATGCGTGACATGTGTGTGTATAAGTGCGTACCATGTACATGTATGTATGTGTGTGCCATGTATGTATGTGTATGTATAAGTGTGTGCTATGTACATGTATGTATATGTAAACACAGTCACAGTAGAGAAACCAGCCGACCGGCGCTGAACGAGCTCTCCCAAAATCAAACAGCTGCAGTACACACCCAGGGAACAAGACGGACCAAGCTTCTTCTGAAGATAGGGAGGTGCGTGCAATAAGAACAGATGAATCACCAGCAAACGACTGGACCCGTTGAAGCGCTTGTGCGCGAAACGGCCGTTGTCCGTCTCGTCTCTGCACGCTCCCTCACCGCTCCCTCCTCATGTCTTAGCCTGTCTTGTCCCAAGTTTGGAACGTTGTGCCATGGTCATTAAAGGACAATTACACTATTGAAGACTATGGGTGAGTGCTGCATTCATTTATCTCTTCGTTTGCTGGTGATTCACATGTATGTATATGTATGTGTGTATAAGTGTGTGTGTATAAGCATGTGCCATGTACGTGTGTGTGTTTAAGTGTGTGCATGTTTATATATAATTTTTTGCATTCTAAGTTGAATATATGTTATTAGTATATGTAGATGGCTGGGTATAAACATACAGTGATAGTGTGTGTGTGTGCCATGCACATTTTTAAATACTGGCTGAACAGACGAGAGTTTATATATATACAGTCCTGCTGCTTATAACATGATACTGTATGGGGATAGATTGATCTACTAGTATTCTATCCCCATCATTCTTCCTCAGACGTTGTAAAGAGGCTGAGAAACAAGAGCCAAACGACTTCAATATTGTCGATCACACTCATTGAATGGCCTGAAATCAACGCATGTAAATGCAACCAAAATGTTTGAGCATCATTCCTTGCTGTTCTCGTTCGTTCGTTCTCTACAGCTCTCTCTTTCTCTTGTTCGAGATGTTACTAGTTTCTCGTCCCCCAGATAAGTTATGGCTAGGACGCACCCGTATGACGGGAAGGCTCGGAGCTCTTCCGGGACCCTAGAGACGCCCCTCTCCATGCGTTGCCCCCTATGTCTTCGTAGGAAATTTAAGGTAGACAGCCAACCTATAATTAACTGTCCTGCGGAGTTCAAAGTAAGGCCTAGAGTCAGTTACTCCCGCGGTGTTCCGGCCACCGGCTACGCGCCTCAGTAGGATGTTGCCTCGGTCTCATGGCACGACTCCTACTGGTTCTCCTTTGTGCTTGATCTCATTTACACTGTTCCACAATATCCTTCCCTTCGTGTCTCTCTCTTGGATACCGCCGCGGGGTGTGCAGGCGCGGTTCCGTTACATTCTGCTCTGTTCGCTAGGCACCTGCCAGGTTCCCACGCCCGACAGGGACCCCCCTGTGTCTTCTCCCTGCAACACCCCCTGCCACGGGATGTTGCCTGAATCCAACCCAGTCAGCTTCTAACTAACTTCCTCCCCAACCCCTAGTTTTACCAGTGTGAGGAGTGGCCCAATAAATAAAGCCTTTTTCTCCCCCTAGTGGCCGGAGTGTGAAGTGTAATGTGTTCTGATGATACCTGGTCAGGAGAACTCCTTTAGTGCCATCAGACGTACCATCACTCCCCTTAGTGGCAGAGCGTCATACTGCAACGACCAGGTCTCTGGGGCGCTGCACTGGTATATAAGGATTCAACATCCGCTGTTACAAGTACCATATCCGCCTCCACACAGACGCTATCCAAATGCCTAAGAACATCAGTATTGTCTCTGACATAGGAGGGCAATGTCTCAACCTGAGGATGTAAGCAATGTTCAATGAATTTACAGGTTGGATTGCATAGCCCTCCCACGCCAGAGACAACAGGGCGTCCAGGAGAAGAAACAGGATCCTTGTGGATCTTGGGGAGGAGGTTGAACGTGGGGATCACTGGAAATTCTACCAACAATCCATCCAATATCTTCTTAGGAATGATACCCCTTTCGTATGCAATCTCTAAAATGCTATGTAATTGATTTTGAAATTTATAAAGGGGATTCTGTGGTAACTGAGTATAATAATCCTTGTTACGAAGCTGTCTCATCGCCTCTCTTTCGTATCTCTCTACCGGCCAGATGATCACACTTATCAGCTGGTTTAATAACCACATCGTCCCAACTTTTAATCTTCCCCAAGGCTTGTCTCTGAGACAAAGTCAAATTATCTTTTTTCTTAAAATTATTGATAGCTTTTAAATCCACTTGAGGATTCCATCGGACCATCACTGTCTCCTTACCTTTTAACAGGTCCATTAAGAGTGCCGATTTCCCTGCAAAAATTGGGTATAAACCGACGGTAGTACCCAACGATGACAAGGAATGCCCTTACGTGTTTGGTACTTGAGGGCTTGGGACAGTTTTGGATGGCTTCGATCTTGTTTACTTGGGGTTTGACCACCCCGTGGCCGATCACGCAACCTAAGTATTGAGCTTCCGTGACCCCTACTGGTTCTTGGTCAGGACACACTTGTCCTTTTCTACCTGATCCTTTATTGTCTGTGTCTCTTATCTAATTTTGTGACCTTGTACACTTTTGGAATTTAACGTTCTTTGTATTTATTGAATTGTCATTAAAATGATATATTTTTTATAATGATTGTGGACCTTATACTCCTTTTTTCTGGTTTCTCCGGTGTTAAAGACCCTGGAGAACACAATCAGGGCCAACTTTTTCAGTCCCCAATCACATGATTGCCGCTATCCAATAAATTACAGTGATCATCACGTAAAAAAGGGTGCCAGGTATTAAAAACATTTCTCTTTCTTTAGACATGATATACAGTGCAGTATTCGGCTCCCTGGAACTTTTCAACCTTTTACCACATATCATGCTTCAAACATAAAGATACCAAATGTAAATTTTTGGTGAAGAATCAACAACAAGTGGAACACAATTGTGAAGTTGAACGAAATGTATTGGTTATTTTACATTTTTGTGGAAATTCAAAAGCTGAAAAGTAGGGGGGGGGATATTATTTGGCCCCTTCAACTTAATAATTTGTTGTGCCACCTTTTGCTGCAATTACAGCTGCAAGTCGCTTGGGGTATGTCTCTATCAATTTTGTAGATCGATAGACTGAAATTCTTGCCCATTCTTCCTGGGCAAACAGCTCGAGCTCAGTGAGGTTTGATGGAGATCGTTTGTGAACAGCAGTTTTCAGCTCTTTCCACAGATTCTCGATTGGATTGAGGTCTGGACTTTTGTTGAAATTCAAAAACTGTTATTTATTACCTATTTTGTGTGACATAGCTCTCTGGTTTAAGAGAAAACAAATTCCAGATTTTTTTTACAAATAAAAACAAGTCATATCGAAATTTTTTTACCACTATCATGAAGTACAATATGTCACAATAAACAGTTTCAAAACCAGTGGTATCCATTGAATTGTTCCAGAGTTATTACCACTGTAGTGCAGCGGTGTTCACGCTGTGCAGTGATGAGGCAGTGACCCAAGCAAGTTCAAAACAAAACGTGTTTAATGTCCAAAAGCTCACACAGTGCCCAGCCTGCTGTATCCTCCGGATCGCAGCCAGGAAGACAAAAAGGACACACCAAAACCTTCCTGCAGGGTTTTTTTTTCCTTTCCTCCACTCTTTGGCCATGGGCCACTTATTAGATCTGGGCTGGAGGAAACGGACCGGACCCCACTACCTTCCTGCAGTCCATTTCAAAAATAAATTTTCAAAAATAAATGTGTGCACAGCTATATGGTGGTGCCGAGGTAGGTTCCAAAACCATGGCAATAAGTAGAAAAGAAGAACCTGGCACTCAACTTATTTTAATGTGAAACAGATAAATTATTCCATCCCAGACAGTGGAACGTCAAGGTACGTCAAAATGTTTTGGTCTCAAACATAGTCCTTCATCAGTTGCTGTGAAACATATAACAGTAATATAAATGCAAATACATAATGAAAACAATGACTGTGGGAGAAAAGTAAAAAAAAATAGTCCATACCGGGTTTTCCTGATCAAGCTCCATGGTAAAAAATAACTTGACCAGGTTCAAACTAACTTTTACTCTGCTTTGTTACTCACAGGCACCCTGCTGTGAACACAAGGCACTCCAGCGGATTTAATACGCTTCTGAGCGCATCCTGGAGGACACATAGCGACCCACACACATGACAATGGTCACTGCCTCACATACCCCCCAATATTCAAACTTGTGGGGTTGAACATTTGTCACCATACAGGGGGCCCATGACAGGGCATCCGCTTTTCCCTGTTACTTCCCTGCCCGATGTTCCTCTGAAAAACTAAAGTTTTGTAGGAAATCAAGTTAATAAGGCAGCACACTGCAGCGCTAAAACATGCAAACATGAAACATAAAGTTTTGTAGGGACAGGAACCATCTGGTAACTCGGGTATTCCTCTCTTTTGCGTTTCTTATCCAGACTAGGGGTGAATGGTCCGTTACCAAATGAAAATGGCACCCGAGCAAATAGTAACGTAGGGACTCCAAGGCCCATTTAATCGCCAAGCACTCTTTCTCCACTACGCTATAATTTTTCTCTGCCGGGGTCAGTTTCCTGCTCAAGTAGGTGACTGGATTCTCATCCTCTTTCACCTCTTGCGACAGCGCCGCTCCTAAGCCTACCTCCGAGGCATCGGTTTGTACAACAAAGGTCTTTTTGAAGTCGGGGCTGATGAGGACAAGCTGTCCACACAATGCCGACTTCAGGGACTGAGATGCTTCCTCCGCTTGAGGATTCCATCGGACCATCACCGTCTTCTTACCTTTTAACAGGTCCATTAAGAGTGCTGATTTCCCCGCAGAAATTGTCTATAAACCGATGGTAGTACCCAATGCGTATTACCAATGCGGTTCTAAAACTATGTCCATCAGCCTCTGGAACGTCGCCGGAGACCCATGTAACCCAAAGGGCAAGATGACATAGCGAAACAGACCCTCTGACGTGATAAATATGGTCTTCTCTTTAGCCGATTCTGTCAGGGGGACCTGCCAGTATCCTTCGGTGAGATCGAGCGTGGTGAAGTACTGGGCCTTCCCCAGTCTTTCAATTAGCTTTGTCCACTCGAGACATTGGATAGAGGTCAAATTTTGGCACCTCATTTAACTTCCTTAGTCATTACAGAAGCGTAACGACCCGTCCGGTTTAGGTATTAACACAATGGGACTAGCCTACTCACTCCGGGACTCAATGACTCCCAATTGAAGCATTTGCTTCACTTCCGCTGCTATTGCTTGCCTCTGGGCTTCTGGCACTTGGTATGGTTTCATCCGTACCCTTACCTGGGGCTGCGACACCAAAGCTCGAGCTATCGCTGTTTTGTGAGGTCTTCATTTACTTTTACCTCATACCCAGCTGTGTTCTTGGCCAGTGCCAGAGGGATCCCCGTTTGTATGACCGGAGTCGCCTCTGTGACGAAACATTCTCTCTCCTTTCGGGCCTTTAGCATGGTACAGTTGCTCAGGTTTCCTTTTCCCGGGTTGGTACACTTTATAATTCACTTCCCCCACTTTCCCTTGTTTCTCATAAGGCCTTTGCAACTTGGCCATGAGTTTACTCTCTGGGTTGGTACTAGTACCAACACCCGGTCTCCTTCTTCAAAGGTCCTGACCGTGGCCCTTTTATTATACGTGCGGCTCTGAGTGGCCTGGGCATCCAACAGATGCTTCTTTACTATGGGCCGCACGACCGCAATCTGATCCTGCATACTTGCCACATACTCGATGACACTCTTATGTGGAGTAGACTCCTGTTCCCACATCTCTTTGGCTACATCCAGCAGTCCCCTTGGGTGCCTGCCATACAATAGCTCAAATGGGGAGAACCCCGTGGATGCCTGCGGTACCTCGCAGATGGCGAACATTAGATAGGGCAGTAACATTTCCCAATCCCTCCCATCCTTGGCAACCACCTTTCTTAGCATGGCTTTTATGGTCTTATTAAATCTCTCCACCAACCAGTCGGTTTGTGGATGATACACCGACGAACGTAGCTGTTAAATCTGGAGCAGCTTACATAGCTCCCTGGTCACCTAAGACTTAAAAGGAGTTCCCTGATCAGTAAGGATCTCCTTGGGTAGCCCAAGGCGACAGAACATGATGAACAGTTCACGGGCTATTAGTTTAGCCGAAGTGTGGCAGAGTGGTATCGCCTCTGGGTACCGGGTGGCATAGTCTACGACTTCTAATATGTGCTGGTGGCCCAGGGCAGATTTTACTATTGGTCCTACCAGATCCATCGCAATCCGCTCAAAAGGTACCTCTATAATGGGCAGAGGCACTAATGGCCTCCGGTAGTTTGTGGTGGGTGAATGGGTGAGGTTAGCTGACACTCCGGGCTTGTGTCACAGTACCTTTTGACCTCAACGTAGACACCAGGCCAAAACAAGCACTACAATATGTGCTCTAGCATCTTTTTGGCACCCAAATGTCCTCCCAAGATGTGAGTGTGAGCCATATCGAGCACTGCCCGACAATAGGACTGGGGCACGACCAGTTGTTCTACCACCTCATCCATGATTTTATCAACCCTGTTCAGTAACTCCTGGTTGATCATCATCCGGGGGAAACTCCTTCCCTGCACCTGTTCTGCCCTGTGACAATCTGCCTCAGCTCACAGTGGTCACAGAGCTCCTGCCACTGATTCTGCTGTTTCCTGTGACGTCACATTGATAAAGCAGCCCATTCCCTTCCGTTCTGCTCTGTCAACAGGGCGTCACTGCTGATATCATACTTATTGACAGTCGACTCTCCGCAGCCTAACTGCAAGGAGCAGGCTATCATTCAGCATCACATCAGCAATAACACCCCATCGATGGAACAGACTGGAAGAGAAAAAAAAAACGTAGCCCAGTGACCCATAGCTCAACTTTGTAGGGCAAGACAGGGGATAAAACAGTCAAAGAGAGATGGGAGTTAATTTGGGGAAAAAGATCAAGGGGAGAAGGGGGATAAGGATTGGTAAAAGAGCTATAAAAAGTTGTGAAAGAATGGTGGCCTCCTCATGGTGCACATAGGCATCACTGACTTCTATGTTTCTTACAGAATAGACAGTCCATACTTTTAATTTAGTATGGGATGAAATCAGGAGTAGGCAGAGTAGACAGTTGTATAGGAAGCCATTTGGAAGCATTACTTTATGTGTGTTTGATTTAAAATGTATGTTTAAAAAAATTTATAAAAAAAAAATATGTCAATTTTAATTAGATGCTCTGTAATAATTAATAATCATAACTTACTTCAATCAAAGGCACTTCACGATCATTTGTCTTTTCCATACCTTGTTTTGGGCTATCAGATCTAACGTGCCAAGAATGTTATCTCACCCCTCCATATGTATTAAAATACTAACATGCGCGTTTTCCTCTTATCTGTATACTTATAACATCTAAAACCTGATAGAAAAGATCCATCTCAGAAGAATGTGTTTGACGTGTGTTGTAGTTCTCAGACATTCTAGAATAACCATGGATGGGTTTCATATAATATGTAAAAATGAGCAGAGCAAGTTGCTTACAAATTGCTGATGGGATTATAGCTCCACCTAGAGGATAACATAAAAAATGGATATATTCATGAGTTAGAACTTTTCATGATGTCAAACACTAGTTTGATAGAAAATCAAAACATGTATATACTGTACATACAATGGTTAAAGGGTATTTTAAGATGTTCTGAAGGATCATATGAATCATAGAGGGAAAGTAGGCAAAATGTAAATCTTTTTGGGAAAAGCTGGGCCATTGTTATTGGTTATTATCATCTTCATGGTGCGGTAGGTTGGCTCACTCAGCTGCTCCCTGAGGTAGACACAGGGACACTTGATATTAAAATCTCTTGGTGGTTTATTGCTTCGTAAACCACAAAGCAAAATAGTAACACAAAACAGCCTTTCTGGCACAAATAAAGATAAAAAGTACATACAAAAGTCCTCCCCTGCATGGCTCCAGCCTTCTGGGACACAACACACTTCAGCTGCCACCGGAGTTTGAGCCTGGAGACTTCTTTCCTTCAAACACACACACAGAGAAAAAACAGTAGCTGGACATTTAACTTCCCCAAACACACCATTGAGGTGGAGCTATGGTGAGTAGGCGTCCTGCCCATCTCTTACAACTACTCACAAAAAACCCAAAGACTTGTAATTGCTGGTTAGCCCCTCAGCACATAGCATGCTGGAGAAAAACATGTGAAACTTATGGGTTTCACATTACACAGGATAGCAACCGTTATGACACGTATCTCCCCTCATATACAGCGCCAGTGACCCTGTCACAATGGATATTGTTAGTTAGTGCTTGTAAACACAGGCACTTTTGCAATTTACTGCTTATAAAAATTTGCAACTGTTCTTGAGATAGTAACTAGTGATGAGCGAATATACTCGTTACTCGAGATTTCTCAAGCATGCTCGGGTGCCCTCCGAGTATTTTTTAGTGCTCGGAGATTTAGTTTTTCTTGCCGCAGCTGAATGATTTACATCTGTTAGCCAGCATAAGTACATGTGGGGGTTGCCTGGTTGCTAGGGAATCCCCACATGTAATCAAGCTGGCTGAGAGATGTAAATCATTCAGCTGCGGCAAGAAAAACTAAATCTCCGAGCACTAAAAAATACTCGGAGGATCCCCGAGCATGCTCGAGAAATCTCGAGTACCGAGTATATTCGCTCATCACAAATAGTAACACTTTTGTTTATAGCCTGTTGTTTAGGAAACCGACCACCTTATAATAATATTTTTATAGCGCCAACATATTCCGCAGCACTTTACCATTTTAGAGGGAACTTGTACAGACAATAAAGACATTACAGAATAAACATAACTAAAGATACCAAAAGAAGTGAGGTTCCTGCTCGTACACTTACAATCTAAGAGGAAATAGGGGCGACACGAAAGGTAAATGATAAAATTAGCTTCTAAGCAATGCACAAATGCTGGCTGGTTTTAGGAGGTAACATCACATCTAGGTCAACTTCAAAACAGTGTTTTCAAGCTCAATAAAAAAGAGCTTGTAGGTGCTACACATGTTCTGTTAACTAGCAGTGATGCTCTGTCTCCAAGGCAACATGCCTTAAACAAAAGAAAAGTGCTAACATCTCAAGAGAATTTGAATTAGCAGAAAATTGCAAAACTTTGTATTTACAAGCACTATCCCCAAATACGTATCAATGAGGATTGGAATAACCCTTTAAAGATGTTGTTCAGTCTAAAACGACAGGTCTACAGTCAATCTATATGACTATGCCACTCTGAAGATTCTCTGCTTTCAGCGCCAGGTCACATGATCCAAAGTATGTAATATACATACTCCGGGCCAGAATCCGAATAGACTGTTTTCGGCGCACTCAGTGTAAGTGTGCTGTGCGAGACTGCAAACAGTCTAATCAGATTTGGCATACTGATGGTCACGTGACCGCCATTCCTGGCGATGACACTGGAGAATCGTCACAGAGCTCAGTGTGCAGCGCCCCAGAGATCTGGTCGTTGCAGTATGACACTCTGCCGCTAAGGGGAGTGATGGTACGTCTGATGGCACTAAAGGAGTTCTGACCAGGTATCACAAACACACATGACACTTCATACTCCGGCCACCAGGGGGAGTGGTTCTATCTAGTAGGCCACTCTTCACACTCTGGTAAAACTGGGGGTTGGACAGGAAGTTAGACAGAAAAGAGCCCGGGAGAGTTCGAGAGAGGACCTGTCAGGGGTGGGATCCTGACAGCGGTCTAGAAAGGGAACAGATCGTTACGGAGCCGCGCCTGCACTACCTTGCGGCGGTATTCTAAGAAAGGACACAAAGCTAAGTTGATTGTGGAGAAGTGAAAAGCGGGATCACAGTGTAAAGGAGATAGAGCCAGTAGGAGTCGTGCCGTGAGACCGAGGCAACATCCTTCTGAGGCGCATAGCGGTGGCCGGAGCACCAAGAATGTACGAGACTTTACGCACTACTTCAACACGGCAGGACAGTTAATTATAGGTTGGCTGTCTCACCTAAATCACCTAAGTAGACAAGGAAGGCGACTGTGGGAGAGGGGCGTCTCTAGGGTCCCAGAATAACTCCAGACCTACCCGTCATACAGGTGCGTCCTAACCATATCATCTGGGGGACGAAGAGAGAGAGAAAGAACAACGAACACAGACACAACAGTTGTGAGGACTATCCCGTGGTGCTCAGCAGGGAAGGACTACAACACACAGGCGCTAGTGGGTAGGCACTGATTTCCACCTGCAAAGGAAACTCTGGATGTGCCTTCAGACCGGCCGGTCTCAGCCAGCCCTGTTAGCAGTGCTCTGGATTGCAGATCCCAAAGCCTTCAGTAAAGAGGTAAAGAGACTGCAACCCTGTGTCCTTGTTATTCATCGTGCCTCGCACCACGCATCACACCATCACCTTTCATTGGGCGCCCCTTAGCAGGGTCACGGACCGGGTCTAGCCACCATGACGACCCCAAAACAGAGACTCTGGGGCCCGGTATCGAGGACCCGTGGCCCTGTGTCTGGGGGCGCTACAACTTGGTGTCACGAACAGGATCTACTTAAGCCTGAAAGAATCAGGTCATGTGTGCCTTGGAACTGTATTGAATTGTACTTGAACTGTGATCCCTTGCAAAGACTGTGTATTGCTAATTGCCGCCAAAATCCGCCATTGTCGCGCTGAGTGGGGCGCGAGGGGAGGAGCCATTGTTTCATGGGCGGAGCCCGCCAAAAAGAGCGTGGAACGAAAAGGTGCGGTGAGTGCCGATTACGGAAGTGGAACTCCGACCCCGGGGGGGGGTTAGCAGGAAGGAGGAATGGCCATGTCAGATCCAGGAGAAGTGGCGGCCACAGCCGCCGGGGCACTTCCAGCCGCGGGCCTGGTACCACCGCCGGAAGCCGTGGGGCCTGCCGCTCCCATCGGCCAGCTGGACACTGCTGCAGCCACAACAGCCATAATGCCCTTCTATATGCCGTACCTACCAGGAGCCACCTGGCTCCCGCGATACTCCGGAGAAGCCCACACGTTCACTGACTTTAAAGAGGGAATTTGCAGCCTGCTCGAGTTTTATCCCCTGACAGAGCCTCAGAAGGTTCATATGATAACTGGACAGCTCTTTGGCGCGGCTTTGAGAGAAACGAAGTCCTGGCCCGCCGCGGATAAGAAAACTGCACAGCAGGTCCTTGCAAAGCTAAAAACCACCTTTGACACCCGCACCGCCACGGAAATTAAATTGACATTCTATGGGTGCAAGCAGAGGCCGCAGGATAGCTTACGGGACTATGCCCTCAATCTTCAGGAGGCACTGTGGGCCATCAAGCAGAGTGACCCCAGCAGCATGCAAGATGAAGATAAACTCCTGAAAGAGCGGTTCATCGAGGGGCTCCTGTGCAGTAACCAAAGGGCTCAGCTATATTTCTTAGCCATGCAGAACCCAGACCTGACCTTTGTGCAATTCAAAGATAAAGCCATCCAAGCACTCCCAGCCGTGCTGTACTCCCCAGGTGTCAAGCCCTCACGTACCACCAGGAGGTGGTGCCAGAAACAACCGTCTCTGCTGAGGCCGATGCCCAGACTCTGGATGACGACTCCCCTGCAGGACTACGCCTCCAGATGCAAGAGCTGACCAAAAGCGTTGCTGCCCTAGCCCGAACCGTCCAGTCCCTACAGGAGGCCCCCAAGGAGAAGATCCAGCTGGCTTCCAGACCGGAGGATGTCCCCTTGCAGCGACAGAGGAGGATCCCGTCGACCAGAGGCCGAGACAACGATCGCTTCCATCGGGATGGACGACCGATTTGCCGCCACTGCCACCAAGTGGGCCATCTTGCAAGGTACTGTCCTTTAAACGAGCAACCCCTGGGGCAAAGGGCCAACCCCCAGGAATAGGACGATCAGGCCCGCAACATTGGAGAGCCAAATACGTCGGAGGGCGACCAGTTCTCCCCATCGTGATCGATGGTATCCCCATGAACGCTCTGTTGGACACCGGTTCCCAGGTCATCTATAAACGCTATTGGGAGGACACCGACATTACCCGTGGCCCCGATGACGATTTCACCATCATAGCTAGTAATGGTCAGCCACTGCCACAAGTGGGGTATAAGGAGGTCACCATCAAAGTGGGGCGGGTAGAATTGGAGGCCCAGGGCATTGTTATTGTTGATATTGATCGACGTGAATGTAACCCCATGATGACTATCGGTACTAATGTTATAGAAAATTGTCTTGCAGAAGTTATTGTCTTGTTGCAGCAGGTAGCCGAAACAGCTGTTTACAGCGAACAGCGTGCCTTGCAGAAAGAGATCAGAGCTCTGATGCAGAGACAGCAGGTGGAGTTGACCGGTGGTGAAATTGGCCGGGTCACAGTGAGTGATTCAAACCCCATTGCAATACCCCCAAGGAGTGAAATGTTAATATGGTGTCGGACAGCCATAGGCCTTAGGGGTAAAAATAATCAGGCCCTGGTAGAGCCGGTGTATTCAGATAATAGGCCTACTCTCCTGACAGCCAGAGGGGTGGTCGACGTCCGCCAAGGGAGGGTGCCAGTACGCGTCCTTAACTGTGGGGAGGAAGAAGTCCACTTGACCAAATACGCCACACTTGCCAAGCTGTTCACTGTTAGTAATAATGTAATACAGGCACCTGGGCCCTTGGTTCCGTCTGAACCGGTGGAGGACAATGGTTCTGCAGGACAGTCAAAAGATTGGTGCCGGGAATTGCACATGGGCATTGACCCCGTCTCACCAGAAACAGGGGGCCTACAGGGTGGTTCATGAGTATGAGTGGGTATTCAGCAAGCACCCTCTAGATTTCGGGCAAGTAAAAGGGATTCAACATCACATCCCCACAGGAGATCACCCGCCCATAAAAGAGAGGTACCGTCCTGTGCCCCCAGCTCATTATCAGTGCGCCAAGGACATGTTGCGAGAGATGAAAGAGGCTGGGGTAGTGAGGGACAGCTGTAGCCCCTGGGCAGCCCCATTAGTTCTCGTTAAGAAGAAAGATGGCACCATGAGGATGTGTGTGGATTATAGGCAACTAAACCGCATTACACATAAGGATGCATATCCCCTACCCAGGATAGAGGAGTCCTTGGCTGCCTTAAAGTCCGCTAACTACTTTTCTACGTTAGATCTTACCAGTGGGTACTGGCAGGTTCCCGTGGCGGAGGCAGACAAGGAAAAGATGGCCTTCACGACACCGATGGGCCTCTGCGAGTTCAACTACATGCCTTTCGGATTGTGTAATGCTCCTGGAACGTTCCAGAGGATGATGGAGTGCTGTCTGGGGCATAAGAACTTTGAAACCGTGTTGCTATATCTGGACGATGTCATTGTCTTCTCCAAGACCTATGAAGACCACTTGAAGCACCTGGCCGAGGTGTTTGAAGCCCTGTCCAATTTTGGCTTAAAAGTGAAACCATCCAAATGCCATCTGCTAAAACCCAAAGTGCAGTACCTGGGCCATGTGGTGAGTGCCGAAGGAGTGGCCCCAGACCCTGACAAAGTCACGGTGATCAAGGACTGGCCGCAGCCCGGTAACCTCCATGAAGTCCGGCAATTCCTCGGGTTGGTGGGTTACTACCGGAGGTTTATCAAGGACTTCACCAAGAAGGAGAGAGTAATCGCTAATGCCAGCAGGAAACTTCGCCCCACTGAAAGGAACCCTGACAACTACAGTTCCTTTAAGCTGGAGTTCCTCGCCGTCGTTTGGGCCATGACAGAGAGGTTCAAGCACTACCTGGCCTCCGCGAAATTCACTGTCTTCACGGATAATAACCCATTAACGCACTTGGACACAGCAAAACTCGGGACCCTGGAGCAGCGGTGGATGGCCCGGTTGTCCAACTACGACTTCACCATCAAATACCGGGCAGGGCACAAGAATGTGAATGCCGATGCATTGTCACGCATGCCTCACTTGCCCGAAACAGAGGAAGACCCAGAAGCATTTGAAGAGGTGGAACTGCCCGCTTTCCATCGCCCCAAGGCGACTCAGTGTTCTCATCAGGTGGAGAATAGGCGCAAGAGTAAACAGGGTGCCCCGTTGAACCCCCTGCCCAATCATGGGTGGGCAGAGAACCAGGATGGTGACCCTGTGGTCCGTCGGGTGAAAGAGCTCCTGACGCAGGCAGGATTGCATCCCGGCCCGGATGATTCACCGGAGACATTACAGCTGTGGAAGGAGAGGGGCAAGCTGTTTATTCACGATGGAAAGCTGTGCCAGAGGAACATCGACCCACACACTTATGAATTGGTGTGGCAGATCGTGGTCCCAAGACAAGATGTGCCCATGGTCCTGGGGGCATACCACAATGGGACGGGACACTTCGGATGGAAGAAGCTGGAGAGGCTACTCCGTGGGAGGTTCTACTGGATTGGCATGAAGAAAGCCATTGAGAAGTGGTGTCGAGAGTGTGGCCCCTGTAGCCTATGCAGGAAGGATCGTGACAGCCAACGGGTGCCCTTGCAACCCATCGTCACCAAACGACCGCTCGAGTTGGTTGCATTAGACCACGTGAAGTTAATGCCCAGCCGGTCAGGCTATACCTACGCTCTCACCATCGTGGACCACTACTCCAGATTCCTGGTAGTCGTGCCGGTCAAGGATCTAACGGCTAGGACAGCTGCCAAAACCTTCCAGCAGTACTTCTGTAGATCCCATGGGTACCTGGAGAAGGTACTAACCGATCAGGGGCCAGCATTTGAGGCGGAGGTGTTCCAGGAGTTCTGTGATCTGTACAGGTGTAAGAAGATCAGAACCACGCCGTACCATCCACAAACCAATGGGATGTGTGAGAAGATGAACCAGGTAGTGATCGACTTGCTGAAGACCTTACCTGTGGAGGAACGGAACTTGTGGCCCCCAAAGTTGCCAGACCTGGTGGATATGTACAACCACATCCCAGTGAATTCCACCAATTGCACCCCAGCATACCTGATGCGAGGGAGGCCTAGTAAGTTACCTGTGGACCTGGACATGGGGGTCCTGACCCCCGAAGATATCTCGCCCGATGCGGATTGGGATACGGAGAGGCAGCAAAAGTACCACAAAGTACAGGAATGTGTGGAAAGAAGCCTTGCCCAAGCCAGACAGAAACAAGAAAGGGACTACAACCAGCATGCCCCTGCGGCTCCCTTGTCCCCTGGAGAGCAAGTACTCAAACGGAAAAGGAGGCTACACAAGCTGGATGACCAATGGGAAGTGGAACCATATACCATTCTGCCATCTGATTTCGACAATACAAAGGTCTGTCTCATCAGCAAAGATGGAGGGGAAACCTCAACGGCAATATCCAGGGACCACCTTAAAATATGCCCTGATAAACTGAGAGATGAGGAAGCCGACCCTGGGACAACTCCGGCCGCGGAAGGAGAAAAGATGATACACACTGTTCTTGGTGACTTTCCCCAGTCTTGGACGCAAATAAATCAGGCCATCGTGGTACCTGTCCTGACGTTTCGCCAACTGACCCCGCCAGAACTAGATGTGGAGCCAGGTCATCCAGATCCGCCATCACAACAGACCTCACCAGAAGATGCCATGCCAGCTGCTGAACCAGCAAGTCTTCCCTCCGCTAGTGGTGAATCTGCCATGCCCATCGGTAGTAGTAGCGGTTTTGAGAACTCCAACGTGCCAGTACTGCCCAGACTCACTAGGAGTGTAGCTAGAAGACAGTGCACTACACCAGCGATAGCAAACTTAGCGGGCCCTGTTAGGCCCATAACAGCCCCTGCACTGCGGAGGTCCACACGTAGCACCCACCCAGAATCAGACTCCCCTTCACTACAAAGCTTGGAGATACTAATGATAAGTGCAATTGTTTGTGTAAATATCTTTGTTACAAGTTTAAAAATGGACAACGGAGTAATGGACAGTGAATTGCTCCAAAAACTTCACAGGGGCCCCTTTGTTTACCCAGGGTCCCTGCTGCTTTAAAGTGGCACCCAACTGAACTGAGAGTCATGAACTGTGTGTGACCAAACTTTTGCAACGTTCAAGCGTCTTCACCTCCCATAAAGGGAAGTACTGTTATGTTTATTTATTCATAATGTTTCACAAATTTTATATGTTTTATGTTAACATGTATTGTTGTTCTTCTTCTTCTTCCCAGTCCAGGAGTACTGGATTTAACCGGGGGGGAGTGCAGCGCCCCAGAGATCTGGTCGTTGCAGTATGACAATCTGCCGCTAAGGGGAGTGATGGTATGTCTGATGGCACTAAAGGAGTTCTGACCAGGTATCACAAACACACATGACACTTCACACTCCGGCCACCAGGGGGAGTGGTTCTATCTAGTAGGCCACTCTTCACACTCTGGTAAAACTGGGGGTTGGACAGGAAGTTAGACAGAAAAGAGCCCGGGAGAGTTTGAGAGAGGACCTGTCAGGGGTGGGATCCTGACAGCGGTCTAGAAAGGGAACAGATCGTTATGGAGCCATGCCTGCACTACCTTGTGGCGGTATTCTAAGAAAAGACACGAAGCAAAGTTGATTGTGGAGAAGTGAGAAGCGGGATCACAGTGTAAAGGAGATAGAGCCAGTAGAAGTCGTGCTGTGAGACCGAGGCAACATCCTTCTGAGGCGCATAGCGGTGGCCGGAGCACCGAGAAAGTAAGAGACTTTACGCACTGCTTCAACACGGCAGGACAGTTAATTATAGGTTGGCTGTCTCACCTAAATCACCTAAGCAGACAAGGGAGGCGACTGTGGGAGAGGGGCGTCTCTAGGGTCCCAGAATAACTCCAGGCCTACCCGTCATATGGGTGCGTCCTAACCATATCATCTGGGGGACGAAGAGAGAGAGAAAGAACAACGAACACAGACACAACAGTTGTGAGGACTATCCCGTGGTGCTCAGCAAGGAAGGACCACAACACATAGGCGCTAGTGGGTAGGCACTGATTTCCACCTGCAAAGGAAACTCTGGATGTGTCTGCGGACCGGCCGGTCTCAGACAGCCCTGTTAGCAGTGCTCTGGATTGCGGATCCCAAAGCCTTCAGTAAAGAGGTAAAGAGACTGCAACCCTGTGTCCTTGTTATTCATCGCGCCTCGCACCACGCATCACACCATCACCTTTCATTGGGCCCCCCTTAGCAGGGTCACGGACCGGGTCTAGCCACCGTAACTACCCCAATACAGAGACTGAGGGGCCCGGTATCGAGGACCCGTGCCCCTGTGTCTGGGGGCGCTCCAAGTGCATGCAATGTCAGGATTCACAAATCTGCAGTCATATACAGTGAAGGCAGAATTGTCGTTTTAGACCGGACAACTTTGGGTATGTGCACACGTTGTGGATTAGGCTTAGGAATTTCTGCTGCAGATTCTTCCCTCTCTTGCTGCATTTTTTCTCTGCGGATTTGTATGTGTTTTTGAAAGCTAAATAAAGATCTATTGAAAAAAAAAAAAAAAGATTTGTGATGTCATTTCTTGTCCAACCTCCTCTTTTACATTTGTCCAACGCACACTCCATTACACACATAGATAGACAGACAGATAAATTGATAGATAGATGGATAGATAGATAGATAGATAGATAGATAGATAGATAGATAGAAGGAATGAGGCCGGCGTCCAGGGGCAGATTATCAGAGGGTCAATATGGGCGGTAGCCCAGGGCCCAGTGGTCTGGGGGGGCCCTGGGCTACCGCACAGATTGACCCTCTGCTAATCGTCTGTGTCTGTGACTGCCCGCCGGGCGGCGTTTGTGTGCCCCCGGACCCGGTGGGCAGAGAGAGGGGGCCCGCATCGGGCCCCTTCTCATCTGCTCACCGGGCCCTTTCCGGCGCTGCGGCTGTTTCCTATTGATGTGCGGGCGCGCGCCCGCACGTCAATAGTTAACAACAACAGCCGCCAGCCAATTGGAGGCTGGCAGCTGAAGTCGGCCGCAGCGCACATGTCGCCGGCGTCTGACGTCATTGTCAGTCGCCGGCGAGTGTGCGTTGCTGCAGGGAGCTCGCCGCCGGGAGCGCGGACAGGTGAGGAGACTGCTTGTTTTTTTTGTTTTTTTTTGGATCAGTTATCGGTGGACACACTGGGGGGCAATGCTGGAGGACACACTGGGGGGCAATGCTGGAGGACACAATGGGGCAGATTGGAGGACACACTGGGGGGCAATGCTGGAGACAGTGGGGCAGATTGGAGGACACACTAAAGGTACCGTCACACATAGCGACGCTGCAGCGATACCGACAACGATCCGGATCGCTGCAGCGTCGCTGTTTGGTCGCTGGAGAGCTGTCACACTGACCGCTCTCCAGTGACCAACGATCCCGAGGTCCCCGGTAACCAGGGTAAACATCGGGTAACTAAGCGCAGGGCCGCGCTTAGTAACCCGATGTTTACCCTGGTTACCATCCTAAAAAGTAAAAAAACAAACGCTACATACTTACCTACAGCCGTCTGTCCTCGGCGCTCTGCTTCTCTGGTCTGGCTGTGAGCGCCGGGCAGCCAGAAAGCAGAGAGGTGACGTCACCGCTCTGCATTCCGGCTGACCGACGCTCACAGCCAGAGCAGGAGGAGTGCAGAGCACAGCGCTGGGGACAGACAGCGGTAGGTAAGTATGTAGTGTTTGTTTTTTTACTTTTAGGATGGTAACCAGGGTAAACATCGGGTTACTAAGCGCGGCCCTGCGCTTAGTTACCCGATGTTTACCCTGGTTACCAGCGAAGACATCGCTGAATCGGTGTCACACACGCCGATTCAGCGATGTCTACGGGGAGTCCAGCGACAAAACAAAGTTCTGGACTTTCTTCCCCGACCAGCGATCTCCCAGCAGGTGCCTGATCGCTGCTGCCTGTCACACTGGACGATATCGCTAGCGAGGACGTTGCAACGTCACGGATCGCTAGCGATATCGTCTAGTGTGACAGTACCTTAAGGGCAATGCTGGAGACACTGGGGAGCAATGCTGGAGGACACACTGGGGGGCAATGCTGGAGGACACACTGGGGGGCAATGCTGGAGGACACACTGGGGGGGCAATGCTGGAGGACACACTGGGGGCAATGCTGGAGGACACACTGGGGCAGATTGGAGGACACACTGGGGGGCAATGCTGGAGACAGTGGGGCAGATTGGAGGACACACTGAGAGCAATGCTGGAGACACTGGGGGGCAATGCTGGAGGACACACTGGGGGGCAATGCTGGAGGACACACTGGGGGCAATGCTGGAGACAGTGGGGCAGATTGGAGGACACACTAAGGGCAATGCTGGAGACACTGGGGCAGATTGGAGGACACACTGGGGGCAATGCTGGAGACAGTGGGGCAGATTGGAGGACACTGGGGGGCAATGCTGGAGACACTGGGGCAGATTGGAGGACACACTGGGGGCAATGCTGGAGACAGTGGGGCAGATTGGAGGACACACTGGGGGCAATGCTGGAGACACTGGGGCAGATTGGAGGACACACTAAGGGCAATGCTGGAGACACTGGGGCAGATTGGAGGACACACTGGGGGCAATGCTGGAGACACTGGGGCAGATTGGATGACACATTGGGGGGCAATGCTGGAGACACTGGGGCAGATTGGAGGACACACTGGGGGCAATGCTGGAGACAGTGGGGCAGATTGGAGGACACACTGGGGGCAATGCTGGAGACAGTGGGGCAGATTGGAGGACACACTAAGGGCAATGTTGGAGACACTGGGGCAGATTGGAGGACACACTGGGGGCAATGCTGGAGACAGTGGGGCAGATTGGAGGACACACTGGGGCAATGCTGGAGACTAGGGTTGAGCAAAACGGGTCGTTCATTTTCAAAAGTCGCAGACTTTTGGCTAAGTCGGGTTTCATGAAACCCGATCCGACCCCTGTGCGTGGTCGGCCATGCGGTACGCGACTTTCGCGCCAAAGTCGCGTTTCAATGACGCAAAAAGCGCCATTTCTCAGCCAATGAAGGTGAACGCAGAGTGTGGGCAGCGTGATGACATAGGTCCTGGTCCCCGCCATCTTAGAGAAGGGCATTGCAGTGATTGGCTTGCTGTCTGCGGCGTCACAGGGGCTATAAAGGGGCATTCCCGCCGACCGCCATCTTACTGCTGCTGATCTGAGCTTAGGGAGAGGTTGCTGCCGCTTCGTCAGAAGCAGGGATAGCGTTAGGCAGGGTCCATTAACCACCAAACCGCTTGTTCTGTAGCGATTTCCACTGTCCGACACCACCTTCGGTGTGCAGGGACAGTGGAAGCTACTTTTTTTTTTTTTTTTTTCCTCAGCGCTGTAGCTCATTGGGCTGCCCTAGAAGGCTCCCTGATAGCTGCATTGCTGTGTGTACGCCGCTGTGCAAACAACTGCTTTTTTCAAAGCACAAATCCTCTTGTTCCTTCCTTTCTGCACAGCTATCTTTTTTTTTTGTCCACACTTTTTATTTCATTTGTGCATCAGTCCACTCCTAATTGCTGCCTGCCATACCTGGCTGAGATTACTGCAGGGAGATAGTAATTGTAGGACAGTCCCTGTTTTTTTTTTTTTTTTTGGTTTCTAAATTGTCCCTGAAAAAATCATTTTATTTTATTTGGTTTCTAAATTCTTCCTGAAAAAAATCATTTTATTTTATTTTGTTTCTAACGTCTCCCTGAAAAACAAAAAAAAAACAAAAAAAAAAAAACAGTGGGAGATTAATATTGCCCTTTCTGCTTCTGTGCCAGTCTTGACTCCTGGGTGTGCCATCTCTCTCTCTCAAATTGTGGGCCATAGAAAGCCTATTTTTTTTTTTGCTTGATTTGGGTTCTAAAATCTACCTGTAAAAATCAATAAATCAATCAGTGGGAGATAAATATTGGCCTCTGGGCTTGTGTGCCACTCCTGACTCCTGTGTGTGCCATCTCTCACTCAGTGGGCCACAGAAAGCCTTTTTTTTTTTTTTATTTGGTTTCTAAATTGTCCCTGAAAAAATCATTTTATTTTATTTGGTTTCTAAATTCTTCCTGAAAAAATCATTTTATTTTATTTTGTTTCTAACGTCTCCCTGAAAAAAACAAAAAACAAAAAAAAAACAGTGGGAGATTAATATTGCCCTTTCTGCTTCTGTGCCAGTCTTGACTCCTGGGTGTGCCATCTCTCTCTCTCTCTCTCAAATTGTGGGCCATAGAAAGCCTATTTTTTTTTTTTTGCTTGATTTGGGTTCAAAAATCTACCTGTAAAAATCAATAAATCAATCAGTGGGAGATAAATATTGGCCTCTGGGCTTGTGTGCCACTCCTGACTCCTGTGTGTGCCATCTCTCACTCAGTGGGCCATAGAAAGCCTATTTATTTTTTTGCTTGATTTGGGTTCTAAAATCTACCTGAAAAAATCACTACATCAATCAGTGGGAGAAAAATATTGGCCTCAGGGCTTGTGTGCCACTCCTGACTCCTGTGTGTGCCATCTCTCACTCAGTGGGCCATAGAAAGCCTATTTATTTTTTTGCTTGATTTGGGTTCTAAAATCTACCTGAAAAAATCACTACATCAATCAGTGGGAGAAAAATATTGGCCTCTGGGCTTGTGTGCCACTCCTGACTCCTGTGTGTGCCATCTCTCACTCAGTGGGCCATAGAAAGCCTATTTATTTTTTTGCTTGATTTGGGTTCTAAAATCTACCTGAAAAAATCACTACATCAATCAGTGGGAGAAAAATATTGGCCTCAGGGCTTGTGTGCCACTCCTGACTCCTGTGTGTGCCATCTCTCACTCAGTGGGCCATAGAAAGCCTTTTTTTTTTTTTATTTGGTTTCTAAATTGTCCCTGAAAAAATCATTTTATTTTATTTGGTTTCTAAATTCTTCCTGAAAAAATCATTTTATTTTATTTTGTTTCTAACGTCTCCCTGAAAAAAAAAAAACAGTGGGAGATTAATATTGCCATTTCTGCTTCTGTGCCAGTCTTGACTCCTGGGTGTGCCATCTCTCTCTCTCTCTCTCAAATTGTGGGCCATAGAAAGCCTATTTTTTTTTTTTGCTTGATTTGGGTTCTAAAATCTACCAGTAAAAATCAATAAATCAATCAGTGGGAGATAAATATTGGCCTCTGGGCTTGTGTGCCACTCCTGACTCCTGTGTGTGCCATCTCTCACTCAGTGGGCCATAGAAAGCCTTATTTTTTTTTATTTGGTTTCTAAATTGTCCCTGAAAAAGTCATTTTATTTTATTTTGTTTCTAAATTCTTCCTGAAAAAATCATTTTATTTTATTTTGTTTCTAAAGTCTCCCTGAAAAAAAAAAATAGGTGGGAGATTAATATTGACATTTGTGCTTCAGTGACAGTCCTGCGTGTGTGGCATCTCTCTCATTTGTTGCCACCAACAACAGAGTGTGTAACATTGTGCCTGATTTTCCTTGCGGTCTCACCAACCTGTAAAGGGATATTGAAATCATACTGAAGTTATAGCTCACCGTGTAAGTTGTTTGACAGCAACAAATAAAGTTACTTAGGTTAAGTTTTTAAAACAATGAGGAAGTCTGGTGCAAGAGGTCGTGGCAGTGGCCGTTCATTGTCAGCTGGTAATGATGGTAGTGGTAGTGGAGCATCAGGTGGTCGTGGGAAAAAAAATATTCCACCTAAGTCTGGAGCTGTGGAGCCAGGTTAGTCGTCTGGCTACACAAGGCCTCGAACGCTCTCTTTTCTGGGAGTAGGAAAACCGCTTTTAAAGCCGGAGCAGCAACAGCAAGTTTTGGCTTACCTTGCTGACTCAGCCTCTAGCTCTTTTGCCTCCTCTTCTGAAACTGGTAAATGTAAAAGCAGTGCGTCGCTTGTGGATGTTCACGGTCAGGGACAAGTCGCTTCATTGTCCTCTTCAGCAAAAACAACAACAAGAGAGAAGGATGCAGCAGGCGACACAACGGGTTACTCCATGGAGCTCTTTACACATACCGTCCCTGGCTTACAAAGTGAAACACTTAACAGGCCATGCCCATTACAAGTAGATTCTGACATGGAGTGCACTGATGCACAGCCACAGCCAGACTACAATGCTGGTCCTTTGACTCAGACCACAACATTGCCCTCTCAGGGTACTGATGCACAATCAGACCCTGATGAGACTATGTTGCCCCGTCACGAACGCTATACCACCAACCGACACGGTGACACAGACGAAGTTGCACACGAGCTAGAAGAGGAGGTAATAGATGACCCAGTTGTTGACCCCGATTGGCAGCCATTGGGGGAACAGGGTGCAGGCGGCAGTAGTTCAGAAGCGGAGGTGGAGGAGGGGCCGCAGCACGCATCAACATCGCAACAGGTTTCATCTGCCGGGCCCGTATCTGGCCCAAAACGCGTGTCAAAGCCAAAACCTGTTGGAGGACAGCGTGGCCATCCGGTTAAAGCTCAGTCTGCAATCCCTGAAAAGGGATCCGATGCTAGGAAGAGTGCAGTCTGGCATTTTTTTAAACAACATCCAATTAATCAGCGCAAAGTCATATGTCAAAAATGTTCAACTAGCTTAAGCAGAGGTCAGAATCTGAAAAGTCTCAATACAAGTTGCATGCATAGACATTTAACCACCATGCATTTTCAAGCCTGGACTAACTACCAAATGTCCCTTAAGGTTGTAGCACCCTCGGCCAATGAAGCTAGTCAGCAACGCAACATCCCTTCCGTCACTGTAAGGCCACCATTTTCCGCACCACCGGCAGTATCTGTGCAGGTTTCTTTGCCAGCCAAAAGCAGTCAGGGTCAGGGAATCACCAGTTTTGTAGGAGGAAATATTGCATCTAGGGCACCGGCGGAAACAATACCGTCTCCAACCGTCTCTCAGTCTGCCATGTCCACCGGCACACCCGCTAGTTCCACGATCTCCAGCTCTCCAGTCCAGCTCACCCTACATGAGACTCTGGTTAGAAAAAGGAAGTACTTATCCTCGCATCCGCGTACACAGGGTTTTAACGCCCACATAGCTAGACTAATCTCGTTAGAGATGATGCCCTACCGGTTAGTTGAAAGCGAAGCTTTCAAAGCCCTGATGGAGTACGCTGAACCACGCTACGAGCTACCCAGTCGACACTTTTTTTCCAGAAAAGCCATCCCAGCCCTGCACCAGCATGTTAAACAGCGCATCGTCCATGCACTCAGGCAATCTGTGAGTACAAAGGTGCACCTGACTACAGATGCATGGACCAGTAGGCATGGCCAGGGACGTTACGTGTCCATCACGGCACACTGGGTGAATGTGGTGGATGCAGGGTCCACAGGGGACATCAATTTCGTGACAGTTGTGCCTAGCCCACGGACTAGGAAACAGTTGGCTGTAGGCGTTCGCACCCCCTCCTCCTCCTCCGCGTCCTCCTGCAGAAGCGACAGCTCTTCCACGGACCGCAGTCGGCCAACCACTCCATCGGCAGCTGACACTGTTGCACACCAGTTGTCCCATTATGGGCCAGCTACTGGCAAGCGTCAGCAGGCTGTATTGGCTATGAAGTGTTTGGGCGACAACAGACACACCGCGGAAGTTCTGTCCGAGTTCTTGCAACAAGAAACGCAGTCGTGGCTGGGCACAGTAGATCTTGAGGCAGGCAAGGTAGTGAGTGATAACGGAAGGAATTTCATGGCTGCCATCTCCCTTTCCCAACTGAAACACATTCCTTGCCTGGCTCACACCTTAAACCTGGTGGTGCAGTGCTTATTGAAAACTTATCCTGGGTTCTCCGACCTGCTCCTCAAAGTGCGTGGACTTTGCTCACATATTCGACGTTCGCCTGTACACTCCAGCCGTATGCAGACCTATCAGCGGTCTTTGAACCTTCCCCAGCATCGCCTAATCATAGACGTTGCAACAAGGTGGAACTCAACACTGCACATGCTTCAGAAACTGTGCCAACAGAGGCGGGCTGTTATGTTTTTGTGGGAGGATACACATACACGGGCAGGCAGTAGGATGGCAGACATGGAGTTGTCAGGTGTGCAGTGGTCGAAGATACAAGACATGTGTCAAGTCCTTCAGTGTTTTGAGGAATGCACACGGCTGGTTAGTGCAGACAACGCCATAATAAGCATGAGCATCCCCCTAATGTGTCTGCTGATGCAAAGTTTGACGCACATAAAGGATCAGGCGTCTGCACCAGAGGAAGAGGAAAGCCTTGATGACAGTCAGCCATTGTCTGGTCAGGGCAGTGTACAGGACGAGGTAGCGGGCGAAGAGGAGGTGGAGGACGAGGAGGATGATGGGGATGAGTATATTTTTAATGAGGAAGCTTTCCCGGGGGCACTGGAAATTGGTTGCGTGGCAAGGCCGGGTTCTGGTTTTTTGAGGGACACAAGTGACGTAGATTTGCCTGAAACTGCCCCTCAACCAATCACAACCGCAGATTTGACAACTGGAACTTTGGCCCACATGGTGGATTATGCCTTACGTATCCTCAAAAGGGACACACGCATTACGAAAATGATGAACGATGACGATTACTGGTTGGCCTGCCTCCTTGATCCACGCTATAAAGGCAAATTGCAAAATATTATGCCACATGAGAACTTGGAACTAATATTAGCAACCAATCAACTCTTGTTGACCGTTTGCTTCAGGCATTCCCAGCACACAGCGCACGTGATCGTTCTCACACGAGCTCCAGGGGGCAGCAGACCAGGAGTGTTAGGGGTGCACACATCAGAAGTGGCATTGGACAGAGGGGTTTTCTGACCAGGTTGTGGAGTGATTTTGCTATGACCGCAGACAGGACAGGTACTGCTGCATCAATTGAAAGTGACAGGAGACAACATTTGTCCAGTATGGTTACTAACTATTTTTCATCCCTTATCGATGTTCTCCCTCAACCGTCATTCCCATTTGATTACTGGGCATCAAAATTAGACACCTGGCCAGAATTGGCAGAATATGCATTGCAGGAGCTTGCTTGCCCGGCAGCTAGTGTCCTATCAGAAAGAGTATTCAGTGCTGCAGGTTCAATATTAACCGAAAAAAGGACTCGTCTGGCTACCCAAAATGTTGATGATCTAACATTCATTAAAATGAACCACAACTGGATTTCGAATTATTTTGCCCCACCTTGCCCGGCTGACACCTAGCTTTCCTATGAAAAGCTCTTGCCTGTGGACTACTGTGAATTACTTTTTTAATGTCTAATTTGCTGCAGCTGATTGTCCAGCATACGACATGTTTACACCTCCCTAAATGGCCAAACTCCCCACAAGGGGCCGTGGTATCGCGACTTGGCGCAAGCAACCGTGAGAGTGCTGTTTGTCTTAAGAGGTGGGTGTGCCCGCTTTTGGTCGACGGCAATGCCACTGGGTCCCTCATAGTACAATAAAGTGTCTCTGGCGGTGGTGGTGCGCACCCAACGTCAGACACACTGTTGTAACATGAGGGGCCCTGGGCCTGTACCGCCGGACACAAGAGAGTTCACCCACCCCCAGGTCAAACATTGCTCTACCACTTCCACAGTTATCTCTCACACTTCCACCAATGTTTAGTCTATGCGCTGACATCCTTCCATTCCTGCCACTGACAATACCATTGTGTTGACATGTATGATGGTACTTAACATAGTCAGGGGCAGTGTCCTCTATTTACCACAGTAAATACTTTGCGTTAAATTAGTAGGTCTGAAACTACGCAGAGGATCCCACCCCTGAACCTAATGATTGCACCCTTTAGTGTTTTCGTTTTGTTTTAATGCGAGACATTCACATTTATTTATTGTTTTGGACTACTAAGGCAGACACTCATTACAATCGGCCTCCACTGACCTGTCTACTGCTGCCCGTGTACCCCTGGAACCAATTTTAAATTGCCTACAGCCAGCCCATTTTATTATGTTAGGCCTTCGAAGCCTGTCTGCTGTCCCTCCTTCCACTAGGCCTCCACTGACCTGTCTACTGCTGCCCGTGTACCCCTGGAAACAATTTTAAATTGCCTACAGCCAGCCAATTTTATTATGTTAGGCCTTCGAAGCCTGTCTGCGGTCCCTCCTTCCACTAGGCCTCCACTGACCTGTCTACTGCTGCCCGTGTACCCCTGGAACCAATTTTAAATTGCCTACAGCCAGCCCATTTTATTATGTTAGGCCTTCGAAGCTTGTCTGCTGTCCCTCCTTCCACTAGGCCTCCACTGACCTGTCTACTGCTGCCCGTGTACCCCTGGAACCAATTTTAAATTGCCTACAGCCAGCCCATTTTATTATGTTAGGCCTTCGAAGCCTGTCTGCTGTCCCTCCTTCCACTAAGCCTCCACTGATCTGTCTACTGCTGCCCGTGTACCCCTGGAACCAATTTTAAATTGCCTACAGCCAGCCCATTTTATTATGTTAGGCCTTCGAAGCCTGTCTGCGGTCCCTCCTTCCACTAGGCCTCCACTGACCTGTCTACTGTTGCCCGTGTACCCCTGGAACCAATTTTAAATTGCCTACAGCCAGCCCATTTTATTATGTTAGGCCTTCGAAGCCTGTCTGCGGTCCCTCCTTCCACTAGGCCTCCACTGACCTGTCTACTGTTGCCCGTGTACCCCTGGAACCAATTTTAAATTGCCTACAGCCAGCCCATTTTATTATGTTAGGCCTTCGAAGCCTGTCTGCTGTCCCTCCTTCCACTAGGCCTCCACTGACTTGTCTACTGCTGCCCGTGTACCCCTGGAACCAATTTTAAATTGCCTACAGCCAGCCCATTTTATTATGTTAGGCCTTCGAAGCCTGTCTGCTGTCCCTCCTTCCACTAGGCCTCCACTGACCTGTCTACTGCTGCCCGTGTACCCCTGGAACCAATTTTAAATTGCCTACAGCCAGCCCATTTTATTATGTTAGGCCTTCAAAGCCTGTCTGCGGTCCCTCCTTCCACTAGGCCCCCACTGACCTGTCTACTGCTGCCCGTGTACCCCTGGAACCAATTTTAAATTGCCTACAGCCAGCCCATTTTATTATGTTAGGCCTTCGAAGCCTGTCTGCGGTCCCTCCTTCCACTAGGCCTCCACTGACCAGACCACTGCTGCCCGTGTACCCCTGGAACCAATTTTAAAATGCCTACAGTCCAATATTTTTTTAAGTTAGGCCTTTGAAGCCTGTCTGCGGCCCGTTCTTTCCACTACTACTACACTGACCAGTGTACTGCTGCCCGTGTACCCCTGGAACCAATGTTAGAGTGCCTACAGTCCAATTTTTTTTTATGTTAGGCCTTTGAAGCCTGTCTGCGGCCCGTTCTTTCCACTACTACTACACTGACCAGTGTACTGCTGCCCGTGTACCCCTGGAACCAATGTTAAAGTGCCTACAGTCCAATTTTTTTTTATGTTAGGCCTTTGAAGCCTGTCTGCGGCCCGTTCTTTCCACTACTACTACACTGACCTGTGTACTGCTGCCCGTGTACCCCTGGAACCAATGTTAAAGTGCCTACAGTCCAATATTTCTTTAAGTTAGGCCTTTGAAGCCTGTCTTCGGCCCGTTCTTTCCACTACTACTACACTGACCAGTGTACTGCTGCCCGTGTACCCCTGGAACCAATGTTAAAGTGCCTACAGTCCAATATTTTTTTAAGTTAGGCCTTTGAAGCCTGTCTGCGGCCCGTTCTTTCCACTACTACTACACTGACCTGTGTACTGCTGCCCGTGTACCCCTGGAACCAATGTTAAAGTGCCTACAGTCCAATTTTTTTTTATGTTAGGCCTTTGAAGCCTGTCTGCGGCCCGTTCTTTCCACTACTACTACACTGACCAGTGTACTGCTGCCCGTGTACCCCTGGAACCAATGTTAAAGTGCCTACAGTCCAATATTTTTTTAAGTTAGGCCTTCGAAGCCTGTCTGCGGCCCGTTCTTTCTACTACTACTACACTGACCAGTGTAGTGCTGCCTGTGTACCCCTGGAACATATTTTTTATTGCATAGAGCATCCTTTTTTTAACAAAGTCTGTCTTCGGTCCACTATTGAAATTGTCCTCCACTGCCAGAGCAATGCTGCCTGTGTACCCCTGTAACCTTTTTTAAGCTGCAGTGAGCCACATTTTTGGTTTAAGGCCTACTACCTGTGTCTGTCTGCGACACTCAATTCAGCTGTGTTCCTTTTAAAAAAGCTGAGCGTCAATAGTCTTGTTTTCAGCCTCTAGGAATTTTAAAACTGCATTGGGGGTACAACTTTGGTAGGGCCTACTAACGGTGTCTGCCACCCCAAGGTGTTCCCAAGGTTTCGTCCACATTGCTTCGATCTTCCTACTCTCGTTTAGTAGTTGGTGAAAACTACACTGCATTAGGCCTACAAATTGGGTATGAGGTGTAGAGACTGTTCCACTCCAAGGTGTTCTCCAAGTTGCCTTTCCTGAGCTTCTATCTTCAGGCTCTCGTTTAGTAGTTGTTGGAAACTACACTGCATTAGGCCTACAAATTGGGTATGGGGTGTAGAGAGATGGTGTGTTCCACTCCAAGGTGTTCCCCAGGTTTCGTCCACATTGCTTCGATCATCCTACTCTCGTTTAGTAGTTGGTGAAAACTACACTGCATTAGGCCTACAAATTGGGTATGGGGTGTAGAGACGGTGTGTTCCACTCCAAGGTGTTCCCCAGGTTTCCTCGCTATTGCTTCGATCTTAATGCTCTCGTTTAGTAGTTGTTGGAAACTACACTGCATTAGGCCTACACATTTGGTATGGGGTGTAGAGACGGTGTCTTACACTCCAAGGTGTTCTCCAGGTTGCCTTTCCTGAGCTTCTATCTTCAGGCTCCTGTTAAATAGTGCTTAAATGGAACAACTGCATTTGGCGTACTAGTTGGTTTGGGGCCTACTAACAGTGTCTGCCGCTCCTTGCTGTTCTCCTGGTTTCCTGTCCTGAAAATCCATTTTCAGGCTCTCGTTAATAAGTTGTTAATGTTAGACTGCATTTGGCCTACTAGTTGGGTTGGAGCCTACTATCGGTGTCTGCCACTCCTTGCTGTTCTCCTCCACTGAACAAAGCTGTGCCGCCTGTTTACTACGGTTGCCAATTTTGAACTGCATTTCGACTACTTACTGATTTGGGCCTACTCTCTGTGTCAGCCTGTCATTCCTGTTGTCCTCCACTGCAATGCCCCCTGGTTAGTCCTGTGTTACCAATTTTGAACTGCATTTAGCCAACTTTATTCTTTGGGCCTATATCTGTGTTTCCTCCTCATCCTGCCCATTGCCCAGCCAGTGATAGATGAGTCTGCTGGTACATTGACCCATAACGCAAAATTCCCCGTGCACGCTACACAGCAAGATTGTGACCCTGCTGAAAGTCAGGTTCCTCTTCCCGCATACCATACCACCTTACACGGGGACAAAGAGGAAGGTGCAGATGAAAGTGCAGGTTCCTTCATCAGGTGGGGGGAGGAATAGAAGTTGGCAACGTCACTGGCACAGGGCCTCTCATAGTACGCAAAAGTTTTGCTGCCGGTGAGAGTCGCCCCCGCCGTGCAAACACACTGCTGTACTTTGAGGGGCCCTGTGCCAGTGCCAATGCCAACGAGTGGGCCCCCCTGCTTGCTCAGGTTCACAGCACTTGCAAAGTTGAAATACTTACCTCTCCCTGCTCCACTGCCGTGACGTGGTCCAGATTTCCTGGGCCCACTAATTACTTGAACCAGCCCTACCCCCCACAACTTTAGCCAAATGACCCCCAACTTCCAATGCCTAACTATTATTATAAGGTAAATTAAGATTGACAAGCTTCTGTAACAAGAATGGATGTTTTTGCCATTAAAATGGGCAGTGTAGGTGTTTTCCTGGCCTCCACTCACTGCCGACTATGCTCCCCCATTGACTTGCATTGGGTTTCGTGTTTCGGTCGATACCCGACTTTTCGCGATAATCGGCCGATTCCACTCGACTCGACTTCTAAGATAGTCGGGTTTCGCGAAACACGGCTCGACTCTAAAAAGGTCAAGGTCGCTCAACCCTACTGGAGACAGTGGGGCAGATTGGAGGACACACTAAGGGCAATGCTGGAGACACTGGGGCAGATTGGAGGACACACTGGGGGCAATGCTGGAGACAGTGGGGCAGATTGGAGGACACTGGGGGTCAATGCTGGAGACACTGGGGCAGATTGGAGGACACACTGGGGGCAATGCTGGAGACAGTGGGGCAGATTGGAGGACACACTGGGGGCAATGCTGGAGACAGTGGGGCAGATTGGAGGACACACTAAGGGCAATGCTGGAGACACTGGGGCAGATTGGAGGACACACTGGGGGCAATGCTGGAAACACTGGGGCAGATTGGAGGACACACTAAGGGCAATGCTGGATACACTGGGGCAGATTGCTGAACACATGGGGCAATGCTGGAGGACACACTGGGGCATATGATTGCTGGACATACTGAGGCAATGCTGGAGACACTGGGGGCAATGCTGGAGGACACACTGGGGCAGATGATTGCTGGAGACACTGGTGCAATGCTGGAGACACTGGTGCAATGCTGGAGACACTGGGGCAGATTGCTGGACACACTGTCTGGGGGCAATGCTGGACACACTGGGGCAGATTGCTGGACACTGGGGCAATATGGTGGACATACTGGGGCAGATTGCTGGACACACTGGGGGTATTATGCTTGACACACTGGGGCAGATTTCTGGACACACTGGGGGCAGGACTGGAGGCATGGGCAGAATGTAGATACGGGGCATGATTGGAGACACGGGGCAGAATGAAAGACATGGGGCAGGATTGGATCATGGGGCAGGATGGATACAGTGGAGACAGATGGGGCAGGATGGGGAGATCACATGGGGTAGAATGGATACTCATGAGGGCAGGATGCGAGAACATATGGCTGGAGCCAGGAATGGGATAAATGGGGCCAGGATGGGGAATATTATTACCATAAGGGCTAATTAAGGGATATTATTACGGCAGTGATGTATTTATTTTATTTTTTGAGTATACTGTTTTAAATGGGGGGGGGGGGGCGGTCCTGTTACTGTGCAGAGTGACACTATCGCCTTTTTTTCTTCATGTGGTGTAATGTAGAAGTTGTGAAAAATTAAGTAACGTGTTCTGCAATCGGAGCTTGAGATAACTGTGTTATTTCCTGCAGAAACGAGTCCCGGCTGGAAGAAATTATGGCGGTCTGTGCTGGATGAAAGATGGAGGACTTCACCTAGAGACGTCACTGGTGAGTCAGTGTTACCTATACACTGACACTATGCACTGTATACTATATACAGAGGTCCTGTGTACAATGTCACCAGTGGTCACTGTATTGCCTATACATTATATACAGAGCTCCTGTGTATAATGTCTCCAGTGATCTCTGTATTACCTCTACACAGACACTGCATACTAAGTATAGATCTCCTGTGAATACTGGCACTTATGGTGATAGTATTGTGTTTTTGTTTTTTTATTAATGATCAGCATTGTAGGATTCAGTTCCTATGTGGTGGTAATATGTGGTCTGGAAATGGTGTTGTGGTATTTGCCCCTTGTATGTGCTATTTGGTCACCAAGTGGTGGTAAGGTAATATGTGGTCTTGACATGGTGCAGTGGTATTTGTTCCTTGTATGTGATATTATTCGATCACTGTGGTTGTAATTTGTGGTCTCGTCATGGTTCGGTGGTATTTGTTCCTTGTATGTGATATTGGTCAAAATAGACCTAAATTGTATTGCATATTTTAACAAATATTTAATAGGTTACAGTAGAGTAGGGCCCGGCCATTTTTCTGGAATAATCTGGTTCAGGTATAACATGACCCCCGTCACATGACCCCCATCACATGACCCCCGTCACATGACGCCCGTCACATGACCAGGGGGGCCCACAGTGTCTGAACAGCCCGGGGCCCTGGCTACCCTTAATCCACCCCTGCCGGCGTCACACTAGAGAGTTTTACGGACGTATGAGAGGCGCAAAAACAATGCATTGCACTCGGACCAATGATTCTTTATGGGGCAGCTCCTATCTGCCGTATGTTTCGCAGCCGTATTTTACGGGCGTAGAAAATCGCAGCATGCTGCGTTTGTCAGCATATTGCGCAAAAATTCTTCCAATGAAAGTCTTGCCAACCTTGCCAAAGGATTAAATACAGAACACTGTTTTGGGAACATTTCTGCGTATTGCGCAAGTAAAAAACGGACCGTATTTTCCTACGCCAAGTGTGATGCTGGCCTGAGATAAATAGATAGATAAATAGATAGATAGATAGATAGATAGATAGATAGATAGATTGTGAAAAGTCTTTTCAGAGGGTCATTTATTATTCAACCCCTCAACCCACCAGAATTCTGTTTGGTTCCCCTAAAGTATTAAAAAGTAGTTCAGGCACAAAGAACAATGAGCTTCACATGTTTGGATTAATTATCTCTTTTTCCAGCCTTTTCTGACTATTTAAGACCCTCCCCAAACTTGTGAACAGCACTCATACATGGTCAACATGGGAAAGACAAAGGAGCATTCCAAGGCCATCAGAGACAAGATCGTGGAGGGTCACAAGGCTGGCAAGGGGTACAAAACCCTTTCCAAGGAGTTGGGCCTACCTGTCTCCACTGTTGGGAGCATCATCCGGAAGTGGAAGGCTTATGGAACTACTGTTAGCCTTCCACGGCCTGGACAGCCTTTGAAAGTTTCCTCCCGTGCTGAGGCCAGGCTTGTCCGAAGAGTCAAGGCTAACCCAAGGACAACAAGGAAGGAGCTCCGGGAAGATCTCATGGCAGTGGGGACATTGGTTTCAGTCAATACCATAAGTAACGTACTCCACCGCAATGGTCTCCGTTCCAGACGAGCCCGTAAGGTACCTTTACTTTCAAAGCGTCATGTCAAGGCTCGTCTACAGTTTGCTCATGATCACTTGGAGGACTTTGAGACTGACTGGTTCAAGGTTCTCCTTCTCTGATGAGACCAAGATCGAGATCTTTGGTGCCAACCACACACGTGACGTTTGGAGACTGGATGGCACTGCATACGACCCCAAGAATACCATCCCTACAGTCAAGCATGGTGGTGGCAGCATCATGCTGTGGGGCTGTTTCTCAGCCAAGTGGCCTGGCCATCTGGTCCGCATCCATCGGAAGATGGATAGCACGGCCTACCTGGAGATTTTGGCCAAGAACCTCCGCTCCTCCATCAAGGATCTTAAGATGGGTCGTCATTTCATCTTCCAACAAGACAACGACCCAAAGCACACAGCCAAGAAAACCAAGGCCTGGTTAAAGAGGCAAAAAATCAAGGTGTTGCAGTGGCCTAGTCAGTCTCCTGACCTTAACCCAATTGAAAACTTGTGGAAGGAGCTCAAGATTAAAGTCCACATGAGACACCCAAAGAACCTAGATAACTTGGAGAAGATCTGCATGGAGGAGTGGGCCAAGATAACTCCAGAGACCTGTGCCGGCCTTATCAGGTCTTATAAAAGACGATTATTAGCTGTAATTGCAAACAAAGGTTATTCCACAAAATATTAAACCTAGGGGTTGAATAATAATTGACCCACACTTTTATGTTTAAAATTTATAAAAATTTAACTGAGCAACAAAACTTTTTGGTTTGTAAGATTTATGCATCTGTTAATAAATCCTGCTCTTGTTTGAAGTTTGAAGGCTCTAACTTATTTGCATCTTATTAAACCTGCTAAATCTGCAGGGGGTTGAATACTACTTGTAGGCACTGTATATGGATAGTTAGGCTACTTTCACACATCAGTTTGTTTCTGTCAGGCAGGATCCGGCCAACTTTTGAAAAAACGTTTTTTTTTTTAAAAGAGAGCGAACGAAAAATGTGCATGATATTAATTGAAACGTGCATGAAAAAACGGATTCGGAGGGCGGATTCATCATTTAACAACTCAGTTTCATAAGTTTTTTGCCAGATCCACTGCTGTGCGTTTTTTCGCTGGACAGAAAAATCGTTCCTCTGTATGTGTTTTCCGTCCGGCAGAAACAGCTTTTTTGACGGATCCGGCAAAAAACGGATGAAAAGTGTGACCATCAGGCGCAATCCGGCGCTAATACAACTCTATGGAAAAAATGGGTCCAGCAGAAAAAAAAAACGGATCTTTTTTTTCAAAACTCGCCGTATTGTGCCTGGCGGCAAAAACCTGATGTGTGACATTAGCCAGATAGATATATGGATAAAAACATCTATGTATCTACTATATAATTGTGTGAGGGTCAGAAATCCCAAATTGCTGATTGGTCGTGGCCAGGGGCCGCGACCAATCAGCTATGGGCACAGTCCGGCCGTGAAATGGCCACTCCCTACTCCCCTGCCGTCAGTGCCCGCTCCATACTCCCCCCAGTCAGCGCCCGCCACCCACATAGCGTTGTAGCAGTCCGTTACACCGACTGCGTTACACCGCGGCATAACGCGGTATAACGCAGTCTGTTAACGCTGCTATTAACCCTGTGTGACAAACTTTTTACTATTGATGCTGCCTATGCAGCATCAATAGTAAAAGATCTAATGTTAAAAATAATAAAAAACAAAAAAAATCGTGATGTACTCACCTTCCAGGGCCTTTCCCACTCCTCACGACGCTCCAGGCCATGCATTCCAGTCTCACAAGATGATGATGTACCCAATGCGTTAGAATCGGGCCACCATCTAGTCTATAGATATATCTATAGATATATCCAAAGATAGGCTGATGTTGAATAATGAACAGAAAGAAAAAAACGGCGTGGGAGCCAGAGGGGGAAAGCCGACGGCCGGGGGCCAATATTTGTAGCCTGGGAAGGGGTTAATACCCATGGCCCCTTTCCAGGCTATGAATATCAGCTCGCAGCTGTCTGCGTAGCCTTTCCTGGCTATTAAAATAGGGGGACCCCAAAAAAAATGACGTGGGGGTCCCCCTATATTTTATAGCCATAAAGGCTATGCAGACAGCTGCAAGCTGATATTCATAGCCTAGAGAGGGGCCATGGATATTGGTCTCCCCCCAGCTACAAACACCAGTCCGCAGCCGCCCCAGAAATGGCACATCTGTAAGATGTGCCAATTCCGGCACTTAGCCCCTCTCTTCCCACTCCCGTGTAGCGGTGGGATATGGGATAATAAGGGGTTAATGTCATCTTGCTATTGTAAGGTGACATTAAGCCGGGTTAATAATGGAGAGGCGTCAATAAGACGCCTATCCATTATTAATCCTACAGTAGTGAAATAGTTAAAAAAAGACACAGCCAGAAAAAAGTATTTCATTTTTCTTAATTTCACCATACTTACCATACTTCAGCACCTGCAAAAAAAGTAAAATAATAAACCGTATACTCCCTGTCAGACGCAATCCAATAAATAACGAGTGTCCCACGACAATCTCCCCTATAGAACAGTGACATCGGGTGATGTCACTTCTCTATAGGACCCTCAGTGACACACTGACAGGAGACAATGGCTCCTGCAGTGCATCACTGAGAGGTTACCTTAGTTCACTGGTCTCAATTTATGGCAAAAGCTGCGTGGGAACTTTCTCACACAGCAATGCCAAAAGTGAGACTTGGGACTATTTTTTTACAGTGGCGGAGGAATACAGGATACCCTCCTCCCGTCATTGTATTCCTGGAGCCCCTAGAGAGCAGTCGCATCAGCTGATGCTGCTGTTCTCCACGGGAGATCGTCGTGGGACACTCGTGAATTTCTGCGGATCAGGGAGTATATTGTTTGTTATTTTAATCTTTTTTACAGGTGACACTGGCTGCGGGGAACAAAGTGACAAGTGATGGTGAGTATAAACTCTATGTTATATGTATTGTATGTCTATATGTATGTATTGTATGTAATGTATGAATGTACTGTATGTATGAATGTAGTATGTATGTAGTATGTATGTAGTATCTATGTAGTACTGTATGTATGTAGTATGTATGTTGTATGTATGTAGTATTTATATAGTATGTTGTATGTATGTAGTATGTATGTTGTATGTATGTATGTAGTATGTTGTATGTAGTATGTTGTATGTATGTAGTATGTATGTTGTATGTATGTAGTATGTATGTAGTATGTATGCAGTATGTATGTTGTATGTATGTAGTATGTCGTATGCAGTATGTATGTATGTAGTATGTTGTATTTATGTAGTATGTTGTATGTATGTAGTATGTTGTATGTTCGTGGTTTTTTTTTACATTCAACACATTAGCCGGATGATGGGACTACTACTGTCCCATCATTGGCTAATGTGTCAATCACTGTCACTGTAGCAGGCATCGACCGATGGGACTTGTAGTCCCATTGGACGATGCCTGCACGCGCACACACCCCCAAGGACCCCCGACAGACCACCGCAGACCCCCCACAGCCTGGCCAGACACCCCGCAGCCCGGCACAGACCCCCCGCAGCCCGGCACAGACCCCCGCAGCCCGGCACAGATCCCCGCAGCCCAGCACAGACCCCCCGCAGCCCGGCACAGACCCCCCACAGCCCGGCACAGACCCCCCGCAGCCCGGCACAGACCCCCGCAGCCCGACACAGACCCCCTGCAGCCCTGCACAGATGCCCGACAACCCTGTGATCCCTGCAGACCCCCGCGATCGCCCCGCAGACCACCACAAACACCCGCACATCTTCCCCGCATACACACAGTCTCCGCCCACACACACAGACTCTGCCCACACTCCACCCACGCACTCCTCCCCCCTCCCGATCTGCAGCGTTTCCCACAGCAAAACCACAGATCTTTTTTAGATCTGCGGTTTTGCTGCGGATGTGCTCGACTCAATGGAAGTCAATGGGTGCAGAAAGGCTGCAGATCAGCACAAATAAATGACATGCTCCTTCTTTTAACCCGCAGCATTTTCAGTGCGGAGTTTTCTGCACCATTAGCACAGCACTTTTTCCATTGATTTACATTGTACTGTAAATCACTTGCGTATCTGCAGCGTTTCTGCACGGATCTGCAGGAAATCCACAACATGTGCACATAGCCTATGTGAGTTGGTGTCTGGAATATAACTTTCTTCTGATTACACCACCTTATGGTATATCACATAGTGCCTGAATAATCCAATCATACAGTGTACAAATAAAACTATTAGACTTTAGTTACAACTCCCAAATGAATAAACTAGGCAATAAAGTAGCATCCTGTGTCATCGGAGTTGGTGACATTGTCTTCAATATTAGCAGTTGTTGGCTGTGATTGCACATATTGCACTTCCTTAATGACAGCTGTGAAAGCAATTCTTAGCACTATAATAACAGCTCCTACAGGTATATTTTCTCATTTCCAAGATTATTTGTGGCCAAAACTTTATAGTTACACAGAGATTTTGGAATGAAAGGCTTAAAATGTCATACATTATGTCACAGACGCTATACTGGGTCCACGTGGTGTTTTTTAACTGTTTGGTAACGTATCTAAACAGATGAGTCCAGGACTTGATAAAGGCTGTGTGATGTGTGTTACTACTCCAACAGTCAACTGACCCTGCAGCCAATCATTGGCCTCAGCGGTCACGTGCGTGAATGGCAGGTTATCACTTCTTGTCCTGGTGAGATTACCAGGAGTGGTGAGGAATGGAGTGGTAAGTAATACTTAGTTCTGTATTTTATTGCAATCCTTTAATTTGAACAGTTTTAAAAAATATTGCAGGAAGCCTCTTTAGTTTGAAAATATTTGTACAATTCTGGTGATCCGGCACACAAGACAATTATAATACTGGATTAGTGGAATTTAAATTGGATTGGGCACTAGAAAACCTAGGCCAATCATAACTGAGGGGATGAGGGCTTTTAAGAGACCCTTGGAAATTTTCTCACATACGGCTGAATGAGTCTAATTCTAGAGGCTTTCCAAATTTTAATTTTTTGGGATTGTTGGGTGAATCTGGATTAAAAATGTATTTTGGTGCCACTGAAACAGCTAATCTGTAATGCCTGGCCATTTGGTGTCCGAGTAAAGGAAATTCCTCGGCTGGTGTTATGCAGTCAGATGTTTATAAATTCAGCTGGTGCAAGCATCTAAGACGGGCGTCCAAAAGCCACATAGTTATTATCACACTGCATGTGCAGAGTAACGCCAAAAACACAGAAGGATTTCTCTGTAAACTGTGGACTAGACATAATGGGATTGGTTATCTGAACGTCCAAATTACGCACGAAAAGCTTATCGGCCAAGACAACATCTTATCTCTTCCCCACAGATGTTTTGCTAGTAGAAGGTGCGTATACAGAAGTGTGAGGCTGTCAGCAGATCCGGAGTGTGAACTGCACCAGGCTGTCCGTCCTATCACAGGATAATGTCTTATTCTCTACCAGGAGCAGAATAGACCCCACAGGGGCTTCCCATAAAGGTAAGTGCATCCTATAAATCTCAATAGTAAAACAACTAATAAAACTGACTGCTCAGAAATATGTTATAGAAGGTGCTCTCCTGTTATAGAAAGCTTGGTTTCCTCGCAAAAATGTTATTTTTGCCCCAAATTTTGCATTTTCAACAGGGTAACAGGAGAAATTGCACCATACAGTTTGTAGTGCAATTGCTCCTGAGTATGCCGATACCCCATATGTGGGGGAATAATAATTTTGAGGCATGGTGCAAAGCTCAGAAGGGAAGAGGCGTCATATTGGAGTTCAGATTTTGCTGTAATGATTTGGGGGTGCCATGTCACATTGGCAGAGCCGCTGAGGTGCTAGAACAACAGAAACCCAATATATGTGAACTCATTTTACAAACTATAGTCCCCAATGAATTCATCTAGTGGTGCAGTGATCATATTGACATATGATGAAGAGAGAATAAATTACATTTTTACCTCTAAAATGCTGTTTTAGCCCCAAGTTTTAAATTTTTCTAAGGGCTAATAGGATTTTTTTCTACAACAAACTAAGGTCCATTTTTTCCTGAGTGCGCCAATACCCTACATTTAATCGGGAAATATTTTTCAGGCACAGTGCAAAGCTCAGAAGGCAAAGAGCACCAAATTTTATTGTTATAGTTTGCAGGTGCCATGACCCACTGACCCCATTTTAAACACTACACCTCTCAATGAATTCATCTGGGGGTGCAGTGATCATATTGACACCATGGGTTTGTCACAGAATTTTATACCATTGAGGAGTGAAGAAAAAATAACTACCTTTTTAAAAACAAAATTTTGTTTTAGTCCCAGATTTTACATTTTCACATAAGAAGTGGGTAAAAATGACACCAAAACTTGTCCCACAATTTCTACTGAACGTGGCAATACCCCATATGTGGCTGTACAGTACTACTTAGGCTACGTTCACATTTGCGGTGTTGGGCGCAGCGTCGTCGACGCATACCGACGCAGGCGTCATGCACCCCTATCTTTAACATGGGGGGCGCATGGACATGCACCGGTATGCGTTGTATTGCGTTTTACGACGCTTGCGTCATATTGACGCACAGACAGGGCGCAGAAAACGCTACTTGTAGAGTTTTCCCTGCGCCGAAATTCCTGCTCTGTACGATCTTATGACAACGCATGCGTCGCAAAACGCTGCGTTGTGTACATGCGTTGTTGGTTGCGTCGCCGACGCTGCGCCCAACAACGCAAATGTGAACGTTACCTTAGGCATATGGAGAGACTCGGGAGGAATGGAGCAATATTTGCCTACTGGAGCGCAGATTTTCCTAGAACAGTTTGCGGACTCCATATATAGATCCTCTATTTGCTAGAAGAGCAAAATCCCTCCTCAAGTGACCCCATTTTTTAAACTATACCCCTTGGGGAATTTATCTACAGGTGTAGTGACGATTTTGACTACATTGGTATTTTCCAGCAACAAGCAGCAATGAATGTTGCAGAATGAAAATTGCAAACTGCAGTTGTAGTGACCAGTATGCTGTAGTAACCAGTACATTGTAGTCATCAGTACGTTATACCCAGCCTGTGCTTCTGGAGGCATGCACCCTTAAGTTCGGCAGGCTCTTATCACTACAGAAATGCCAAACGTGGATGCAATATGTGGTTTTGGTACACTGTGGGGCTCAGAAGGGAGAGGGGCATTTGGATTTGAGAGTGGAGAATTTGCTGAATATTTTTTGGCAGGTGAGGAGCCATTTTTCTTTTTCAGAGCCTTTATGCTACCAGTAACTTGGAAGCCTCTATATTTCTATTAATAGGTGACAGACCTGAGTGAGGGCTTGCTTTTTTGTGGATTGAGTTGAAGCTTATATTGGGAACATTTTACATAACGTTAGGGATCACAGTTATCCGGCTCTCTACGCTGAGCACTTACTTTGGGGTTTCCATCTGTCTCTGAGTGACGTGATTCAGATGAAACCGCCAAGTGATCCATTCACTATAATAAGGTAGAACAGTTATTCTGGACTCCATCTGGCCTCTTTTCAGCAGTGCCCTTTTTTCAGAAGTGCATAAAACTGTGGCCGACAGCACATTTATGCAATCCTAAAAAGATGGACATCGCCAGAACACAGGTCATATGGCATCCACAGTGCCTCCATCTGCCTCATTATAGGGAATCTTCCACCAGAGGTTCCGTCTAAATCATGTATTTCAGAGATTTACACGGAAACCCTGGTGCAAGTGCTCAGCGCAGTGTACAGGATAAATGTGCACCGAGCCTTACTGGGATCTTTAGGAGGCAGAATGAAAAAATGAACAGCAGGTGAAGAATTGATTTTATTTATTTTTTGCGCCATTCCTCGTGCGGTATAAGTGATTAGGTGACTTCATTCTTCGGGTTAGTGCAATTACAGAGATACCAGATTTATATTGGGTTTTTATGTTTAGCTGCTGTCACACACTAAAAGATGCTTTTTATTGTCTTTTATTGGATTTTGATCACCGGTGCCCAAACTTTTACATGCCACTGTGTATACACCCCAATAAGCATTTCTTCACAACAATTTCTACTTCAATGTCACATACTGCATCAGCCTTTTCTATAGCATTTTGCCAATGGGTTCTTTATTTTGGACAATGTTAGATTAATTACAGTAATGAACCTGCAATAATAAAAACCTTAGGCAAATGGGCGATGAAACAATTTGCACAGCATCACTAGTGGAAAACAATGCCTTAGAGTATGTCCACACATTGCATATTAGGCAGCATTTTGGACCCAACTCATGTTCGCTACGTACAAAGCGCTGTTGGCTTTTGAACACAGGTGATTCCGCATGTGTTCATTGAACCACATGGAATCATTGAGTTCAATACACCTCTCCAGTCCATCCTTAACTCTGCTGCCCGGCTATTTCATCTCTCTCCTCGCTACTCCTCCACTTCCCCCCTCTGCAAATCTCTTCACTGGCTCCCATTCCCTCAGCGTATCCAGTTCAAATTAGTAATACTAACCTACAAAGCCATCCATAACCTATCTCCTCCATATATCTCTGAACTAATCTCCCGATATCTTCCCTCACGTAATCTCGGGTCCTCCCAAGACCTCCTTCTCTCCTCCACGCTTATTCACTCCTCACTCAACCGCCTCCAAGAGTTCTCCTGAATATCCCCCATCCTCTGGGATTCTTTGCCCCTACACGTCCGACTATCAACCACATTCAAATCCTTCAGACGGAACCTGAAAACCCACCTCTTCAAGAAAGCTTACAGTCTGCACTGACCCCGCTGCCTCCTCACCACTACCAAGCTACCGCCTCACCAACACTGGAACTCCTACAATCCCTGACCTACTGTCTCCTTCCCCACCATCCTGTAGAATGTAAGCCCGCAAGGGCAGGGTCCTTGCCCTTCTGTATCAGTTTGTAATTGTTAGTTTGCTTACTGTAAGTAATATCTGAAAATTTCTCATGTACAGCACCATGGAATCAATGGTGCTATGTAAATAAATAATAATAATAATTACGGGTGAAATTTATCTTGCGGAGTCTCGCGTCTCTGCTAGATAAATTGACATGCTGCAGTCTGGAAAGATCAATGGTGTCGCTCAAAAGTACAACTCGTCCCGCAAAAAACAAGCCTTCACATGGCTTATGGACTGAAAAATGAAAAAGTTATGGCTCTGTGAAGAAGGAGAGCGAAAAACGAAAATGCAAAAACAAGAATACCTCCGGTCATGAAGGGGTAAAGAGGTTTTCACATGAACAAAGTACATTTTAATCAATAGATCTTGGAAAAAAATGTAGTTCCACAATTGGATGTGTTTTTAAAAAATATTCCTTTATTGAGATCATCTTATAAATGTGCCCTGCTGTGTACTGTGTAATGGCTGTGTCTGACCGTACAGGAACATGGTCTGATCATACTACAGCTCCTGGGCAGGTAGGAAGCAAAAGTGAGGATATAGACATTAAAGCATGGAATCGCAGCTGATTCTTTTTGTGAGGAAAGCATTTCTGTGCCTGTTTTTAAGCAATGTTTTACCTCAAAGACAGAATTAGTTGTGATACCATGCTGTAATGTCTGTATACTCTCTTGCTTCCTCCCCTGCCCAGGAGCTGTGGTATGATCAGACCATGTCCCTGCACGGTCAGACACGGCCATTACACAGTACACAGCAGGGACACATTTATAAGATTATCTCAGCACAGGAATATTTTATTTAAACACATCAAATAGTGGAATATATTATTATTTAAAGATCTGTTGATTAAAACATTGATAGAAATAAGCTTTGCTCATGGTAAAACCCCATTAAGTTAGAAAACCCCACTTTCTTCCCTAGCGGCTTCGGATGAGGAGTTTGTCCAGTAGGTGAGTATATATATTTTTTATCTTATTACCACCCATTTTCACAAAATAGTTTTTAAGCAGTGCCTATTCCTCCTAAATTTTTCAACCTCCTTGTAGTTTCAGATCTTTCATAAGTAGACGTGACTATATGAGTAATGCATGCTGTATATGAGTCTTGTGTATTGGGGATGATGCTGTCTTTTTTTCTAGCTGTCATGTATCAGCATAGCTTTATTCTTGGACTGCTTTCTCTTTCTGCAGCCCACAATGGATCTTATGTGAGAATAGAGCTTACTTTGGAGATCTTTTTTATTTTTGTCCTTTGCGTATTCTTCAATTCTCAAAATGTCTGCAAATATATACATGGTTAGGATAAGACGTTATCAACATCTGGTGAGAATTTCATATCAAAAGGGACTTTAGAAATATATTTCCTCGTTCACTTGACCATATTTTTGGTCTGGGTGCTATCTGTGAAAAAAACGGACCACACTTAGACCAATGTTAGGCCTCTTTCACACTTCCGTTTTTTACAATCAGTCACAATCCATCAAAATGTTGAAAAGATGGATCCTGTGCAGATTGTAAAAAACTTGTGCACTGGGTCCGTTTTTTTTATGGATCCATCGAGGCTATGTGCACACATTGTGTATGCGTCTTTGCTGCGTTTTTCCGCTGCGAAAACACATACACAACACAACCCAGGTTAAAAATAATAAAAAAATTAAAAATCGTGATATTCTTACCTTACGGCGTCCCCCGCAGCCTTCCCGCAGCCTTCCCGATGCTCGCGATACTGCTGGCAGCTCCCATTCCCAGTAATGCCTTGTGAGACAATGACCTGTGATGACGTAGCAGTCTCGCGAGACCACTACATCATTGGGTCATTTAGCAAGGCATTACTGGGAACAGGAGCTGCCGGGAGCATCGCGACCATCGGGAAGGCTGTGGGGGACGCCGGAAGGTAAGTGGATCGCCCCCATGTAAGGGCAATGGGGTACTCGGTACCGGGTCCTTCAGTTCCCTCAACTGGGATGTCACGGTGGCCCGACCCTGACCGTGGCCCTATGAGGGGCTCCCAATAAAAGGGGAAAGGTTTGTAGATAACGGTAGTGTTCGTGACGCCACCTGTGGTATTCGGTCAGGGTGACCGACGCTGTTTAGGGGTCCGCTGGGGTGATGAAATGGCAGCTAGATGGTATACCTTCCCACAGGTGAAGTATATCCCCAGGGCTTCCCGGAAGTGTAGATGGTGATGGTGGATGGTGCAAGGTGCGGTGAATAACGAGGACACAATGGGTGCAGTCTCTTTACCTTTACTGAAGGCTTCAGCATCCACAGTCCAGGGTGCCAGATGACAGGGTAGGCAGAGTCCGGCCGGTCTGATGGCAATTCCAGAGTCCCCCTATCCAGGTGGAAATCAGTAGCCTTCCCCTTGCACACAGTAACGTAGTAGGTCCCTACGTGCATTAGCTCCCATAGGGTCCTCACTCTTGTTATTCTTCTCTCTGTCCCCCAGATGGATAGGACAAACCCGTATGACGGTGGTGGCCTGAGGCTATTTTATAGGGATCCTAGCGTCACCCCTCCTCCGTGTTGCCACTTTGTCTGCTTAGGTTCTTAGGTTGGGCAGCCAACTTGGAATCGACTGTCCTGCTGGTCTCTGAAGTAAAGCGTAGAGTCTATTACTCCCTCGGTGTTCCGGATACCAGATCTGCGCTCAGTGGGAGGCAGCCTGCTCCTAGCTGGCCTCCCACTGGTGTTTTACTCCTGTTGCTACGACTTCTGTGCTCACTCACTACGGCACACTTCATTTCTTCTCCTTTCTTAGGAGGCTGCCGCATGGGTTGCAGGCGCAGCTCCGTGTCCTTCTCTCCCTTTTGCTGGGCCGAGCCCAGTCAGCTCCTCTCCTCTCTGACTGACTATCTCCTTCTCCCTCCAGTCAGGTTCTCCTTCTTCCTCTGTCTGCCTAACTTCCTAACCAAACCCCCAGTTTTACCCAAGTGTGAGGAGTGGCCTAATAAATAGAACCTTTTGCTCCCCCTGGTGGCTGGCGTGTGAAGTGTGTGTGTGGCTGTGATACCTGGCAGGGTGAACTCCTTTGGTGCCATCAGACGTAACATCGCTCCCCCTGGTGGAAGAACGACTTTACTGCAACGACCAGGATTCTGGGGCGCTGCATAAGAATATCACGATTTTAAAATTTTTTTAATTATTTTTAACATTATATCTTTTTACTATTGATGCTGCATACGCAGCATCAATAGTAAAAAGAGACAGAGAGCGAGAGATAATTTCCCTGACTGCAAATTCTTCCACGCATGCTTAGTTTCAAAAGGCGCCATCCGTCGCTGGATTCCTGCTTTTAGGTGGTTTCACACTTGCGTTTTTGTCTGCAGCGTTTTTTGTACCAAAAAGCGCATGTGTTTTTTTTCCTATATTTAACATTAAAAACGCATGGGGTTTTTTTTGTACACGTTTGGTCGCGTTTTGCAACGCATGCGTTTTTTTGCTGCATGCATTTATTTGCAGAAATGCAACATGTAGTATTTTTGAGAGGCGTTTTTTTGATGCATAAAAACGCATGCGTTTTCATGCATTTTTTTGCGTAAAACATGCATTAGAGTCAATGGAAACGCATGCGTTTTTTGTGCATGCGTTTTTTGTGCATGCGTTTGCATGCGTTTTTAAACGCATGCATTTCAATTTAGATAAGGTGGTATAGACACTGATAAGCCACCCCCTAGCAGCAGGGTGATAAAAGGGACCTTGGGGGAAGTTTCAGGACACTTCTCATCAGAATCCCAAGAAGACAAGACACTGCCGGGACGCATTTTGGTGGACAAGACCCAGAGCAATGTGAGTATATCCTAGCCAATGCCTTTATTTTCAATTTTTTGGATCTACATGTCCTAATTTCTTCAATTTTTTTCTTTAAACATGCATCAGAATGTCTTCTGCGGAGTCTTAATCTGATGAGGAGTTTGAGCCACGTCAGTCGGAAGTGGATCATGTGAGTGAGGTGAGTTTTTGGCCCATCAGCTTGGTAAGTATTCACTGTCACATCGACACATGTGACAATTTGATTTTTCTTTTTTTTTAGAGCACTTCTACTGAGGGACAGACAGGGACGGAGCAGCGGAGTCAAGGTCCGGTGGGAAGACGGCAGCGGGTATGTATACAAGGCAGACTGTCCTCATTGTAATATTCTTGAATCTTCCTTTCTTTACCCTTGTATTTTTTTTAATTTTTCTTCTGGAATCCTTTTCTAAGTTGACTTTCATATTCATGCCATTTCTCATCATCTGTTAATTTTTTTTTCCTAATGTGATTGAGCAAACTTAAATGATTTTCTTTTAATTTTAGGTTTCACGATGGGACGATGACCGTATAGATAATGACCTCCTGATAACCCTTGTCTAGGAGCGAGTTCCGTTGTGGGACGGCCGGGATCCACAGCATTCAATAAACAGCACACTACGCCGCTTATGGAGTGAGGTGGCACAAGCGCTTGTGGGATTGCTGGGAGAATGCCCCGCCACGGGTCCGTAATGCATTTGGTAAGTATTGCACTGCAGTGTGAAACAGCAGACCTTGGCCGTGCTCTCTTGACTGTGTGTGATGAAAGAAACTTTTCGGAGTTTCTTTCATCACACACAGTTGTCTTTGCACAGCCAAAAGTCCATTTTCTGACCATTATATTTTATTCTTATTTCACAGTGGAGAAAATAAGAACACGTTGGCGTTCCATGAAGGACCGCTTCAACAAGGACGTGCGCGAAGAGAATCGTGCTGCAAGTGGTTCCGGAGCAAGGCACCGGCTGTACAAATACCACCGTGTGCTGTCCTTTTTAAGACCGGTCCTTCTCCAGAGAGTGTAAGTATTTCTCACATGCTTCCGGTTGTATTGCATTGACATAATATGTAATTTCAAATTCCACAGGATGTACCGTCTTGTTATATTTTGGTATTAATTTTCTGTTTCCTTTTTTCACAGCACACACAGCACGACTGTCGCCCCAGGTTCTGGAGCGGTCCTTCAGCCGGCAGCCACGGACCCGTCCCAGCCATCCAGCAGCGCAGCAGCAGGTGGGCCTTCCACACTCACTGGAGACCAGGGAGCTGGCCCATCAGGTATTCCCCTTTCGCAGTCCTCTTCCACTGCACCCTTTTTTGCGGGCTCATCCCGGCAGTGACAGAGGGCTTCGGATAGGTCACTCATGCCCGAGTTTTTGCACTTGAGCTCGGTTTTACACGAAGCAATCAAGGATTTAGGTGACAGAATGGATGTGTCTCATAACCTCTTAAATTGCCGGATCCAGGATGTCACCAAAAGCCTTGATCAAGATAAAGCCGACCTCCAGAGGCCAGCTCATCATTTTTTTAACCAAATAGAGCAGGGCATGTCGGAACACCTTAGCCCTGATTTCCAGCTCAGTGTGATGCAGGCCTGCAATGTTGCTTTTGTGCAGGCTATGCAGCAGAGTCGCAATGTACAGCAGACAGTGGCGGCATATCCAACTATGCTGTCACTGTCACGATTAACCTCCATTCCTACCTCTGCTGCATACCACTGCACGGCCACCTCTATTCCATCCACAGGTGTACTCCACTACAGCGCCAACACGATAATGAGTGCTGTTGGACATCCCACCGCCACCACCGTGACAACCGCTGCTCCGGCTTGTACCTCCTTCACTGACACCATGATGCAGCAGGATCCAGGCATGGCGTATCGGAACGCCCCCCCCCCCCCGATGCAGCAGGACCTTGGCATGGCTTTCTGGGCAGGACACCCCCCAATGCAGCAGGACTCAGGCATGGCTTTCCGGGCAGGACCCACCCAGATGCAGCAGGACCCAGGCATGGCTTTCCGGGCAGGACCCACCCCGATGCAGCAGGACCCAGGCATGGCTTTCCGGGCAGGACCCACCCCGATGCAGCAGGACCCAGGTATGGCTTTCCGGGCAGGACCCACCCCAATGCAGCAGGACCCTGGCAGGGCTTTATGTTCCCCCCCACCAGCAATGCAGCAGGACCCTGGGAGGGGTTTATGTTCCCCCCCCCCAACGATGCACCAGGACCCTGGCAGGGCTTTATGTTTCCCCCCCACTACGATGCAGTTGGACTCTGGTGTGGCCGAGCGATCCACAATCAAAATGGACTGTGAGATAGTAGAGCCGGACCCTGACGTATCTCCTGCCACCACGCAACAACATATGAGCCCACCAAGACGTCCCCCTACCAGGAAAACACAAACGAAAACTCAGAAAACCAAAAAAAAAAAACTCTTAGTATTCCTCCCCCATCACCTACCGATGTGTCTGTATTGTCAGTTTTGTCTCACCCTTCCAGTGCGTCTCAAGCCTCTCATGTGTTAAGCCCCATCCCCGAACTTCCAGACCCTTCCAGTTTCATTGCCCCTTCTCCTGCCACCCCTGCCTCCTCCACGGTGAGCCAGGCTTCAGTTCTTAACACCCCCCGTTTACATCACTCTACCCCAAGCTGTCGCGGTACAACCCGTCGCGGTACAAAAAAATAAGTTTTTAAATTGGTTTGTTAACTAAATAAAAAAATGTTAATTTGCCACAATTATGTTTGGTTTATTGTGTCTATCGCCGCCGTCAATACACACCAATAAACTTCGCCGCACACTTATTCTTTGGGCCAAAACATATCTCCAGTAGTTTAAAATACAAGACTACATCTATATGTGTGTCTTTAGTATACAGATATGAGGTGTCCCAAAAAATATAACAGTTATTTCCATACTCTGTTTTTGTACCTAGTGTGACAGTACAAAGAGAAAATGGTGGAAATCAAGTTCAGTACTCTACTGAACAGGTCAGGTGTCCAAAAACTCATAAGTTAAGACACCTGACCTATTGAGTTGATAACTGCTTTGTATATTCACCATATTCTCTTCTTTATACCTAATCTATTACACAACAAATGAGGTGACAATGGTTGTCACACGCTACATATGTATGCTCACCTGGCCAGGTGTAAGAAATTGTGAATTCATGAGCATGTATATGTTTATCATGAATTCATTATTTCTGACACTTGACTTGATGGGTATAGATAGCGTGACAGTGATTGTCTAAGAGTACCTTCACTCTAAACGACGCTGCAGCGATCCAGACAATGATCCGGATCGCTGCAGCGTCGCTGTTTGGTCGCTGGAGAGCTGTCACACAGACCGCTCTCCAGCGACCAACGATGCCGGTAACCAGGGTAAACATCGGGTTACTAAGCGCAGGGCCGCGCTTAGTAACCCGATGTTTACCCTGGTTACCATCCTAAAAGTAAAAAAAACAAACGCTTCATACTTACCTTCCGCTGTCTGTCCCCGGCGCTGTGCTTCTCTGTACTGGCTGTGAGCACAGCGGCCGGAAAGCAGAGCGGTGACGTCACCGCTCTGCTTTCCGGCCGCTGTGCTCACAGTGAGTGCAGGAAAGCACAGCGCCGGGGACAGACAGCGGCCCTGCGCTTAGTAACCCGATGTTTACCCTGGTTACCAGTGAAGACATCGCTGAATCGGCGTCACACACGCCGATTCAGCGATGTCAGCAGGAGAGCCAGCGACCAAATAAAGTTCTGGCCTTCTAGCCCCGACCAACGACATCACTGCGTGTCAAACTGAACGATATCGCTAGCCAGGACGCTGCAACGTCACGGATCGCTAGCGATATCGTTTAGTGTGAAGGTACCTTTAGTCTTGACGCAATGACGTCAACAAGATTACCAATAAATCAACATGGTTACCAATAAATCAACATGGTTGCCATTATTAGAAGTATGCGGCCAGTGTTTTATATCATTATTTGTAAACCAAAATAGGGAGTGCAACAATATAAGAGGTCAATTATGATATTAAAATAATAACTATTACCTCATCATCTATCACCCACTCCTGGTTTTGGATTACAAAATATGATATACATACATATATCTACTGCCCGTCTTTGGTCAACCTTTGTTTAGAGAGGAAAAAGATAAGAAACACGGTCAACACAACCAACACTCAAGTTTATTAATTTGAAAAATTTTTATCAGTATATAATAATTGGTAAAGATAAAGATACAACAGGACATTTACACAACATTGTCCTGCCATGACACCCGTCCAATATCGGAAACAAAATAGGCCGCAAATTGGTCCCGCATGAGACCAACGGCTGCAGTTGACCGCATCGGGTGATGCTGAAAATCAGGCAGTGGGTGTGCAACTGGTTCATCCAGTTCAATGTGGGGTCGCTCCTTAGCAATTATGTAATTGTGGAGAACCACACAGGCTTTGACCACCTAGTCCACTGTTTCCACTTTTAGATTTATGGCTGTTGCAAGAATGCGCCATTTAGCAACCAGAATGTTGTGAATTCTGTGGCAGAGCTCCCTCCTGTGGTCACAAGTGGTACTTCGGCTGATTCTCTCTGGGAGCTTCCGTTTGTGGAGGAAAGTGGTACTGCGGCTTCTGAGTTTCCTCCCTCAGGTGATCTGGTGAGGTCGTTAGGTGCTTCTCTACTTAACTCCACCTAATGCTTTGATCCATGCTTCCTGTCAATGTTCCAGTGTTGGACTTGTTTTTCCCTGGATCATTCCTGTGGCCTGCTGCTCTGCATAGCTAAGTTCTTCTTTGCTATTTGTTTGCTATTTTTTCTGTCCAGCTTGTCTAATTGTTTTGCTGGAAGCTCTGGGACGCAAAGGGTGTACCTCCGTGCCGTTAGTTCGGTACTGAGGGTCTTTTTGCCCCCTTTGCGTGGTTTTATTTAGGGTTTTGTGTAGACCGCAAAGTTATCTTTCCTATCCTCGCTCTGTTAAGAAAGTCGGGCCTCACTTTGCTGAATCTATTTCATCCCTACGTTTGTCTTTTCATCTTAACTCACAGTCATTATATGTGGGGGGCTGCCTTTTCCTTTGGGGTATTTCTCTGAGGCAAGGTAGGCTTATTTTCTATCTTCAGGCTAGTTAGTTTCTCAGGCTGTGCCGAGTTGCATAGGCAGAGTTAGGCGCAATCCACGGCTGCCTCTAGTGTTGTTTGGAGAGGATTAGGGATTGCGGTCTGCAGAGTTCCCACGTCTCAGAGCTCGTTCTATTATTTTGGGTTATTGTCAGATCACTGTATGTGCTCTGACCGCTATGTCCATTGTGATACTGAATTGCCTATCACAACAGTACAGGAAGCCCAAGGTGCTAATGATTCTCAATAGAGGGAAAAAAGAAGTTCTGAGACCATTTTTTTTTCCTTGCACTGTGTTTTGCCTTTTTTTTCCCCTAGACATTTGGGTGGTTCAGGACACAGGTGTAGCAATGGACATTAAAGGTCTGTCTTCATGTGTGGATCAGCTCACGGCAAGAGTTCAAAATATTCAAGATTTTGTGGTTCAGAATTCTTTGTTAGAACCGAGAATTCCTATTCCAGATTTGTTTTTTGGAGATAGAACTAAATTTCTGAGTTTCAAAAATAATTGTAAACTATTTCTGGCTTTGACACCTCGCTCCTCTGGTGACCCAGTTCAACAGGTTAGGATCGTCATTTCTTTTTTGCGTGGCGACCCTCAGGACTGGGCATTTTCTCTTGCGTCAGGAGATCCTGCATTAAGTAATATCGATGCGTTTTTCCTGGCGCTTGGATTGCTGTACGATGAGCCTAATTCAGTGGATCAGGCAGAAAAAAATTTGCTGGCTCTTTGTCAGGCTCAGGATGAGATAGAGGTATATTGCCAGAAATTTAGAAAGTGGTCCGTGCTCACTCAATGGAATGAATCTGCGCTGGCAGCTATATTCAGAAAGGGTCTCTCTGAAGCCCTTAAGGATGTCATGGTGGGATTTCCTATGCCTGCTGGTTTGAATGAGTCTATGTCTTTGGCCATTCAGATCGGTCGACGCTTGCGTGAGCGTAAATCTGTGCACCATTTGGCGGTATTACCTGAGATTAAACCTGAGCCTATGCAGTGCGATAGGACTATGACCAGAGTTGAACGGCAAGAACACAGACGTCTGAATGGGCTGTGTTTCTACTGTGGTGATTCCATTCATGCTATCTCTGATTGTCCTAAGCGCACTAAGCGGTTCGCTAGGTCTGCAACCATTGGTACAGTACAGTCAAAATTTCTTCTGTCCGTTACCTTGATCTGCTCTTTGTCATCGTATTCTGTCATGGCGTTTGTGGATTCAGGCGCTGCCCTGAATTTGATGGACTTGGAATATGCAAAGCGTTGTGGGTTTTTCTTGGAGCCCTTGCAGTGTCCTATTCCATTGAGAGGAATTGATGCTACGCCTTTGGCCAAGAATAAGCCTCAATACTGGACCCAGCTGACCATGTGCATGGCTCCTGCACATCAGGAGGTTATTCGCTTTCTGGTGTTGCATAATCTGCATGATGTGGTCGTGTTGGGGTTGCCATGGCTACAAGCCCATAATCCAGTATTGGATTGGAAATCCATGTCGGTGTCCAGCTGGGGTTGTCAGGGGGTACATGGTGATGTTCCATTTCTGTCAATTTCGTCATCCACCCCTTCTGAGGTTCCAGAGTTCTTGTCTGATTACCGGGATGTATTTGATGAGCCCAAGTCCGATGCCCTACCTCCGCATAGGGATTGTGATTGTGCTATCAATTTGATTCCTGGTAGTAAATTCCCAAAAGGTCGACTGTTTAATTTATCCGTGCCTGAGCACACCGCTATGCGCAGTTATGTGAAGGAATCCCTGGAGAAGGGGCATATTCGCCCGTCATCGTCGCCATTAGGAGCAGGGTTCTTTTTTGTAGCCAAGAAGGATGGTTCGCTGAGACCTTGTATAGATTACTGCCTTCTTAATAAGATCACTGTTAAATTTCAGTACCCCTTGCCATTGTTATCTGATTTGTTTGCTCGGATTAAGGGGGCTAGTTGGTTCACCAAGATAGATCTTCGTGGTGCGTATAATCTGGTGCGAATCAGGCGAGGCGATGAATGGAAAACTGCATTTAATACGCCCGAGGGTCATTTTGAGTATCTAGTGATGCCATTCGGACTTGCCAATGCTCCATCAGTGTTTCAGTCCTTTATGCATGACATCTTCCGAGAGTACCTGGATAAATTCCTGATTGTGTACTTGGATGACATTTTGATCTTCTCGGATGATTGGGAGTCTCATGTGAAGCAGGTCAGAACGGTTTTTCAGGTCCTGCGTGCTAATTCTTTGTTTGTGAAGGGATCAAAGTGTCTCTTTGGTGTGCAGAAGGTTTCATTTTTGGGGTTCATCTTTTCCCCTTCTACTATCGAGATGGATCCTGTTAAGGTCCAAGCCATCCATGATTGGACTCAGCCGACATCTCTGAAAAGTCTGCAAAAGTTCCTGGGCTTTGCTAATTTTTATCGTCGCTTCATCTGCAATTTTTCTAGTATTGCCAAACCATTGACCGATTTGACCAAGAAGGGTGCTGATTTGGTCAATTGGTCTTCTGCTGCTGTGGAAGCTTTTCAAGAGTTGAAGCATCGTTTTTCTTCTGCCCCTGTGTTGTGTCAACCAGATGTTTCTCTTCTGTTCCAGGTCGAGGTTGATGCTTCTGAGATTGGAGCAGGGGCTGTTTTGTCGCAGAGAGGTTCTGATTGCTCAGTGATGAAACCATGCGCTTTTTTTTCCAGGAAGTTTTCGCCTGCTGAGCGAAATTATGATGTGGGCAACCGAGAGTTGCTGGCCATGAAGTGGGCATTCGAGGAGTGGCGTCATTGGCTTGAAGGAGCTAAGCATCGCGTGGTGGTATTGATTGATCATAAGAACTTGACTCATCTCGAGTCTGCTAAGTGTTTGAATCCTAGACAGGCTCGTTGGTCGCTGTTTTTTGCCCGTTTTGACTTTGTGATTTTGTACCTTCCGGGCTCTAAAAATGTGAAGGCAGATGCTCTGTCTAGGAGTTTTGTGCCCGACTCTCCGGGTTTATCTGAGCCGGCGGGTATCCTCAAGGAAGGAGTAATTGTGTCTGCCATCTCCCCTGATTTGCGGCGGGTGCTGCAACAATTTCAGGCTAATAAACCTGATCGTTGTCCAGCGGAGAAACTGTTTGTCCCTGATAGGTGGACGAATAAAGTTATCTCTGAGGTTCATTGTTCGGTGTTGGCTGGTCTGTTATGGCTGGCAATCAGGCAACACAGCGTGCAGTAATCAGCGCACATACAGAGATCTGGCAATAACCAAAAACAATAGGACGAGCTCTGAGACGTGGAATCTCTGTAGACTGCAGTACCTGATCTATCCTCACACAACTATAAGCAGCAGTGGATTGCGCCTATCACTACCTATGCAACTCGGCACTGCCTGAGGAGCTGACTAGCCTGAAGATAGAAATACAAGCCTGACTTACCTCAGAGAAATACCCCAAAGGAATAGGCAGCCCCCCACATATAATGACTGTTAGCAAGATGAAAAGACAAACGTAGGAATGAAATAGATTCAGCAAAGTGAGGCCCGATATTCTAGACAGAGCGAGGATAGCAAAGAGAACTATGCAGTCTACAAAAAACCCTAAAACGAAAACCACGCAAAGGGGCAAAAAGACCCACCGTGCCGAACTAACAGCCCGGCGGTGCACCCCTTTGCTTCTCAGAGCTTCCAGCAAAAGTTAATAGCAAGCTGGACAGAAAAAAACAGAAAACAAACTAGAAGCACTTATCTAGCAGAGCAGCAGGCCCAAGGAAAGATGCAGTAGCTCAGATCCAACACTGGAACATTGACAAGGAGCAAGGAAGACAGCCTCAGGTGGAGCTAAATAGCAAGGCAGCCAACGAGCTCACCAAAACACCTGAGGGAGGAAGCCCAGAGACTGCAATACCACTTGTGACCACAGAAGTGAACTCAGCCACAGAATTCACAACAGTACCCCCCCCTTGAGGAGGGGTCACCGAACCCTCACCAGAACCCCCAGGCCGACCAGGATGAGCCACATGAAAGGCACGAACAAGATCTGGGGCATGGACATCAGAGGCAAAAACCCAGGAATTATCTTCCTGAGCATAACCCTTCCATTTGACCAGATACTGGAGTTTCCGTCTAGAGACACGAGAATCCAAAATCTTCTCCACAATATACTCCAATTCCCCCTCCACCAAAACAGGGGCAGGAGGCTCCACAGATGGAACCATAGGTGCCACGTATCTCCTCAACAACGACCTATGGAATACATTATGTATGGAAAAGGAGTCTGGGAGGGTCAGACGAAAAGACACCGGATTGAGAATCTCAGAAATCCTATACGGACCAATAAAACGAGGTTTAAATTTAGGAGAGGAAACCTTCATAGGAATATGACGAGAAGATAACCAAACCAGATCCCCAACACGAAGTCGGGGTCCCACACGGCGTCTGCGATTAGCGAAAAGCTGAGCCTTCTCCTGGGACAAGGTCAAATTGTCCACTACCTGAGTCCAGATCTGCTGCAACCTGTCCACCACAGAATCCACACCAGGACAGTCCGAAGACTCAACCTGTCCTGAAGAGAAACGAGGATGGAACCCAGAATTGCAGAAAAATGGAGAGACCAAGGTAGCCGAGCTGGCCCGATTATTAAGGGCGAACTCAGCCAACGGCAAAAATGACACCCAATCATCCTGGTCAGCGGAAACAAAACATCTCAGATATGTTTCCAAGGTCTGATTGGTTCATTCGGTCTGGCCATTAGTCTGAGGATGGAAGGCCGAGGAGAAAGATAGGTCAATGCCCATCCTACCACAAAAGGCTCGCCAGAACCTCGAGACAAACTGGGAACCTCTGTCAGAAACAATATTCTCAGGAATGCCATGTAAACGAACCACATGCTGGGAGAACAAAGGCACCAAATCAGAGGAGGAAGGCAATTTAACCAAGGGCACCAGATGGACCATTTTAGAAAAGCGATCACAGACCACCCAAATGACCGACATTTTTTGAGAAACGGGAAGGTCAGAAATGAAATCCATCGAAATATGTGTCCAAGGCCTCTTCGGGACCGGCAAGGGCAAAAGCAACCCACTGGCACGTGAACAGCAGGGCTTAGCCCTAGCACAAATTCCACAGGACTGCACAAAAGCACGCACATCCCGTGACAGAGACGGCCACCAGAAGGATCTAGCAACCAACTCCCTGGTACCAAAGATTCCTGGATGACCGGCCAGCACCGAACAATGAAGTTCAGAGATAACTTTACTAGTCCACCTATCAGGGACGAACAGTTTCTCGGCCGGACAACGATCAGGTTTATTAGCCTGAAATTTCTGCAACACTCTCCGCAAATCAGGGGAGATGGCAGACACAATGACTCCTTCCTTGAGGATACTCGCCGGCTCAGATAACCCCGGAGAGTCGGGCACAAAACTCCTAGACAGAGCATCCGCCTTCACATTTTTAGAGCCCGGAAGGTATGAAATCACAAAATCAAAACGAGCAAAAAATAACGACCAACGGGCCTGTCTAGGATTCAAGCGCTTGGCAGACTCAAGATAAGTAAGGTTCTTATGATCAGTCAAAACCACCACGCGATGCTTAGCACCCTCAAGCCAATGACGCCACTCCTCGAATGCCCACTTCATGGCCAGCAACTCTCGGTTGCCCACATCATAATTACGCTCAGCAGCAGAAAATTTCCTGGAAAAGAAAGCACATGGTTTGAACACTGAGCAACCAGAACCTCTCTGTGACAAAACCGCCCCTGCACCAATCTCAGAAGCATCAACCTCGACCTGGAACGGAAGAGAAACATCTGGTTGACACAACACAGGGGCACAGCAAAAACGACGCTTCAACTCCTGAAAAGCTTCCACGGCAGCAGAAGACCAATTAACCAAATCAGCACCCTTCTTGGTCAAATCGGTCAATGGTCTGGCAATGCTAGAAAAATTACAGATGAAGCGACGATAAAAATTAGCAAAGCCCAGGAATTTCTGCAGACTTTTTAGAGATGTCGGCTGAGTCCAATCCTGGATGGCCTGAACCTTAACCGGATCCATCTCGATAGTAGAAGGGGAAAAGATGAACCCCAAAAATGAAACTTTCTGCACACCGAAGAGACACTTTGATCCCTTCACGAACAAGGAATTAGCACGCAGTACCTGGAAAACCATTCTGACTTGCTTCACATGAGACTCCCAATCATCTGAGAAGATCAAAATGTCATCCAAGTAAACAATCAAGAATTTATCCAGATACTCACGGAAAATGTCATGCATAAAAGACTGAAAAACAGATGGAGCATTGGCAAGTCCGAACGGCATCACCAGATACTCAAAATGACCCTCGGGCGTATTAAATGCCGTTTTCCATTCATCTCCCTGCCTGATTCTCACCAGATTATACGCACCACGAAGATCAATCTTAGTAAACCAACTAGCCCCCTTAATCCGAGCAAACAAGTCAGAAATCAATGGCAAGGGATACTGAAACTTAACAGTGATCTTATTAAGAAGGCGGTAATCAATACACGGTCTTAGCGAACCATCCTTCTTGGCTACAAAAAAGAACCCTGCTCCCAATGGTGACGACGATGGGCGAATATGTCCCTTCTCCAGGGACTCCTTCACATAACTGCGCATAGCGGTGTGTTCAGGTACGGACAAATTAAATAAACGACCCTTAGGGAATTTACCACCAGGAATCAAATCGATAGCACAATCACAATTCCTATGCGGAGGTAGGGCATCAGACTTGGACTCTTCAAATACATCCTGAAAGTCCGACAAGAACTCTGGGATGTCAGAAGGAATGGATGACGAAATAGACAAAAATGGAACATCACCATGTACTCCCTGACAACCCCAGCTGGTTACCGACATAGAGTTCCAATCCAATACTGGATTATGGGTTTGTAGCCATGGCAACCCCAACACGACCACATCATGCAAATTATGCAGTACCAGAAAGCGAATTACTTCCTGATGTGCAGGAGCCATGCACATGGTCAGCTGGGCCCAGTACTGAGGCTTATTCTTGGCCAAAGGTGTAGCATCAATTCCTCTCAACGGAATAGGACACCGCAAAGGCTCCAAGAAAAATCCACAACGTTTAGCATAATCCAAATCCATCAGATTCAGGGCAGCGCCTGAATCCACAAACGCCATGACAGAATACGATGACAAAGAGCACATTAAGGTAATGGACAAAAGGAATTTGGACTGTACAGTACCAATAACGGCAGAGCTATCGAACCGCCTAGTGCGTTTAGGACAATTAGAAATAGCATGAGTAGAATCACCACAATAGAAACACAGTCTGTTCAGACGTCTGTGTTCTTGCCGTTCTACTTTAGTCATAGTCCTGTCGCACTGCATAGGCTCAGGTTTACTCTCAGACAATACCGCCAGATGGTGCACAGATTTACGCTCGCGCAAGCGACGACCGATCTGAATGGCCAAGGACATAGACTCATTCAAACCAGCAGGCATAGGAAATCCCACCATTACATCCTTAAGAGCTTCAGAGAGACCCTTCCTGAACAAAGCCGCTAGTGCAGATTCATTCCACAGAGTGAGTACTGACCACTTCCTAAATTTCTGACAATATACTTCTACATCATCCTGACCCTGGCATAAAGCCAGCAGATTTTTCTCAGCCTGATCCACTGAATTAGGCTCATCGTAAAGCAATCCCAGCGCCTGGAAAAATGCATCAACATTACTCAATGCAGAATCTCCTGGTGCAAGAGAAAATGCCCAGTCCTGTGGGTCGCCGCGCAAAAAAGAAATAATAATCAAAACCTGTTGAATAGGATTACCAGAAGAATGAGGTTTCAAGGCCAAAAATAGCTTACAATTATTTCTGAAGCTCAGGAACTTAGTTCTGTCACCAAAAAACAAATCAGGAATCGGAATTCTTGGTTCTAGCATCGATTTCTGATCAATAGTATCTTGAATCTTTTGTACATTTACAACGAGATTATCCATTGAGGAGCACAGAGCCTGAATATCCATGTCCACAGCTGTGTCCTGAAGCACTCCAATGTCTAGGGGAAAAAAAAGACTGAAGACAGAGCTAAGAAAAAAAAATGATGTCAGGATTTCTTTTTTCCCTCTATTGGGAATCATTGGTGTGGCTCCTTGTACTGTTATGGCTGGCAATCAGGCAACACAGCGTGCAGTAATCAGCGCACATACAGAGATCTGGCAATAACCAAAAACAATAGGACGAGCTCTGAGACGTGGAATCTCTGTAGACTGCAGTACCTGATCTATCCTCACACAACTATAAGCAGCAGTGGATTGCGCCTATCACTACCTATGCAACTCGGCACTGCCTGAGGAGCTGACTAGCCTGAAGATAGAAATACAAGCCTGACTTACCTCAGAGAAATACCCCAAAGGAATAGGCAGCCCCCCACATATAATGACTGTTAGCAAGATGAAAAGACAAACGTAGGAATGAAATAGATTCAGCAAAGTGAGGCCCGATATTCTAGACAGAGCGAGGATAGCAAAGAGAACTATGCAGTCTACAAAAAACCCTAAAACGAAAACCACGCAAAGGGGCAAAAAGACCCACCGTGCCGAACTAACAGCACGGCGGTGCACCCCTTTGCTTCTCAGAGCTTCCAGCAAAAGTTAATAGCAAGCTGGACAGAAAAAAACAGAAAACAAACTAGAAGCACTTATCTAGCAGAGCAGCAGGCCCAAGGAAAGATGCAGTAGCTCAGATCCAACACTGGAACATTGACAAGGAGCAAGGAAGACAGCCTCAGGTGGAGCTAAATAGCAAGGCAGCCAACGAGCTCACCAAAACACCTGAGGGAGGAAGCCCAGAGACTGCAATACCACTTGTGACCACAGAAGTGAACTCAGCCACAGAATTCACAACACTGGTCATCCTGGAATCTTTGGTACCAGAGAGTTAGTGGCTAGATCCTTTTGGTGGCCATCTCTGTCGCGGGATGTGCGTACTTTTGTGCAGTCCTGTGGGATTTGTGCTCGGGCTAAGCCCTGCTGTTCTCGTGCCAGTGTGTTGATTTTGCCCTTGCCGGTCCCGAAGAGGCCTTGGACACATATCTCTATGGATTTTATTTCAGATCTTCCCGTTTCTCAAAAGATGTCAGTCATTTGGGTGGTCTGTGATCGCTTTTCTAAGATGGTCCATCTGGTACCCTTGTCTAAATTGCCTTCCTCCTCTGATTTGGTGCCATTGTTCTTCCAGCATGTGGTTCGTTTGCATGGCATTCCAGAGAATATCGTTTCTGACAGAGGTTCCCAGTTTGTTTCGAGGTTTTGGCGAGCCTTTTGTGGTAGGATGGGCATTGACTTGTCTTTTTCCTCGGCTTTCCATCCTCAGACTAATGGCCAGACCGAACGAACTAATCAGACCTTGGAAACCAATCTGAGATGCTTTGTTTCTGCCGATCAGGATGACTGGGTATCCTTTTTGCCTTTGGCTGAGTTCGCCCTTAATAATCGGGCCAGCTCGGCTACCTTGGTTTCGCCATTTTTCTGCAATTCTGGGTTCCATCCTCGTTTCTCTTCAGGACAGGTTGAGTCTTCGGACTGTCCTGGTGTGGATACTGTGGTGGACAGGTTGCAGCAGATTTGGACTCATGTAGTGGACAATTTGACCTTGTCCCAGGAGAAGGCTCAACATTTCGCTAATCGCAGACGCCGTGTGGGTCCCCGACTTCGTGTTGGGGATCTGGTTTGGTTATCTTCTCGTCATATTCCTATGAAGGTTTCCTCTCCTAAGTTTAAACCTCGTTTCATTGGTCCGTATAGGATTTCTGAGGTTCTTAATCCTGTGTCTTTTCGTCTGACCCTCCCAGATTCTTTTTCCATACATAACGTATTCCATAGGTCATTGTTGCGGAGATACGTGGCACCTATGGTTCCATCTGTTGACTCTCCTGCCCCGGTTTTGGTGGAGGGGGAATTGGAGTATATTGTGGAGAAGATTTTGGATTCTCGTGTTTCTAGACGGAAACTCCAGTATCTGGTTAAATGGAAGGGTTATGCTCAGGAAGATAATTCCTGGGTTTTTGCCTCTGATGTCCATGCTCCCGATCTTGTTCGTGCCTTTCATGTGGCTCATCCTGGTCGGCCTGGGGGCTCTGGTGAGGGTTCGGTGACCCCTCCTCAAGGGGGGGGTACTGTTGTGAATTCTGTGGCAGAGCTCCCTCCTGTGGTCACACGTGGTACTTCGGCTGATTCTCTCTGGGAGCTTCCGTTTGTGGAGGAAAGTGGTACTGCGGCTTCTGAGTTTCCTCCCTCAGGTGATCTGGTGAGGTCTTTAGGTGCTTCTCTACTTAACTCCACCTAATGCTTTGATCCATGCTTCCTGTCAATGTTCCAGTGTTGGACTTGTTTTTCCCTGGATCATTCCTGTGGCCTGCTGCTCTGCATAGCTAAGTTCTTCTTTGCTATTTGTTTGCTATTTTTTCTGTCCAGCTTGTCTAATTGTTTTGCTGGAAGCTCTGGGACGCAAAGGGTGTACCTCCGTGCCGTTAGTTCGGTACGGAGGGTCTTTTTGCCCCCTTTGCGTGGTTTTATTTAGGGTTTTGTGTAGACCGCAAAGTTATCTTTCCTATCCTCGCTCTGTTAAGAAAGTCGGGCCTCACTTTGCTGAATCTATTTCATCCCTACGTTTGTCTTTTCATCTTAACTCACAGTCATTATATGTGGGGGGCTGCCTTTTCCTTTGGGGTATTTCTCTGAGGCAAGGTAGGCTTATTTTCTATCTTCAGGCTAGTTAGTTTCTCAGGCTGTGCCGAGTTGCATAGGCAGAGTTAGGCGCAATCCACGGCTGCCTCTAGTGTTGTTTGGAGAGGATTAGGGATTGCGGTCTGCAGAGTTCCCACGTCTCAGAGCTCGTTCTATTATTTTGGGTTATTGTCAGATCACTGTATGTGCTCTGACCGCTATGTCCATTGTGATACTGAATTGCCTATCACAACACCAGAATGCCAAAGGTGCAATCTACTGTTCTTCGGGCCCTGGTCAGTCTGTAGTTGAAGATCCTTCTAGTGTGGTCCAAGTCCCGACTAGAATATGGCTTCAGTAGATTTTCACACATCTGGAAGGCCTCATCCCCAACCATAACAAATGGCAGCGGTGGGCCTTGAGTGTTGGGGAGAGGCTGTGGAGGGGGAAAATTAAAATTGTTGCCATACACCCGACGGCCCATATCCGAGCTCTTGAAAGTCTGGGAATCATTGCCACAGCCAAAAGCTCCAATGTCCACGGCGATGAAGCGACACTCCACATCCGCTATTGCCATGAGCACTACAGAAAAATATTTTTTGTAGTTGAAAAACTCCGATACGGTTCTGGCAGGTTTGATAATGCGGATGTGCTTTCCATCCACCGCCCCTAAACAGTTGGGGAAATCACACACATTCAAAAATTTATCGGAAATTTCACGCCACATGTCAACGGTGGGTACTGGTATAAACTCCTCACGGAGTACATTCCATAACGCACGACAGGTGTCCACAACTATTCCGGACAGGTTTGATATTCCAAGGCGGTATTGGAAGTGGAGGGAAGATAAACTCTCCCCTGTGGCAAGAAATCTAGAAGAAAAACACACGTAAAAACAACAACATTAAAATCTACTCTTTTTATGCTGTGTTTAAAAATAACAAAAAGAAAAAAACACATAAAATACATGTCATAATAACCAAAATTTGGACTGTCATTGGTTTAGATTTTGAACGTACCTTAATGTCACTAGCAGACGTTCCTCGGGTGGAATCGCTCTATGGAGCTGTGTGTCCTGTCGCCGTATGGCTCCTTGGACACGAGACAGCAAATCCCGGAACGATTCTTGTGACATTCTCGTGTAATCCTGGAATTTCTCCGGGTTGGCATTCAGCTCGGCATAGAGCGTGTGATAGGCTCCACGGCTCTTACGCACTTCAATGATGGGGTGCCTCCAAAAACGCCTACGTTGTCTCCTTCTCCATCTTTGGCGGTTTCGGTCTTGCTCCCAAGCAAAAGCACAGGCCAGAAAAATCTTGAAGCTGAAATCCAGGTTGAAATAAAAGCTCTCCATGGAAAGATCCATCATAACACAGGAAACAGTAGCAAGCTGTTAACATTTCTGTACCCCTAGGGTCAATATATAGAGAGCCCATCATATACGCCCTCTCAATTCCCATTGGTGGTGTCAGGTTATCTATTTTTGGCTCCTTGAATTTTTTTGTGAAATGTTAAAAAAAAAACACAAACGCATGCAAAAACTCATGCAAACACATGTAAACGCTGCGTTTTTTTGCCGCATGCGTTTAACGCATGCATCAAAAAAACGCAGCGTTGACATGCATTTACATGCGTTTTTGCATGCGTTTTAAATGCATTAAAAACGCTGCAGACAAAAACGCAAGTGTGAAACCAGCCTTTGACAGTCAGCGACGGATCCTGCGTCCATAGACTTCCATTATAGCCAACTACGGACAGCGCAGGATCTGTCACTGAGCGATTGTCCGACATACAGAAAAAAAATTCCTCTGTGCGCTGTCTCTGCTGTCAATTTTACAACGGATGAAACGGAAGGCCATCCGTCACAATCCGTTGCTAATACAAGTCTATGAGAAAAAAATGGATCCAGCAGAAACATTTGCTGGATACGTTTTTTTCACAAAATGACGCATTGTGATGGAAAAAGAAAGACGGAAGTGTGAAAGAGGCCTTATTCAATGACGCAGTATAAATGACTGAATTTGAGTGTGAAAAAATTGCAGCATGCACTAGTTTCGTCCGTAAATCAGATGAGATGTGCCTATTCAAGTCTATGGATGCTCAAAAAAAATCAGATTCCATACGGAGCCACAGTATAACATATGATTTTTACTAATTCATTGCATTTCTGTAACATAGGAAACTATAAGTGATTCATAGCTGCTGCTGTAATAATCCACTTGCATACAGACTGCACACAGATGACAAATGAGAAAAAATTGTCCAAGTGTTCTAGATGAAACTCTGAACGATTTTTTACATGCTCGCATGAACCTACAGGTTCATGATGGCAGAGCTATAAAGCAATTTATAAATTATGTAGTTAACAAAACCAATTCACATAGTGCACAGCAAGAAATCCACCGAATGCCCTGTACACTCCGAAATGTCATGAGTTACATCCACCCCCCAAAATGCAGCAAAATGTGGACTTTATCTTAGATTTTGGTGGAGATTTATGATTCAACTGTGTAAAATGTATGAGTTGTTCAAAAGGGATGCCAACCTAAATTTTTGTGTATTCTGGAAAAAATCACTGAACATTATTTATGAATACTATGGAAAACAAAAATAAACTATTAAGAATAAAATTAGTATTCCTTCCTACATTTGCAGTAATTATAGAAATCTGTAAAATGATGATCAATTTTTCCAACCTTTAAAAAAAATCATTAACATTGCAATTTTTTTAAATGAAGAAAATCTATAAGTTTTACAGACCGTCCAGAAATGCGTGAATGGTTGGCAACTCTATATGTAAAGCAGACCTAAGACCTAACACTCTATTTTTATTTTCTTTTACAGACATAAAATGCATTTGATTTTACACCTTCTGGCATTACTTGGAGCAATTAATGTGACATTTTCTTCAACTACAAACTGTCAAGTTGTGTATGACTGCCCCAAAGATTACCAGGAAGTCTTCATGAAGGAAACCATCACCGACGTACCTAAATCCATAAGCCCAAAAACAACGGAAATCTTCTTAGTGCAAACAGGAATTTCGACTATCAGAAAAGATGCATTCAAATACATGGGTCACTTGGAAAAAATATACTTCATGAATAATAAAATTAGCGAAATAGAAGTTGGTGCCTTTTATAACTTACAAAACCTTTCTGAATTGGAGTTATCTGCAAATGCAGATTTGCATGCAATAAAGACTGGAATCTTCAGCAATCTTACCAATCTGAGGAAGCTGGTTCTTAAATACAACAACATTAGTTCTTTGGGCCAAGGAATTTTTGATGACCTGCACAATTTGGAAGAACTCTACTTAAATCTCAATAAATTATCTTCTTTTCCCCCAGGCATTTTTGATGCACTTGGTAAACTCAAAATATTGCATCTAGCAAAAAATAAACTGACTCAGTTACCTGTGGACATATTCAGTAAATTACTTAACCTAAAAGTCCTTCGTCTCTATGAAAATGAGCTCACAGAACTTCCTCAAGGATTGGTGGACAATAATAAAAATCTAACGGAATTTAATATGTATAACAACAGAATAAAACTGTGGCCCCCAAATTTTTTATCTAATTTAGCAAATCTTGAAAAATTGCTTTTGGATGGAAATCTATTAGAGGAGCTTCCAAATAAAATGTTATTTGGGTTAAATAAAATAAAGCAACTCAAAATGAATGCAAATAAACTGAAAATGCTTCCAGATGAGATAACTGATGGTATAAATGTTATAGAACTTGATCTGAGCCAGAATGAATTAACTGATATTCCAGCTACTGCATTCAATAACTTTAGGTCTTTGAAAAAGTTAGTGCTTTCCTCAAACCAAATCACTATGCTAAACAAGGAAATATTCTTAGATCTCGGGAGGTTAACAGAACTCAATATGGAACATAATTATCTCAGCAGCTTACAAGATGATGTGTTCTCATCCCTACCAGTGTTAAAGACTTTAAGATTGAATAACAACAAGTTCACCATCATGCCTAAACCAATTGATTCAGTGCTTAAACTTACTACTATATATTTAAGGAATAATTCTTGGAATTGTGACTGTAACCTTAAAGATTTTCACAACTGGATTAATGATAACAAACAAAAAGTGAAAGACATTAAGGACATATTGTGTGAATCACCAGATAACTTCAAAGGAAGTGTAATCATCTCTCTAAAGTTTGATGAACTCATTTGTTTAACAACTCCTAGGACATCTCTAGCCACCACTAAAGCACCCATTATCACAACTCAGCCAACAACTATTCTCACAACTCTGCAGGTCACTACTGTAAGGCCTCAAACAACTGTATTGCCTACAACACTTAAAACAACAATTCTTTACACCACTCTTCTGCCAACTACTACTCGAAAAACTACTGTTATCCCAACCACCACCATTACAACAACAGAGCTTACAACAGGTTTTACAACTTTGAGCATTTTAACACCTCAAGAAACAACTTTTATCACAACAACAACCAAAAAAGTCACAACATCACAGATGACAACAACTATGGCAACCACAGAACAGACAACCCCACAACCTACAACAACTTTAAAATCTACAGCACCTCAAAAAACAACCCTAATACAAACTACTACGAGAGAACTAACAACACCACAAGCTACAACACTCATGGCAACCTCAAAACTTACAACCACCCAAACTACAACAATGAAACTATCAACAATTCAAGCGACAACATCTCTGCCAACTACAATCATGGAAACAACAAGCAATCATCAAACTACATCAACTGTCTATACTACACACACTGAAGCAGCCACAACATTGTCTACACCATCTACATTTGCAAGCACTCCAAGGGAACTAACTAGTTTATTTACTACACAGAAGACAACTACAAGTGTCTCTTCTACATGTATTCCAACATCACAGACTTCAACACAGGGTGCCACATTACCCACAACAGCAATCTTCTTTATCAATGCCATTTCTACAGAAAGCAACTTAAGTGCATCAAGTACTATGACAACCACCGAGATAATTAGTGATGGTGAAAAATACGTACTACCTTCATCAGAAAAGTCACAGTTAAAAGACAATCTTCTCTTTGGATCTAGAATTCATCACTGTCAGTTCCTTTTTGTCTCCTACCTAACTTTATTATGTATTGAACTCTGCACTACATTTTTTTTAATAATATTTACTTACACTCTGCATAAATCTATACGTAGTGTAAAAATACCAGTGCTCCCTGTAAGGCTGGTGCATATGTATAGTAAAAAAGAGAAGACTTAGGCACACTTACTAAGCAATGTGATTATAGAGACCATGAAAGGAACCGTAAAGCTCTCTATGAAAATAATTTATAGTGACATTAATGTAGGTGTGTAGCCTAAAGCTGGTGTATGCCAGTTGGAATTTATATAACTGTATGAAAAATATGTATTGGGACACCTACAGGAGCTTTCATGACATCCCATTCCAAATGCATAGGCATTAATATGGAGTTGGTCCATCCTCTAGCGCTAAAAAAAGCTTCCAAGTGTGGCTGAGATTTTTGCCCATTCATCCTCATTTGTGAGATCAGACACTGTAGTTGGCCAAAGGGCCTGGCTCACAATTGCTATCTAATTTATCCCAAAGGTGTGAGATAGGGTTCAGGTCAAGGCTCTGTGCAGGTCAGTAAAGTTCTTCCACATCAACCTCCCAAAACTATTCCTTTATGGACCTTGCTTTGGGCACTGGGGCACAATCGTGCTCGAAAAAAATGGCCTTCCTCAGAATGTTCTCATGAAGTCGAAGCAAATAATGGCACAAAATATCTTGGTATGCTGAACCACTAAGATTTTGTTTAGCAGGAACTAAGACCAATGCGGAAAAAAAATACCATATATACCTCCTGTACAGTTGGCACAATATAGTCGGTGGTGAACTCTATCCTGGCATTTACCAAACCCAGACTTGTTTACCATAGTGTCAGATAGCGAACAGTGATTTGTCACAGCACAGTTTCACTGCTCTAGAATCCAGTGGTGGCGTCCTTGATATCACTTCATCCAATGTTTGTCATTGTGCTTGGAGATGTTAGGGTACCGTCACACTATACCATTTCGATCGCTACGACGGTACGATTCGTGACGCTCCAGCGATATCGTTACGATATCGCTGTGTCTGACACGCAGCAGCGATCAGGGATCCTGCTGAGAATCGTACGTCGTAGCAGATCGTATGGAACTTTCTTTCATCGCTGGATCTCCCGCTGTCATCGCTAGATCGGTGTGTGTGACACCGATCTATCGATCTAGCGATGCGATCCAGCGATGCGTTCGCTTGTAACCAGGGTAAACATCGGGTAACTAAGCGCAGGGCCGCGCTTTGTAACCCGATGTTTACCCTGGTTACAAGCGTAAAACTAAAAAAAAACAAACAGCACATACTTACATTCTGGTGTCCGTCAGGTCCCTTGCCGTCTGCTTCCCGCACTGTGACTGCCGGCCGTAAAGTGAAAGCAGAGCACAGCGGTGACGTGCTTTCACTTTCACTTTACGGCCGGCAGTCACAGTGCGGGAAGCAGACGGCAAGGGACCTGACGGACACCAGAATGTAAGTATGTGCTGTTTGTTTTTTTTTAGTTTTACGCTTGTAACCAGGGTAAACATCGGGTTACTAAGCGCGGTCCTGCGCTTATTTACCCGATGTTTACCCTGGTTACCCAGGGACCTCGGCATCGTTGGTCGCTGGAGAGCTGTCTGTGTGACAGCTCCCCAGCGACCACGCTACGATTTACCTACGATCACGGCCAGGTCATATCGCTGGTTGTGATCGTAGGTAAATCGTATAGTGTGACGGTACCCTAAGACTTTAATGCAGCTACTCAGACATTTAAATCCATGATGTTAAAGCTTCTAACATACAGATTTTGTGAGTCAGCAGGAAAGTGATGACTTTCATGCCCTATGTGCCTCAGTAATCGGCAACCCTGCTCTGTAACTTTACATGGTCGCCACCAATGTTGTGGTTCCCCAACTTTTCTACTTTTCACTAATAGCATTTTCAGTTGATCGTGGAATATTTAGAAGGGAAAAAATTTTCTTGATCTGACTTGTTGCTATAGTGGCATACTATTATACTAACATGGTTGAAGTATGTGAACTCTTTAGAAAGACCCATTCTTTTCACAAATGTTTGTAAAATGTTTGTAAAGCAAGGCAGACTGGTGGATATTATACACCTTTGACAGTAGGACTAAAAACCTTATTAAGATATAGTGTCCAACACTTCTGTCCATAAAGTGTATGAGCTGACTCAGTGCTATACAGTAAAGACTCAAAGTGCACAATAAGCCACAAGGGAAAAAAAGAATCACTGACGATTGCATGGCTTTACCCTCTGTCCCTAAAGCTGGTCATACACATATTATATGTGTTAGCAAGATTTTGGTTTAATTGCTATTTCCTCACCTTCAATATATGCCAAAAGTGAGAGGGAGACAAGCATCTGCTTGATATTTCTTACAGAGCCCAATCTACCAGTGGAAGCTTTGTACAACGGGATTGGCATTGAACATGTTCCATCCTGATCCTAACACAATTCGGTAAGCAACTTTGCCCATTCTATTGATTGCAGATCCTTTCAACATCTCCAAGATCTTACTTAATCTAATGTACATAGCTTAAAAAGAGCAATAAATGCCTGGTTTGTGGGATTTCTGATAAAAGTTATAATATACACTAGTTTTCATGTCCACACAGTGTTTTGTGCCCAATATGTGAAGAAATGTAAGACTAATGATCTGATCCAGTAATACTGGGATTGTTCACTTTGGTCCTAAGGAAGGGACTAGATTGAATTAGAGGAGGCTGATTCATTAGGGAGAAACATGCCTCTAAAGGTACCGTCACACTATACGATTTACCTACGATCACGACCAGCGATACGACCTGGCCGTGATCGTAGGTAAATCGTAGTGCCAGGTCCCTTGCCGTCTGCTTCCCGCACTGACTGACTGCCGGCCGTAAAGTGAAAGCACAGCACAGCGGTGACGTCACCGCTGTGCTCTGCTTTCAGTTTACGGCCGGCAGTCACAGTGCGGGAAGCAGACGGCAAGGGACCTGACGGACACCGGAATGTAAGTATGTGCTGTTTGTTTTTTTTACATTTACGCTTTTAACCAGGGTAAACATCGGGTTACTAAGCGCGGCCCTGCACTTAGTAACCCGATGTTTACCCTGGTTACAAGCGAACGCATCGCTAGATCGCATCGCTAGATCGCTAGATCGGTGTCACACACACCGATCTAGCGATGACAGCAGGAGATCCAGCGACGAAAGAAAGTTCGAAACGATCTGCTACGACGTACGATTCTCAGCAGGATCCCTGATCGCTGCTGCGTGTCAGACACAGCGATATCGTAACGATATCGCTGGAACGTCACGAATCGTACCGTCGTAGCGATCGAAATGGCACTGTGTGACGGTATCCTAAATGAAGCAAGCACAACTTCCAAGGGGTGTGTGCTTCCACCACATCTGGTAATGTTAGACAGACCCTAGTCATAACCAAGCTCAGCTCATTTTGGCAGAGCTGGCTAAGACTGGTGTCATAATGCCAAAGGTTGCAACATTTTTTTGCGCATCTTCACATTTTGCAAACGATTTTATACCAGAAAACTGATGTAAAACGCTTTAATGGATCAGCCCCTAAGATTTTATAGTAACAGAAACAGACCAAATATTAGGCACATGAGAGATTTCATGATAGCATAAAATAAAATATTGTTTATGATGTGTAATGAAATGTTTAAAGTATGAATAAAAATATATATTGTGTGACAGCTTGCACTTTGTATAGTATTGTAAGAATGGTCTTTTTGATGTGGCATGTGCAGATCCCTTATCCCATTATATTTGACTTGTGAACAATCCTTTATATTACATTGTTCACCATATGCATCTCCTGTGCTCATAGTACCCATCACACAATGCTATGAAAATAAGGTAGGAGATTAAGGTTGGCCTCACAATTTTGCACACAATTTGCAATTTTGAGACAGATCACTGGTTTCAAGACCCAAATTAAGATTCCTATAGGCATATATGAGGCTTTTAGGTCAATAACCCTGAAGTCTCTCCTGGAATTGTGAACTGCACATAGGCCCCAACTTATCCAAGCAAGTATGCTAGAATTCTGATATAAATTGTAAATTGAAAAATAGCTACATTTTGGCTTAACAAAGCGCTGCGCTAAATTTTTGTACCATTTGCCTTTGGTGTTCTTATGCCCATTTTGCCCATATCCACCCATATTGGGATTTATGAAGCGCTGTCTAATTCATAATGAGCTGAGGCTTTCCTTATATCAGAAACCTTAGTCCAGTCCCTCCCCAGGCTCTGTGCATGGTGGCGTATAACACTTTTTAGACACTCTTGATTCAATAAGAGGTGTGCTCCTCTTAATAAATCAGAAGCATCTGACTCCAACACACCCCTCATCAAGATTAGCGTGAACATTGCCGGTCTTGATGAATCAAAGCCACAGATTGTAAAATTATGTGTGAAGCCGGCCTTATTGACAGGTATAATTTAGTGGATGGCTAACTAAATGAGATATTAGAGTGCTTTCTGTGTCCCTTGTAGTGGATTGGATAGAATGCAGAATATTCATAAAAATCACAGCGACTTTCCTGTGTATCATTGGAAAATGTTTGCCTATTGTTAATGGCTGCACAGTAGTGTTGAGCATTCCGATACCGCAAGTATCGGGTATCGGCCGATATTTGCGGTATCGGAATTCCGATACCGAGTTCCGATATTTTTGCGATATTGGGAATCGGTATCGAGAAGAAGAATCATGTGTAAAATAAAGAATAAAAATAAAAAATATTGATATACTCACCCTCAGACGCGCCCTGGTTGTAACCGCTGCAACCGCCATGCTTCCCTTCCTAAGAATGAGCGCCTGAAGGACCTGCGATGACGTCGCGGCTTGTGATTGGTCATGTGAGCGGTCACGCGACCAATCACAAGCTGCGACGTCATCGAAGGTCCTTCACGCGCTCATTCTTAGGAAGGGAAGCATGGCGGATGCAGCGGTTACAACCAGGGCGCATCCGAGGGTGAGTATATCAATATTTTTTTTTTTTATTCTTTATTTTACACATGAATATGGATCCCAGGGCCTGAAGGAGAGTTTCCTCTCCTTCAGACCCTGGGAACCATTACAGGATACATTCCGATATTTGTGTCCCATTGACTTGTATTGGTATCGGATATCGGTATCGGCGATATCCGATATTTTTAGGATATCGGCCGATACAATCCGATACCGATACTTTCAAATATTGGAAGGTATCGCTCAACACTACTGCACAGTTGTGTAGAAATAATAAGTCAAGTGTGCGATATGTGTACTCCCAACAACATTATGACTAAATTGGCGTGACCTCATACAATGCATTTGTAAATGCTGTAATTAGAGTGTGTAAGTGATTCAAGAATGCTGTGGGCTCAGTCACCAAGCTTCCTGTAGAATCGCCCAGCTGATCAGTTATGTCATGGTCTTCAAATTCTAGCTGGACTAGTGCAGAACCTAAAGACCTCTTCCTCAGTCACATTTATGAACTGCTTGCAAAACTTCCTGCCATTTCATACATACATTTCTGTAGCTGCTTTTTACTGTCCCATGTTCAACTTTTCTCACCACCTCCTTTCTGTTGTCCTATACCCCACTCTTGGGCCAGACTTTTAAAAATCACCGGATGACAGCAGGAGAACCTAAACTCAAATCTAGTGGAGGTTATTTCTGGTCTATTCCCATGCACTCCTTCCCACCCACACGGTATACGCTTCAGGATTTCATCCTTTTTTGTGTCGTCCTCCTCCACCACCATATCAACAGGGTGATCATGCTACCCTCTCTATACATTTTTAAGGGTGTTTATGATGCTCCATTGACAAGTTTTAGAGGACTGCCTTTAACATTCTTTTATGTGTATGTATACCCTCCAGGGGTAAATGTTTTTTAGCCCATACACTTAGTGCATGGGCATTACCAGTCTAGAAAACCCACTCCTTAATAATGGGAAAAAAATGTTTTCTGAGGCCCTCCACTACGTCTCTTCAAAGTGGTATTGGGAGTGCCAGCTTCTAATTTTTGGCATCCCTTGCACTTAGTACATACCCTTTACCAGTGTAGGAGATCCACTCCTTAGCAAAGGGAAAACTGCTTTTCAGTGGATCCAACTTCTAGTTGAGGGAAATATTTTTGAAACCAAAAGAACCTATGGGTTCTATTAGTATATGATACAGTGCCTTGCTGTGGGCTGTCAGGTGGTCGTCACATAGGGAGTTCTCACACTGCATACAGGATTTCACAGCTTGGACAGGAGAGTTTGAGCAGTAAGTACAGAAGATCCTGGTCTCCTCCATATCAGGCTGAGTAGATGTGAAACGCTCCACTGTATTCCCCAGCAAGGTTGATGAAATAACAGTCCTTGATGCTGCTAAATTAAGCTAATCACTTTTTTTCAAGACTAATTCAAATAGATTCTATTCTGTTATGATAATATCGATCTCATATGCACTTTGACCACAGTGAGGTGTGGCAGTAGGAATAGCGTATGAGAGGCATCTAGTCAGGGATTATTACCTTATAAATTCTAAGCCTTGCTGCTGTTTTTTTTCCATGCACTTGTTGACCAATTAATGTTTTTTATGGTTTTCTGTACTCAGAAATTAATCAAAGCAGGCAAAATGAGTTTATTTGATGTGTCCATTTGAAGTTTCTAGCATCTGTATGTAAGAGGCAGTGGTAGGGGACTTTACGCTGGAGCTGGAATTACCACTTCTGAACTCTCCAGTGCTTTGCTTCCATCTATTTCTGGGTGCTTCTTGAAGTATGTTCGGGTTAATGTCCTGCTGGAAGACCAATGACCTATGATGCAAACCCAGATTTCTGGCCACAGACTCTACATTGCATACCCAAATCCTTTGGTAATCTTCACATTTCTTGATGCTTCGAACACAGTCAAGGCACCCAGGACCAGAGGAAGTAAAACAACCCCAAAATATCTTTGAACCTCCATCATACTATGTTCTTTTATTTGTAGGCCTCAATCCATTTACAGTAAACAGTAGAATGATGTGCTTTACCAAAAAACTCTATCTTGGTCTTATCTGTCCCCAAGACACCTTCTGGTCCTCTAACAGTACAAAAGGCCCCCTGATGGTCCTTTACAAATAGTGATGACCTGAAAAGAAAAAAGTGACTTTTAATGTGTCTGACCATGTCTCACACACCACATGGCCAGATAAGGTATTAAAATTATAAAGTTACATTTCCTTTTGAATGTTTCTTCAACATTGAAAGCAATGCAAACATGCAAAAACACTGGGTGGGAATATTGCCCAAGGTGTGGAGCAACGCTTGTTTCTCTTATTTATTTTGTCTTATATACATATCATTATCCTGGAAAGAATGTTTCTTAACATTTTTTCCAGTCAAATCCATTTTAAGTCCGGTTTTGTATGTTATAAAGTGGCGTAATACTCTGACAACATTGTTTTCAGCACCAACCTTGTCTTCCACTTGCTGTTCCCATGCCATTTCAGCACTATTTCCATAGTTTTCAGCAATTTTTAGACCCACTTCAGACTATCAGTAGGGGCCACCGGAAAAATGGTCGATTTTCCCATTGACCTCCATTATACTTGTTACTTGGGTCAAGCACCCAAGCATTATGATTTGCTTGACTCGAATACCAGAGCATTTTAGCGCTCGCTCATCACTAATGAAAATGGATTTATTATAGCATTACAAGATACAACATATTGAAAGTTTATAAAAAAGTGAGAAACCACAAGATGCAGCACAATCCCACAAAATGTATAGTAGGAGGTAAGTAAGGCTAATATAGAGACATATAGAAATTTACCAGAAAATTGCTCTATTATGGTAATATATAACATAAGATAATTGGCATGAACAAGTATACATGGTACACATATAATCTAAAAATATAATCTACCGCATTTTTCTGACCATAAGACGCACTTTTTTCCTCCAAATTTGAGAGGAAAGTGTGGGTGCGTCTTATGGTAGGGATTAGGGTTGCGCGAAACGGGTCGAAAATTTTCAAAAGTCGCCGACTTTTGGCAAGGTCGGGTTTCATGAAACCCGACCCGACCCCTGTGTGGGGTCGGCCATGAAGTCGGCGATCTTTTGAATCTAGAATCGGAATTCCGATACCGATTCCCGATATGTTTAAGATATCGGGAATTGGTATCGGAATTCAGATTTAAGTGTAAAATAAAGAATTAAAATAAAAAATATCGCAATACTTACCCTCTGACGCGCCCTGGTACTAACCGGGAACCTTCCTTCCTTAGAATCAGCCTTCCAGGACCTTGCGGTGATGTCGCGGTGACGTCGCGGCTTGTGATTGGCCGCGCGGCCGCCCATGTGACCGCTCGCGCGACCAATCACAAGCCGCGACGTCACCGAAGGTCCTGGAAGGGCTGATTCTTAGGAAGGAAGGCTGTCGGAAAGAAGCAGGGCGCGTATATACCTAATATATCCAGGACCTTGCGGTGACGTCGCGCTGACATCGCGGCTTGTGATTGGCCGCGCGGCCGCCCATGGCCGCCTAATATTCCTATTAGGTATATACTCACCCTCGGACGCGCCCTGCTTCTTTCCGACAGCCTTCCTTCCTAAGAATCAGCCCTTCCAGGACCTTCGGTGACGTCGCGGCTTGTGATTGGTCGCGCGAGCGGTCACATGGGCGGCCGCGCGGCCAATCACAAGCCGCGACGTCACCGCGACATCACCGCAAGGTCCTGGAAGGCTGATTCTAAGGAAGGAAGGTTCCCGGTTAGTACCAGGGCGCGTCAGAGGGTAAGTATTGCGATATTTTTTATTTTAATTCTTTATTTTACACTAAAATATGGATCGCAGGGCCTGAAGGAGAGTTTCCGCTCCTTCAGACCCTGGGAACCATGGAAACCCAATGCACTGCATTGGGTTTCGAGTTTCGGCCGACCCCGACCCCGACTTTTTTTATAGGATCGGGCGATTTCACTCGACCCGACTTTTGAAAAAGTCGGGTTTCGTGAAACCCGACCCGATCCTATAAAAGTAAAGGTCGCTCAACCCTAGTAGGGATGTAACGTGGGGAGGGGGCAGCAGTGAGTGGGATTTCCCTGGGAGGCAGGAGGCAGAAAAATGTCCATGTGGGCTTCAGGAATCTGCTGGGGAAACCACATGGTCCCGATCATTAAAGTGCAGTGAATATTCATTAGCTGCTTCTCCACCCACCTGTCAGCTGAGTGGTGAGCCAGGAGCAGCAAATGAATACTCCTTCACAGGGACACACATGGTTTCCCCAGCCCTGGATTCCTGCAGCAGCTGGGGAGACCTGTGTGTCTGGTGGAGGAGGCAGCAGGGGCCAGAGGGGACAGGATCGCTGCATACCTGCCTGCCGGAGCTGTGCTGGATGGATGCGGAGTGCTCCAGCACAAGGACCTGTGTGATGTCATGAAGAGGGCAGGCTGGAGCATCACATGACAGCACAGAGCCCTCCCTCTTCTGATGTCATCACAGGTCCTGCAGACACCACACTACAATCTGCAAGCTAACTCCTGTGCTGTGGAGAGGCAACAAGAGGGAGCGCTCTGTGGTGTCATGGGATGGGATGCTCCAGCATTTTACCTCACCACAGTGTGGCTGGCTGCCACAATTAAAAGGTTAGTCACTACAACACACAGTAAAGCACTCTGCCACTTCTGTGGTAAACTATAACTCCCAGCATGCCATAGGTTCTGCAGGACATGCTGGGAGTTATAGTTCTCCCAATGGGATCTATTTTTCAGTGCTGGAGTGGTGCTTTAAATATAAGCCCTGTGCCCCCCTTTTTATACTCACCCTCCAGCATCTTCATACAGTACTTTACAGACACACTGGTCCCGCAGCACCATCTTCTACCTGCAGCTTCCAACATAATAACATACTATTATATATAATAACAACACATATAATAGTATGTTTATGTTATTAAATATTTTACCACCTTTTTTGCTTCAAATATATTATTCCCAATTTTCCACCTCTAAAACCTGGGTGCGTCTTATAGTCCGGTGCGTCTTATAGTCCGAAAAATACTCTATATATCTAACAAATGTTAAAAAAATTCTGATCTCAAATTTGATGCCAGAGAGGCATCCCGCTTGGTAAAATTCTCTCACCCATTTTTTTTCCAGGAAAATAAAAAACAAAATATTCCAACATGGCTTTTTTTTTTACAGAAGTTGTCCACTACTTGGACAGCTTCTTCTCATACCCCTTGCTTGAACCTTATAAAATAACAAAGCTTATACTCACCTCCTGTGCAGGCGCCAATCCTGTGGTGTCGGCACTCTGTCTTCAGGGTCTCCCATGCTGTGACATTTGACCTCTATTCCCAAACCAAATATCCCTTCCCCATCTGGATGTGACTTCAATGAACTCATATGACTTGTCCAACCTCAACTACCGTATATACCGTAACAGTTACAAAACTGCGACAGATAGTTAGCCGTAAACAAAAGTCTATCGAAGTTGAACAATTATCCTGTGCCATAATTTTGCTCAGAAACTCTCTTCTGAAACAAAAAGAAGTTCATGTTTGGCCTAAAGTTGGTTGTGGCACCTTGGTGTAGATTAAGTTTCTTAATTGCGGAACTCACAGGAAACGTGGCAGCAAATCTGGACATTCTGGACGCTAATGTTGGCAACAAACGTGGCCTGAAGCAGTCATTATGCCACACTATCTAACTACAGGCTCTATTTCAGCCTTGAGTGAATGTAGTGAGGTGCATGCAAGGTTACCCACTGCGGTGCAGTGGGCCTAAGTTTTCTTACCGACTACATAAACTGGCTCTGACTGAGCACTCCATCCCTCAGCATCTGACAGTTTTAATTACAGTAAGATCCTACCTTCCCATATAAATGTACGCTATTAGCCCATGAGAGGAGTCCCCACAGGATAGGTCCTATCAACAAGAATCACCTTTTTGCGACTGTCAGGTACATGCAAATTTGCCAATTTATGCTCTAAGTATTCTTAATTTTTCATATCTTCTAGTGCAGTAATGCAATTCAAATTTCATGTTTGCATGCTATACTGCTACAGAGTGCTACTTTATTTTGTTTGTTAGATATGGAGATGGCTACTCTTAGCAAGTGTCTGTACACACCTGATTTCTGTTTGGAAGTGATGGTCAATCTTTTGATATTTCTTACTCAACCTGGCCTGCTCGGGAAAAACAATTGGTGTATATGGACCGATGCAGGGCAGATGAATGGTACCTTTGATGAATGTCACTGAACTCCTCAGCGGTGTCCAACACCTCTCACGCTAGATCCTGGCCTTTTCCATCTGTCAGCAGTGTGGCTGGCAGAAATCTTCTCACATCTGGACAGGTTCTGGTCACGGAAACCATCAGCTCCACTTTGCAACTGCACTGGTCTCAGTGTTGTTTCCATGAGAGGATGTTGTTGGATTCCCCTCCAGCATGTCCTCTCCCTGATCTCAATAACTGTAGACTGCCCTTAGGATAGCCACATTTCCTGTTCCTGTGTTTCACCTAATTTCTCATTGTGTCTCCACAAAAACAACCAAAAGAAGAAAAATCCTCCACTATTATTGAAAAAAAAAACACCAAAACACAGGCAAAGATGCTTACCTGTCCAGGCCTCTAATCAAATGCACTATCAGAGCGCAGTGGACCCAAGTAAAGATGGCAACTACACAGGTGCAGTAATACCGATGAGGCAGCCAGCGTACAATCAGAGATTGGCCGCTTGGCACACCAGTGCAAACAAGAAATAATCTGTATGCGGCGATGTTCACACAGAAAATGCAGAGCATCTGGCTCACAGCCTATTAATGATGCCCTATGGCGGCCTGACCAGTGCCAACTATAATGCATCCTGCGTGAACAGAGGCCACAGTTTACAGAACCATCTGGGCCCAGCTGCACCTCGAAAAATAAATAAAGTGCACAAAAACACATAACAATATATGTGTATGTAAGGTATTAGTTGATATCATGGCCACAATACGTAAGCTGGCAACCCACGTCAAGGGTCCTCACAATTGCCAGTCCTACTCTAACAACAAAAACAACCAAAAGAGGAAAAATCCTCCACTTTTATTGAAAAACACCAAAACACAGGCAAAGATGCTTACCTGTCCAGACCTCTAAACAAATGCAAGCGGACCCAAGTAAAGATGGCAACTACACAGGTGCAGTAATACCGATGAGGCAGCCAGCCTACAGTCAGAGATTGGCCGCTTGGCACACCAGTGCAAACAAAAAATAATCTGCATGTAGCGATGTTCACACAGAAAACGCAGAGCATCTGGCTCACAGCCTATTAATGATGCCCTATGGCGGGCTGCCCAGTGATAACTATAATGCATCCAGTGTGAATAGAGGCCACAGTTTACAGAGCCATCTGGGCCCAGCTGCACCCCAAAAAATAAATTGGACAAAAACACATAACAATATATGTGTATGTAAGGTATTAGTTGATATTATGGCCACATGCCAGCTTACGTATTGTAAGCTGTCTGCATCATCGGTATTACTGCACCTGTGTAGTTGCCATCTTTACTTGGCTCCGCTGCACCCTGATAGTGCATTTGTTTAGAGGCCTGGACAGTTAAGCATCTTTGCCTGTGTTTTTACAGTCTTTCAGTAACGCTTAGGGAACAGCGACATCTTGTGACCGAATAAGAACATTACTTCAAAGAATCAAATCTCTTTACAACAGGTACAGCATTATACTGATGCTGACACACATCTCACACTTGTACACTGGTACACTGTACACTGTTGTCAAGTCTGACAAATTAAAGGAAAACTGTCAGCAGGTTACTTCTACCTCATCTGAGAGCAGCCAGATATAGGCAAAGAGATCCTAAATCCAATGATGTATTAATCCATTTCCTGAGTGCAGCAGTACTTCTGGCACAATCAGAGTTTTTAGATTTAGCAATGGTTAAGAACCAGTGTGGTTTGAAATGCGTCACATATGCATAATTTATAGTTCCCCCTTTTTTCCTCTATCATTTTTCCACTATTTTTATTCTATTTCATGATAAAATTTTTTAAAGATTTTCTATTAAATGTGAAATTTTAATATTTTTTTTCTATTTGGGATTGCTGGATTTTGTTTCCTTTTCTATTGCACTCCACCCAGCAACCAACTGGGAATCTATTATCCGTACTTCCCTCTGTGAATTTGTGGATTCATGAGCTGCGCTTGACACTATGAGTGATGATAAGTATCCCTTCTTTTTCACAAATAAAGTGCCTAAAACATAAAAAACCCTCCACAAATTTTAGTCACTCTTTAAATGCATTTACATTGGAACCGATTATCAGCCTTTCCAAACAGCCTTCCAGTCACCGATGTACGAGCGACACATTAGTTTGTTGAGTTAAATCATTTTTAAAAGGAATTTGTCACCACATTTGACCTATCTAAACTAAGAATATGAGCATACAGGTTATAGAATGCTGAAAAATGTGATATCTGTCTGCCTCTTATCAGATGCCTTGTTGCTAGTAAATCATCTTTTATCAGTTTATGTAAATGACCTCTTCCAGGCTATGGTGCAGGACAATGTCCAGAAGATAACTTTGCCTTCACACTTCACCTCCACACATCTCGCCTCCCATCAGTGTCACTCTACCTGTGACATCGGCTGCTCGAGAGTAAATTTTGCACATGTGCATTACTGTTCTCTTCTTTCTTCTGCAGTTTTCTGCCCTTCTTTGGGCACAGGCCTCAACCATCTTGTGCCCAGGTGCTGTCCCTAGTGTTGTAAGATATACAGTCTGCCTACGTTCCCCCTTGAAGACACATGTATTGTTATATTGTGCAACGTGTATTGAGCATACGTTATTAGTAATACATTGAATTTTGTCCAACAGTAGGGGGCAGTTAGGCTTAATGTTTGTGACTAGTCCAGAGTGGGAGGGGCTAAGGTAACAAGGACAGAGACAGTTTCCTGTCAGGAGATCAGATAGGGCCTAGCATGGAACAGAAGCAGCCCTAAGGTCTGACTAGTCAGCAGAGCTGCATAATGTCAGTGTCCCTGATGTGAGTTTAGACCAAGGCAGCAAATATTGAGAGCTGGAGTAGAGAAAAGAAAAGTGACAGAAGGACAGAGTGATGCACCAGAGATGGGTCATGGGACAAGATGCTTAGCTGTACGAGTTTACAAGTCAGAGAGGTAACAGGCTAAGATGGAACAGGGAATGCAAGACGAAGAGAGTGCCCTGGGCGGTAGTTCCAAGGCATCAGCAAGTAAAGAAGTTAAGTAACTGCCATACTAGTTCCCCTAAGGGAAAGGAGGATGCAGAACCACGGGTTGAAGTATAGGACACTCATTTATTGGATGGTGGTACCATTATTGGGGACTGTAGAGACACCCGGAGTACTGTGCATTGTGGTGATGAAGGTAGAGATCCTAGCTGAGGCAGAGGCAAGTGAAACTAGAGAAGGAAAGCAAAAAGTGTGTGTGAATGTAAGGGGGAGAAACTAACCAGGTTTGCCTCATCCGTAACGGGTCCAGAACCATCAGGTCTGTCACCTAGGATACAGGGGGAGAGCTTGGGGTGTCCTTGTTCTTGAGAGAAGGGGTGTGGCTAACCAGACAGATAATGCGCGTGCAGAAATTTTAACAGTTCAGGCGGGAAAGGCAAGCGTGCGAGAGTCCTGTCAGAGTAGGTCACCTGTGAGGTGACGGGGCAGCGCTGACTGCAGCCGGGGATGAGAGTTTGCTCTGACAGGAGACTGCTGACGCAGCCGACGATGCTGACAAGACCGCCCCGGCCGGGAGTACTGACTGTGAGAGGCAAGGTCTGTGTACGGGATACAAGCACTCATCGGTACACAACTGTGATGAAGAGCTGGAGGCTGATGAAGTGCCGAAGTTCCACTGATCTGCCAGTACGTTGGCGGCTACTAGGGAAACAGAACAGGCAGAAATTCCGGGGGGAGTGTTGTAGCATCCTCATGATGAGTGGGTACTGATTCAGCAGGAAGATGAAGACCTTGCCTGACTTCGGCAATGGGTGGCACTCAACCAACTGCCTACACGGTTCAATCGAACCCTCATACAAATGTAGCAAACCCTAGAAGATGGATTATGGCCAGATTATGTAGCAGAACTAGTGTGGGTGTATAACAATCGAGTACATCGTACCACCAGATACACGCCCTATACTCTGCTTTTCGGCTGGCCAGGAAAAGAAATCACTGAGTTGGAGCTTGACCCTAAGGAGGACAACCCAAGGACGGGGGTGTCAAGCTGGGTCCGAGGATATCGTCATCGACTACAGACTCTGAATCGTCTGGTTCAGATCCGTTTTCGAACGTTGGAACATACAGAAACGGCTCCTCTATGGGGAACAGCTCTACAGGCCGGCGGCAGGGTGTTAATCAGAGAGAAGCATCCTCGAAACAAATTAGATCATTGATGGGAAAAGACACCGTACCGTGTACGGTGACTAGTCAATTGTGAAGGACCTGTTTACGAAGTCTAGCCCAAAGGTATTGACAATACTTCTACTCGTGTTGTACACTGAAACATGTTACGCCCCTGCGTGTCTAAAGATCCTTTGCGAATAGAGAAAGAAAAGCAGGATGCCCTTGAGGATCCTCTACCCATTGCAAGTAATGAAGAAGATGACGAGTATGCTGAACCTACAGGGATAGAATCAGAAAAAGAACAGAAATCTGAGACTCCAGAGACTCCGTAAATTCCTACAAGGGCTGTTTCTCCAGGGCAGAGCGAACGACGTTCTAAACGTTCGACAGCAGGAAAACCCCCTAATCGATTTGACCAGGAAAATTTTATTTGGCTACAATGTGTTCAAAACATAAAAGAATATCAATGCCTCTTGCAGGAACTCTCGCCCATGGAATCGCGAGCACAAAGAGAGGGGGAATGTAAGAGGGAGAAACTTACCAGGTTTGCCTCATCTTTAATGGGTTTGTCACCTAGGATACAGGGGGAGAGCTTGGGGTGTCCCTGTGCTCGAGACAAGGGGGCGTGGCTTAGCAGACAGTTAATGCGCGTGCAGAAATTCAAACAGTTCAGGCAGGAAAGGCACGCGTATGAGAGTCCTGTCAGAGTAGATTAGCTGTGGGGCGATGGGGCGCGCTGACTGGAGCCGGGGACGAGAGGATGCGCTGACAGGAAACGACAGACGGGGTCCCGCTGAGACACCACAGATAACGCTGTCTTCACTAACACTGCTGTCCCCGCTTATATCGTGGACCTTTAAGAGACTGCTGACTCAACCGACGACGCTGACAAGACCGCCCCGGCCGGGTGTACTGACCGAGAGAGGCAAGGTCTGTGTACGGGATACAGGCGCTCATCAGTATGGCACAGCAGACCGAGCTGGCCATTATAGAGTGTATCGGGACAGCGTAAAAGCGACCAGCATTGTAGGGACTCTCACCGCTGAGGGAAGAGACTATTCCTCCTTCCTCCATTCATCCGTTGGGGCCACTGCCCATGATAATACCACAGACTATCACCGCCATTGCCAGGTTCATCAGAGGACATTGCCACCGCCAGGACCACCAGAGGACACCACCATCATCAGGACCACAGGAGGACACCATTAACATCAGGGAAGTTTCCCTCATTGTTTTCATAGAACTGTGACAGATCCTTTTTTTTGTCACATAATCTAAACGTCCTCAGTCATAGGCAGGAGCACACCCGTAGCTGATGCCCAAAGTGTTGAGTATTATTTGTATTATTCTCTCCTGTTTGTTAAAAATCTTTCCCCCTATTAGTTTTCTCTGTATTAGGTATAACCTTGATCCTTGTGTACATATCTCTCTACGAGGAGTAAATACTGTTTATTAAACCCCTTGTTAACCCTTGGTCTGCCTCCTGTCCATCACTGCATCCTGCAAACTGCTTATATGAAGATGCTCCATGTTCTAAAAAAATGTTTGTGAAGTTATGTGGCCGCTACCTATTGTACATAATTCCTGCCAAATTACCGTTCACTAAAAAACTGTTTATTGTTGACTGGTGGTCTCTCTCATTGAACCGCTCAACAGTTGAAGTCATCAGCATCATGTGACCCGCAAGGGTGTAGCGCCCCTATGGATAAAGCCCACACACCTGACCAGGATCTCCATCTTCATGTAGCATGCCAGACCGTGAAAGATAAGTACCTCGCCCACAATTACCATCCCGCGCCACATTACATAATCACGCTGGGAACACTGAGAACGGCACCTACTCAGAAGGCACTTGAATTTGATGCCTGTACCCATAGAAGGGTGAAAGACTGCGGAGGAAAGAAAAGAACAGTAATGCGCAAGCACAAAATTTCCTCTCGATTGAACAAAATTCCAGGGACCGAGTGACACTGATGGGAGGTGAGATTTATGCACATGAAGTGTGGAGACATTATCTTCTGTGCAACATCCTGCCCACAACCTGGAAGGGGTCATTTACATAAACAGATAGAAGATGTTTTTTCAGCACCCCCATGTAACTCTCACATACAGCCTGCATCCCACATATGTAACACCAATAGAGCCTATACCCCCAGATATAGTTTGCACCTCATATGTACCCACATAAAGCCTACACTCCCATATGCACACCCCATAGAGCCTGGATGCCCACAGATAGTATGTTCACCATATGTATTGCCCATAGAGCCTGGACCACCACATATACCTGAAGTAATATGTATTGCCCATATAGCCTGTACCCCTTTATGTACCCCCACATATAATCTGCATCCTTATTTGTATCCTAACATATAGCCTGAACCCCCATATGTACTCGCACATATAGCCTATAACCAATGTACCACAACATATAGCCTACACCCCCATATTTACCCCCACTTGTAGCCTGCGCCCCCATATCTCCCCCCACTTGTAGCCTGCATCCCCCATATGTACCCCCACTTGTAGTCTGCATCCCCATATGTACCCCCACTTGTAGCCTGAATTCCCCATATGTACTCCCACATGTAGCCTGCATCCCCATATGTATCCGCACATATAGCCTTCATCTCAATATGTACCTGAGCATATAGCCTGCATTTTCCATATGTACATCCACACATAGTCTGCACCCCCATATGTACCCCAACTCATAGCCTGCACCTCCATATGTACCCCTACATGTAGCTGGCATCCCCCATATGTACCCCCACATGTAGCCTTCCCCTACATATATACCCCTGCATATAGCCTGCCCCCACATGTAGCCTGCATTCCCCATATGTACCCCCACATGTAGCCTCCATCTCCCATATATTATCCCACATATAGCCTGCATCCCCATATGTACCCCCACATGTGGCCTGCATCCCCCATATATAACCCAACATGTAGCCTGCATCCCCCATATGTATCCCCACATGTAGCCTGCACCCCCATATGTATCCCTACATGTAGCCTGCAACCCCATATGTACCCCAACATGTAGCCTGCATCCCCCATATGTACCCCCACATATATCAGCCAAAACACAAATATGAATCACAGAGCAATAGATAATAGAATTTTATTAACAGTTATTGATAACATACATTAAAAAAGTTTTTCTTTGTAAGAACTTGTAGATACAGAGTAAATTAAAGGGGTAGTGACACCTGAGTGCCACGTCCAAAGGCGGTTGGTTAAATCAGAGAGGCATAATTAAACCACATAGAAATATATATATGATGTTTCCATCATTGGTAAACTGGTTAATGATAAACAGCACAATAGATGTCAAAAGATAGCAGTGAAATAGCAGCTAAAGGGATAATTAAGGATATTCATAAGAGCTTTAATTCAAATATAAAGTGATAAGTGCACAGTGCAATACAAGGTTTGAACAAAGACCATCTCATAGAAACCCAGTTATTATTGCCATTTCACAAAAGGCTAACAAAGTCATGTCATAATTGCTGAAGAATAATAACAAATGGAGGACATTCAGACATTATTGGTATAAGTGGTAAAGTCAGAGCACCATTGATAAACCAACCTCAATGAGGTATATTATTGTTATCAATAACTGTTAATAAAATTCTATTGCTCTGTGATCCATATCTGTGTTTTCGGTTGATATTGTTATTTCTATAGATGAGCTTTAATTGTATGACCTTTGCTTTTTTGGAAAGTACCCCCACATATAGCCTGCACCTCCATATATACCCCTATATATAGCCTGCATCCCCCATATGTACCCCCACATATAGCCTGCACCTCCATATATACCCCTATAGCCTGCATCCCCCATATGTACCCCCACATATAGCCTGCACCTCCATATATACCCCTATATATAGCCTGCATCCCCCATATGTACCCCCACATATAGCCTGCATCTACATATGTACCCCCACATATAGCCTGCATCCCTATATGTACCCTCACATGTAGCCTGTACCCCCACATATAGCCTGCACCTCCATATGTACCCCCACATATAGCCTGCACCTCCATATGTACCCCCACATATAGCCTGCACCCCTATATATACTCCCACATATAGCCTGCACCCCTATATGTACCCCACATATAGCCTGCACCCCTATATGTACCCCACATATAGCCTGCACCCCTATATGTACCCCCACATAAAGCCTGCACCCTATATATACTCCCACATATAGCCTGCACCTCCATATGTACCCCCACATATAACCTGCACTCCTATTTCTATGCCCTCATATAGCCTGCACCCCTATATGTACCCCCACATGTAGCATGCACCCCGCTGTTGCCTAATGTCCTGTCACCAGTGACTAATTTGCTGTTCCCTACCAGGGAATCCAATTTACTCCCAATCTGTAGCTTTGCTCCTCCCATAAGAGTCACATGGGCATGACGTCATCACAGGTCCTTTACCTTAGTGATTCATCCTTTTCCATCCAGGCAGAGAGTTGATCTGTGCTCCTCTGCCCATGTACCCGCCCTCCCCCCAATAAAGATGGCGGCTTTCAAACTTTGTCCAGCGGATATAAGAAGAAGGGGGAAATTTAAAATAAATATATATTTCTTTCTTGGTGTCGCCCCCCACCACGACCTGCCCTCAGGTGCCTAGTAGCAACTTAGAACCTGTAGACAGGGGACTTATAACCCCTTAAATAATAATTAGACTAGAGTAACTCATAAATACTTCAATAATTTTCAGTGCTAACCCCTTAATGACCCATGATGTATATTCTTGTCATAGGTCACTAAGGCAAAGCATGAATCCAGCTCAGAGCTGACACTGCTTTATATGCAGCAGATGCCGGCTGTATTACATGTCCAGCATCTGCCTCTAAGGCCGGGGTCACACCGTATGGAAAATCGGTCCGAGTCTCCCTGCCGAGAGTCGCACAAGTCGTAACACGATGATGCGATTTTCTCGCACCTATGTATCCGTATGCAGTGCGATTGCAATGAATTTTTTAACATGAGCTTTTACATACAGCAATTCTTTGTCATTTACACATAATTTTCAAAGGAAATATTCGTCAAAACACACACATACATATAAATATATATTTATATTGTACAGAGAGATAGATAGAAGAAAAACCGGCTTTTAATCTTTCTATCTATCTAATATATAAAGCTGAATGTGTGTGTGTATATGTGTGTGTATGTGTGTGTATGTATGTCCGGGATTGGCATCTGCACCAGTCACACGTCTGGACCCCGAGAGCGTCATAGGCTATGTTGTGAGGTGAAATTTTAACCCCGCGCTTTCCAATTCACCAAACAATTTTGCCCCTATCTACATAATGGGGAAAAAGTGAAAGGAAAGTGTTGGAGGCGTCGCAGCTACAGCCACAAAATTTTGCACAGTCACACGTCTGGACCCCAAGATCATCATAGGCTATGTTGTGAGGTGAAATTTTAACCCCGCGCTTTCCAATTCACCAAACAATTTTGCCCCTATCTACATAATGGGGAAAAAGTGAAAGGAAAAGTGTTGGAGGCGTCGCAGCTACAGCCACAAAATTTTGCACAGTCACACGTCTGGACCCCAGGAGCATCACAGGCTATGTTGTGAGGTGAAATTTTAACCCCACGCTTTCCAATTCACCAAACAATTTTGCCCGTACATAATGGGGAAAAGTGAAAGGAAAAGTGTTGGAGGCAAATTGACAGCTGCCAGATGTGAACAAGGGGGACTTAAAGAATGAGAGCGATGGCGCCAAAGAGTATATACTGTACAGTTGCTAAGGTGGGGCCCTGACATGGGATACTCACCACACACGGGGATATGAACACACACACAAAATGCGCCACACACTACCACGTGCTTGAACACATATTACCCTCAGCACACGTTTCACCACACATACACCAACCTCGCCACATAAAAGTCGAAACAGAAAAGTCGCCGCTCTAAACTCGCCACGCGCAAAACTTGCCACATGCAAAAACTAGGCTCACGCAAAACTCGCCACAAGTGCAAAACTCACGTCATGGAAAACTCGCCACACGCAAAACTTGCACACGCGGAAAAATTGCCACATGCACAAAAGTTGCAACACATGCAAAAGTTGCCTCACACAAAACTTGCACATACTCAAAAAGCACCACACATAAAACTCGCCATGCGCAAAACTCGCCATGCGCAAAACTTGCTGCACACAACTTGCTACACTAACCTGTCATATGCAACTCGACACACAAAAAGTTGCTACACGCATGTTGCCACACAAAACTCATCTCACAAAAGTCGCTACATGCATGTCGCCACACGCAACTCAACACACACAACTTGACAAACAAAAATCGCCCTAAAACACACACAAGTCTGGTATTATCCTTCAAAAATAAAAATCTGATTAATAAGCAGACAAACTACAAGAGCAACAAATGCACCATATAGGAAATACGGCAGCTGTCAGTCACATGACCTGTCTATTATGTGTATGTGTGAGCTAATATATACTGCCAGGGGGAGGGCTTCCTGTTGGCTGGGGATTTATCAGGCTGCCAATTTAGCTTACAAATACTGAGGTAAAAATACTGAGCAAATAACGTGTAAACGAGGTCTAATACAGGAGGAGATAACACACAGGTATATACTATATACAGGGGAGATGACACACAGATATATACTATATACAGGAGAGATGACACACAGGTATATACTATATAGAGGAGGAGATGACATACAGGTACATACTATATACAGGAGGAGATGACATACAGGTATATACTTTATACAGGAGGAGATGACACACAGGTATATACTATATACAGGAGCAGATGACCTACAGGTATATACTATATACAGGAGGAGATGACATACAGGTATATGCTATATATAGAAGATGACATGCAGATATATACTATATACAGGAGGAGATGACACACAGATATATACTATATACAGGGGAGATGACACACAGGTATATACTATATACAGGAGGAGATGACATACAGGTATATACTATATATAAGAGATGACATACAGGTATATACTATATATAGGAGGAGATGGCATACAGGTATATATGACATACAGGTATATATTATATACAGGGGAGATGACACACAGCAGGTATATACTATATACAGGGGAGATGACATACAGGTATATACTATATAGAGGAGATCACATACAGGTGTATACTATATATAATGGAGATGACAAACATGTATATACTGAGGTGAAAATGAGAGGTGTGAGGTGAAAATGAAAAGGTGTGAGTGCAAAATGAGAGGAGTGAGGAAAAATAGTGGAGTGATCAGAAAATGACAGATGTGAGGTTGAAATGACAAGTGTTAGGGGGGAATGAGAGGAGTGAGGGAGAAAATGAGAGATATGAGGGGGAAAATGAAAGATGTGATTGGGAAAATGAGAGGCGTGATGGGAAAATAAGAGAAGTGAGGTGCTATAACTAACCACAGATATTTACTATGCCCAGGCAACGCCGGGCTCTTCAGCTAGTATATATATATATTTATATTTCATCCAGCGCGAGATAGCTTAAAAGCCGGTAATTCAATTGTCGGCTTTTGCTATTTCCTTCAAAAACCCGAAATGATTTGAGACATGGTTTACATACAGTAAACCATGTCATATCCCCCTTTTTTTTGCATATTCCACACTACTAATGTTAGTAGTGTGTATGTGCAAAATTTGGCAGTTCTAGCTATTAAATTAAAGGGTTAAATGGCGGAAAAAATTGGCGTGGGCGTGACACCTATCCATTATTAATCCAATTGTACGAAAGAGTTAAAAAAACACACACATTATTAAAAAGTATTTTAATGAAATAAACACACCGTTTGTTGTAATATTTTATTGTACGCTCAATCCACTCGCTGAAGACCCTCGCTCTGTAACAAAGAAAAAATAATAAACCAACAATATACATACCTTCCGTAGATCTGTAACGTCCCACGATGTAAATCCATCTGTAGGGGGACGTTACAGATCCTCGGAAGGTATGTATATTGACGCCTCTCCATTATTAATCTGGCTTAATGTCACCTTACAATAGCAAGGTGGCATTAACCCTTCATTACCCCATATCCCACCGCTACACGGGAATGGGAAGAGAGTGGCCAAGTGCCAGAATAGGTGCATCTTCCAGATGTGCCTTTTCTGGGGTGGCTGGGGGCAGATGTTTTTAGCCGGGGGTGGGGGGCAATAACCGTGGACCCTCTCCAGGCTATTAATATCTGCCCTCAGTCACTGGCTTTACTACTCTGGCAGAGAAAATTGCGCGGGAGCCCACGCCAGTTTTTTCCGCCATTTAACCCTTTAATTTAATAGCTAGAACGGCTAAATTTTGCACATACACACTACTAACATTAGTAGTGTGGAATATGGAAAAAAAGGGGGATATGACATGGTTTACTGTATGTAAACCATGTCTCAAATCATGTCGGGTTTTTGAAGGATATAGCAAAAGCCGGCAATTGAATTACCGGCTTTTAAGCTATCTCGCGCTGGATGAAATATTAATATATATACATATATGTGTCTCACTGACATATATATACCTATTCTATGTGTAGACATTTATTCTACCTATTCTACTGGAAGCTGTCAGTGTGATTTTACCGTACACTGCACTGAATTGCCGGCTTTTCTCGCTAACACTGCTGCGTATTTCTCGCAAGTCACACTGCTGGTCTGTGTGTAATCCGTATTTTTCTGGCTTCCATAGACTTGCATTGGCGATTTTTTGCGCAATACGGTGACAAACGCAGCATGCTGCGATTTTCTACGGCCGTAGAATGCCGTATAATACGGATCAGTAAAATACGGCAGATAGGAGCAGGGGCATAGAGAATAATTGGGCCGTGTGGAATGCGTGTTTTACGGACGTATTTAATGCGCTCATACGTCCGTAAAACTCACTAGTGTGAGGCCGGCCTTACAGTCAACGGTACCATCAGCGCATACACCAAATCCTGTTTTGTGGGGATTCAGATGTAAGCCCTGATGGAGTCACTGATGATAGTAGCACACGCTATGTGAACCCAGCCTTAAACACAACAATGCTAAAGAATAGAGAAAGGAGTAAAAAAATGACATTTATAAAGAATAGCTCCTGTTAGTAAAAGTGGTTGTTGTTGCTGCATAGATACTTGCTATTTTTTGATCAGTTAACCCATTACCTGCCAAATTAAATTTTTTACAAGTACGGATTTTTCAGAAAAGGGCGCCCCAATATTCAATTAAAAATGACAATGACGTGATTTCCTATTTTGAAAACATTCATTTTACAAACAACTCAAAAGATTGGACCTAATTATAAAAATTATAAAATCTTAGTTGGTAGATAATGGGTTAAACATTCATGTTTGTTACACTAGTGTACTGGATACTACCATGTTATTTATCTAAACTGCCACAAGGTGGTGCTATTGTATATTGTCCCACAACAGATCTACCAATGCTCCTGTAGTTAATCCGCTGTCAGCGTTACCCATGTGTGATGTATGGCGTATTAAAGGAGGGAGGTTTGCACCCAGAAAAAGTCCAAACCGTATACATAAAATAAAGAACAGACAGAGAGAGAGAGAGAGAGCTATATAAAACAAATAAAAGAAAAAATGACGACCACCTCCTGGCAGAATAAAGCAAATGTGAATAGGTGCAAGCTGCTGCACATGACAGCCTAAAGCCAGGGCCAAACCGCAGTATTTTCTCTTATCCAAGAGAATCAGGCAAATTATGCTGATTACACTCTGATCCAACTCTAATCAGAGTGTGTGATCTGAGGAGACAATGGAACAAATGTCTCCATCTTCTTCATTCTATCAGGCCATGAAAATTTCACTGCACTCAGATGTCATCCGAGTGCAGTCTTATGTTTTCCAAGGACTAATGACTTGCATGGCCAAATGCGATTTGAATATTGGCTCAAACTTTGGCATGCTACAAATTTTTTCCTCTGGCAGACTCTGTCTGAGGCCACGTTCACACAATCAGTATTTGGTCAGTATTTTAATCGGTATTTGTAAGCCAAAGCCAGGAGGGAAACAATCAGAGGAAAAGTATAATAGAAACACACCACCCACTCCTGGTTTTTGCTTACACATACTGAGAGAAAATGCTGACCAAATACTGAGCGTGTGAACGTGGCCTGAGGAAAAGATCGAACGTGTACACGGCCCAATAGAATAACATTGGTTCCAGTGCAATCTGATGTTTTGTCCGATCGCCTTGAGGCTGAAAACATTGTCGTGTGCATAAGCCCTTATAGAAGCATATGAAGCTGTCATGCTCCAGTCAGGAGACCTGCAGCCAGTCTGTGATTGGACCCAGATCCACAAACGTCTTCATGAGCCCTAAAGCTGGGACGAAGACCTATTGTTAAGCACAGAAAAAAATTATTTACGTGATCCACCAAACAGCAGAAAAAATAAAACAGCAGATCAACTTTTTTGAAACTGTCATAAACCGGGAACTCTGTTATGAAAAATTGTCAGAAAATGGTCTTAAAGGGAACCTGCCAGCAGGATTGAGCTCAGTAACTTACAGTGTCAGGTTGGCGCCGTTACACTGAATAAAATGATACCTTGGATGATGAAATCTGTCTTCTGGTTGTTGTTTAATCATTATTTTCAGTTTAGTTAACGAGATTCTCGTTCTCCGGGGCGGCCTGTGTGTGTGAGGCGGAGGGGGGTCTTCATGTGGTGCTCTTATTAGGTATTCACCAGTATGGCTTCTGACAGGTCACTGGTCCCTCACCCAGCCCCAGAGCCCCCAAAATGGAGACGCTATGAGTCTTGGAAAAATGGCAAACAAAAAACAAGTGTGAGATTGCACTTTTTTTGCAATTTCACCGTACTTCAAATTTTTTTCCCCGTTTTCTGTTGCAAGACAGGGTAAAAACCAATGGTATTGTTCAAAAGTACAACTCATCCTGCAAAAAACAAGCCCTCGCATGGCCATTTTGACCAAAAAATTAAAAAGTTATGGTTCTGGGAAGAAGGGGAGCAAAAAATGAAAATGCAAAAACCAAAAATACCCCTGGTCGTTAAGGGGTTAAGGGTCATTTATAATGCAAGATAATCGTGAACGAGTGTTGATAAGAATGCTTACATCACGATTACCTTGCCTTGCAAACAGGCTGCCGATCACCTGATGAACGACCAAAACGCTTCTTCATTGGGTGAAATAATCTTTTGCACAGCGTGAAACCTCATTCTCGATGGTGCATTGTCCCGTCAAAACAGGACTCGTGCTGGGAGAACTGTGGCAGCCTATGGGCACTAAGCGATGTATTACAGATCTCTCAGGGCACATCATTTGTATTGGTCGGCCCGAATAAGTAGGCAGTAGATGGGCGGTTATATCATGCTGATGTTCGGTCCGTGTAAACAGACCTTTAAGGCCGGGGTCACACTTGCGAGTGCAATGCGAGAAATTCGCGCATCAATACTCGGCACTGCCGCCGGCACTTGGGACCGCAGGCTGCATGTATTTCTATACATTTCTCGCAGGTGTGACCCCGGCCTAATTGTCCTTTTTCGGGTATTTGGAGCATAAGTTATACAGCCTGTAGATGCCACGTGCAGCACAGTGGCTCAGGGATTAGTGGGTAACACCTTATCCGAGCGCGTCACTTGCTTTTCAGTGTTCATCATATTTTACGTATATCATATAAGACCCGGAGACTTTACTTTCTGCTAATATATTATCTCACTTATGTACACTTAAGGGAAAGGAAACAATTTAATTGCTCTTAAATAAAGAAGCACCAGATGTTGCCCATGGCCAGCACAGGCTTAGCCTCCAGGATGTATGCAAACAGGGAGGCGCTGACTGGGGACAGCACATGGACAGCAGGGTATGGAGGATGCAGGGAGGTTACAAGCTCTGTATTCATGTGGCGGACCTCCAAATAATACTGAAATCTCCTGTGTATGGCAGAGGGGCCAGCGCACTCATGTGCCATACCAGAGTGTTCAAACAAGTCATAAAAAGCTGAGCAAGCAAGTGAGAAAGGAGAAAAATGGTGAACGTGGTTTGATCTTGTTTACTTCCTGACCTCCTCCTTGCCTCGCAGCCCTTGTGCTGTTCAGAGCAGGATTCCCCTCTGTGCACACATCCTGGAGGAATTGTACGGTTCAACTGCTGCTTCACACGTGTGCGCTGATGTCAACACGGAGAGCAAAGCGACCATCTGACATCTACAGGCTCACATATATGGCTGGGGAAACGTTACTTCTCCTTCTATAAAATATACTCCATGTATAAAAAGGGCAAATGTATACTACCATGAACCCCTTCATCACACAGCCTGTTTTCACCTTCCTAACCAGGCCAATTTTTTCCAATTCTGACCAGTGTCACTTTATGAGGTAATAACTCTGCAAAGCTAAAATTTAGGCCGAAATTATTTGCGTTTATTTATGAAAATATTAAAAATTTGCCAAAATTTTACAATTTTCAAACTTAACATTTTTATGCCCTTTAACCAAATAGTTATACCATACAATTTAGATAATAAATAACATTTATACATGTCTACTTCACAGCAGCATCAATTTTGAAAAATTATTTTTTTGTTAGGAATTTAGAAGGATTAAAAGTTGACCAACAATTTCAAATTTTTTCAACCACTAGAGTTCTAGTTCTCTTCGTCTCTGAAGAGACAATTTGCATAATTAACATATTTCCCAGAGGAGCATTGTGGCTTTAAGTCTCCTCATCTCGGCATGCTTAGCATGTCAATCTCCGCAAGGAGAAACGATACTTCTTGGATATAATTTTTTCAACAAAATTTACAGAACCATTCTTTTAGGGAACACATCACATTTGAAGTGACTTTGAAGGGCATATGTGATAGAAAATATTGACAATTGACACTATTTAAAAAACTACACCCCTCAGTGCTCAATGCCACACTCAATACACTTCTTTAGAGGGGCTTAACTATACTAAAAGCAATGTGTAAGAAAAAAAATGAAAATTTGACTTTTTCCCACCAAAATATTGATTTAGCCCCAAATTTTGCATTTTCACAAGGGTAACAGGAGAAAATGGACGATACAATTTGTTGTGCATTTTTCCCTGAGTACTTGGTGAATACGTAGTGAAAAACTACTGTTTGGGCGCACGGCAGGGTTCAGAAGTTGACTTTTGAAGCGCAAAATTTGTCTGGGATTTGGATGTCATGTCATGTTTGCAGGGCCCATGATGTGCTTAAACAGTGGCAACAAGTGACCCTATTTTGGAAACTACACCCCTTTAGACACATATCTAGAGATGTTGTGAGCTCCTTGAACCCACAGGTGCTTCACAGGATTTTATAACATTGAGCAGTGAAAATGAAAAAATACAGTTTTCCCGCAAAAATGTTGCTTTAGCCCCAGATTTTTCCTTTTCACAAGGGTAACAGGAAAAAATGGACCACAAAATATGGTGTGCGATTTCACCTGAGTTTGCAGATACTTACATGTGGGGGAAAACTACTATTTGGGTAAATGGCAGGGCTTGGAAGGAACGCCAATTGAATTTTGGAGTGCACTTTTGGCTGGAAAAGATACTGGGCACAGTGGCAATCATGCAGTCACAGCACAATCGCCATGAAGTACCCACATCCAACCATGATGTATGGGTACTTCAAAGGTGATATCAAAGGTCAATATAGAGATTTCCCTGATGATCTATTGATACCTGGGACTATTCTTTAATCAAATACAGAAAATCAAGTGTCTAGATTTTGAAATGCCAAAACCGTACTCTTCTTTCATATGTTTGGGCCAGAGAATAGAGTAAATATGTCACAGCATGTACTGTTCACTGTGAGAAGATAAGGTGATTTTATGCTGGGAAAACCTATAAGTGCGCTCACACATAACTTTAAAAAAATTGCAACTTTTTCGAGGACTTTTTTCTGTATTTTTAAGAGCTAAGCTCAGTGAATGGCTGCAGCAGTGATGTGCACTGTAGTCATGACGTTACCTCTGTAGTAAAGAAAAAGTGGTGGAGAGAAGGCACTGGAGCTGGTGAGGGTGAGTAACAGTATTTGTTGAGAAAAAAACTTGTTCCAAAACTTCCCCTTTAAGTCAATAGGGAAATATTAAATGCACAATAAATAATGTAATTCTTTTGAGATTCTTTTCTTTTTCGTGCCTTTTTGCTCACATAGCTGTTTTTTTAGGTTAAAAAATGCTTGCATAGATTTATGCCAGTTTCTGTTGTGACTTATAGTGAATCTGTCATGCTGCTGTTTGCCGGCCATTGTGCTAAAAGTTATTTTTTTCTGGAAATTTTTGGGACTTTTGAAAGCCAGAATACTGTTTGCTGAATTTCACTTAGCCTATGTACCGACTATGAGATTTGTGTCAGCATTTTACACTGCGTATTTTTGAAAAAAAATTCAAGTAACCTATTTTACTTAATAATGGCAGAAATGCAACATCAAAAACTCACCGAAAGACCCCAACACATTTTGAAAGATCTGGGAGCAACTGGCATAAAAATGCCAAGTCACAAAATTTTGGCATCTTTTCAAAACATTTATGCCGTTTTTTTACAGAAAAAAGCTACATGTGAAACTGCAGCAACAAAGTGTAAATTAATATATAATGTGTATAATGCCCTGTCTGTAGGCTGGGACTTTCAGCCACGTCACAGCCCTGTAAGTCACTATTTGTTACACATCTTGACATCTTGGATATGTTCAGTGACCTCTGAAGCTTGGTCATAGCCAAAAGTTCCAACATAATGTGAACAGGATATCCAGTCCTCAGGGCCTCTTCTTTCTGCCATCGTAGCTCTGGCCTTCCCACTCCTAGCCCAGCTTCACAGGTCACTATGAGTTGCACGTTCGTGATTTCTTGATGTGCAGAGTGACTTCCAAGACCTGGTTGTATCCAGAGGTCCCATTCCAGGGTGAACAAAAGAAGAATTTCTGAGGACTAGATGGTGAGCAGTGAGCAACAGAGGGGCAGCAACAGGTGAGCAGTGATGCAAATGTAAATATTTTTTTAGTTCCTTACATCTTACATTCATTATTAGGGTTGAGCGACCTTGACCTTTTTAGAGTCGAGTCGTGTTTCACGAAACCCGACTATCTTAGAAGTCGAGTCGAGTGGAATCGCCCGATTATCGCGAAAAGTCGGGTATCGCCCGAAACACGAAACCCAATGCAAGTCAATGGGGGAGCATAGTCGGCAGTGAGTGGAGGCCAGGAAAACACCTACACTGCCCATTTTAATGGCAAAAACATCCATTCTTGTTACTGAAGCTTGTCAATTGTAATTTAGCTTATAATAATTGGAAGGCATTTGAAATTGGGGGTCATTTGGCTAAAGTTGTGGGGGGTAGGGCTGATTCAAGTAATTAGTGGGCCCAGGAAATCTGGAACACGTCACGGCAGTGGAGCAGGGAGAGGTAAGTATTTAAACTTTGCAAGTGCTGTGATCCTGAGCAAGCAGGGGGGGCCCACTAGTTGGCATTGGCACTGGCACAGGGCCCCTCAAAGTACAGCGGTGTGTTTGCACGGCGGGGGCACCTCCCACCGGCAGCAACACTTTTGCGTACTATGAGAGGCCCTGTGCCAGTGACGTCGCCAACTAGTATTCCTCCCCCCACCTGATGAAGGAACCTGCACTTTCATCTGCACCTTCCTCTTTGTCCCCGTGTAAGGTGGTATGGTATGCGGGAAGAGGAACCTGACATTCAGCAGGGTCACAATCTTGCTGTGTAGCGTGCACGGGGAATTTTGCGTTATGGGTCAATGTACCAGCAGACTCATCTATCACTGGCTGGGCAATGGGCAGGATGAGGAGGAAACACAGATATAGGCCCAAAGAATAAAGTTGGCTAAATGCAGTTCAAAATTAGTAACACAGGACTAACCAGGGGGCATTGCAGTGGAGGACAACTGGAATGAGAGGCTGACACATAGAGTAGGCCCAAATCAGTAAGTAGTCGAAATGCAGTTCAAAATTGGCAACCGTAGTAAACAGGCGGCATAGCTTTGTTCAGTGGAGGAGAACAGCAAGGAGTGGCAGACACCGATAGTAGGCCCCAACCCAACTAGTAGGCCAAATGCTGTCTAACATTAACAACTACTTAACGAGAGCCTGAAAATGGAATTTCAGGACAGGAAACCAGGAGAACAGCAAGGAGCGGCAGACACTGTTAGTAGGCCCCAAACCAACTAGTACGCCAAATGCAGTTGTTCCATTTAACCATTTAACGAGAGCCTGAAGATAGAAGCTCAGGAAAGGCAACCTGGAGAACACCTTGGAGTGGAACACACCGTCTCTACACCCCATACCCAATTTGTAGGCCTAATGCAGTGTAGTTTCCAACAACTACTAAACGAGAGCATTAAGATCGAAGCAATGGCGAGAAAACCTGGGGAACACCTTGGAGTGGAACACACCATCTCTCTACACCCCATACCCATTTTGTAGGCCTAATGCAGTGTAGTTTTCTACAACTACTAAACGAGAGTCGTAAGACCGAAGCAATGTGGACGAAACCTGGAGAACACCTTGGAGTGTAACACACCATCTCTCTACACCCCATACCCAATTTGTAGGCCTAATGCAGTGTAGTTTCAAACAACTACTAAACGAGAGCCAGAAGATCGAAGCAATGGAGAGGAAACCTGGGGAACACCTTGGAGTGCAACACACCATCTCTCTACACCCCATACCCAATTTGTAGGCCTAATGCAGCGTAGTTTCCAACAACTACTAAACGAGAGCATTAAGATCGAAGCAATGGCGAGGAAACCTGGGGAACACCTTGGAGTGGAACACACCATCTCTCTACACCCCATACCCAATTTGTAGGCCTAATGCAGTGTAGTTTTCTACAACTACTAAACGAGAGTCGTAAGACCGAAGCAATGTGGACGAAACCTGGGGAACACCTTGGAGTGTAAGACACCATCTCTCTACACCCCATACCCAATTTGTAGGCCTAATGCAGTGTAGTTTCCAACAACTACTAAACGAGAGCCAGAAGATCGAAGCAATGGAGAGGAAACCTGGGGAACACCTTGGAGTGCAACACACCATCTCTCTACACCCCATACCCAATTTGTAGGCCTAATGCAGCGTAGTTTCCAACAACTACTAAACGAGAGCATTAAGATCGAAGCAATGGCGAGGAAACCTGGGGAACACCTTGGAGTGGAACACACCATCTCTCTACACCCCATACCCATTTTGTAGGCCTAATGCAGTGTAGTTTCCAACAACTACTAAACGAGAGCCTGAAGATAGAAGCTCAGGAAAGGCAACCTGGAGAACACCTTGGAGTGGAACACACCGTCTCTACACCCCATACCCAATTTGTAGGCCTAATGCAGTGTAGTTTCCAACAACTACTAAACGAGAGCATTAAGATCGAAGCAATGGCGAGGAAACCTGGGGAACACCTTGGAGTGGAACACACCATCTCTCTACACCCCATACCCATTTTGTAGGCCTAATGCAGTGGAGTTTCCAACAACTACTAAACGAGAGCCAGAAGATCGAAGCAATGGAGAGGAAACCTGGGGAACACCTTGGAGTGCAACACACCATCTCTCTACACCCCATACCCAATTTGTAGGCCTAATGCAGCGTAGTTTCCAACAACTACTAAACGAGAGTCGGAAGACCGAAGCAATGTGGACGAAACCTGGGGCACACCTTGGGGCGGCAGACACCGTTAGTAGGCCCTACCAAAGTTGTACCCCCAAAGCACTTTTAAAATTCCTAGAGGCTGAAAACAAGGCTATTGACGCTCTGCTTTTTTCAAAGCAACACAGCTGAATTGAGTGGCGCAGACAGACACAGGTAGTAGGCCTTAAAGCAAAAATGTTGGTCACTGCAGCTTAAAAAAGGTTACAGGGGTACACAGGCAGCATTGCTCTGGACAGTGGAGGACAATTTCAATAGTGGACCGCAGACAGACATTGTACGCCTACTATTAAAAAAAGGATGCTCTATGCAATAAAAAATAGGTTCCAGGGGTACACGGGCAGCAGTGGTCTGGTCAGTGTAGGAGTAGTAGAAAGAACAGGCCGCAGACAGGCTTCGAAGGCCTAACATAATAAAATGGGCTGGCTGTCGGCAATTTAGAATTGGTTCCAGGGGTACACGGGCAGCAGGAGACAGGTCAGTGGAGGCCTAGTGGAAGGAGGGACCGCAGACAGGCTTCGAAGGCCTAACATAATAAAATTGGACAGGCTGTAGGCACTTTATAATTGGTTCCAGGGGTACACGGGCAGCAGGAGACAGGTCAGTGGAGACCTAGTGGAAGGAGGGACCGCAGACAGGCTTCGAAGGCCTAACATAATAAAATGGGCTGGCTGTAGGCACTTTATAATTGGTTCCAGGAGTACACGGGCAGCAGTAGACAGGTCAGTGTAGTAGTAGTTGAAAGAACGGGCCGCAGACAGGCTTCGAAGGCCTAACATAATAAAATTGGACAGGCTGTAGGCACTTTATAATTGGTTCCAGGGGTACACGGGCAGCAGTAGACAGGTCACTGGAGGCCTAGTGGAAGGAGGGACCGCAGACAGGCTTCGAAGGCCTAACATAATAAAATTGGACAGGCTGTAGGCACTTTATAATTGGTTCCAGGAGTACACGGGCAGCAGTAGACAGGTCAGTGTAGTAGTAGTTGAAAGAACGGGCCGCAGACAGGCTTCGAAGGCCTAACATAATAAAATGGGCTGGCTGTAGGCAATTTAAAATTGGTTCCAGGGGTACACGGGCAGCAGGACACAGGTCAGTGGAGGCCTAGTGGAAGGAGGGACCGCAGACAGGCTTCGAAGGCCTAACATAATAAAATTGGACAGGCTGTAGGCACTTTATAATTGGTTCCAGGGGTACACGGGCAGCAGGAGACAGGTCAGTGGAGGCCTAGTGGAAGCAGGGACCGCAGACAGGCTTCGAAGGCCTAACATAATAAAATTGGACAGACTGTAGGCACTTTATAATTGGTTCCAGGGGTACACGGGCAGCAGGAGACAGGTCAGTGGAGGCCTAGTGGAAGGAGGGACCGCAGACAGGTTTCGAAGGCCTAACATAAAAAAATATTGGACTGTAGGCACTTAAACATTGGTTCCAGGGGTACACGGACAGCAGTAGACTGGTCAGTGTAGTAGTAGTAGAAAGAACGGGCCGCAGACAGGCTTCGAAGGCCTAACATAATAAAATGGGCTGGCTGTAGGCAAATTAAAATTGGTTCCAGGGGTACACGGGCAGCAGGAGACAGGTCAGTGGAGGCCTAGTGGAAGGAGGGACCGCAGACAGGCTTCGAAGGCCTAACATAATAAAATGGGCTGGCTGTAGGCACTTTATAATTGGTTCCAGGAGTACACGGGCAGCAGTAGACAGGTCAGTGTAGTAGTAGTTGAAAGAACGGGCCGCAGACAGGCTTCGAAGGCCTAACATAATAAAATGGGCTGGCTGTAGGCACTTTATAATTGGTTCCAGGGGTACACGGGCAGCAGGAGACAGGTCAGTGGAGGCCTAGTGGAAGGAGGGACCGCAGACAGGCTTCGAAGGCATAACATAATAAAATGGGCTGGCTGTAGGCACTTTATAATTGGTTCCAGGAGTACACGGGCAGCAGTAGACAGGTCAGTGTAGTAGTAGTTGAAAGAACGGGCCGCAGACAGGCTTTGAAGGCCTAACATAATAAAATGGGCTGGCTGTAGGCAATTTAAAATTGGTTCCAGGGGTACATGGGCAGCAGGAGACAGGTCAGTGGAGGCCTAGTGGAAGGAGGGACCGCAGACAGGCTTCGAAGGCCTAACATAATAAAATTGGACAGGCTGTAGGCACTTTATAATTGGTTCCAGGGGTACACGGGCAGCAGGAGACAGGTCAGTGGAGGCCTAGTGGAAGGAGGGACCGCAGACAGGCTTCAAAGGCCTAACATAATAAAATGGGCTGGCTGTAGGCAATTTAAAATTGGTTCCAGGGGTAGACGGGCAGCAGTGGTCTGGTCAGCGGAGGCCGATTGTAATGAGTGTCTGCCAGTTAGTAGTCCAAAACAATAAAAAAATGTGAATGTCTCGCATTAAAACAAAACGAAAACACTAAAGGGTGCAATCATTAGGTTCAGGGGTGGGATCCTCTGCGTAGTTTCAGACCTACTAATTTAGCGCAAAGTATTTACTGTGGTAAATAGAGGACACTGCCCCTGACTATGTTAAGTACCATCATACATGTCAACACAATGGTATTGTCAGTGGCAGGAATGGAAGGATGTCAGCGCATAGACTAAACATTGGTGGAAGTGTGAGAGATAACTGTGGAAGTGGTAGAGCAATGTTTGACCTGGGGGTGGGTGAACTCTCTTGTGGCCGGCGGTACAGGCCCAGGGCCCCTCATGTTACAACAGTGTGTCTGACGTTGGGTGCGCACCACCACCGCCAGAGACACTTTATTGTACTACGAGGGACCCAGTGGCAGTGCCGTCGACCAAAAGCGGGCACACCCACCTCTTCAGACAAACAGCACTCTCACGGGTGCTTGCGCCAAGTCGCGATACCACGGCCCCGTGTGGGGAGTTTGGCCATTTAGGGAGGTGTAAACATGTCGTATGCTGGACAATCAGCTGCAGCAAATTAGACATTAGAAAAGTAATTCACAGTAGTCCACAGGCAAGAGCTTTTCATAGGAAAGCTAGGTGTCTGCCGGGCAAGGTGGGGCAAAAGAATTCGAAATCCAGTTGTGGTTCATTTTAATGAATGTTAGATCATCAACATTTTGGGTAGCCAGACGAGTCCTTTTTTCGGTTAATATTGAACCTGCAGCACTGAATACTCTTTCTGATAGGACACTAGCTGCCGGGCAAGCAAGCTCCTGCAATGCATATTCTGCTAATTCTGGCCAGGTGTCTAATTTTGATGCCCAGTAATCAAATGGGAATGACGGTTGAGGGAGAACATCGATAAGGGATGAAAAATAGTTAGTAACCATACTGGACAAATGTTGTCTCCTGTCACTTTTAATTGATGCAGCAGTACCTGTCCTGTCTGCGGTCATAGCAAAATCACTCCACAACCTGATCAGAAAACCCCTCTGTCCAACGCCACTTCCAATGTGTGCACCCCTAGCACTCCTGGTGTGCTGCCCCCTGGAGCTCGTGTGAGAACGATCACATGCGCTGTGTGCTGGGAATGCCTGAAGCAAACGGTCAACAAGAGTTGATTGTTTGGTTGCTAATATTAGTTCCAAGTTCTCATGTGGCATAATATTTTGCAATTTGCCTTTATAGCGTGGATCAAGGAGGCAGGCCAACCAGTAATCGTCATCGTTCATCATTTTAGTAATGCGTGTGTCCCTTTTGAGGATACGTAAGGCATAATCCGCCATGTGGGCCAAAGTTCCAGTTGTCAAATCTGCGGTTGTGATTGGTTGAGGGGCAGTTTCAGGCACATCTACGTCACTTGTGTCCCTCAAAAAACCAGAACCCGGCCTTGCCACGCCACCAATTTCCAGTGCCCCCGGGAAAGCTTCCTCATTAAAAATATACTCATCCCCATCATCCTCCTCGTCCTCCACCTCCTCTTCGCCCACTACCTCGTCCTGTACACTGCCCTGACAAGACAATGGCTGACTGTCATCAAGGCTTTCCTCTTCCTCTGGTGCAGACGCCTGATCCTTTATGTGCGTCAAACTTTGCATCAGCAGACACATTAGGGGGATGCTCATGCTTATTATGGCGTTGTCTGCACTAACCAGCCGTGTGCATTCCTCAAAACACTGAAGGACTTGACACATGTCTTGTATCTTCGACCACTGCACACCTGACAACTCCATGTTTGCCATCCTACTGCCTGCCCGTGTATGTGTATCCTCCCACAAAAACATAACAGCCCGCATCTGTTGGCACAGTCTCTGAAGCATGTGCAGTGTTGAGTTCCACCTTGTTGCAACGTCTATGATTAGGCGATGCTGGGGAAGGTTCAAAGACCGCTGATAGGTCTGCATACGGCTGGAGTGTACAGGCGAACGTCGGATATGTGAGCAAAGTCCACGCACTTTGAGGAGCAGGTCGGAGAACCCAGGATAAGTTTTCAATAAGCACTGCACCACCAGGTTTAAGGTGTGAGCCAGGCAAGGAATGTGTTTCAGTTGGGAAAGGGAGATGGCAGCCATGAAATTCCTTCCGTTATCACTCACTACCTTGCCTGCCTCAAGATCTACTGTGCCCAGCCACGACTGCGTTTCTTGTTGCAAGAACTCGGACAGAACTTCCGCGGTGTGTCTGTTGTCGCCCAAACACTTCATAGCCAATACAGCCTGCTGACGCTTGCCAGTAACTGCCCCATAATGGGACAACTGGTGTGCAACAGTGTCTGCTGCCGATGGAGTGGTTGGCCGACTGCGGTCTGTGGAAGAGCTGTCGCTTCTGCAGGAGGATGAGGTGGAGGAGGAGGGGGTGCGAACGCCTACAGCCAACTGTTTCCTAGACCGTGGGCTAGGCACAACTGTCCCGAAATTGATGTCCCCTATGGACCCTGCATCCACCACATTCACCCAGTGTGCCGTGATGGACACGTAACGTCCCTGGCCATGCCTACTGGTCCATGCATCTGTATTCAGGTGCACCTTTGTACTCACAGATTGCCTGAGTGCATGGACGATGCGCTGTTTAACATGCTGGTGCAGGGCTGGGATGGCTTTTCTGGAAAAAAGTGTCGACTGGGTAGCTCGTAGCGTGGTTCAGCGTACTCCATCAGGGCTTTGAAAGCTTCGCTTTCAACTAACCGGTAGGGCATCATCTCTAACGAGATTAGTCTAGCTATGTGGGCGTTCAAACCCTGTGTACGCGGATGCGAGGATAAGTACTTCCATTTTCTAACCAGAGTCTCATGTAGGGTGAGCTGGACTGGAGAGCTGGAGATCGTGGAACTTGCGGGTGTGCCGGTGGACATGGCAGACTGAGAGACGGTTGGAGACGGTATTGTTTCCGCCGGTGCCCTAGATGCAATATTTCCTCCTACAAAACTGGTGATTCCCTGACCCTGACTGCTTTTGGCTGGCAAAGAAACCTGCACAGATACTGCCGGTGGTGCGGAAAATGGTGGCCTTACAGTGACGGAAGGGATGTTGCGTTGCTGACTAGCTTCATTGGCAGAGGGTGCTACAACCTTAAGGGACGTTTGGTAGTTAGTCCAGGCTTGAAAATGCATGGTGGTTAAATGTCTATGCATGCAACTTGTATTGAGACTTTTCAGATTCTGACCTCTGCTTAAGCTAGTTGAACATTTTTGACAGATGACTTTGCGCTGATCAATTGGATGTTGTTTAAAAAAATGCCAGACTGCACTCTTTCTAGCATCGGATCCTTTTTCAGGGATTGCGGACTGAGCTTTAACCGGATGGCCACGCTGTCCTCCAACAGGTTTTGGCTTTGCCACGCGTTTTGGGCCAGATAAGGGCCCGGCAGATGGAACCTGTTGCGATGTTGATGCCTGCTGCGGCCCCTCCTCCACCTCCGCTTCTGAACTGCTGCCGCCTGCACCCTGTTCCCCCAATGGCTGCCAATCGGGGTCAACAACTGGGTCATCTATTACCTCCTCTTCTAGCTCGTGTGCAACTTCGTCTGTGTCACCGTGTCGGTCGGTGGAATAGCGTTTGTGACGGGGCAACATAGTCTCATCAGGGTCTGATTGTGGATCAGTACCCTGAGAGGGCAATGTTGTGGTCTGAGTCAAAGGACCAGCATAGTAGTCTGGCTGTGGCTGTGCATCAGTGCACTCCATGTCAGAATCTACTTGTAATGGGCATGGCCTGTTAACTGTTTCACTTTCTAAGCCAGGGACGGTATGTGTAAAGAGCTCCATGGAGTAACCCGTTGTGTCGCCTGCTGCATCCTTCTCTCTTGTTGTTGTTTTTGCTGAAGAGGACAAGGAAGCGACTTGTCCCTGACCGTGAACATCCACAAGCGACGCGCTGCTTTTACATTTACCAGTTTCAGAAGAGGAGGCAAAAGAGCTAGAGGCTGAGTCTGCAAGGTAAGCCAAAACTTGCTGTTGCTGCTCCGGCTTTAAAAGCGGTTTTCCTACTCCCAGAAAAGAGAGCGTTCGAGGCCTTGTGTAGCCAGACGACGAACCTGGCTCCACAGCTCCAGACTTAGGTGGAATATTTTTTTTCCCACGACCACCTGATGCTCCACTACCACTACCATCATTACCAGCTGACAATGAACGCCCACGGCCACGACCTCTTGCACCAGACTTCCTCATTGTTTTAAAAACTTAACCAAAGTAACTTTATTTGTTGCTGTCAAACAACTTACACGGTGACCTATAACTTCAGTATGATTTCAATATCCCTTTACAGGTTGGTGAGACCACAAGGAAACTCAGGCACAATGTTACACACTCTTTTTTCTGTGGCACCAAATCACAGAGATGCCACACACGCAGGACTGTCACTCAAGCACAAATGTCAATATTAATCTCCCATTTTTTTTTTTTTTTTTCAGGGAGACTTTAGAAACAAAATAAAATAAAATGATTTTTTCAGGAATAATTTAGAAACCAAATAAAATAAAATGATTTTTTTCAGGAACAATTTAGAAACCAAATAATAATAAAAAAAGTCTTTCTATGGCCCACTGAGTGAGAGATGGCACACACAGGAGTCAGGAGTGGCACACAAGCCCAGAGGCCAATATTTTTCTCCCACTGATTGCTGTAGTGATTTTTTCAGGTAGATTTTGGAACCCAAATCAAGCCAAAAAATTAATAGGCTTTCTATGGCCCACAATTTGAGAGAGAGAGAGAGATGGCACACCCAGGAGTCAAGACTGGCACACAAGCAGAAAGGGCAATATTAATCTCCCACTGTTTTATTTATTTATTTTTTTTCAGAGAGACTTTAGAAACAAAATAAAATAAAATGATTTTTTCAGGAAGAATTTAGAAACCAAATAAAATATAATGATTTTTTCAATGACAATTTAGAAACCAAATAAAAAAAAAATAAAAAAAGGCTTTCTATGGCCCACTGAGTGAGAGATGGCACACACAGGAGTCAGGAGTGGCACACAAGCAAAGAGGCCAATATTTTTCTCCCACTGATTGCTGTAGTGATTTTTTCAGGTAGATTTTGGAACCCAAATCAAGCCAAAAAATTAATAGGCTTTCTATGGCCCACAATTTGAGAGAGAGAGAGATGGCACACCCAGGAGTCAAGACTGGCACACAAGCAGAAAGGGCAATATTAATCTCCCACTGTTTTATTTATTTTTTTTTTTTCAGGGAGACTTTAGAAACAAAATTAAATAAAATGATTTTTTCAGGAAGAATTTAGAAACCAAATAAAATATAATGATTTTTTCAATGACAATTTAGAAACCAAATAAAAAAAAATAAAAAAAGACTTTCTATGTCCCACTGAGTGAGAGATGGCACACACAGGAGTCAGGAGTGGCACACAAGCCCAGAGGCCAATATTTTTCTCCCACTGATTGATGTAGTGATTTTTTCAGGTAGATTTTAGAACCCAAATCAAGCAAAAAAATAAATAGGCTTTCTATGGCCCACTGAGTGAGAGATGGCACACACAGGAGTCAGGAGTGGCACACAAGCCCTGAGGCCAATATTTTTCTCCCACTGATTGCTGTAGTGATTTTTTCAGGTAGATTTTGGAACCCAAATCAAGCCAAAAAATTAATAGGCTTTCTATGGCCCACAATTTGAGAGAGAGAGAGATGGCACACCCAGGAGTCAAGACTGGCACACAAGCAGAAAGGGCAATATTAATCTCCCACTGTTTTATTTTTTTTTTTTTTCAGGGAGACTTTAGAAACAAAATTAAATAAAATGATTTTTTCAGGAAGAATTTAGAAACCAAATAAAATATAATGATTTTTTCAATGACAATTTAGAAACCAAATAAAAAAAAATAAAAAAAGGCTTTCTATGCCCCACTGAGTGAGAGATGGCACACACAGGAGTCAGGAGTGGCACACAAGCCCAGAGGCCAATATTTTTCTCCCACTGATTGATGTAGTGATTTTTTCAGGTAGATTTTAGAACCCAAATCAAGCAAAAAAATAAATAGGCTTTCTATGGCCCACTGAGTGAGAGATGGCACACACAGGAGTCAGGAGTGGCACACAAGCCCAGAGGCCAATATTTTTCTCCCACTGATTGATGTAGTGATTTTTTCAGGTAGATTTTGGAACCCAAATCAAGCCAAAAAATTAATAGGCTTTCTATGGCCCACAATTTGAGAGAGAGAGAGAGATGGCACACCCAGGAGTCAAGATTGGCACACAAGCAGAAAGGGCAATATTAATCTCCCACTGTTTTATTTTTTATTATTTTTTCAGGGAGACTTTAGAAACAAAATTAAATAAAATGATTTTTTCAGGAAGAATTTAGAAACCAAATAAAATATAATGATTTTTTCAATGACAATTTAGAAACCAAATAAAAAAAAATAAAAAAAGGCTTTCTATGCCCCACTGAGTGAGAGATGGCACACACAGGAGTCAGGAGTGGCACACAAGCCCAGAGGCCAATATTTTTCTCCCACTGATTGATGTAATGATTTTTTCAGGTAGATTTTAGAACCCAAATCAAGCAAAAAAATAAATAGGCTTTCTATGGCCCACTGAGTGAGAGATGGCACACACAGGAGTCAGGAGTGGCACACAAGCCCTGAGGCCAATATTTTTCTCCCACTGATTGATGTAGTGATTTTTTCAGGTAGATTTTAGAACCCAAATCAAGCAAAAAAATTAATAGGCTTTCTATGGCCCACTGAGTGAGAGATGGCACACACAGGAGTCAGGAATGGCACACAAGCCCAGAGGCCAATATTTATCTCCCACTGATTGATGTAGTGATTTTTTCAGGTAGATTTTAGAACCCAAATCAAGCAAAAAAATTAATAGGCTTTCTATGGCCCACTGAGTGAGAGATGGCACACAGGAGTCAGGGGTGGCACACAAGCCCTGAGGCCAATATTTTTCTCCCACTGATTGATGTAGTGATTTTTTCAGGTAGATTTTAGAACCCAAATCAAGCAAAAAAAAAATAGCCTTTCTATGGCCCACTGAGTGAGAGATGGCACACACAGGGATGGCACTCTAGCAGAAATGCCAATCTTAATCTCCCACAAAAAAAAAAAAAAAACAGGGACTGTCCTACAATTACTATCTCCCTGCAGTAATCTCAGCCAGGTATGGCAGGGAGCAATAAGGAGTGGACTGATGCACAAATTAAATAAAAAGTGTGGACAAACAAAAAAGATAGCTGTGCAGAAAGGAAGGAACAAGAGGATTTGTGCTTTGAAAAAAGCAGTTGGTTTGCACAGCGGCGTACACACAGCAATGCAGCTATCAGGGAGCCTTCTAGGGCAGCCCAATGAGCTACAGCGCTGAGAAAAAAAAAAAAAAATTAGCTTCCACTGTCCCTGCTTCTGACGAAGCGGCAGCAACCTCTCCCTAAGCTCAGATCAGCAGCAGTAAGATGGCGGTCGGCGGGAATGCCCCTTTATAGCCCCTGTGACGCCGCAGACAGCAAGTCAATCACTGCAACGCCCTTCTCTAAGATGGTGGGGACCAGGACCTATGTCATCATGCTGCCCACACTCTGCGTTCACCTTCATTGGCTGAGAAATGGCGCTTTTCGCGTCATTGAAACGCGACTTTGGCGCGAAAGTCGCGTACCGCATGGCCGACCACGCACAGGGGTCGGATCGGGTTTCATGAAACCCGACTTTGCCAAAAGT